>NC_064767.1:13588202-14199869 GCF_011397635.1 Epinephelus fuscoguttatus
GTACAGCCAGGCTGACATAACTTTGGTGACATCACTTTGACATCATCAGGGGTTATCTTATCAGCCTTTAGAAATCTGCATCCACAGCCACAGCTAGTTTCATGGTTTGAGTGTATGTGATGATTAAAGTAACTTTCGCATGATAATTGTTAACATGCTCTACTTCTATATGACAATCTTTGGTGCTTCTATCGACCCCTTAGTGGCTGTGTGTCCCCTTCCTCCTCATGAGTCCCACCTCGGTTGACATCACCACCACATCTTTCAACCACACCTTCCAGCCTCCCTGGGTCGGCACTCTGACTGCAGGCACAGCCTGGAGGTGGCTTGATATCTTCTTGCTCCTGGTAAGGTAATAAGGCATTTAATGCTTTGAGACTAATCAAGACTGATGCATGGGCACAAAAAGAGGTTGATCTCAAGTGAGATGTGCAGCAGTGGAAAAAGGTGACTTGTGAAATGAAAGTGTCAAGGTGGTGTATACGAGGTAGCAAGGAAAAGGAACCAAAGGAAGGTAACTGTGCGGGCATGGAAGGATCAATGATTTACTGGTAAAGTGATGATGCATAAGCTTTCAAGCAGGGTTAGCAAGTCCAAACAGAAGTAGCTGTGATTTAAGGTAAGGGGTAAGATAGTGTCCCTGAGGGTCAATTTGAGATACAGACAGTAGTCACAGAATCCAGTATCACACACTATCAGGGGTAAATCATGGACAATTAGTGGTCACTGCTGGTTAAGATAAGCAATAGCAGACAGGACAAAGGACGATCTGTAACAATCTGTTTCCCTCCCAGAGTGTAGGAGACCTCGGTTTCCAGGACTTCCACCAAAGAACACTATCAGCCTCTTCCTCAACCACAGCTAAGCTGCGATGTTACGCTGCAGCGTTTCTCATCCCCACTTTTGGAATTCCTCCTGTTCTCATTGGGGCAGTAGCTGCATCAACGGGTAAAGCAGTTGTGTTGAATACCTTTAAACTTTAAATTTAAACTTGAGTCATATTCTATCCAAAATTGACTAAGTAGAAAATAAGTGTAGGCTCTTCAGACTTGAATTTAGTTTAGAAAAACATCACACTGTCTGGCAGTAGGTTCTCGTGACTCACCTTACATAACAGCTTGTTTGATTAATCCTGAATAATTGTCTCTTCTGTTTCTTAGACTGGAACATGACCTCATATGGCTCTCCACCTCCGTTTGAACGAGGTCAGACCGGTTTGATTCTACCTCTCTCCCTACAGCACTTAACCCCGCCCTACATCTCCGTCATTGGCATCGGAGCCGTGGCTGCTGCTGTCATGTCATCAACTGACTCTGCCCTGCTGTCTGCTGCCTCGATCTTCTCCTCTAATATTTACAAGAAGATCCTGAGGACAAAGGTAAAAATGAAGACAAGAGAATGAAAGGTCATTAAAAGGGTGCACCAATGGCCATTTGTGCCATCAGGTGCAGCCACATTAATCCATCACTGAACAGATGGAAATGTTGCTGTCAGTCTCAGTTCATTTAGGATTTCAGTTCTTTTGAAACAAGCAGCACAAGTGGAAATGCCAGTTCTAAAATTGATTGCTTTTCTGAAAGGATCGATGGGGATGTGAAATAAACAAGGACACTGACAAGGAATTGGAACAGAGTTTTCATTACATGTAGACCTGAAATGTTATCAAAATATACAGTTTTAAACATCATAGAAAACACAGTACACTGTTAATACATATACCATCATCTGCATACTAAAATACACACACACCAGTACATATACCACAATACATGTACTACAATAGACAAACTAATATACACATACCACAATACACCAACACACTTCTACTAATACCCTTAAAAGTTTGAGCACAATTAGCTAAGAGTGGGTACAGCTCTGGTTTGCTTTTACATTTAACCTTTGTTGTGAAGAATTTTAAATTTGTAATCAGTTTGATATCAGTTGATAATGCGTTCCAGAGTTGATGGCCAAGAAAGGACAGCAGAGGAGATACCCGCACACCAATTTAACTCGGCTGGACAGCCACAACAAAGGTTGACAGAATGACATCAATGCAAAAGAATGTTAATTTATTTAGGACATCCGTGCACAAAAGAAAGGTGATCACATCAATGCAAAAAATAATTTCAAAAAGCGAATTAAAACAACAGCAAATGTTTCAGTTCTTGACTTGTTAATCTTTTTTGTTGCTGTCTAGCCCGGTTGCATTGGTGTGTGGGTATCTCCACTGCTGTCCTTTCTTGGTTGTTCATTGTACTGATGCACCCAAGTAGGCGCAGTTTCACAGCAGCCGACAGCTGACTGATCAAATTTAGATTTTTAATGATTTTTTAACCTGAAACTGCTTTATTCAGTGTTTTTTTTTTTACCAGTTTAAATCACTGGGTCCATTTGTTTTGGAGAGGAGGAGACCTCTATGGATTATTCAGCTCCCAGTAGAAAACCTCCTGAAAATTGAACACTGAAGGAATTCCAACCTGGGACTCGCACTTGGCACATGGGGGGAAAGTTTCAACTGGTAGCAATCTGCAATCCTTACCGCTGGGAGCCACTAAACCCCCCTAAATGTTATGCACTGCTCCTTTAAAAGAAGCAGCAAGGTAAGAGAAAGATGCTCCTCCTGTAGGAGCTCAGGGTTTATCCATGATTCTGTCCCTACAGTAGGTGGGACAGGCAAAAAAGATAAAAATAAATTAGGTAGTAAACAAGAGATGTTTGGTAAAACAGAAGAACTGTTTTCTCAGTCTGCTGCTGCTGCTTACCTTACTACAGTTATCCTCTTCCCATTGCTTTTCCTTGTAGGCATCACAGAATGAACTCGGATGGGTGATTCGTATTGCTGTGGTTGTATTCGGCCTGGCTGGCACGGCGCTCACCTTCCTGCACACAGGTGTCATGGCTTTCTGGGTCCTTGGTGGAGAAATCGCCTACATCATGATGTTCCCGCAGCTGGTCTGCGTGCTTTTCTTCAACATATCCAACGGTTACGGTGCCGCCACGGGCTTCGTGGTGGGGTTTCTATTCAGGCTTTTGTGCGGAGAGCCCTTGCTGGGGATACCACCCGCCATCCATTTCCCAGGATGCACCCTTGAAGATGGTGTTTATGTTCAGTATTCCCCTATCAGGACCATCTGTATGCTGATCGCTTTTGCCACCACGTTGCTGGTCTCCTACCTGGCTGCTCTGCTCTTCAACAAAGGACTCATACCTGAGAAGTGGGACGTGTTTCAGATTAAAGTCCAGAAACCTCCACTGACTGAAATTCCAGCAAATGGTGTCAGCAGAAACGAAATCAACAACTCAAAACCTCTGTGTGAGGATGGAGGAGTCTCAGATCCCATGTTGGAAGCAAAGTGTTGACATTTGCTAAATTACCTCATACTGTATCCTTAACAGGACACTAATCACGGGTAAAGTAAAAACAGTAAACAGGAAAACAAAACAATAAACAACTATGGAAGTAGAAAATGACCTTCATTGTATGTATCGTATGGGTGAATAATAAAGGTAATAATATGAATATTCAAAGTAAGAAAAATGTATAAAATATTTCCTCAGCATCGCATATGGAAAGTCAGTCCTAATGTGTTATGGATGATGGGGGTACGCACAATTTTTAAAATGTATTTTGACAAATAAAACAGGCTTCGGTAATGGAGTGAGCAGTTTGATTGTAAATTATTGTCTACGTTTTTTAAGATTATTTTTTGGGGCTTTTTGCCTTTAATGTACAGGATAGAGTGAAACGGGGTGAGAGAGAGAGAGAGAGAGAGAGAGAGAGAGAACGGGGGTGACATGCAGCAAATAGTTGCAAGCTGGAGTCAAATCTGTGACTGCTGCGGCGAGGCATCGCCATTGTTTTCTTTTGGTTGTCTATCCATTAACACATTTCACACAGGACTACAAACATCAACCTCATTTGGGTGCTACCAGAAAAGTCAGACGATCAACATCTGGGAACCATCAAAGTCCAAATTTTAGTGCGAATCCATCGAGTACATGTTCAGATGTTTCTCTAGATCAATGTTATACTTGCATTAAAAAATTATTTTTTGAGTTAGTGGATAACACTTACCATAAAGATGTTTTTCAGCATAAAAAATTCCATGAGTTACATTAATGTGTTAAAGTCAGTTGACAACTCATTTTAAGAAGTTGGGCAAAATCAAAAACATTTTTAACATATTTAGAGGGATGGAATTAAAATAAATTAGTTGGAATAAATAAAATAATTTGACCATTAAATACCACCACAACTTTGGTTAAATATTAAGTTAGTTGAACTTAATTAAGCTTTTTGAGGTCAGTGCAAATCATATTGGTTGTACTTATCAAAATAAGTTTGTCAGATTATAAAAGATTCATAGGGTTGACTCATTAATGCCAGACTTGAGACTACTTACTTACATGCAAATTTAATTCTAATAGTTGAACCAGTGCATCCATGTTTAGAGTGTGACTTGCCATCTACCCTTGAAAACAGGAAGTGTCAAGTGAGAACTCATTCTCTAGGGACGATCCAACATAATGCAGTTTGGGAAATAAAATACTGGTGGCCTATTCAACTTTATAAACCTTCTTTTTTTTCAATTAAAATTATATATATATATATATATATATATATATATAAATTAATCAAAAAAATGTTTTTAAAAAGGATGCTACAACTGCTAAAATCCTCCCAAAATTACAGAGAACATCACCTCAGTGCTACGGAAGCGTATTGCATTCACTTGCCATATAAAAAAAGCTCTGTTTTTCTGAGTAATTTATTTATTTTTCTGTTTTTTGTGGTACGTTTTTTCTGTTTTTCGTGGTAATTTTTTTTCCTGAACGAAAAGACGAGATACTTCAAAATCTCGCGCGAAGCTCCCACCTTGCACCTGCAAGTGACCGGTGCCTGCGTAAAGTCGACAAACTAATGATAACACCATCTGTATGACTTAAAGACAAGAGTATCTCCTAGTGTCTCAAATCCAAAACAAACTGGATTAAACTAAACAAGCGGGTCATGTTTGCTTCCATTATATCGAGCTCTCAAGAAAGGAATGAAAGCGTCTTTTGTTATATTGCTCTCTTAACTCAGAAAAAAATACCCCGAAAACCAAAAAAAACCCCACGAAAACAGAAAAAAATACCCCGAAAACCAAAAAATTACCACGAAAAAACAGAAAAAATACACTGAAAAACAGAAAAATAAAAAAATTACTCAATAAAACAGATTTTTTTTAATTTGTCAAGTGAATGCAATATGCTTCTGTACAGTGCCATGTTGTGCCATGTTGTGTTCTCTAAAGGGGTGAAAAGTGAAGAAAGTGCTCCCTAGAGAGTGCAGTGTACATTATGAAAGAGTGGAACAAGACCAATCCAGTCTCACTCTGAAGTTGTTGAATTATGGCACGATGGCTGTGACTTCCACAAAAAAAAACTGTCCTATCTTGTCGGCATGATACGCTGCCGGGCGCCTTCAGTGTGTAACAGTACCTGACGGCATCAGGGGGAAACACGGTCAGACAAGAACACAGGTTGTTTAACAATGCATCGCTGATTTTTGTTTTTTAAAAGCTTGAGCCTTACTTCATCTGATTTACTTTTTTCTTCCTTACCTCGTACACCGACATATTTCCCCGGTCAAACCTCACCAATATGAACATTTAGAACAAATAAGACAATATTACACAGCCACTGAACACTGAAAGAATCCATTGACACAATTTCAAACTCAATCTGACCCTGTACTAAACCATTTTGAAAACTCCTTTCTTTTCTTCTATTACATTTGTATTGCTGTAATTGTTCTACTTTTTTGTCTTTGCCTACTTCGCCCATGTTAGCATACCCACAGTTTTATGTTACCTTGTTATTAACACTCTGGACTTGCCATTCCTTATCCATCCACCAGAGGCCCTCAGACTCCCCAGCTGACGCTTCCATCCACCAGCTCACCTGTTCCTCATTCCCCAATTACCCACAGTACTCATACCAGCCCATCTTCACCTGTCCCTTGCCAGCTTGCTGTTGTTGCTTCATGCACCTTTTTTCCTCCCAGCCACCTGAGCCTGCACCTATTCCCGAACCTTTATTCTGTGCATGGCTGACCCACAGACTGATTATTCTCAGTGTTACCCCTCTGAATAAGTGTGACTGTTTTGACTTCCTTCTGGGTTGCAACCCTTACCTGCCTTTGATTCTGGTAAAGTGAACTTTTATCTTCACCTGTCCACCAAGATGTTGAACAACAAACTTTTTCTTGTAATGGAGCACTGGCATTGATGTGGTATTAAAACTTTTACTTAAGGATATAAATACTACTTCTACAGATAGATGAGTTCCTTGGTAGAGACCCAGGGCCGTATTTACAAAGAGTTGATCCTACTGACAAAGTTCTAAGAATAATCTTAGGATTGTGGTGTTTAAGAATTTCCACTTAAAGTTAAGACAAGATGCTGGTGAAGATATGTTATTCACAAAGCACTGTATCCCTTAAGAGAGCTCCTAAGGTGGAAAACTGTTAAAAATATGGAGAAGGACTTTGAGGTTTAAGAGTTTCTTCAGCAGAGAAGAAAAGGGTGAGAAGACAGACATGGGAGAAATGTTTCCAAACACAGACTAACTGTGAGTTAATGAAACCCTACAGATTACACTGTGCAGGGATTATGTTTGTGGTCGATCTTATTAGAGATGTGCACATATTTCCCATCCAATGCAATAACATTATAATGCTAAAAGTGATCACAACACTAAGATATTCACAACTGGGGAAATGCAACAGTGCAGCAGTGATGACTTAGGTCTGTCTCAACCTTCCATCAACAGCAATCACACTAACAATGACTCAGTGGGTGCGTCCCAAGTCTCTTAAAGTTACTGCTAACCACCTAACCTAGCCACCTTACCTAACTGTTTAGTCCCTCCCACTTAGGAAAACATTTAAGGAGTCAGGAGTCAGGAGTTAGGAGTAAGGAGTGAGGACTGCTGATAAGAGAGATGAGACGGCCTTACTCTGAAGCGTCACGTGAAGCGACGTCCTGTCCTGATGACGGCGGCACAGCTGGATCTGCTGCATAACGGAGCCAGCATTTGGCTGCTTACATCCCAAGTCACATTATATTCGCTGATCAAAGCCATCAGCTGTTTCTCCGCTATCTCGTTCAAATGAGACAGACGAAGGGGGAGGGTATTTATACGTCATGGCCTCAAGCGCAAAAAGACTTCCTGTTAGGAAGCTCTTGTGTTACCTTGCTCATCGCACCTAACAGATCCCTCCTAACTCCTAACGCTAACTCCTTACTGGCAGGAATAAGAGACATGAGACAGCCTTAAAGATGGCGGACCTTGAACGACTTCCGGTTCAAGTAAGGAGTTAGGAGTTAGCAGTATAAAATAAGAGACTTGGGATGCACCCAGTGTTATCTTGTGGTGCACCTCATTTTAATTTCCACTGGGTGTCCATACCTTGCAGGCTCACAAAAGGGTGTGTCTGTGACAACCAATTACATCTGTTAAAAGAATGCATCACGCCTAGCAACAGGGTCGACCACACCTCCTCACTAAGCTAAAAGTTTCTGTCCCTCCCTTGATCAGCGTTGCTCTGAGAACTTTCCCGAATCACTCCTAATCTAAGACTCCTTACAAAAAGTTTTTAGGCTGATTTAGGAGCTGTCTGAGAGTGTTCTCGGAGTGTTCGTGAATACATGCCCTGATGGTGATGAGTATGAAGCATCAGCCTAAAGGCCCATTGATAACTGTATCTCCATGTGCAGTGTTCTTAATATTTCAAATACACCACAGCTTGCTCTGACTGTAGAAGAGAATGTTGTTTAATTTTATGGATGTGGATAATTCACCGTGCAATAATTCAACTGTCACAATACTCTGTGCAATTACTCAACTATGCAATATTTTTAACACCTCTTGAGTGTTAGAAAAAAAACCAACACTGGTCCACAGGGGGAGCCACAGCGATCGGTCGCATTTTAGCCATTTTTAAGCATTTTTCTGTTTGTTATAGCGCCACCCAGTTGCCAATTAGAGTTAAATTTCTCCAGTCACCTTGAGGCGTCCTGTTCTACATATCTATCAAGTTTAGTAAAAATCAATATGGCGGTTTGACCTAGATAAGAAATGAGCTCTCTAGCGCCCCCATTTTGTTTGATGGGGTCAATAATGGAGGGGTCCCCTCAGATTATGTGTGGTCATATGCCTACAAAGTTGCGTGGTGATCGGTGAAACCCTTGAGATGTTATACACCTTTATGTGATGAGCCACACCCTCCGCAATATTCATTGCCTTATAGAAGCTCAGTTTTAGTAAGTTTTCCAATTTTTGCCAAGAGGGAACTTTAGATATTGGTCCCTAGATTATGTTCACCCAGTTTCACGCAGATCGCTCAAACTTCCTAGGAAGAGATCGATTTCTGTGTTTTTCAAAAAATTCTAAATGACAGAAAATCTATAGAACCAGAAGTTATGGGTTCTTGAGGTAAATTTGTTCCTCACGAGGAGAGGCATCTGTGTGCAAAGTTTCATGTCTCTACGACATACAGGGCATGAGATATGCCCATTCAAAGTTTGCATAGCGCCCCCCTTTGGCCAATTGATGTAATATTGCTTCATTCGCATCCTCCCATGACCCTCTACCACTGTACCAAATTTCACATGGATTGACCAAGTCAGTGAGGAGAAAAACGTGGAACAGACACACAGACAGAGTTTCCGTCATTATATAGTAAGATGTAATACATATATGAACTATAAAAATGTATCATATTGGTGGTTTGCAGAAATGTGAAGTGGCAAAATGTTCCTTTAGTGACTGGGTTCTCCAGTGTCACTGTTTAGAGTCATTATAAACACTTTTGCCTTTTGATGTGGTCTGACAACATATGAGCTTGTTCTTTTCTAACACACCCTGACCCTGACATCCATGCCTTTTATTCTCTTTGGCGAATCTTACTTGCAGGTTTTTCTTCTGGTCACCATTGGAAAAAAATCAGCTTCAGTTCAAAATCAATGTCATGCAGAAGTGTAAGTTGAAGGAAATTCATTCAGGTCCTGCAGCTTTTGAAGGTAAGGTTCATTTTTATATCACTTCTCTCGATCTATGCTTATCTAATACAAAAAAACAACAACCTACAAATGTAGTGATCCAAAACAAGGAGAGCAGGAATGCAAATATATGCAAACTGTGAGAAGCTGATGGCTTAGGGCTGGAGGACTATACTGCTGGTCTTTTGGCATCCTCCACCCCGCTTTGCTTCATGTTCATTTAAATTTGACCTATTAAAAACAAAGCATCTGACTGTGTGACAAACAAATAACCTGAGATGATGGGAAACATGTACAATATTTTAAGGGAAGTAAAGGATGTGGAAATGAAAAAAAAAAATAAGCATGAAATCGGTAGAAATGTTCTTCCAACTCTAAGCCTATTTCACTATAGGTATGAATGTGGTCACCAGTCTTAAATTAATTATATTAATTATTGGATTGTGTCTTGAACTGAGTTTGTGAAAGTAACTCTTTAGTTCTGGTAGCAAGCAGGTACAGGATGAGTTTGCAAAACTGAACTCATTAAGGAAATGATGCGTGGACTGTATAAATCATCATCTCTATGCACAGAAAGAACTGGCAGATGTTAACTCAGACTCAGACAACTTTATTAATCCCACAAGGGGCAATTGTTTTGAGCAGCCCAGCACAACAACATGTGAACACAACACATACAATAAACACTTGTACTTGTACTCGTACTCGTACTCGTTGTCCTCCGCTTATCCGGGTCCGGGTCGCGGGGGCAGCAGCCTCAACAAAGAAGCCCAGACAGTCCTCTCCCCAGCCACTTACGTCAGCTCTTCCGCGGGAACCCCGAGGCGTTCCCAGGCCAGCCGGGAGATGTAATCCCTCCAGCGTGTTCTGGGGCGGCCCCGAGGTCTCCTCCCGGTTGGCCATGCCCGAAACACCTCCCCAGGGAGGCATCTGGAAGGCATCCTTACCAGATGCCCGAACCACCTCAACTGGCTCCTCTCGATGTGGAGGAGCAGCGGCTCTACTCCGAGTCCCTCCCAGATGTCTGAGCTCCTCACCCTATCCCTAAGGCTGAGCCCAGCCACCCTGCGGAGGAAACTCATTTCGGCCGCTTGTACTCACGATCTCATTCTTTCGGTCACTACCCAGAGCTCGTGACCATAGGTGAGGGTTGGAACGTAGATCGACTGGTAAATCGAGAGCTTCGCTTCTGGCTAAGCTCCTCTTCACCACAACGGACCGGTTAAGCGCCTGCATCACTGCTGACGCCGCCCCAATCCGCCTGTCAATCTCCCGCTCCATCTCTACCTCACTCGTGAACAAGATCCCGAGATACTTAAACTCCTCCACCTGAGGAAGGACCTCCCCCCTGACCTGGAGTGGGCAATCCACCCTTTTCCGGCTGAGGACCATGGCCTCAGACTTGGAGGTGTTGATTCTCATCCCAGCCACTTCACACTCGGCTGCGAACCGTCCCAGCAAGAGCCAGAGGTCACTGTTCGATGGAGCTAGGAGGACCACGTCATCCGCAAAAAAGCAGGGACAAGATCCTCCTGTCACCGAACCTGACACCCTCCACCACTTGGCTGCGCCTAGAAATTCTGTCCATAAAAGTTATGAACAGAACCGGTGACAAAGGGCAGCCCTGGCGGAGTCCAACCCTCACCGGGAACAGGTCCGACTTACTGCCAGCCACGCGAACCAGACTCATGCTCCTTCGGTACAGGAACTGGATGGCTCTTAGCAAGGGGCCACCAACCCCATACTCCCGGAGCACCCCCCACAGGATGCCCCTGGGGACACGGTCGTAAGCCTTCTCCAAATCCACAAAACACATGTGGACTGGTTGGGCAAACTCCCATGCCCCCTCCAGCACCCTGGTGAGGGTAAAGAGCTGGTCCACGGTTCCGCGTCCGGGACGAAAACCACATTGCTCCTCCTCAATCCGAGGTTCAACTATCGACCGGACCCTCTTCTCCAGCACCCTGGAGTAGACCTTACCGGGTAGGCTGAGGAGTGTGATCCCCCTGTAGTTGGAACACACCCTCTGGTCCCCTTTCTTGAAAATGGGGACCACCACCCCGGTCTGCCACTCCAGAGGCACTGCCCCCGATGTCCACGCAATGTTGCAGAGGCGTGTCAGCCAGGACAGCCCTACAACATCCAGAGCCTTGAGATATCCAGGACGAATCTCATCCACCCCCGGAGCTCCGCCGCCTCGGAGTTGTTTCCCTACCTCAGCAACTTCTGCCCCAGAAATTGGACAACCCGCCCCCGAGACCCCCGTCTCTGTTTCCTTACTGGAATACATGTTGGTGGGATTGAGGAGCTCCTCAAAGTATTCCTTCCACACACAATGTCCCCAGTTGATGTCAGCAGCTCCCCGCCCCCACTGTAAACAGTGTGAGCAAGTTGCCGCCTTCCCCCCTGAGGCGCCGGACGGTTTGCCAGAACCTCTTTGGAGCCGATCGATAGTCTTCCTCCATGGCTTCACCGAACTCCTCCCACGCCCGAGTTTTTGCCTCAACGACTGCTGCCGCTGCGCTCCGCTTGGCCCGCCGGTACCCGTCAGCTGCTTCCGGAGACCCACAGACCAACCATGCCCTGTAGGCCTCCTTCTTCAGCCTGACGGCTCCCCTCACCTCTGGTGTCCACCAGCGGGTTCGGGGATTACCGGCGCGACTGGCCCCAGCGGCCTTGCGGCCACAGCTCGCAACCGCCGCCTCGACAATGGCAGAGTGGAACAAGGCCCATTCGGACTCAATGTCCTCCTCTGCCCTCGGGACGCGGTCGAAGCTCTCCCGGAGGTGGGGGTTGAAGATCATCTGGACAGGTTCTTCCGCCAGGCGTTCCCAGCAGACCCTCACTGTTCGTTTGGGCCTGCCAGGTCTGCGCGGCGTCTTCCCCCACCATCTGATCCAACTCACCACCAGGTGGTGATCAGTTGAGAGCTCTGCTCCTCTCTTCACCCGAGTGTCCAGAACATATGGCCACAGGTGAAATGATACGACTACAAAGTCGATCATTGACCTGCGACCTAGGCTGTCCTGGTGCCACGTGCACCGATGGACATCCTTATGTTTGAACATGGTGTTAGTTATGGCCAAACTGCGACCCGCACAGAAGTCCAATAACTGAACACCACTCGGGTTCAGATCGGGCAGGCCATTCCTCCCAATCACACCCCTCCAGGTCCCGCTGTCATTGCCCACGTGAGCGTTGAAGTCCCCCAGCAGAACAATGGAGTCCCTGGTTGGGGCACTGTCTAGCACCCGCCCCAGGGACTCCAAAAAGGGTGGGTACTCTGAACTGTTGTTCGGTGCATAAGCACAGACAACAGTCAGGACCCGTTCCCCGACCCGAAGGCACAGGGAAGCAACCCTTTCGTCTACCGGGGTAAACCCCAACGTACAGGCAGAGAGTCAGGGGGCTATCAGAAAGCCCACCCCGGCCCTCCGCCTCTCACCCGGAGCAACTCCAGCGAAGGAGAGAGTCCAACCCCTCTCAAGGACTAGGGTTCCAGACTATATCTAGCCGGTAGCACTCAACCTCTTCCACAAGCTCTGGCTCCTTCCCCGCCAGAGAGGTGACATTCCATGTCCCAAGAGCCAACTTCTGTAACCAAGGATCGGACTGCCAAGGCCCCCGCCTTGGTCTGCTGCCCAATCCACATTGCACTGGACCCTTCTGGATCCCTCTGCGGGTGGTGGGCCTGCAGGGGGACGAGCCCATGTAGCCGGTTCGGGCTGGGCCCGGCCGGACCCCATGGGCAAAGGCCCGACCACCAGGCGCTCGCCCACGGGCCCCAACCCTAGGCCTGGCTCCAGGGTGGGGCCCCGGTAATCCTCCAGGTCAGGTACATGTGTCAGAAGACCCTTCATGATGGATTTCACAGTTTATGAAAACTTAAACAAACTCTGCATTTTCTGGAAATTCAATAAAAACCTGTTGCCAGACAAACATGGGCTCGTCTGCCTTTGACTAACTCACTGAATTGACACCTGATACATCAACAGCATCTCTGCTGGCTGACAAATCTCTACTGTCTCCTGGTATATGTCAACATATAACCCAACCATACTGATAGCAGGGAGGCGTAAAGCATTTTGAATAACTAAATGATTTCTCATACTTATATTGCAGTTTTTTTTCATACCTACATTTATTTATTTGGGATCACTTGAGGTAATGTCAAATGATCAGGGGGGACTCATCAGACAATGGGCCCATGGGCACAGGTATGCCAAAGGCTCCCCATCTCTCTTACATAGGAGCAAGACGCACAGATATTACAGTCTTTTAGCCCATTTTGTGTCATTGCTTTGCATCTTTTTTGGTTTTGTATTCTTTTGTGCCTCTTTGAGGTAACTTTGTTTCTCCTTGTGGTCATTTTGCATCTCTTCCTGATCAACATGTGTTCATGTGAGCAAAGTTTTGTAGGTGAGAGCCAGGGGGACCCGCTTAGACTTTGGGTCCCTGAGCCTGTCCCTGAAGCTGCTGCAGGGAATCACTGATACCATCTGTTAACTGACTGGTTAGCAGGTTTTAACTGTATTTTTCCAGTAGGCTTTTATGTTGTTGTATCACATTATGCATTTACATCTTTAACTGTGTGTTTTTTGTAGATGCAGATTAAAGGTAACATCCTTTTGTCTGTTGGGTAATTATACAGTCAGGGCTGCTAGTGCTGTTCATAAGACTGCACTTATAGTAAATGATTAAGTGATATATTATTGTCACCTTTATGACTCAGAAGATCCGGGCTCAGAAATATTAAATATCAATCAATGAATAGTTTATTTGTCACATGGAATTACACAACATACAACTCCAGTGAAATGTGAACCCATCAGCTCCTTAACTTGTGTCCTTGTGTCTTTTTTTCTGTCTTCTTGCATTGTTGGCTGCTGATTTATAATTGTCAATGTTTCCAGCTGGTTCTAGTATGGTTTCTTGTTGTGGAATGATTTAACGCACGCACATCCCAACCACAACAAGATGGTTGTATTGTGGCTCCGCCTGAACACAGCAATGCCCCACTGCAGCCGCCTCTGAGCGGCGTGTAGCAGTGATCCACAGCATAAAATTTAAAACTCCAAAAATATCTCTCTATATATAATTGATATATCATCTTAAACAAGTTTAAGTTATTTTGGGCAGATTTAGTTTTGCGTGGCTAAAACCACCAGCGACCTCTCATTTAGCAAGGCATGACATATGTTACAAGTAAAATGTAGCGTTACCACTGCTGAACAGACGCCTTCTTTGCCTTGGACAGGCGCCCCGAACAGTTGGGGTTCACTGCCTTTTTGCACTGCTCTATTTTGCACTGCTGCCCCTCGTTACCCCCCATCGGCTCCTAATTTTGTTTTTTTTGGCCAAATCAGCATGTTGAATGAGCGTTGGCACAGTGGAGTCCGTCAGTGAATGAAATCACTATGATTGGCAGTTCAGCTGAGCAGACGAGAAGAGAAACCAAAGTGAGGAAATAAAGAGCTTAAGTCAGGAGGGAGTGAGATCAAAACAAACTTGTTACATAAGATTAGATTATTTTTCTTTAACCATTGAGCTCTTTTGCAGAAACGTTTCTTGATAGTTTCTTATTGTTCACTGGCGCATGGTAAATATGCTCTGCTCTTATAACATTGGGTTATGTTGTTAATGTGCTAACTGGCTAACTAGCATGAAGACGGTCTTCCGGTTTCCCTTTTTGTATGACTATTATAGAGGACCACCATCTACTGGTATGGAGGGGTACGTCTCTTCTCACGCAGACACAGGACATACGTGCTTGTTAGCCTTCAGTGTGGTGTGTTCATGTACGACTTTTTGGCTAAGACACGGCAGTGTGAGGCAGCGCAGCACAGGGGCCTTTGTTGCTGCTAGTTCTCTGAAGTCAGTTTGGTGTGTCTGGGCCTTATGAGCCAGGTCCACCCCTCGCTCCTCCACAGCTGTCATTCAAATGTGGTCCCTTCTGCCTCCAAAAAACCAAGATGGCGACGAGGTCGTGGTCCTGGAGCTTTTGAAGGTATGGTGTATTTTGCATTACTTCTCTCAGTCTATGCTTATCTAACACAAAAACTATACATTGAATTAAATGTGAGAAGCTGACAGTTAAGGGCTGTAGGATGACAACATACTGCAGTCAAACTAGTTACTTATGCCCCGAATATTCAAATTTGACATGTACGAAACAAAAGTATCTGATTGTGTAACAAACAAATAGAGTATAAATAACACCAGCCAATGCAAATCATATTCAGTATTTTGATGGACAAAAGACAAAGAAGTGATGACAGCTGCCTGCACACACAACCAACTACAACATGTGTCTTTCCTGTTGATTAAAGCGATGTGATGTACTTTGCATACACTGCGTTTTTGCCTGCCTACCTTTCTTTAGAAGCATGCGCAGATTATCATGAAACTGTCTGTTTTGTGATCACAGCCATATTTATTGTACACTTTTTGGATGTGAGGGACATTGGTGTCAAAACCTCATCCAGGTCGCTGTGGTCTTCGAGCTCTCAGAGGTAAATTTTCTGACATAACACTTTTTTTTTTCTGTATGTAAAGATTGATGTTAGGGACACAGAATTACAAAGTCATAAAAATTAATGTGCAAATTGTGCAACAGCTTTGAACCGAGGGTGTACACTTTACTTCAGTTAAACCACTTTCTGGTAATTTGCTTGTTTTTTCTCTTCTGCCCTTTAATACAATTTTGAAGTGTAAGTATGTCATTGTGTAACAAAGAGATAGCAGAGAATAAAAATGTTCTGAAAAAGCTAAATACATTAGTAACATTTACAGCATTTGGAATAAGAATTAAAAAAAGAATCAGGTGATACAGTTTAGAAATGTCAGGAATCTGTATATCTAGAAAATGCTTACAAAGACTTCTTTTTCATCTTTGTCTTCTTCTTCTTATTATTATTACCTTTTGTGTTTTGTATTTACTGCATTTTCTGACCAATCCAGTGAAAGGTATTTATAGTTATATTTGCAGTTTTCAGAAAGTTTCGGGAAGAATTTGGTGGTACTGTTAAGAAATTCCAGAAACTGAGTCTCTGTATCTATTATTATCATTTTTATTTCTATTATCACCTTTTCTGTTTTGGGTTTACTGTATATTCTGGTCAACCCACAGAGAGGTATTAATGTGATGTTTATAGTTTTCCAGGGAAAGATGAGAGCTGAGATATGCAAAACAGCTTTGTGTGTTGTGACAATATGATTGTTGGTGAAAGGTCTTCCAGTAATATAAGAATACATGTATTGTTACCCCTACTTGACAACATTAGGTAGACAATAAGCAACTTCTTTCTTTCTATAACTTGATCTCTTAAACACCAGGTTTCACCGAAGAATGGGAGATTTCAACAATGACAGCTCCTCACAGGACGGAAGCTATTATGACAGCTACAGTGGCGACTACTACATAAAAGTACCTACCTTCAACTCCTTCTTTGTTGACTCACACAATGAAATCTACAATGACTATGTCTCTCAAATATTTCCCCAAGTCCCCTACCCCCCCACTGCCATCTATAATCATAACAACATCACCTTTGGCTCCAGTAATTACAGCAACATCACTTTGGGCTCCAGTGATTATATTTACACCCCCTTTGGGTACTACGATTATAATGACAAAGCTGGATTCATCATGTACGTGGTGACGTGCATAATTATTTGCATCGGCCTTCCGCTGACCCTCATGGCCATCTACAATCTTTATTCTCTGGTATGTGCATTATGGTAGATTTATTTATTTACTGTGTGTGTGCGCCAAGAATCTTTATCTGGGTATGGGGCCCTGATCTGGTGACAGGGGGTTGGGATGAAGTGTTGTAACGATCTAAAAATCAATGGGAAATTGGGAATAACTTACTTTATAATATAAAATGTGCATGCAAGCAAATAAGACTCCAAACCACTACAGTACATAACCCTGACGCGAGTTAGCCAGTTAACACATTAACAACACAATCCAGCACAGTCGGGTAAGGGTTACTTTAAAAGTAATCAAAGTACTTTACTGCATTACTTTTTTTTAAAGTAACCAGTTACTTTACTGCGTTACTTCCTGAGTAAAGTAACTCAAGCACTTTTAAAGTACTTTTGAGTATTCTACATTTCCTATTGGGCAATGGACCACAGGGCGCTAAGCCTACATTTTTTGTCTCCAAAATTAAAGTTATGGACCACTTGCCCTTCACTGAGATCCAATTCTCCCAACACAGCCGTCACTTTGACCAGTAGAAACACAGAACGATCTGCTGCCGTAGACAACTGTATGACAACAACACCCCAGCATTTTTAATATTTCCTCTAGGGATGTTACCACACAGAGTAAAAGGGGGAAATGATGGTGTGATACAGCAGAGGCACTTTGTCAACCCGCTGAGTTAACCTTACTGTCATTAGCATCAAGCTAGCAAACAATGGTACATCCTCACAGTCGGACATAAAGTAATAACATTACATTACTATATTATTATAGACAGTCCGTTATTTATTAATCCCTCTGTGGTTTTATATTCTTACTTTTTATATGCTCCCATTGTCTTTATAAAGTTAACATATCGTGCCGTCGTTTTAAGCTCAACACTTCCTGAATTTCTTTCAAATTAAAAGCCCCTTATAACCTCGGCTGAGAGAATCCCTCCATTTTCTAAATAGGCTTTTATTGTGAAACATTTGTAGGAACTTGGTTGTGGAGGATCCAGTAGCTTGAATGTTTGCTTAAGGTGCTTCAAATGTAGCTCCTGCCATCCGCTGACGCTTTTAGATGACTCCGACAACATTTCGGCCGGCACATGAACAGACACAGTGACTCAAATAATAGTAAAAGTCATAAAAATAGGACAAGAATAACCCAATGACATCACACACATCGTGAAGACGACCGGGGATAATTGGTGAGTACCACCGTGTAGTGTGTCATGTCTGCCGGCTAAGTCACGGCACGAGTTTATGACTCCACAATCGTGTAATGTGACATAGTGACTTTCAGAACGGACAGAAAGGTTGTGTAGTGTGTACCAGGCATAATGCAAGTACTGAGTCTGACCTGTCTGTCAGCAAGTCCTCCTCCATCTTTTTTTTTAGACTCCACCGTAGACAAGGGCAGCATTTCTTCTACCACGTAGCGAGCCACAAGCTTCATGGCTTCTTTCGGACTGGTTTAACATTATATCCGTTATTAGAACCAAAAGACAGTCGTTGCTGTTTCGGAGCTGAAGGACGGTACAAAGTAATGCGTTATACCCAACTGTGAAAATTAACACAAAATATCAGTAACGTTTCTGCTTAAGAGTTCAGCGGCTAGAAAATAAATCTTACCTTGTATAACAAGTTTGTTTCAGTCACATTCGCTCTCAACTTAAGCCCTTTGTTTACTTTCCTCACTTCCATTTCTCTTCTCGTGCGCTGAACTGAAAAGAAAAGAAGACAACGAGACTTAATGTGCACTAACATTGCATGACACACCGCAGCAACTATGGCAACAGATAATCGCTGACAGCCCAACACTGACCAACGGCCTACCATTGGCTGGGTGTGTCAGGGCCTTTAAACTGTAGAGATTAATGGCAACATTTCGTTACAACTCAAAGGAAAACACTATTTGGGGTTTTTACTGAAAGATATCTAATGTATGGAATTTTGTGGATATTCAAGGTCCCCACAGGATGAAGCTTTCTGACCTTGTTTATCCCTGACTTTTCCTTTAGCATCACTATGAAGTTAACGTTTGTGGTATTTAATGTAATGTCTCATCAACTATTGAATGAACTGCTGTAAGATATGATGCAGACATTCATGGTGCCCAGAGATTGATTTGCAGTAACTTTTGTAATGTGACTTGACATGTCTGGGATAAAGTGAACATGTTTACAAATGCTTCCCTCACTTTTCCCAATGTTTTCTGGCAGGTGATGAATGATCGTGTTGGTCCAATCTACGTCATCAACCTTCTCATTTCCGACCTCATTCAGTTCTGCGGCATGATCTTTGAGGTGGCGCAACCTAAGGACAGGACAGTCATTGATACATTCACATATATTTACGTATACTGTCTGGTGGCCAGTGTTTGCTTCATGGTGTGCGTCGCCCTGGAAAGGTAGCTGTCTGTTAATCCAGTATGTGTGGAGCGATTTCTGTATCTGACCATTCTGTTGTGATGTAATTCTGAAGCTGTGTCTGTATTACAGGTATTTGGTCATCGCCTGCCCACTGTGGTACCGCTTCAGACGAACCATCAAGATCTCTGTGCTGGTGTGTGTTGTGGTCTGGATCATTCCTCTTGTCTATTTCCTCCCTTTCTTTTTCTGGATTAATTTTAGGGTCAAACGAGTCATTTTCGCCATCCTCCTCCTCCTTCCTCTCCCACTGTTCATATTCTTCCTTGGTGGGACCCTCAAAGTCTTGTCTGCTTCCATCTCTGTCCACTCTGACGAAAAACGACGAATTGTAGGACTGTTGGTCCTGGTGTTGCTTATTTACATGCTGCTCTTCCTGCCGAGCATCAGTTGGTCCCTGGTAGTGGGAGCTAAATTCAACAAAACTTTTAGCAACGTGTCTTTAACGTTTCTCAAGTTAAGTCCTCTTGCAGATTTATTTCTGTATGTTTTCATGAAGAAAGGGACCGTTGACAAGCTGTTGGCTTCTGTGTGTTGTTGCAAAATGGACAGTGATGATATCAGTAGTTCAAATTCAAGTTCTGTCATTCAAGTTTGAATGATGGCAGCCAGCTTCATGTAGGCAGAGAAAGAGGGTGAGAGAGAAAAGGGAGAAATAAAAAGAAAGGATAGAGATGAGATTTTGTCATCGATTGACATGACTTCCAAGCCTTTAGGATATTTTCTCTATACATTTTGATTTGTTTAATACATACATTTTGATTTGTTTAATACAATACAGTAATCAATGCAACCAGTACTGGGAGTAGTATGTTACAAGACAATGCATTTCTGTTTTTCCATTTTTGGTGGAAAAAGAAATTTAAATGGGCTCATTAGTTTTAATTTTTGTCTTAATCATAGCAGACAAAAGTAGCCTATCCCCACATTTTTTTCTGTTTATGATCTAACATCACCCGTAGTAATGCCAGGCTCAAGGAAGAAGCGCTCAGTCCCTCCTTCTTGTGTGTGTGTGTGTGTGTGTGTGTGTGTGTGTGTGTGTGTGTGTGTGTTTGAAAGAGAGTGTGACAGAGAGGGGGGAAGGCAAAGTGGAAGGTGGACTATTGCATGCAGTATATTTTATTTTACCTTTCTCGACATTAGGGACAAAATTGATGAGTTGTAGTCCATGTAATCTCTGTAAATGGATATCTGCACATGTATGCAGTTGGCAACAGTACAAGAGTTTGGTATCAGAGGCATTCTGGTTTCAGTTTGTGGTCCGAGTAGTATTGACCAGTCATGTTTGAGTGGGCATTGGTTGCCTGCAGGTAAACAGACCATGTGGAGAGCAAAAGAGGTGGAACTCAGTTGCTTGAAATGCAATCATGGAACCTATCAGCTATCATCTGATGACAGCATAGCTTTTTATGAGCTTTTTTCTAATTTATCTACAGTCATAGATTCATGTGGACCTGTCTCAATTTGCTCACAGTAGACAAAACGTGGCAAAACTGGATTTCCCAAAATATTGGTCACTGCCCCAGAGGCTAAATTGTCATCAAACTTATAGCTCATGGGTTCCCACATTTTAATTTTTGTGCAGGGTTTGCACAAGCAGCAACCTCCAGGGCTGAAAATGAATCCAAATCAGAAGTGCCAATAATTGTAGTTCCATAGATCCCCATGTTGAAATGCCTACTTTACAGCAGAAATAAATATGCTTACAGCCTGGTACAAAACGCGGTTTTGGTCGTGATAGCTAATTTCAACATTCATGACAAGTGTACAGGGGTGGTTTTTATAGTACTTATTCATTTGTATTTTATGAAGGCTTTAAGTTACGCATAATTATCGGTTGAGTGACAGACTGTATGCGAGGTGTGCCACATTCTGAGTCAGATCCAACCCTCGCTCCTCCACAGCTCCACCCTCTGGTCAGAATACGGTCACTTCTAGCTCCAAGAACCAGCTCGGCAACTGTCAAAATGCCAAACTCAAGGCCGCAAAACGGGAGTCCGCAAACCAGTGGGTGACGCTGCAATAGCTACGTCCATTATTTTATACATTTTTTAAAAATTTTATTCTATGGGTTTAAATTACTGTTAAAGTTACAAAGAATACATTTTGGTGTGTTTGTTTCTGTAAATAACTTTTATTACTTTGTTTCATTATGTCTGTCATGATGAGAAATTAATGTCAAATGTCTATGAAACAGTTGTTTTTCATTTTACTCTCATGGATAAAAAATTGTACAGGTGTCTTGTCCACCGCTGTCCCACGGCAACACTAAAAACAAAAAATTTTTTGGCAATATTTTGAATGCTATCCTCATGTACACTACTGCAGTCAGTGGAAATTAGAACATCTTTAAACACGACTTTGTCTCGTACGACGTAATAATAAATTACAGACATCTCTATGTTGTCCAGATCAGTGGTTCCCAACTGGTGGGTCGCAGGTTCATTGTGAATGGACCGGATTTGACTCACAAACGTGTCAAGTTTGTAAAAAAAAAAAAAAAAAAAAAAAAAATGTTGTTTTTGTTGTGTTTTTTGAAGTACAGTGAATCCCCGGCACAGAGCTTTTATTTTGAAGTGTCATTTCCTGCTGTAGAATGAGTGACTAATGGACAGCTACTTAACAGAGACAGCAAACTAGCTCGATGACATGGCCTAGTACAAATATGGCGCTAAATATATTAAACTGACTGAACTGAAAGTGAACTAATGACACTGCTCTAGATGAAGTGTAAATATTTTCAGAATTTCGTCTTGATAACTGATTTTTTTTATACCAGTTGAAATCTGCCTTTACATGCAACCCTGGTGACAGCCTAGGTCGTAGTGTGAAGCCAGTCTTCAGCTTTTCAGTTGGCAGTTAGTTCAACAAGTTCTTGACTTAACAGTGGTGTTTAAGGATGGTAAAGGAGTTTGCGACCTGGTTGATGCAGACTAAACATTGTTGTATATCTAGTCAGGCATTGTGCTTTGTAAATAAGAAATACATGATCTTTTAATGTAAGAAGTTTTAAATAGTATGGTCGAGGCAGTTTTGCTGGCAGACCCTCCCGTATTTCTCATTTGTCTTCCTCCTCTTTTTTTCCATCTTCCTCCTTCTTCACCTTCCTCTTCAACATGCCCTCCTTGATTCATTGCTCTGTAGAATTAGTGAGAGCTGTACCACAGCAACAACATGTATATTTCTACTTTGTGTTTCAGGGACTCCCTGCTGGCTCTGTGGTTAAGCCGTGGTAATGGTCAGCTTACCCTGTTAGATAGCAAGGTTGTGATACAATTTGATCTGTATAGTAGGTGGTGTTAAAAGATTTGAAAAATTTCTGCTGGGGCTGTAGCTTACATCAGCTGCTTCCAGCTCTCACACTGCATTTCTTCAGGAAATGCACATTCTAGTTATAAAAGTGATTCACTTACTTTTGAAATGAGTGGTTATTGTAACTAATCATTATTTTCAGTAACTTGCGCGACACAGGTTATACTAATGTATGTCTATCCAAAACTGTATTTTTGTTTTTGCTGTTTTTGACCAATAATAAAGTCAACTACTGTCTATTTATCTTTATTTAATCTGTTACCAATTAACCTGCTTATCTGTAGAATGTCTCAAATTGTGTATATTTACAAAAAAACAATAAAGTTAGTAAGTTTGAACATAAAACATCTTGTCTTTGCACTTTTTTCAATTGAATATAGGTCCAGAAAAGATTATTAAGTCATTGCATTCTGTTTTTATTTACATTTTACACAGCTTCCCAGATTTTTTCCAATCGGGGGTTGTACGTTCCAGTGAACATTTGCAACATGTGAAATCCACTAACATTCAGTTAAACGGTGTTATTTGTGACAAAACTTCTAGTCTGAGCTCCATCCCATTTATGAGCTGTTTATATCTTCTCTGCCAAGGAGCATGCCATGTTGTCAGTGGCGGCGGCAGACGATTTTTACTGGAGGTGGAGGGGGGGTTTGAGTATTAATTGGAGGTGCTAAGGAGTTGTGGATATAGCCTACCAATATAAGCACACAGAGTCCAAATCAACAAAAAATCATGCACACTGTGGAATTAGAGGGACCACCAACAACACGTCTTTATTTTAATTTTGCTGGGCTCCCCAATCATGAGGAGGCAACCCTGGATATAGCAGAGCAATACAAAAGAATGGCAGCTCATGACAGGCTAATATATTGTTACTCACCACAAGACGTCTTTACAGAAGAATAGACCGTCTGTTATTGTGATTGCTGGTAAAGGCATCGATGATTTTATCTGCGTCCAGTTCTTTGGTCCTCCTGATGATTATGGTCAAGAATGCCAGGGTACTGTTGCACGTATGGCCACTGCCATTCCTCAGGTATGTCTTCAAATGCTGGAGGCAAGATGTGCTGTGCTCGGGCAGGACCTACCGTAAATAATGTACCTATACATATTGTTTCTAGCCTAGAATGGAAAACCATTGGTTCTAGATAAGGCATTTCACGCTTTGTCATCGGCCACCGTAGCTCTCGGCAGAGGGGAGAAGATTCAGCTGGTTGTAGTTAGCAAATTCACCACTAGATGCTGATACATCCTACACACTAGACCTTTAAATGTCCCATTTCCTTTCTAAGCAGTAAGACTCTTGTTATTAACAAACTCATATCTGAACATTAACACATCTGTAAGTGTATCATGTTGTATTCAGGGCATTATTGAGAGAAGAAGATTTGCATTTTCAGGACACACATATCAGAGGAACATATGAGACATGATGAAACCAAATATCAACTCCATGTTTATAGCAGGAAATCCATAACATTTTCAACCACAAATTGATATCTGTTCAGAAGAAGATGATTATCAGTGCTGTACTCATTGCTCAATGCTCACTGTGGGGATGTGGTGTCCCTGATACATGCTTGTGTGCAACAGTTTACGTGCACTTGCATATTAATGTTCAGAGTAAGCTTTGAGTCATACATTTTTTATAGTTAAATCTGACACTTAATGGAAATAACATTACTGCTGGATAAACATGATCAAGGATATTTGCACCTGCTGACTCATCAAAACTGCAAAGTCTTGAATGTACAGACTTAACATGAATTAACTGATAACCACTTCCTTTATCGTGTTTTATTAATCTCACACTAATGCATTTTGTGCCTGTTTCCTCTCTTCCTTTAGAGATAATGATAATCTAAATCTCCTCTACTACGTGTTACAAATAACCATATTTATTGTAAACTTTCTGGATGCCGAACACCACATCAAACACTGGTGAGAACTCATTCAGGTCGGGTCTTGCTGCTTTCACAGGTAAATTTTGTGACCATATATTATATGGATTATTGAAAAAGATACGGACACTACAAACAGTCAGGAAATGATTATGGGACCTTTAAGAAGTGGACAGATTTGGACTGTAGCTGTACATACTACTGTGTTTTTCAATCAATAGATAAAGTATACTAGTGAGCTTATATGTCTAGAGCATTTTACAAAGGCTTTTTTCATCATTAATACTGTTATTACATTTTGTAGCATTTACTGTATGTCCTAAATCATTAATCTACTGGGAGCTATTTATAGTGATACAGCCAGTTTTTCAGGAAAACATGACAGCTGAAATATGCAAAGGTTATTTGTGCTGTGATAATAAGATTACGT
Organism: Epinephelus fuscoguttatus; assembly: GCF_011397635.1. Lineage (NCBI taxonomy): Eukaryota > Metazoa > Chordata > Actinopteri > Perciformes > Serranidae > Epinephelus > Epinephelus fuscoguttatus. The sequence continues at coordinate 13,613,017 of NC_064767.1, forward strand.
AACCCAAGACTGTTTACATTCAGGTACTGATTCAGTTTATGATGCTTCATGAAATGGCTACACAAATCTGTACACAAAAAGATAATACAGATGGTTCACCAAGTGGACTGATTTCTCATGTAAACATCCTCTCCGGAGAGCAAAGGTACGCCAGTCAATATGCATTGATATTAACATTACATTAAATCACTGAAACGGTTGAACAATGTTCGGCAGCGGGATTTGTTGCACTATCTGAAACTGTATTATTTGACTGAATAATATTAGCAGATAATGCAACAAATATTTAGCATTTATTAATTTTCTAAGAGTGGATGTAGGCCGACTGTTTTCGTGTTTGTGTGCGATAATGCTAGATAACGGCAGATATTAGGCAACATGTTCCATTTCCATAACCTCATCTCTTAAACAACAGGTTTCACTCTGAAGAATGGAAGAAGTCAACATTAACAACATTTCACAGGACAAAAACGGCAGCCTCACCTATGATTTTAATGAAGAAGTTGGATTCATTATGACAGTGGTGACGAGCATAATCATTTGTATCGGCCTTCCTTTGACCCTTGTGGCCATCTATGCTATTCGTTCTCTGGTATGTATATTATAACTGAGATTTATTTATTTACTCATTTACCGAATGTGTTGTGTCTCTGTAAAGGCTTTCGATCTGAGTTGGAGGCCAGGTGTCAGAGGCTGGTATGGAATGTTGTAATGATCTATAAATTTAAAGAATTACTCCATTTTGAAAATGTACATGAAGCTGACTGAACCCTAAACCCATGTAGATTACATGTGTGACCCCATCCAGCTGTCTCTTAAAGTGTATAGTCAATGGCACCATGAAGTTAAAACTTTTTTCACAGAAATTTGCACGACATTGTTTTTTTTAATTTAATATACAAAAAACATAGGATATTTTGTAGATATTCATGGTCCCCAGAGGATGAAGTCCACTAACTTTTCCTTTAGCTCCACTATGATGTTGATGTTATTGGATGTTTTTTGTTTTTTGTTTTTTGGGGGGTGGAGGGGTGGGGGGGGGGAATCTCAACAATCATTAGAGAGATTGCCATAAAAAAAAAAATACAAACATTCATGGTGCGAAGAGTTTAACTTATCTTAACTTCATTAATCTGACTTTTCATTTAATGCCATCATGTAAAAAATTTTTTGATTGGTCCGTGTTTTGTTTTTGACTAAATACATCCATAACTAATGGCCCCAAAATAAATGTCTCTGACTGAAGTTACAATATATGCAGTACATATTTGGGAGGAGGTGCAGTCCAGAATGTCTACAATACCTTTTTTACTTTGATCAATGTTTTCTTGCAGGTGAAAAATGATCATGTTGCTCCAGTCTACGTCATCAATCTTCTAATTTCCGACCTCATTCAGCTCTGCTGCATGATTGTTTGGGTGGCACAACCTGAGGGCAGCAAGATATACAAAATCATCTTTATTATTTACTACTCTGGTCTGGTGGCCAGTGTTTGCTTCATGTTGTGCATCGCCCTGGAAAGGTAGCTATCTGTCTATCCAGTGTGTGTGGAGCTACTGACCAATGTATATAGTCCTGAAGCTGTGTCTATCATGTATTGCAGGTATTTGGTCATCGCCTGCCCACTGTGGTACCGCTTCAGACGAACCATCAAGGTCTCTCTGGTGGTCTGTGTCGTGGTCTGGGCCCTTCCTCTTATCTGTGTAATCACTTTAGTTTTCTGGGATTTTGTAGAGGTCGCAGACACCATCTGTGCCATCTTTTTCCTCCTTCCTTTCCCACTGTTCATTTTCTTTCTGGGTGGGACCCTCAAAGCCCTGTCTGCTTCCATCTCTGTCCACGCTGATGAAAAACGACGAATTGTAGGAATGTTGGTCCTGGTGCTGCTTATTTACATGCTGCTATTTCTGCCCAGCATCATTTGGCTCCTGGCAGAACGAGACAGGTATAACAATACTTCAAAGGACCTGTCTTCTGTGTTTCTTAGGTTGAGTCCTCTTGCAGATTTAATTCTGTATGTTTTCATGAGGAAAGGGACCACTGACAAGCTGTTGGCCTCTGTGTGTTGTTGCAGAATGGACAGCGATGATATCAGCAGTTCAACAGTATAAATGATGACAATATGTCCGCAGTCAGCTTCATTTAGACAGAGAAAGAGGGGAAGGGGAGAATACAGAAGAAGACATGCAGGCAGCTAGAAAGGGGAGTGACAGAACAGATTCTATCATCTACTGATACGGCATCCAATAAGACATCGAACTGTGGATACAAAGAAGCCTTGTCTTTTACTTAATTTTTTTTATTTAGTCTTAATTAGTCTCAATTTTCAAGGGAGAACTAGCTAAGACAGGTAACAGCATAAATAAAAACATGTTACAAGTTACAGACAAGAGCTTATAAATTATAAAAAGAGATCAGGCCAGATCAGGTCATCCTACCTGAGAGTATAACTCACAGTGGTGAGTCAGAGCTTTACAATTGGGAATAAACCTCAAGAGGGACCTCTAGATCATCATAACCTCACCAGGCACATGCTTGCTGGGTAAACCTACTGGTAAACCTGCTCTTGTTCACTGTGATGGCTTCAACAAATGTAAATTAAATTTGTTTTGTATTAGCTTGTTAATTGTAAGTTGATGTCTATTATTATTATAGTTTAATTACAGAAGCAAATGAGATATTATTTTTTGATACACAGAGCTCATTATAGCCGCCACACTGTCTGATTCCTAAAGCTTTATTTGAACAGTTTTTGTATGTGCAACACAGAAAGAGCATTTCAATTAAAAATGTTTCTAAACAAAATGATAATGTTTGCCTTTGACTCATTCAGTAAATCAAAACCAAGTGGCAACCAAGTGGCTAAAACATGAAGCCAACATTTAAGTGTCTTAAACTGCAGTTCCTCTAATGGCCACTTGAGGCTGGCTCCAGAAGCCAGTCAATCCTTATAGACCTCCACGTTCAAATGCCCAACTTTACAGCAGAAACAAACATGTTTACAGCTTGGTACAAAAAAAGAGTTTTGGTCTCTATAGCTAATTTCAACATTCATGACAACTGTATGGGGAATTAATTTTTATATAACTCACACAGTCAGACACAGATGAATGTCTTCTGGACAACTGTTAGGTCAGCAGTCTTTCCCATGGTTGTGGTTGATTGAAGGTTCAGGAAACCTTTGCAGGTGTTTTGAGTTAATTATCTGATGAGAGCTCTTCCTCTTCTCAGGACTGTGTGAGTCCACAATATGTACCATTTTCACTTTCTGAAATAACTGACGAGAAATATTGAACTTTGTCACGATATTTTGATTTTTTGAGATGCGCCTGTAAGGCACAATATGCATTAGTGCGAGAGGGAAGTGGGGTTGATAAAACACCACAAAGGAAGTTGTAATCAGACCATGCATGTTAAGTCTGTATGTTCAAGACTTTGCTGTTCTGATGAGTAAATAGCAGCTGAGCTTGTTGCAGGTTTATATATCCTCAATCATGTGGATCATATTGGTGATCATATGTATTGGTGATTTGCAATTATAAAGATTCGTAGATGTCTGTTACAATAAAGCTAAAGGCATCTACTTTATATAGCAACCATTGTTTCAACAGCATTTCATTGGTAAGTGTTTGACTACAATGCTGCAGCTGTTAGAAACAGCACTTAAAACGTGTGTATGCCTGTTACATTTGCCTCAAAAGGATAAAAAGAAATGAGTGTCTCTTCAGTTATAGCCAGATTAAAGAACATAAACATCGAACTTACCATTTTATATGTAGCATCTGATAGTTACACATGATCCATATCTCTTATCTTCTTGGCCTTATGCACATGAAATATACTTGACACAAACTGGCTCAGTGAATGTGAAGGAAGGAGTCACACCAGATGTATACAATAAGCTGATTTATTTAAAACCAAAGTCATCTTTAACTGGGAGTGGAACAGCATCAGCAATGAAAGCAATACATGGATGCACAAGATGTGTGCTGTGGTGTTGACTGATCAGCCCAGACATCTAAGCCCACAATCATCTGTCACGTCAGTGACCAATACTGTCTCTGTGTGTCACTGGTTCTTCTTGAGAGTTTTGTCGACATACATGCACCAACACACTGACCCATTTCATTTGACTTCATTTTACCATGTCAGTGAATTAGTACCTACTTCTGCTGTTCTGTTTTTCCATTAGCATCACTGTGAAGTAAGAATTTATCAATATTGTTAAGCACATTGCAGCTGTTGCGTAATCCTGCTCTGAATCACTTCCTACGTGCCTCCCACGAAAACAGCAAAACTATTTGTATAAAATAAAGATTAAAAGATCAAAACAAACACAGTTTGGGACAGACACATTAGCTATAACCAGTGGCGTCTTTAAGCCTGGCTGTCTGAGGCCTCAGCCCTGAATGTTTTATGAATAGCCCCGGATCTCTGTCTCACTTTCTCTGCCTACATGAAGCTGACTGTGGACATTTTGTCATCATTCACACTGGGCTGCTGATATCATCACTGTCCATTCTGCAACAACACACAGAAGCCAACAGCTTGTCAATGGTCCCTTTCCTCATGAAAATATACAGAAATAAGTCTGCCAGAGGACTCAACTTCAGAAATGTGAAAGACAGGTTGCTTAGCTTATATTCATCGATGTCACTGCTTCCCCGTGCCAGGAACAAAATAATGCTGGGTAGGAACAACAGTGTGTAAATAAGCAGCACCAGGACCAACATTCCTACAATTCTTCGTTTTTCGTCAGAGTGGACAGAGATGGAAGCAGACAGGGCTTTGAGGGTCCCACCAAGGAAGAATATGAGCAGTGGGAGAGGAAGGAGGAGGAGGATGCCACCAATGGTTAGTGAGTTCCTTCCAGTAAGGAGGAGATAGAAAATGACAGCAGGAAGGGCCCAGACCACGACACAGACCAGCACAGAGACCTTGATGGTTCGTCTGAAGCGGTACCACAGTGGGCAGGCGATGACCAAATACCTGCAATACAAGACAGACACAGCTTCAGAATGATATCATAATACAATGGCTGAACACAGAAGGTAAAAAAAAGAGATGATCCGCATACCAACTGAAGCTCCCATAGAAAAATGTATTCAATCATGGTGTAACGTTTCGAGCCAGCAGGCTCTTCCTCAGACTTGTGTGTGTGCAGATCATCTCTTTATTTCTCACGTATATACTTTTTTGATCCATCAGCCTGAATTTTCACTGTCGGATGTGCGTGTTTTTTGATCTTTACCGAATTGAACACAGAAGTAGGTACACACATAGTGGATAGACAGACAGCTACCTTTCCAGGGCGATGCACACCATGAAACCAATACTGGCCACCAGACAATAGTTGTAGATGTGATATGAAATCATTCCAGTCCAAGGTAGTATCCAGTCCACAGGTAGCACCACAGTGATCACGCAGCAGAGCTGAATGAGGTCGGTAATGAGAAGGTTGATGACGTAGATCGGAACAACATGATCATCTTTCACCTGCAAGAAAACATTGGTGCAAGTTAGAAAGCAGTTGTGAACATGAGGTCCACCTCCTCTCAGATGTGTCATTTTGCTGTGCCCAGAATTTGTTATCAGAGCCATTTATTCACTTTTCATCACGCTCTGTTTTGTGCTGTCTGAAATATCAGAAAAGACATACAGTTACTGATGAGGTTTACATGTACATGGATTATATAAAAGGATATTCCACTAATATTCATGTTTACATGCAGCCGTGCATACTCTGATGAACATGCCCGTGGAACATGGGATCACTCCTCAAACCTGAATAATACCCTCATATCCCACATGTTTTATTTGGAATATGCAAATTTGGAAAAAGGCCTAATTTGGAATATCCAGACAGAATATGCTGTTTTCATGACCAGCATCAAATTCCAAATATTGGCATATTCAGATTAATAATGGGAGCTTTATGTGCACTGTAACTATGGAGTAATACTTTTCCTGTGAATGTATAAATCATTACAATAATTCATCCAGTCCCCTGACACCTGGCCCCTAACCTAGATCAAGATTTTGGCACAGACAGTAAATAAATAAATATGGTAAAAGTAAAAATATACATACCAGAGAACGAACAGCATAGATGGCCACAAGGGTCAAAGGAAGGCTGATACAAATGATGATGATCGTCACCACTTTCATGATGAATACAACTTGTTTATAATATTCGTAATCATAGGTGAGGCTGCTGTTGTTGTTCTGTGAAGTGTTGTAAATGTTGACTTCTTCCATTCTTCAGAGTGAAACCTGTTGTTTAAGAAATGAGATTATAGAAAGTGACCATACTGATCAGTGATATCACTGAACAATGTACACTATACCCCTAATAATACAGTTTCAGGTACAACATGTTCTGATTACAATGTTGTGTATGCTGCTGTGAGGTCTTTTTTTCAGCCACAGAACACTGTTCAGATGTTTCAGTAATTTAATGTAATGTTTAATGTTCATGTAAACGGGTTTAGGACGTTTTGACCGTCTTCTTTACTCGATGCTCCACTACTTGTTGAATGCCCCTCTGCCCTCTGATTATGGAGGAAGAGGTTCACATGGACCAATAATCTCCAATGTCTTTTATGTGCTGATTCATGCTCTTATTTTACAGAAACAACATTAACTGAATCATAAACTGACTGTATCCTGCCCTGGGTTACATGACATATAATCAACAGAAAACTGTTGGAGCTAAGTGGACTCACTTCCTGAAATGTCTACGCAGTCGTGGTAATTTCTGTTCTTTCTTACAGTTTTAATTAATTCAAAACTCTGTAGCTTTCTGCATGTTTTTTTGTAACCTTTTCTGCCATTTCATCAAACACATCTTTGTTACACTGTTACACAATCACTCTCTCTTTTTATAATTTAAAGAAAAAGACAGATAATAATCCAAATGAAATAAAATACAGTTGGTCTGAACACAGTATTCTGTACTCTGCAGTTAAACAAATAAGTTGAAATAATCTCTTCATACAGGAAAAAAGTAATGTCACAACATTTACCTTTGAAAGCTACAAGACCACACCAGAATAAGTCCTCTGTACCAATGTGTGATGCCTCCAGACGCTTTACAATAAATATGGTAAGTCAGGAAATGCTGTGGGTTCCTGTTAATCTACACCTCCTCATCTAAAGAAGATAGCAGAGAAGTGGTCAGCGACTAACATGCAATATGTGGGAAAGACGCATCAAGATACCATTTTATATTCTGAAATAATCTCTTATAAAATCAGAGACCATCTTGGGATGGGATCATTCCCGCCACAATACAGCGATCCGTGACGTTAAATGAATGTGGGCCAGAGCGTAAAGTGGAGCGGCAACGGCCCCTTCCTTGCCCCCTTATTTCCGGCCCCTGTGTTCGGACTGCATCCATCTGCATCGGCCTTCATTTTGATCTCAGCTACACATCTGTAATTTTCTTACAAAGTGAGAACAACACCTGATTGCTGCTGCAGGTAAATATTTTCACAGTTTCTCTTCAAGTGCTTATGGGTGCATTATTCTGTTGTGGGCCAGTTATGACATACATGGTGAACTTGAAGGGTTAATTTAGCTTATGTTTTTCCACTTAGGTATCCGACATGACTGCCTACCTTTACCTCAGCTAAAAGTTTAGAGGAGCTGCACAACATAACTGGTCATAACAAAATAATGGCACAAAACATAAAACAAGTATCTGTTCCATCTGCAGTGTCTTACTGAAGTGATCTGTCTGTCATCTGTCAAGACACAATTCTGCTCCATGAGAGCTACTGATTAATATTTTTGCAACCAACACCAGACTGATGCAAAATAACTACAGAAACCCCTCAAAATATGTGCACATGAGACTTGTCTTGCTGATTTATTATCCTACAAAGTTTGTACTATAAATCAACAGGCATGTTGGAGCCTGACACACTGAAATAGCAGATACAGTCTGACTACTGTTTATCACTTAAAACTTGCCAGTCTTCACCAGGGGCCATATTCACAAACTATCTTAGTGCTAAGAGTTGCTCCTTGTGAGGAAATCCTAAGAAAATTCTGAGTAGTTTGATGTTTTCTTAGAATTTCCCCTTAAAGTTAAGACTAGGTCCTTGTAAAGATAAAAGTTATTCACAGAGCATCTTAGACTTTCAGAGAGCTCCTAAGTTGAAAAACTGTTAGGAGTAGAGAGGAGGACTTTAAGTGGTTTAAGAGTTTCTTAATCAGAGAAGAAAATGGTGAAAACACAAAGAGGTCAGAGAAATATTCTATTCTATACGTAATGTACAAATTTGGAAAAAGGCCTAATTTGGAATATCTATGCTGTTTTCATGACCAGCATCAAATTCCAAATATTGGCATATTCAGCTTGATAGTGGGATATTATTGTGCATGTAAGCATAGTTACTGTAATAACAAAGGCCTGATTTACTGCAGCTTTTGCACCTGTTTTTTAGGCACAGATATGATACATTCTGGACCAAACGCATGTTCCTCTGTATTTATCAAATGGATGCACCAGACTGAGGTCACAGTTTGAGTGTCATGTTTGTGTTTGCAAGGTGAGCCTCTCTCATAATGACATGCATTTCAGAGAGGATCATATAACAGTAGAAGGAAACATGTTAACAGAGGTTAATTATGAATTCCACTGATATACAGTATGATGGAAAAGTATTGGACTAATCAGAATGTTTGACCTGATGATGGTAATAAATAAAAAGTCAGATCATAAAAGTTATGATGATTCAACCTCTGGGCACCATGAAAGTATCATTTAAAAAAAAAACAAAAAAAGAAAACAAAAGAAAACAAAAAGATAATCCAGTCCAATACTTGTCGAGACATTTCACAACAACAACAACAACAAAACAAATAAAACAAACATTAACCTCTTAATGGTGCGAAGGGAAAAGTCAGGAGATGAACAAGGTCAGTGGGGTTCATCCTCTGGCGACCATGAATATCTACAAAATTCCATAATTTTTAAAAAACTAAAAACCCCAAACAATGAGCCAACATAATGCTGTACAGATCGCCCTGATAAAAGTTTAAACTAATATCCACAATATCCACATGGACAATACTGCTCTTCCCCTCACCATGGATTTCTCATCACTACTTGACAGCTTTGGATTCCAACAGTTTGCAGACTTCTCCACACACATAAAGGTCACACAATTGATTTAATTTGCTGCTCAGGTCTCACCTCCAACTGTACTGCTGACAAACTTCACATTACGGACCATTTCCTCCTCTCTTTTAACGTCACCCTCCAGCTCTCTATCTCCAAACCTCTCCGTATCATCTCATACCGCAATATTAAGAACATTAACATGGACTCCCTCTCCTCCTGCATCACCACTCTGACTCCGGACCCCACTTCCACCCCCGATGATCTCGTCACACAGTACAATAATGGACTCTCCAATATACTCAACACACTTGCTCCTGTCAAATCCCGCTCTGTCTCCTTTACCCGGTCTGCCCCCTGGTTCACCCCACATCTCCGTTCCATGAAATCCCAAAATCGACAGCTTGAAAGACTCTTCAGGAAAACCGGTCTCGATATCCACAAAGATATCTACTTAGCTCAGTTAACGCTCTATAAGGACTCCATTTCTCATGCCAAATCTCAATACTACTCTGGACTCAGACCATATTGTACACAATACCCACAAAAAAAATGAAAAACAAAAAAAAATCTAAGCTCAATATTTTTTAGATTTCTGATCACATAATTTAATCAAATAATACAGTTTCAGGTACAACATGTTCTGGTTACAATATTGTGTATGCTGCTGTGAGGTCTTTTCTGCAGCCACAGAACACTGTTCAGTTGTTTCAGTAATTTAATGTAATGTTTAATGTTCATGTAAACGTGTTTAGGACGTTTTGACCGTCTTCTTTACTCGATGCTCCACTACTTGTTGAATGCCCCTCTGCCCTCTGATTATGGAGGAAGAGGTTCACATGGATGAATAATCTCCAATGTCTTTCATGTGCTGATTCATGCTCTTATTTTACAGAAACAACACCTGTCCATTTGATTGGTTGTCAGATACACAGCCCATTATGAGCCTGCACAGTGTGGACACCCAGTGGAAATGAAATGAACTGCTGACTGTGAAAGTGTTGTCATTGTTAGTGTGATCACTGTGCTGATGGAAGGTTTCACACAGACCAAAGTCATCACTGCTGCACTGATGCATTTTTACAGTTTTCCAAATATCTTAGTGTTGTGATTGTTTTATGTCTGGTGTTATAGTGTTAGGTGGGAAATGTGTGTGTATCTCTAATGAGATCGATCACAAATATCCCTGCACAAACTAATCTGTGGCATTTCATTAACTCACTGTCATCTAGTGTTTGGAGAATATTTCTCTGACCTCTTTGTGTTTTCACCATTTTCTTCTCTGATTAAGAAACTCTTAAACCACGTAAAGTCCTCCTCTCTACTCCAAACAGTTTTTCAACTTAGGAGCTCTTTTAAAGTCCAAGATGCTCTGTGAATAACTTTTATCTTTACAAGGAGCTAGTCTTTTTTTTTTTTTTTTTTTTTTTTTTTTATTATACACAAAACAACCACAGCAACTAAATACAAGGACAAGACACAAACAAATCTAAAAATATACAACACATAACACAGTTTACAAAAGACATTAAAACAACAAAACATACATCTTCACAAAAACACACAAAAAACAGAAACCACCATCAACAGGACAAACAGCAGCCTAAGGGCTTAATGATCAAAAAGAGAACAAAGATAAATTAACTTCATATTATAGTTTTTAAAGAGATCAGATTTCAAGAATAATAATAAGTAAATTGATAGCAAAAAAGATAAACAGACAAAAATAAACAAAAAATAAACAAAGGCCTTCCGTCACCACAATTTCTGTTATTAAGACCAGCCTTCACTCAAACTCAAAATTTCCCACATTCAAAAATTGCACACTGTTCTTTGTTTCTATTAATGTCTTTTTCTATAGTCCACTGAAATTTCAAAAACATTTTAAAACGCTCAATTTTTAACTGTTTTTTTGTAGCTTTAAATATAAAGGCTTTTCCCATCATAATAATAATATTATTCAAGTCTTTTCCTTCTATTTTGTCAAGGACAAGGAGCTAGTCTTAACTTTAAGGGGAAATTCTAAGAAAACATCAAACTACTCAGAATTTTCTTAGGATTTCCTCACTAGTGTGTGTGTGTGTGTGTGTGTGTGTGTGTGTGTGTGTGTGTGTCATCATGACAACATGTGTTTCTGGTGGTGCCTATTGTAACAGGAAGTGCAACAGAAGTGGTTTTCAGTACTTTGCCAAGTGTTTATATGTCTGTCTGTCTTTCTGTCTGTCTGTGGATAGATTTAGTCAATGAGAAAGGGTCGCAACATGCAAGATGCAGTCACAGAAAATTACAGATGTGTAGCTGAGATCAAAATGAAGACCGAGTTCGTAGATGGATGCAGTCCGAGCACAGGGGCCCGAAGTAGGGGGGCAAGGAAGGGGCCATTGACGCTCCACTTTACGCCCTGGCCCACATTTTATGGAATGATCCCATCCCAAGATGGTCTTTAATTTAATTAAGAGATTATTTCAGTATTATTATATAATTATTTCATTATTTCAGAATATAAAATGGTATCTTGATGCGTCTTTACCACATATTGGATGTTAGTGGCTGACCACTTCTGTTCTCTCTTCTTTAGATGAGGAGGTGTAGATTAACAGGAACCCATGGCATTTCCTGACTTACCATATTTATTGTAAAGCGTCTGGAGGCATCACACATTGGTACAGAGGACTTATTCTGGTGTGGTCTTGCAGCGTTCAAAGGTAAATGTTGTGACATTACTTTTTTTCCTGTATGTAGAGATTTTTTCAAATTATTTTTTTAACTGCAGAGTACAGAATACTGTGTTCAAACCATCTGTGTTTTATTTCATTTGGATTATTATCTGTCTTTTTCTTTAAATTATTAAAAGAGAGAGTGATTGCGTAACAAAGATGTGTTTGATGAAATGGCAGAAAAGGTTACAAAAAACACGCAGAAAGCTACAGAGTTTTGAATTAATTAAAACTGTAAGACAGAACAGAAATTATCACGACTGCGTAGACATTTCAGGAAGTGAGTCCACTTAGCTTGAGCAGTTTTTTTAATTGATTATATGTTTGTAACCCAGGACAGGATACAGTCAGTTTATGATTCAGTTAATGTTGTTTCTGTAAAATAAGAGCATGAATCAGCACATAAAAGACATTGGAGATTATTCATCCATGTGAACCTCTTCCTCCATAATCAGAGGGCAGAGGGGCATTCAACAAGTTTTTTTTTTGTTGTTTTTTTGTGGGTATAGTGTACAATATGGTCCCTTTCTATAACTTGATCTCTTAAACACCAGGTTTTTACTCTGAAGAATGGACGATTTCATCATGAAAGTGGTGACGATCATCATCATGTGTATCGGCCTTCCTTTGACCCTTGTGGCCATCTATGCTGTTCGTTCTCTGGTATGTATATTTTTACTTTTACCATATTTATTTATTTACTGTCTGTGCCAAAATCATGATCTAGGTTAGGGGCCAGGTGTCAGGGGACTGGATGAATTATTGTGATGATTTATACATTCACAGGAAAAATATTACTCCATAGTTACAGTGCACATAAAGCTCCCATTACTAATCTGAATATGCCAATATTTGGAATTTGATGCTGGTCATGAAAACAGCATATTCTGTCTGGATATTCCAAATTAGGCCTTTTTCCAAATTTGCATATTCCAAATAAAACATGTGGGATATGAGGGTATTATTCAGGTTTGAGGAGTGATCCCATGTTCCACGGGCATGTTTATCAGAGTATGCACGGCTGCATGTAAACATGAATATTAGTGGAATATCCTTTTATATTATCCATGTAAACACCTTAGTAGGAATATTGTCTTTTCAGAATAAAGGCAAAAACTGAATATTTTGTGCATGTAAACCTCGTCAGTGACTGTGTGTCTTTTCTGATATTTCATTCAGCACAAAACAGAGCGTGATGAAAAGTGAATAAATGGCTCTGATAACAAATTCTGGGCACAGCAAAATGACACATCTGGGAGGAGGTGGACCTCATGTTCACAACTGCTTTCTAACTTGCACCAATGTTTTCTTGCAGGTGAAAGATGATCATGTTGTTCCGATCTACGTCATCAACCTTCTCATTACCGACCTCATTCAGCTCTGCTGCTTGATCGCTTGGGTGCTACCTGAGAACTGGATACTCAGTGGTGGATTTATTTCTCTGACTGAATTGATTTTATTTTTCATCTACAACTATTGTCTGGTGGCCAGTATTGGTTTCATGGTGTGCATCGCCCTGGAAAGGTAGCTGTCTGTCTATCCTGTCAATGTGTGTACCTACTTCTGTGTTCAGTCATTGTGTTATGATATCATTCTGAAGCTGTGTCTGTCTTGTATTGCAGGTATTTGGTCATCGCCTGCCCACTGTGGTACCGCTTCAGACGAACCATCACTGGAGGGAACTCAGCAACCATCATTGGCATCCTCCTCCTCCTTCCTCTCCCACTGCTCATATTCTTCCTTGGTGGGACCCTCAAAGCCCTGTCTGCTTCCATCTCTGTCCACTCTGACGAAAAACGAAGAATTGTAGGAATGTTGGTCCTGGTGCTGCTTATTTACACACTGTTGTTCCTGCCCACCATTATTTTGTTCCTGGCACAGGAAAGCAGTGATATTGATGAACGTAAGCTAAGCAACCTGTCTTTCACATTTGTGCAGTTTAGTCCTCTGGCAGACTTATTTCTGTATATTTTCATGAGGAAAGGGACCATTGACAAGCTGTTGGCTTCTGTGTGTTGTTGCAGAATGGACAGTGATGATATCAGCAGTCCAGTGTGAATGATGACAAAATGTCCACAGTCAGCTTCATGTAGGCAGAGAAAGAGAGACAGAGATCCAGGGCTATTCATAAAACATTCAGGGCTGAGGCCTCAGACAGCCAGGCTTAAAGACTCCACTGGTTATAGCTAATGTGTGTCTGTCCCAAACTGTGTTTGTTTTGATCTTTTAATCTTTATTTTATACAAATAGTTTTGCTGTTTTCGTGGGAGGCACGTAGGAAGTGATTCAGAGCAGGATTACGCAACAGCTGCAATGTGCTGAACAATATTGATAAATTCTTACTTCACAGTGATGCTAATGGAAAAACAGAACAGCAGAAGTAGGTACTAATTCATTGACATGGTAAAATGAAGTCAGATGAAATGGGTCAGTGTGTTGGTGCATGTATGTCGACAAAGTTCTCAAGAAGAACCAGTGACACACAGAGACAGTATTGGTCACTGACGTGACAGATGATTGTGGGCTTAGATGTCTGGGCTGATTAGTCAACACCACAGCACACATCTTGTGCATCCATGTATTGCTTTCATTGCTGATGCTGTTCCACTCCCAGTTAAAGATGACTTTGGTTTTAAATAAATCAGCTTATTGTATACATCTGGTGTGGACTCCCTTCCTTCACATTCACTGAGCCAGTTTGTGTCAAGTATATTTCATGTGCATAAGGCCAAGAAGATAAGAGATATGGATCATGTGTAACTATCAGATGCTACTTATAAAATGGTAAGTTCGATGTTTATGTTCTTTAATCTGGCTATAACTGAAGAGACACTCATTTCTTTTTATCCTTTTGAGGCAAATGTAACAGGCATACACAAGTTTTAAGTGCTGTTTCTAACAGCTGCAGCATTTGTAGTCAAACACTTACTAATGAAATGCTGTTGAAACAATGGTTGCTATATAAAGTAGATGCCTTTAGCTTTATTGTAATAGACATCTGCGAAACTTTTCAACTGCAAATCACCAATACATATGATCACCAATATGATCCACATGATTGAGGATATATAAACCTGCAACAAGCTCAGCTGCTATTTACTCATCAGAACAGCCAAGTCTTGAACATACAGACTTAACATGCATGGGCTGATTACAACTTCCTTTGTGGTGTTTTATCAACCCCACTTCCCTCTCGCACTAATGCATATTGTGCCTTACAGGCGCATCTCAAAAAATCAAAATATCGTGACAAAGTTCAATATTTCTCATCAGTTATTTCAGAAAGTGAAAATGGTACATATTGTGGACTCACACAGTCCTGAGAAGAGGAAGAGCTCATCAGATAATTAACTCAAAACACCTGCAAAGGTTTCCTGAACCTTCAATCAACCACAACCATGGGAAAGACTGCTGACCTAACAGTTGTCCAGAAGACATTCATCTGTGTCTGACTGTGTGAGTTATATAAAAATTAATTCCCCATACAGTTGTCATGAATGTTGAAATTAGCTATAGAGACCAAAACTCTTTTTTTGTACCAAGCTGTAAACATGTTTGTTTCTGCTGTAAAGTTGGGCATTTGAACGTGGAGGTCTATAAGGATTGACTGGCTTCTGGAGCCAGCCTCAAGTGGCCATTAGAGGAACTGCAGTTTAAGACACTTAAATGTTGGCTTCATGTTTTAGCCACTTGGTTGCCACTTGGTTTTGATTTACTGAATGAGTCAAAGGCAAACATTATCATTTTTGTTTAGAAACATTTTTAATTGAAATGCTCTTTCTGTGTTGCACATACAAAAACTGTTCAAATAAAGCTTTAGGAATCAGACAGTGTGGCGGCTATAATGAGCTCTGTGTATCAAAAAATAATATCTCATTTGCTTCTGTAATTAAACTATAATAATAATAGACATCAACTTACAATTAACAAGCTAATACAAAACAAATTTAATTTACATTTGTTGAAGCCATCACAGTGAACAAGAGCAGGTTAACCAGTAAGTTTACCCAGCAAGCATGTGCCTGGTGAGGTTATGATGATCTAGAGGTCCCTCTTGAGGTTTATTCCCAATTGTAAAGCTCTGACTCACCACTGTGAGTTATACTCTCAGGTAGGATGACCTGATCTGGCCTGATCTCTTTTTATATAATTTATAAGCTCTTGTCTGTAACTTGTAACATGTTTTTATTTATGCTGTTACCTGTCTTAGCTAGTTCTCCCTTGAAAATTGAGACTAATTAAGACTAAATAAACAAAATTAAGAAAAAGACAAGGCTTCTTTGTATCCACAGTTCGATGTCTTATTGGATGCCGTATCAGTAGATGATAGAATCTGTTCTGTCACTCCCCTTTCTAGCTGCCTGCATGTCTTCTTCTGTATTCTCCCCTTCCCCTCTTTCTCTGTCTAAATGAAGCTGACTGCGGACATATTGTCATCATTTATACTGTTGAACTGCTGATTTCATTGCTGTCCATTCTGCAACAACACACAGAAGCCAACAGCTTGTCAGTGGTCCCTTTCCTCATGAAAACATACAGAATTAAATCTGCAAGAGGACTCAACCTAAGAAACACAGAAGACAGGTCCTTTGAAGTATTGTTATACCTGTCTCGTTCTGCCAGGAGCCAAATGATGCTGGGCAGAAATAGCAGCATGTAAATAAGCAGCACCAGGACCAACATTCCTACAATTCGTCGTTTTCATCAGCGTGGACAGAGATGGAAGCAGACAGGGCTTTGAGGGTCCCACCCAGAAAGAATATGAACAGTGGGAAAGGAAGGAGGAAAAAGATGGCACAGATGGTGTCTGCGACCTCTACAAAATCCCAGAAAACTAAAGTGATTACACAGATAAGAGGAAGGGCCCAGACCACGACACAGACCACCAGAGAGACCTTGATGGTCTGTCTGAAGCGGTACCACAGTGGGCAGGCGATGACCAAATACCTGCAATACATGATAGACACAGCTTCAGGACTATATACATTGGTCAGTAGCTCCACACACACTGGATAGACAGATAGCTACCTTTCCAGGGCGATGCACAACATGAAGCAAACACTGGCCACCAGACCAGAGTAGTAAATAATAAAGATGATTTTGTATATCTTGCTGCCCTCAGGTTGTGCCACCCAAACAATCATGCAGCAGAGCTGAATGAGGTCGGAAATTAGAAGATTGATGACGTAGACTGGAGCAACATGATCATTTTTCACCTGCAAGAAAACATTGATAAAAGTAAAAAAGGTATTGTAGACATTCTGGACTGCACCTCCTCCCAAATATGTACTGCATATATTGTAACTTCAGTCAGAGACATTTATTTTAGGGCCATTAGTTATGGATGTATTTAGTCAAAAACAAAACACGGACCAATCAAAAAATTTTTTACATGATGGCATTAAATGAAAAGTCAGATTAATGAAGTTAAGATAAGTTAAACTCTTCGCACCATGAATGTTTGTATTTTTTTTTTATGGCAATCTCTAATGATTGTTGAGATTCCCCCCCCCCCACCCCTCCACCCCCCAAAAAACAAAAAACAAAAAACATCCAATAACATCAACATCATAGTGGAGCTAAAGGAAAAGTTAGTGGACTTCATCCTCTGGGGACCATGAATATCTACAAAATATCCTATGTTTTTTGTATATTAAATTAAAAAAAACAATGTCGTGCAAATTTCTGTGAAAAAAGTTTTAACTTCACGGTGCCATTGACTATACACTTTAAGAGACAGCTGGATGGGGTCACACATGTAATCTACATGGGTTTAGGGTTCAGTCAGCTTCATGTACATTTTCAAAATGGAGTAAATCTTTAAATTCATAGATCATTACAACATTCCATACCAGCCTCTGACACCTGGCCTCCAACTCAGATCAAAAGCCTTTACAAAGAGACACAACACATTCAGTAAATGAGTAAATAAATAAATCTCAGTTATAATATACATACCAGAGAATGAATAGCATAGATGGCCACAAGGGTCAAAGGAAGGCCGATACAAATGATTATGCTCGTCACCACTTTCATAATGAATCCAACTTCTTCATTAAAATCATAGGTGAGGCTGCCGTTTTTGTCCTGTGAAATGTTGTTAATGTTGACTTCTTCCATTCTTCAGAGTGAAACCTGTTGTTTAAGAGATGAGGTTATGGAAATGGAACATGTTGCCTAATATCTGCCGTTATCTAGCATTATCGCTAAAGCTGTGTCGTGCAAGGTCACACAAACACGAAAACAGTCGGCCTACATCCACTCTTAGAAAATTAATAAATGCTTAATATTTGTTGCATTATCTGCTAATATTATTCAGTCAAATAATACAGTTTCAGATAGTGCAACAAATCCCGCTGCCGAACATTGTTCAACCGTTTCAGTGATTTAATGTAATGTTAATATCAATGCATATTGACTGGCGTACCTCTGCTCTCCGGAGAGGATGTTTACATGAGAAATCAGTCCACTTGGTGAACCATCTGTATTATCTTTTTGTGTACAGATTTGTGTAGCTATTTCATGAAGCATCATAAACTGAATCAGTACCTGAATGTAAACAGTCTTGGGTTACGTAATCTTATTATCACAGCACAAATAACCTTTGCATATTTCAGCTGTCATGTTTTCCTGAAAAACTGGCTGTATCACTATAAATAGCTCCCAGTAGATTAATGATTTAGGACATACAGTAAATGCTACAAAATGTAATAACAGTATTAATGATGAAAAAAGCCTTTGTAAAAATGCTCTAGACATATAAGCTCACTAGTATACTTTATCTATTGATTGAAAAACACAGTAGTATGTACAGCTACAGTCCAAATCTGTCCACTTCTTAAAGGTCCCATAATCATTTCCTGACTGTTTGTAGTGTCCGTATCTTTTTCAATAATCCATATAATATATGGTCACAAAATTTACCTGTGAAAGCAGCAAGACCCGACCTGAATGAGTTCTCGACACCAGTGTTTGATGTGGTGTTCTCGGCATCCAGAAAGTTTACAATAAATATGGTTATTTGTAACACGTAGTAGAGGAGATTTAGATTATCATTATCTCTAAAGGAAGAGAGGAAACAGGCACAAAATGCGTTAGTGTGAGATTAATAAAACACGATAAAGGAAGTGGTTATCAGTTAATTCATGTTAAGTCTGTACATTCAAGACTTTGCAGTTTTGATGAGTCAGCAGGTGCAAATATCCTTGATCATGTTTATCCAGCAGTAATGTTATTTCCATTAAGTGTCAGATTTAACTATAAAAAATGTATGACTCAAAGCTTACTCTGAACATTAATATGCAAGTGCACGTAAACTGTTGCACACAAGCATGTATCAGGGACACCACATCCCCACAGTGAGCATTGAGCAATGAGTACAGCACTGATAATCATCTTCTTCTGAACAGATATCAATTTGTGGTTGAAAATGTTATGAATTTCCTGCTATAAACATGGAGTTGATATTTGGTTTCATCATGTCTCATATGTTCCTCTGATATGTGTGTCCTGAAAATGCAAATCTTCTTCTCTCAATAATGCCCTGAATACAACATGACACACTTACAGATGTGTTAATGTTCAGATATGAGTTTGTTAATAACAAGAGTCTTACTGCTTAGAAAGGAAATGGAACATTTAAAGGTCTAGTGTGTAGGATGTATCAGCATCTAGTGGTGAATTTGCTAACTACAACCAGCTGAATCTTCTCCCCTCTGCCGAGAGCTACGGTGGCCGATGACAAAGCGTGAAATGCCTTATCTAGAACCAATGGTTTTCCATTCTAGGCTAGAAACAACATGAATAGGTACATTATTTACGGTAGGTCCTGCCCGAGCACAGCACATCTTGCCTCCAGCATTTGAAGACATACCTGAGGAATGGCAGTGGCCATACGTGCAACAGTACCCTGGCATTCTTGACCATAATCATCAGGAGGACCAAAGAACTGGACGCAGATAAAATCATCGATGCCTTTACCAGCAATCACAATAACAGACGGTCTATTCTTCTGTAAAGACGTCTTGTGGTGAGTAACAATATATTAGCCTGTCATGAGCTGCCATTCTTTTGTATTGCTCTGCTATATCCAGGGTTGCCTCCTCATGATTGGGGAGCCCAGCAAAATTAAAATAAAGACGTGTTGTTGGTGGTCCCTCTAATTCCACAGTGTGCATGATTTTTTGTTGATTTGGACTCTGTGTGCTTATATTGGTAGGCTATATCCACAACTCCTTAGCACCTCCAATTAATACTCAATGTTCAAACTTACTAACTTTATTGTTTTTTTTGTAAATATACACCTGTTTGAGACATTCTACAGATAAGCAGGTTAATTGGTAACAGATTAAATAAAGATAAATCGACAGTAGTTGACTTTATTATTGGTCAAAAACAGCAAAAACAAAAATACAGTTTTGGATAGACATACATTAGTATAACCTGTGTCGCGCAAGTTACTGAAAATAATGATTAGTTACAATAACCACTCATTTCAAAAGTAAGTGAATCACTTTTATAACTAGAATGTGCATTTCCTGAAGAAATGCAGTGTGAGAGCTGGAAGCAGCTGATGTAAGCTACAGCCCCAGCAGAAATTTTTCAAATCTTTTAACACCACCTACTATACAGATCAAATTGTATCACAACCTTGCTATCTAACAGGGTAAGCTGACCATTACCACGGCTTAACCACAGAGCCAGCAGGGAGTCCCTGAAACACAAAGTAGAAATATACATGTTGTTGCTGTGGTACAGCTCTCACTAATTCTACAGAGCAATGAATCAAGGAGGGCATGTTGAAGAGGAAGGTGAAGAAGGAGGAAGATGGAAAAAAAGAGGAGGAAGACAAATGAGAAATACGGGAGGGTCTGCCAGCAAAACTGCCTCGACCATACTATTTAAAACTTCTTACATTAAAAGATCATGTATTTCTTATTAACAAAGCACAATGCCTGAGTAGATATACAACAATGTTTAGTCTGCATCAACCAGGTCGCAAACTCCTTTACCATCCTTAAACACCACTGTTAAGTCAAGAACTTGTTGAGCTAACTGCCAACTGAAAAGCTGAAGACTGGCTTCACACTACGACCTAGGCTGTCACCAGGGTTGCATGTAAAGGCAGATTTCAACTAGTATCAAGACAAAATTCTGAAAATATTTACACTTCATCTAGAGCAGTGTCATTAGTTCACTTTCAGTTCAGTCAGTTTAATATATTTAGCGCCATATTTGTACTAGGCCATGTCATCGAGCTAGTTTGCTGTCTCTGTTAAGTAGCTGTCCATTAGTCACTCATTCTACAGCAGGAAATGACACTTCAAAATAAAAGCTCTGTGGAAATCAATGTACTTTAAAAAACACAACAAAAACTTTTTTTTTTTTTTTCTTTTTTTTTTTTACAAACTTGACACGTTTGTGAGTCAAATCCGGTCCATTCACAATGAACCTTCGACCCACCAGTTGGGAACCACTGATCTGGACAACATAGAGATGTCTGTAATTTATTATTACGTCGTACGAGACAAAGTCGTGTTTAAAGATGTTCTAATTTCCACTGACTGTAGTAGTGTACATGACGATAGCATTCAAAATATTGCCCCCCAAAAAATTGTGTTTTTAGTGTTGCCGTGGGACAGCGGTGGACAAGACAACTGTCCAATTTTTTATCCATGAGAGTAAAATGAAAAACAACTGTTTCATAGACATTTGACATTAATTTCTCATCACGACAGACATAATGAAACAAAGTAATAAAAGTTATTTACAGAAACAAACACACCAAAATGTATTCTTTGTAACTTTAACAGTAATTTAAACCCATAGAATAAAATAAAATAAAAAAATGCATACAATAATGGACGTAGCTATTGCAGTGTCACCCACTGGTTTGTGGACTCCCGTTTTGCGGTCTTGAGTTTGGCATTTTGACAGTTGCCGAGCTGGTTCTTGGAGCCTGAAGTGTCCAACATATTTGGTGCCTCCGTGTGAAGCCTAATGTGTTGACCCCAACATTTATGGTGCCGCCGAGTGAGGTAAAAATATGTTGACCCCAACACATACATTAGATATCTTTCAGTAAAAACCCCAAATAGTGTTTTCCTTTGAGTTGTAACGAAATGTTGCCATTAATCTCTACAGTTTAAAGGCCCTGACACACCCAGCCGATGGTAGGCCGTTGGTCAGTGTTGGGCTGTCAGCGATTATCTGTTGCCATAGTTGCTGCGATGTGTAATGCAATGTTAGTACACATTAATCCTCGTTGTCTTCTTTTCCGCCCATACAGCATGTTGAATAGGCGTTGGAGATGGTGGAGCCTGTTGGTGAATGAAATCACTCTGATTGGCAGTTCAGCTCAGCACACGAGAAGAGAAATGGAAGTGGGGAAAGTGAACAAGGGGATAAAGTCGAGAGCGTATGCGACTGAAACAAACTTGTTATACAAGGTAAGCTGAACTCTTAAGCAGAAACCTTACTGATATTCTGAGTTAATTTTCACTGGTGCACGATAAATATCCTCTGTTCTTTTAACACTGGATTGCAGAGTTGGGTATAATGCGTTACAGCAACGCGTGTCCTTAGGTTACTCGTTACTGCAAAAAGTAATCAAACGCGTTACTTTGCTGTTTGAGTAATCAAATACTTAAGTACATTTTCAAACAAGCCATCAGTTACTTCCATTACTTTTAGAACGCTGGTCCTTCAGCTCCGAAACAGCAACGACTGTCTTTTGGTTCTAATAACGGAGATAATGTTAAACCTATCAGTCCGAAAGAAGCCATGAAGCTTGTGGCTCGCTACGTGGTAGAGGAAATGCTGCCATTGTCTACAGTGGAGTCTAAAAAAAAGATGGAGGAGGACTTGCTGACAGACAGGTCAGACTCAGGACTTGCATTATGCCTGGTACACACTACACGACTTTTCTGCCCGTTCTGAAAGTCACTATGTCACATTACACGATTGTGGAGTCATAAAATCGTGCCGTGACTTAGCCGGCAGACATGACACACTATACGATGGTACTCACCAATTATCCCCGGTCGTCTTTCACGACGTGTGTGATGTCATCAGGTTATTCTTGTCCTATTTTTATTACTTTTACTATTATTTCAGTCACTGTGTCTGTTCATGTGCCGGCCGAAATCTTGCAGTCATCTAAAATCGTCAGCAGATGGCAGGAGCTACATTTGAAGCACCGTAAGCAAGCATTCAAGCTACTGGATCCTCCACAACCAAGTTCCTACAAATGTTTCACAATAAAAGCCTATTTAGAAAATGGAGGGATTCTCTCAGCCGAGGTTATAAGGGGCTTTTAATTTGAAAGAAATTCAGGTAATTCAGAAATTCATTTGTTGAGCTTAAAATGACGGCACGATATGTTAACTTTATAAAGACAACGGGAGCGGATGAAAAGTAAGAATGTAAAAACACAGAGGGATTAATAAATAACGGACTGTCTATAATGTAGTAATGTAATGTTATTACTTTATGTCCGACCGTGAGGATGTACCATTGTTTGCTAGCTTGATGCTAATGACAGTAACGTTAACTCAGCGGGTTGACAAAGTGCCTCTGCTGTTTCACACCATCATTTCCCCCTTTTACTCTGTGTGGTAACATCCCTAGAGGAAATATTAAAAATGCTGGGGTGTTGTTGTCATACAGTTGTCTACGGCAGCAGATCGTTCTGTGTTTCTACTGGTCAAAGTGACGGCTGTGATGGGAGAATTGGATCTCAGTGAAGGGCAAGTGGTCCATAACTTTAATTTTGGAGACAAAAAAATGTAGGCTTAGCGCCCTGTGGTCCATTGCCCAATAGGAAATGTAGAATACTCAAAAGTACTTTAAAAGTGCTTGAGTTACTTTTCTCAGGAAGTAACGCAGTAAAGTAACTGGTTACTTTAAAAAAAAAGTAACGCATTAAAGTACTTTGATTACTTTTAAAGTAATCCTTACCCAACTGTGCTGGATTGTGTTGTTAATGTGTTAACTGGCTAACTCGCGTCAGGGTTATTTCCTCTCATGCAGTGGCAGAACCTTTGTACCTGTTGGCCGTCAGTTTGTCGTCTTTGCGATGCGTTCATGTGCAACACAACAGATGGCTTTCACCGCCGCTAGTTCTTTGATATTGGTTTGGTGTGTCGGGGCTATAAGAGAAGGCTTGGATGGAGTCACACGTGTAAACTGTCATGGTTTGGAGTCTAATTTGCTTCATGCACATTTTATATTATAAAGTAAGTTATTCCCAATTTCACATTGATTTTTAGATCGTTACAACACTTCATCCCAACCCCCTGTCACCAGATCAGGGCCCCATACCCAGATAAAGATTCTTGGCGCACACACACAGTAAATAAATAAACCTTCCATAATGTACATACCAGAGAATAAAGATTGTAGATGGCCATGAGGGTCAACGGAAGGCCAATGCAAATAATTATGCACGTCACCACGTACATGATGAATCCAGCTTTGTCATTATAATCGTAGTACCCAAAGGGGGTGTAAATATAATCACTGGAGCCCAAAGTGATGTTGCTGTAATTATTGGAGCCAAAGGTGATGTTGTTATGATTATAGATGGTAGTGGGGGGGTAGGGGACGAAGGGGAGATCATGAGGGAAAGAGTCGATGTAGATTTGATCGTGTGAGTCAACAAAGACAATGTCGTCGGGAGGTTCTTCCATGTAGTAGTCGCCACTGTAGCTGTCATAATAGCTTCCGTCCTGTGAGGAGCTGTCATTGTTGAAATCTCCCATTCTTCGGTGAAACCTGGTGTTTAAGAGATCAAGTTATAGAAAGAAACATGTTGCTTATTGTCTACCTAATGTTGTCAAGTAGGGGTAACAATACATGTATTCTTATATTACTGTAAGACCTTTCACCAACAATCATATTGTCACAACACACAAAGCTATTTTGCATATCTCAGCTCTCATCTTTTCCTGGAAAACTATAAACATCACATTAATAACTCTCTGTGGGTTGATCAGAATATACAGTAAATCCAAAACAGAAAAGGTGATAATAGAAATAAAAATGATAATAATAGATACAGAGACTCAGTTTCTGGAATCTCTTAACAGCACCACCAAATTCTTCCCGAAACTTTCTGAAAACTGCAAATATAACTATAAATACCTTTCACTGGGTTGGTCAGAAAATACAGTAAATACAAAACAGAAAAGGTAATAATAATAAGAAGAAGACAAAGATGAAAAAGAAGTCTTTGTAAGCATTTTCTAGATATACAGATTCCTGACATTTCTAAACTGTATCACCTGATTCTTTTTTTAATTCTTTATTCCAAATGCTGTAAATGTTACTAATGTATTTATTAGCTTTTTCAGAACGTTTTTATTCTCCGCTATCTCTTTGTTACACAATGACATACTTACACTTCAAAATCGTATTAAAGGGCAGAAGAGAAAAAACAAGCAAATTACCAGAAAGTGGTTTAACTGAAGTAAAGTGTACACCCTCGGTTCAAAGCTGTTGCACAATTTGCACATTAAATTTTATGACTCTGTAATTCTGTGTCCCTAACATCAATCTTTACATACAGAAAAAAATAAAAGTTATGTCAGAAAATTTACCTCTGAGAGCTCGAAAACCACAGCGACCTGGATGAGGTTTCGATGCCAATGTTCCTCACATCCAAAAAGTGTAACACTGTTAACAAGTGCAAAATAATAATAATAATAATAATAATAATAATAATAATAATGATAATAATAATAATAATAATAATAAATAAAAATAAAAAGTGTATTCTTCAGAATAAATATTAAAAATATGGATGCTGTATAAAAATACTGTATTTAAAAAAAATAAAAATGTATAAATATATTGCACAGGTATGAAAGAGTGAGACTGATATGACATGTAATGGTGTAGAATGATGTGAGGAAGTTGGCTGGGGTTGGTCAGGGCTTACTAGAGTTCAGTGTACTGATGGCCATGGGGAAAAAACTGTCTCTGAGTCTGGAGGTGCGTACCTTGGCAGTCCTGTAGCGCCTGCCGGAGGGCAACAGTTGGAACAGGTGGTGACCAGGATGTGAGGGGTCCCTTATGATTTTTGTTGCTCTACTGAGGTAGCAGGAGGTGGCGATGTCCTCCAGGGAGGGCAGTGAGCAGCCAATAATCCTTTGAGCTGTCCTCACTACCCTCTGCAGAGCTTTCTTGTCCGCAGCTGAGCAGCCAGCGTACCAGACCGTGATGTTGTAGGTCAGAACGCTCTCGATGGCTGCCCGGTAAAAGGCCACCAGCAGCTTCTTCTCTACATTGTTCCTCCTGAGTACCCTCAGGAAGTGGAGTCTCTGCTGTGCGTTTTTAACTGATGCCCTTGTATTGGCAGACCAGGAGAGGTCGTCTGAGATTAGGATCCCCAAGCAAAGCAAAGCAGACAAAGCAGCCCTGTCTGAAGTCCACCCAAATATGTCTGCCCAGCAACTGCAGGCA
The DNA here is from genome assembly GCF_011397635.1 of Epinephelus fuscoguttatus. Classification (NCBI taxonomy): domain Eukaryota; kingdom Metazoa; phylum Chordata; class Actinopteri; order Perciformes; family Serranidae; genus Epinephelus; species Epinephelus fuscoguttatus. The sequence goes on from NC_064767.1 coordinate 13,639,324, forward strand.
GAGCATCAAACTCTCCTTTGTGCTGTCAGTGCCAAGGTGGGCACAGCCAAGGTGCTCTTGAGCAAGGCAGTGAACCCCAACTGTTCGGGGCGCCTGTCCAAGGCAAACAAGGCGTCTGTTCAGCAGTGGTAACGCTACATTTTACTTGTAACATAGGCTATGTCACGCCTTGCTAAATGAGAGGTCGCTGGTGGTTTTAGCCACACAAAACACAATCTGCCCAAAATAACTTGAACTTGTTTAAGATGATATATCAGTTATATATATATAGAGATATTTTGGAGTTTCAAATTTTATGCTGTGGATCACTGCTACACGCCGCTCAGAGGCGGCAGCAGTGGGGCATTGCTGTGTTCAGGCGGAGCCACAATACAACCATCTTGTTGTGGTTGGGATGTGCGTGCGTTAAATCATTCCACAACCAGAAACCATACTAGAACCAGCTGGAAACATTGACAATTATAAATCAGCAGCCAACAATGCAAGAAGACAGAAAAAAAGACACAAGGACACAAGTTAAGGAGCTGATGGGATCACACTTCACTGGAGTTGTACGTTGTGTAATTCCATGTGACAAATAAACTATTCATTGATTGATACTTAATATGTCTGAGCCTGGACCTTCTGAGTCATAAAGGTGACAATAATATATCACTTAATCATTTACTATAAGTGCAGTCTTATGAACAGCACTAGCAGCCCTGACTGTATAATTACCCAACAGACAAAAGGATGTTACCTTTAATCTGCATCTACAAAAAACACACAGTTAAAGATGTAAATGCATAATGTGATACAACAGCGTAAAAGCCTACTGGAAAAATACAGTTAAAAGTTTTGAAAGCTCTTGGATGACAGCCTCACAGTGCTGCAGAGTTTGTTAACCAGTCAATTAACAGATGGTATCAGTGATTCCCTGCAGCAGCTTCCTCTTTTTCTGTGTCTGCTTCACAAACTCGCAACAGAGAAAAACAAGTACATTTAGACTCACTGTTCTTCATTTGCCTGGAAGGTTTACTGAATGGGCCTACTGGGCACAGACTCAGGGACCCAAAGTCTAAGTGGGTCCCCCTGGCTCTCACCTACAAAACTTTGCTCATATGAACACATATTGATCAGGAAGAGATGCAAAATGACAACAACGAGAAACAAAGTTACCTCAAAGAGGCACAAAAGAATACAAAACCAAAAAAGATGCAAAGCAATGACACAAAATGGGCTAAAAGACTGTAATATCTGTGCGTCTTGCTCCTACGTAAGAGAGATGGGGAGCCTTTGGCATACCTGTGCCCAGGGGCCCATTGTCTGATGAGTCCCCCCTGATCATTTGACATTACCTCAAGTGATCCCAAATGAATAAATGTAGGTATGAAAAAAAAAACTCCAATAGAAGTATGAGAAATCATTTAGTTATTCAAATGATACTGCTTTACGCCTCCCTGCTATCAGTATGGTTGGGTTATATGTTGACATATACCAGGAGACAATAGAGATTTGTCAGCCAGCAGAGATTCTGTTGATGTATCAGGTGTCAATTCAGTGAGTTAGTCAAAGGCAGACGAGCCCGTGTTTGTTTGGCAACAGGTTTTTATTGAATTTCCAGAAAATGCAGAGTTTGTATAAGTTTTCATAAACTGTGAAATTTGAAGTCATCCATATTGCCAAGCACATAACAGCTGGTACATCACACCCTAAAAACTAGCATGCTGTACCTTACTGATAAATGCAACTCAAAATTCTTACAAAGAATTCTGATCTCTGACTCAAGACAGACGAGCAGAAACTTAAGGAAGAACACTAAGGTACTACATTTATGACCCCGCTCCATCTTGTACAGCCACTATCTAACATTCCTCATGGCAGGTAAAACCTCACACACATGCACAATGCATATAAGCACATACAGGCCTGTTGTAATGTTTGCGAACCTCATGTGTCATCAAAACATGTCACAAACTGGGTGAGGAAATCAGACAAAGTAAAGATATCAGACAGTTTAAAAACAGGTACAAAGACAGTATTTTCACAAGGTACAGAAATGATTAGAGGGAACGTAAAGCACACTCAGGGTGACACTGTTGTTAGTATTCTCAATTTGTATTTTTGAATTTGTTTTATACACAGGGTAATATTGATTATCAGGTATTAAGAAGTGCAGTGGTGTAAATGTGTGGTTGATCGATGGTGAGGAGAGTGCATTTATGTAATAGTTTGATAAGTGACTGATTAGTATAGTTTGGGATTGGAGCTTTTCGGATATGAAATGTTAATTCGTGTTTCTCATTGTAGGTCTGTTCATGATTTATTGTTTGTCACTGTTTTGGAGGGGTTTTTTTCTACAATCTTATTTTTACTATATAATGATGAAAACTCTGTCTGTGGATGTGTCTGTTCCACATTTTTCTCCTCACTGACTTGGTCAATCCATGTGAAATTTGGCACAGTGGTAGAGGGTCATGGGAGGATGCGAATGAAGCAATATTACATCAATTGGCCAAAGGGGGGCGCTATAGCAACCGATTGACATTGCAAACTTTGAATGGGCATATCTCATGCCCCGTATGTCGTAGAGACATGAAACTTCGCACAGAGATGCCTCTCCTCATGAGGAACACATTTGCCTCAAGAACCCATAACTTCCGCTTATATAGATTTTCTGCCATTTAGAATTTTTTGAAAAACACTTAAATCTAGGGACCAATATCTAAAGTTCACTCTTGGCAAAAGATGGAAAACTTACTAAAACTGAGCTCCTATAAGGCAATGAATATTGCGGAGGGTGTGGCTCATCACATAAAGGTGTATAACATCTCAAGGGTTTCACCCATCACCACACAACTTATCTAGGCCTAACCGCCGTATGGATTTTACTAAACTTGGTAGATATGTAGAACAGGACGCCTCAAGACTGGAGAAATTTAACTCTAATTGGCAACTGGGTGGCGCTATAACAACAGAAAAATGCTTAAAAATGGCTCAAATGTGACCGATCGCTGTGGCTCCCCCTGTGGACCAATGTTTTTTTTTCTAATTTTTGGTATGACTAAGTCATGGTATGGTATGCTGTACATAATCACGGAAACTGTCAGTGTGTCATTCTGTCAGGCAGTCATTCTGTCTGTCCCACGTTTGTCTACTTGTCGGGGTCTCCAGCAGCCAGCCTCGACTCCAATCAACCGCCGCCTTTTCAGGTGTGTGAGCTCCTGGGAAGGGGAGTTACCCAATACCCCAAGTGGAACATCAGCCTCTCCCTGCTTCCTAACTCCACCCCTAACCATACACCTAGGCCTCCTAATTATGTGCCATAACACTAGTCAATCTATGTGAAACTGCACATAGACATCGAGGACTGGCATAGGTAGAAGGTGACAAAGCTACCAATGGGTATGGACTAGTATATTCTATCTCATTTTATTATTACTTTTTTAATGTTTGAAATCAATCAATCATATCGTCACATATATGGACAAAAATACCAATGAAAATAAGGAATTATTTGTTTATTGAATAGTTTTTTTTAAACCTTTTTTATAGTTTATGCACAGAAACCATATATTTTATAACATATTTTATAATAGATTACTACTGGCAATTTTATCATATAAATATATAAATATAGGTATAAATATATATAACCTATACTATATATATGATATATATGTATATATAGACTGTATATATGAGTTCCCTACGCCATGTGTGCTGTTTTGTCCCTCACATCCACAGAGTCTACATTAAATACGGTGAATGACGACAGGGTGTATAGTTGCATGATAACCTGCACCTGCTTCTAAAAAAAGGTGGGCAGGCATGTACACAGTGTATGCAAAGTACATCACAACGGCAGATCTAATCAACAGGAAAGAAACATGTATAGTCCGTTGATACACATCTGCCAGTTCTTTCTGTGCATAGAAATGATGATTTATGCAGTCCACATGTCACTTCTGTGTTGATTTATGCTCACATATAATACATATACTATCACTATATATATATATATATATATATTTCTAAGGTGGCCCCAGTGCAACTGCCCCACCTGCACCGTATATATTTACACCCCTGGTCCTGTGTCTATCATTTCTGTTTGCCTACTCCCCTTTCTCTGCCCACATGAGGTTGACTGTGGACATGTTGCCATCATTTATACTGCTTGACTGCTAACATCATTGCTGTCCATTCTGCAACAACAAAGAGAAGCCAAAATCTTGTCTATGGTCCCTTTCCTCATGAAAATATACATAACTGAGTCTGCGAGAGGACTTAATCTAAGAAACACAAAATGTTGCTGACAATATTGTTATTTCTGCCATTCTCTGTCAGGGACCAAATGATGCTGGGCAGGAACAGCAGAGTGTAAAGAAGCAGCACCAGGACCAAAACTCCCACAATCCGACGTTTTTCATCAGGCGGAACTGAGATGGAAGCAGACAGGGCTTTGAGGGTCCCACCCAAGAAGAATATGAGCAGTGGAAGGGGTAGGAGTAAAAAGGTGGCGGAGATTGCTTCTTCAACTACAAAATTTACACAAAAATAGGAAGGGAGGATATAGATTGTAGGAAGGGCCCAGACCATGACACAGACCAGCACAGAGGTCTTGATGGTTCGTCTGAAGCGGTACCACAGTGGGAAGACGATGACCAAAAACCTGCAATACAAGACAGACACAGCTTCAGAATGATATCATAATACAATGGCTCAACACAGAAGTAGGTACACACATACTGGATAGACAGACAGCTACCTTTCCAGGGCGATGCACACCATGAAGCAAGCACTTGCCATCACACCGAAGAAGTAAATATAAAAAATGTAATACTTCTTCCAGTCCTCAGGTTTTATCAACCAAACGATTGTGCAGCAGAGCTGAATGAGGTCGGAAATGAGAAGGTTGATGACGTAGATCGGAGCAACGTGATCATTTTGCACCTGCAGGAAAACATTGGTGAAAGGAAAAAAGACAGTTTTCAAGATGTTCTGAACTTCACCTCCTCTGAAAATGTTATCTTGCTCACATCTTACTACAGTCAGAGGTGTGGCTTCATTTTGCCTTCCCTGTCAGTTATATAAACAACAGATTGCATGTCAACACTTAGAGTAAATAAATGAAGCTCAGTCATAATGCATACCAGGGAGTAAAGAGCAAAGATGGCCATGAGGGTCAAAGGAAGGGCGATACCAACGATGATGCATGTCACCACAAATGTGATGAATCCAGCTTCTTCATTATGACCGTAGTAGTCATAGGAGGAGTTGCTGTAATCAAAGCTGTCCTCCCATGAACTGTTGCAGGGATCTTCCATTTTCCTGAGTGAAACCTGTTTAAGAGATCAGGTCATAAAGAGGGAACAAGTTTTTAGAATGAAAAATAAAAATAAAAATACTAATGATTATAATAAGGAGAATAATAAAAGAAATATCTACCCGACATGGTTCAGAAAAATCACTAAAGCTGTGAGGTGTAAGTTCACACAAATACATTATACTTATAGACAATCAAATAATAAAAACAGCTTTTTGTTTTCAGTTGACATTCCTTAATATTTGTTACATTATAATATCATTTAAAGATTGTGTATGCCTCATTTTTTGCCGTTTATTCTGACAACATTTTGGATCTACCAACATTTTGGTATAAAAATGTTCCAGGGACGTTCAAAGCATGTTGCATGTCATCCCCACCTCTCTCTGTCTCTACTGTCTCCTCTCATCAAAGACTAAAATGCCTCCAAAAGAAAAAAAAAACTATACAGATGATGACCCCAATTAAGCTTTTACCCTCCCTGAACTATCTGCTTCCTTCTATCTACCTTCACTCTCTCCTTCTTTTCTATCCATCTGACCCTTCGGCTCCCACTCTGACCCCCAGATGGCACTATTACTCCCACTCATAGTCTCAAGTATGTGTATCAGAGAAGTACTGTCTGTAGGTATCGGCTCCATTCCTGAAATTTCTAAACTGTACAATCTAGTTCCTAAATTCTTCACCTCATATTCTTAACTGTTATCTGCTATATCTTTGTTACACAGTAAAATACATATATTTCTAACAAGTCAAAATTGTATTTAAGGGAAGAGAGGAAGAGAAAAAACAAGCAAATTAAGTACAATGCGAGAACTATACAAGCTGTATATTTATTTTTATGACTGTTTGCAATTCTTAAAAAACTTAACATATAAAGGAAAAAAAGTTTTGTGAGAAAATTTACCTTTGAGAGCTCCATGACTGCAGCGCCCCGGATGAGTTCCTTACGCCATTGTTTGCCCCTCACATCCAGAGTCTACATTAAATACGGTGAATGACGACAGGGCGTTTGGTTTCATGATAATCTGCTCCTGCATCTAAAGAACGGAGGGCAAGCATGTACAGTGTATGCAAAGTACATCGCAATGGCAGATTTAATCAACAGGAAAGAAACATGTATACTCCATTGATAAACATCTGCCAGTTCTTTCTGTGCATAGAAATGATGATTTATACAGTCCACATGTCATTTCTGTGTTGATTTATGCTCACAGTTATCAATCAATCAATCAATCAATCAATCAATTTTATTTATAAAGCCCAATATCACAATTCGCCTCACAGCATACGACATCCCTCTGTCCTTAGGACCCTCCTTAATGAGTTCAGTTTTGCAAGCTCATCCTGTACCTGCTTGCTACCAGAACTAAAGAGTTACTTTCACAAACTCAGTTCAAGACACAATCCAATAATTAAGACTGGTGACCCCATTCATACCTATAGTGAAATAGGCTTAGAGTTGGTTGATGGTATAGGCAGCTGTCATCACTTATCGGAAGAACATTTCTACCGATTTCATACTTTTTTTTTTTCCATTTCCACATCCTTTACTTCCCTTCTTCAAAATATTGTACATGTTTCCCATCATCTCAGGTTATTTGTTTGTCACACAGTCAGATGCTTTGTTTTTAATAGGTCAAATTTGAATGTACATTAAGCAAAGGGGGGTGGAGGATGCCAAAAGAAGTCTGTGACCAGTTGCAGTATAGTCCTCCAGTATGGGGTCAGATCAGTCTCATAATGAATGAACTCACGCAGGGTTTTTCACAAATGCATATGCTCTGGTTTGCAGTTGTATTTTGGACTCACTAATGCACATGATCTGTTTCGCAAATGCACATGCTCTGGTTCACAAATATAATGTTTATGCAAACTTGTGATATAAATTCGGAAATGCACACGCTCTGCTTCACAGATATTATTTTGAGGCACACGTGTAATATAAATTCACAGATCATGTGAATCGCTGAATGTGCATTTACAAACTGCTTCTCATTTATGAACCTCTCTACATTTGTGAGAGAAACCTGTGTGGTGAATTTTGAGACTCCCCTGACGTCGCAGGTCAACGAACGTCACCATTGGCTGATAAATCTGTCAATCAAATTTATGATTCTGATTGACAGATTCATCAGTTAATCAGGTGTGTTCACTTTCAGCCAATCATATGGCTCCTTACATTTTCTCCACACTTTTGTGGAGACAAAGAATTTTATGACAAAGTTATTTGGCTGGTCGCTTCTGCGCTCATTTGTGTATACTGTGAATAAAAACGGAAAGCTCGCAAATCCTTTAGGTACCCCAGTTCTACAGTATTTTACCTCTGATAGCGTTCCATTTACACTGACCTGTTGGGGTCTGTTTGTTTAAGAGGCAGCAGATAGCGTCTTTTCCTAAATATATCATTATGAAAATAATGTGGGCTGCACAGCGTAGTGGCCACAGTAAAATCAGACTATCAGCGTTTACATAGGTTACTTGGTGGCTTTGCAATCAATTTGTAATAAGCTTCTGCCATCGGGGGCGAAATTTCGCGGAAAAAAATCTGCTTTATGGCAAGAAACGCGTCATGTGAGTTTTTCCGAGACGGGTATGGCTGCAGCCTGGAGCCTCTCGTCTCATGGCTCTCATGTCATGACATGGGCGTATACAACAGCAAGTCTACAGGGTCAAAAATGCAAATTCGAATCAAACCGAGAGGAGAAGAAGACGACGAAGATGGCAGCGGCGTTACAGGTAAATTCCTAAAGAGGCCTTTTTTTTTTTTTTTACTATCCATTTAAAAAAATGAAACGGTTAAACTCTTAACTGTACAATTTTAAACATCCGGATGGTTTGTAACGTTGCATTTGAAACGTAAGATGATATTACGTGTCCCTTGGGTTAACACATACATCTTTATTTGAAGAAACGTTAGCGTTTACCGGGGCTTTTTTTAGCTAATACCTAACGTTAGCGTACATAGAGCAGTGGTTTTCAAACTTTTTCAGTGATGGACCCCCTGAGAAATACTTTTCAGCCAAGTGACCCTTAATCAGCGTAAAGCAATTTTGGTTGAAAGTAAGACCACCAGTGTCGTATTTGTTAAACTTTGTAACTGAAAAATATGATTTTGTTTTGTTATTGCTATACCCACAGGTTATGTTGGATGTGGAAAGTTGAGAGAGCTCCGGGGGATTTTTTCTGAGATCCCCACCCTGGATTTTGCAGCCAGTTCTGCCAGCTGCAGTCTGGATTTTTGGAGTAAAGAAATAAAAAAAGCTGCACTCTTCAAAAGACTCGTTTTATTTCATTCAATCATTCATTCATTTTCTAACCGCTTCATCCTCTTGAGGGTCGCGGGGGGGCTGGAGCCTATCCCAGCTGACATCGGGCGAGAGGCAGGGTACACCCTGGACAGGTCGCCAGACTATCGCAGGGCTGACACATAGAGACAAACAACCATTCACACTCACATTCACACCTACGGACAATTTAGAGTTATCAATTAACCTAGTCCCCAATCTGCATGTCTTTGGACTGTGGGAGGAAGCCGGAGTGCCCGGAGAGAACCCACGCTGACACGGGGAGAACATGCAAACTCCACACAGAAGGGCTCCCACACCCGGGATCGAACCGGCAACCCTCTTGCTGTGAGGCGAGAGTGCTAACCACCACACCACCGTGCCGCCCCTCATTTTATTTATATATTCTATATATGTAGCTATTATATATTCCTTTCACACATCAGGGAAATTGTTACAAGAAGTGCTTATCCTGTAGTGTGCATGTGCGTGCATGTATGTGTGCATATATGTGTGTTTCAACTAATACATAAACAGGATAAGCAGCAGTGCCAGGCAGATATCTGCAAGCTGAGACTGTGTGAGAGAGAACCAAACCGACACAGTATGAGCTGATGTTTACCAATAATCCCCTATAAAGCATCATGTGTTATGAAATGTGACCTGGGTAATAACATTAATTGCTTTTTTTTGTTGTTTTTTAAAAAAAACAAGGTCTTGTCTCTGTGCATGATTCCCCCGCATGTCTCCTATACTTTATCATGCTCTATTCGTGTGAACTCAGTGTGCCCACACTGCAAGTGTCACCAAAGTAGTAAGTGAAACATGCAGATATGATATCCGATGAACAGTTCCTTTTGCATGTGCGTCCAAGAAACTAACCACACACATACTTTGCCAACTTAACTCTGATGTATCTTTGCATTTATACCCTTTATTGTGTAGCAGCTTTTGATATAAACAACTCTAGACACACAATAACACTAAGGCAAGGCGAGGCAAGTTTATTTACATCGCACATTTCAGACAAAATGCAACTCAAAGTGCTTTACATAAAAGATAAAATGATTTTAAGAAAGGACAACATGTAAAAGCAACACAAAGCAACAGTACATCGAAGAGGATTTAGTACTATGTATAAAACAACTTTTCAACCAGGATTCCTAAAATACAATAGGAGAGGTCATGAGACGAGAGGTTCCAGGCTGCAGTCATATGTCAAAAAACAACTTTTCTACCAGGATTCGTAAAATACATTACAAAACACAATATTATGTTTAAAACAACTATAGTGTCAGGCGCGAGCTTTTATTCTGAAATTTAGAAGCTCGGGGGTCATGGCTTCTTTATCACCAGATGAGAGGTCATGATACGAGAGCCATAAGACGGGAGGCTCCAGGCTACAGCCATACAGTGTTGTGAGTTTTCCCGGAGGAGGCATCCCTGTCTGCCCACACACAGGAAAAGCCATCCATCTGGATCAAAGAGTCAGGGAGGTCCTTACGGAGCCACGATTCAGTGAAAACCATGATACACGACTCTCTGTATAATGGCAATGTCGTGTATTTAGTCTTAGCTCCTCCATTTTACTGCTCAGTGATCTCACATTACTAAGGATAATAGAAGAGGTGGTTTACTACCCCTTTGTCGTAGACGTTGTCTGACGTCTCTGCGCCTGCCTCTCTTTCGCTGATGAGGCAGCTGGCCTCCTTTCCACCTCCGAAGGCAGGTGCTCTGGCAGCGTGTCCCGCTCCCCACTGCGCCGACAGGCAAGCAGGAACTCCTTCGTGTAGACAAGGCATAGTGCATTGTCTGTGGAGAGTGGGAGCAGACTCTTACATAGTTCACTGATCGTCAGGAGAAGTAACAACAAGGGCAGGAGAGTCTTCATGGTTTAATACCACACAAGTAGTCCGCTGAAAAGTACACTGAAGAGCATCGGCTGCCGCTATCAGCTGGAGGCTAGTAGCTAGTAGGTCCGCAAGTCAGCGTCTGCTAGTGTCCCAAGTTAATTTGCGGTCCAAAGTGCATCTTCCGACATGCAGACTACCACGCGTTTAGTGTAGACACATATAAAGCACAACACAGTTATTGTGTGTTGAATAAAACGTGAGTAAAAACACATAAAATAAGTTAGTACGAGCAACAAGTAGCCACAGCAGCACTGAGCCTGCGTCGTCAGCCGTGCAGCACCACCGTGATTGTCTGCCTTGCCCTGATTTGTTTCACCTGTTCCTCCTTATCTCCCTGCTCTCCTTGAGTATTAGTCTTCGAGCTCCCCTTGTCTATTGGCAGTGTGTCTGCGTTGGTCTTCTGTGATCCTTGTTGGTTTCCCTCCGTGTTCCTTCATTACCAGTTCAGTTTTTATGTTCTTTCCATTTTTACTTTGTTTTACTTCCGTGTGCTTCCTCAGTTCTGTTGCCTGCTTATTTTTGTCTTTTGCTAACAGCTTAAATGAGCTACGTAAGTTTATGCACATTTCAGTGGACAAATGCATGCTTGTGACTGGAGGAGAGTATTACCCTTAGAGTCCAGTAGAGGGCTCCACCTGTGTGAGAGAGAACCAAACCGACACAGTATGAGCTGATGTTTACCAATAATCCCCTATAAAGCATCATGTGTTATGAAATGTGACCTGGGTAATAACATTAATTGCTTTTTTTTGTTGTTTTTTTTTAAAAAAAAACAAGGTCTTGTCTCTGTGCATGATTCCCCCGCATGTCTCCTATACTTTATCATGCTCTATTCGTGTGAACTCAGTGTGCCCACACTGCAAGTGTCACCAAAGTAGTAAGTGAAACATGCAGATATGATATCCGATGAATAGTTCCTTTTGCATGTGCGTCCAAGAAACTAACCACACACATACTTTGCCAACTTAACTCTGATGTATCTTTGCATTTATACCCTTTATTGTGTAGCAGCTTTTGATATAAACAACTCTAGACATGGACTCTGCATCCCTTTTTCCCACACTCACCCGAGCATCAAAATAGTGTCTTGATCCAACACAGTGAACTTGCTGCCTCACCTATAGATCCATAGCAGACGCATTCTTCCTCACAATAGTAATAACTCTATGGGTTAGTGTTGACATAGTGAATGTGTCAGGACACATTTTTTCCCAGATGTCAGCGCAGGAAAGTCAGGAACCAGGATCTCCATTTTGACCAGGGCCCCATTTCCCCAAATTGAAGACTATCCCCTAATAGACTCAGAGACTCCAAACTGTGTGTCAGGGATCAGAAAATCCATCTTTCCAATCTCTTTACAGTCCAACTTGTGCATGCCAAAATGTATTTTCAACAAGTGTATGCCTGTGTTGATGTTTAGAATAAAGGAGTGACAGTTGTTGGTCATGTTTTCTATAATTCAATCTGAAGCGTGTCTGAATACAATATTACAGCCAGATAAACAGCTTGATCCATGCCATCAAGGATATTTAAATCTGCGAAAAGCTCAGCTGCCAGACTCATGAAAAGTTCAGAAGTTAACAACACAGACTGAACATGCACGAGCTGATTATCACTTACTTAGTGGTGTTTTATTCAACATGTTATTAATGATGCTTCAGATCCTGTAAATATCCACTCTGTCTGTCCTCAGAATCAGCAGCTGTCACTACTTTCTCTGCGCACAGCATTGGTCTTTATCTCTATACCTCATGTCTGGAGTGTGCCAAAGGCACTTTTGGTAATTTCCTTGCCAGGCTACCTGGACTCGGAGTATGGTCAGAAAGAATGCATTATCATACATTATAGGCTGGTGTGTTAAAGGAGATCTACCTGTAATGACACACTGACAGATGGAGAATCCTGTCGAGAGTTTTCCTTAAAAGAAACTAATGTTGTCCGAGACCAGTAAAGTTTCATATATGAATAGAGCAGCTCAAATACATGGAAGCAGAAAAGTTGTGCTTGCACTTAATTTTATTTAATGCTGTTATCTTATGAAAACAAGTTTCTCAACATGATAACAAAATCAACCATTTTCACAGAAAACAAAAGGATATTTCCTCTTCTTACTGTAATCTTTATCAGAGATTATGAGGGCCATGCCAACATGCAGCGTGCACAGACAGTGACTTCCTGATTTCTGAGTTCATCATAATTATCTTGCAATCTCAAGAAAACAGAAGTGGTTTTCTTGTGATAAATTTTGTCATTGTCTTGAGAAGTCTGCATTTTGTTTTCTCAAGAATCCACATTACTTTATTCTTTTTTTTTTAATTAATGCATTACCACAAGAAAACAAGCTTTGTTATCTCATGGTAAAAAAACAATTGACCCGTGATCTTAAAATAACGACTTGATTTTATTCTTGCAATCTGAGAACAAAACTATTGCCTCTTGCATCTTCATGATGCTGCATAAATGTGGTCCTAGTAATGGTCCACAGATGAATTAGTTATTAATTAATTATTAATTAACTTAATGAGGAGGTGTGGTTGACCTTGTTGCAAGGTATGATGCATTCTTTTAACCGATGTTAAAAGAGAGACACACAGCCCTTTGTTAGCCTGCACAGTGTGGACACCCAGTGGAAATGAAATGAACTGCTGACTGTGAAAGTGTTGTCATTGTTAGTGTGATCACTGTGCTGATGGAAGGTTTAACACAGACCAAAGTCATCACTGCTGCACTGATACATTTTTACAGTTTTCCAAATATCTTAGTGTTGTGATTGTTTTATGTCTGGTGTTATAGTGTTAGGTGGGAAATGTGTGTGTATCTCTAATGAGATCGATCACAAATATCCCTGCACAAACTAATCTGTGGCATTTCATTAACTCACTGCCATCTAGTGTTTGGAGAATATTTCTCTGACCTCTTTGTGGTTTCACCATTTTCTTCTCTGATTAAGAAACTCTTAAACCACTTAAAGTCCTCCTCTCTACTCCTAACAGTTTTTCAACTTAGGAGCTCTCTGAAAGTCTAAGATGCTCTGTGAATAACTTTTATCTTTACAAGGAGCTAGTCTTAACTTTAAGGGGAAATTCTAAGAAAACATCAAACTACTCAGAATTTTCTTAGGATTTCCTCACAAGGAGCAACTCTTAGCACTAAGACGATTTGTGAATATGGCCCCTGGTGAAGACTGGCAAGAACAGAGAGAGAAGTTTGAAGTGACACACAGTTTTTTGTTGGACTGTATCTGCTATTTCAGTGTGTCAGGCTCCGACATGCCTGTTGATTTATAGTCCAAACTTTGTAGGATAATAAATCAGCAAGACAAGTCTCATGTGCACATATTTTGAAGGGTTTCTGTAGTTATTTTGCATCAGTCTGGTGTTGGTTGCAAAAATATTAATCAGTAGCTCTGCGGAGCAGAATTGTGTCTTGACAGATGACAGACAGATCACTTCAGTAAGACACTGCAGATGGAACAGATACTTGTTTATGTTTTGTGCCATTATTTTGTTATGACCAGTTATGTTGTGCAGCTCCTCTAAACTTTTAGCTGAGGTAAAGGTAGGCAGACATGTCGGATACCTAAGTGGAAAAACATAAGCTAAATGAACCCTTCAAATTCACCATGTATGTCATAACTGGCCCACAACAGAATAATGCACCCATAAGCACTTGAAGAGAAACTGTGAAAATATTTACCTGCAGCAGCAATCAGGTGTTGTTCTCACTTTGTAAGAAAATTACAGATGTGTATCTGAGATCAAAATGAAGGCCGATGCAGATGGATGCAGTCCGAACACAGGGGCCGGAAGTAAGGGGGCAAGGAAGGGGCCATTGCCGCTCCACTTTACGCTCTGGCCCACATTCATTTAAAGTCACGGATCGCTGTATTGTGGCGGGAATGATCCCATCCCAAGATGGTCTTTAATTTTGTAAGAGATTACTTAAGAATTAAAAATTATATTTTCACTGTCTTTACGTACATTGCATGTTAGTGGCTGACCACTTCTGTTCTCTCTTCTTTAGAAGAGGAGGTGTAGATTAACAGGAACCCACAGCATTTCCTGACTTACCATATTTATTGTAAAGCACCTGGAGGCATCACACATTGGAACAGAGGACTTATTCTGGTGTGGTCTTGCAGCTTTCAAAGGTAAATGTTGTGACATTACTTTTTTTTTTTTCCTATGAACAGATTATGTAAAATGTTTTTTTAACTGCAGAGTACAGAATACTGTGTTGAAACCAACTGTTTTATTTCATTTGGATTATTATCTGTCTTTTTCTTTAAATTATTAAAAGAGAGAGTGATTGTGTAACAGTGTAACAAACATGTTTGATGAAATGGATGAAAAGGTTCCAAAAAAACATGCAGAAAGCTACAGAGTTTTGAATTAATTAAAAGTGTAAGACAGAACAGAAATTACCACGACTGCGTAGACATTTCAGGAAGTGAGTCCACTTAGCTCCAACAGTTTTCTATTGATTATATGTTATGTAACCCAGGACAGGATACAGTCAGTTTATGATTCAGTTAATGTTGTTTCTGTAAAATAAGAGCATGAATCAGCACATAAAAGACATTGGAGATTATTGGTCCATGTGAACCTCTTCCTCCATAATCAGAAGGCAGAGGGGCATTCAACAAGTAGTGGAGCACCGAGTAAAGGAGACGGTCAAAACATCCTAAACCCGTTTACATGAACATTAAACATTACATTAAATTACTAAAACATCTGAACAGTGTTCTGTGGCTGCAGAAAAGACCTCACAGCAGCATATACAATATTGTAACCAGAACACGTTGTACCTGAAACTGTATTATTAGATTCAATTTGTTATGTCTTGCCTTTACTTGCGCCACATAACAATAATGATATAAACTCTGGTCAGCCGAACTCATGGTTTATTTCTGCACCAACATCCTAATACATCTTCACATGGCTAACCAGCCATGACAACCACTTGTGTGTTCCCATAATGCCTCTCGTCTCTTCTGCTACGGTGGCCGACACAGTTCAATACATAACATCTCCTCCCCTCTTACAAAAGATGTCATATTAAAGAAACAACAGGAAGGTAGTTGACTCTGCAACATTATAAACATTTACCATATCACGGTATCCACATGTTATCAACATAAACACATAGCTCAACTCATAACTCCAATGTTACCATACATCAGGTTTCTCTCTTTGTTTTTCTAAAACTGAACATGAAACCTAACTAAGGGATGAGGGTAGACTGCCTCGATCCCTGGACTGGTCCCAAGGGGATTATTCTGCCCCTGATAAGATGGGTCAGTCACTGAACTAACCTAATAACTCAGGCGTGCAGGAGGGCGCCGCTCTCTTGTGGGGTATCTGCGCCCTGCAGGAACATCCGTCTTATTAGTCACTGGCGGTACATTGTCTATATGGTCTGACAATAAGATCGGTGTCTCTGTTCCACCTGCAGCCTCATCCTGAACAGGAACAGTTATCTCTGGGACAGCAGAATGTGGCACTTGTGCAGGAAAGGGAATTGGCACGTTGACAAGTGCATCTGAAGAACCCCCAGAAAACAGCTCTGATGACACTGGTGGAGTCTGCAGAAGTTGATCGGCGTGTCTTCGCCAGACACTGTCCTTTGTCTGAACGGTGTAGGAGACCGGTCCTGTCTGAGCAATAACAGTTGCAGAAACCCACTTAGGTTCTCCACTGTAGTTCCTTGCTAAAACAGTCTCTCCTGGTGTGAAAGTTCGGTCTTTGGCATGTTTTCCTCTGCGCTTTATCTGTTTCTCTTGTTGACCTTGGACAATGTCCTTCACCGCTGTAGGCTTCAAGAGGTCAAATGTGGTACGCAGGTCTCTCTTTAGCATCAGATTAGCAGGAGATGTCTTTGTGGTGGCATGTGGGGTGTTACGATAGTTCAACAGAAAGTTGTGCAGTCTCTGATGTAACGTCCCTTGTCCTTTTGATGTTTTCAGTGCATGTTTTAAAGTCTGAACAAACCTTTCGGCCAGGCCGTTGGTTGCAGGATGGTAGGGAGCTGAAGTGATGTGCTGAACTCCATTGGCTTGTAGAAATGCAGACATTTCCTGAGAGACAAGTTGGGGTCCATTATCAGAAACCAACTGAGTAGGAGACCCAAAACGACTGAACATTTCACCTAGCTTTTCGATTGTCTTCTCTGTGGTTGGTGATCTCATTATAGCCACTTCAGGCCATTTACTGTGTGCATCAACAGCAACCAGAAACATTCTGTCTTCCAATGGTCCTGCGAAATCAATGTGCACACGATGCCAAGGTTCTTGTGGGAACTCCCACGGATGAAGGGGAGCTGGTGGCGGATTATTTCTGACTTTGTGGCAAGATGGACAGGTTGTAGCCATTTCTTCGATTTGCTTGTCCATGCCTGGCCACCAAAAGTAGCTTCTCGCCATTTCTTTCATTCTAACTATTCCACTGTGACCTGCATGTAGCTGTTGCAACACTTTTGCACGAAGTGACAGCGGAATGATAACCCGCCTCCCCCACAACAAACACCCGGACTGGACAGAAAGTTCCAACCTCCTCCCGAGGTAAGGCTTTAGATGCATGTCATCACCAGCAGGTTGACCTTTAACAACAACGTCCATGACTTTTGACAATTGTGGATCATTGAGAGTCTCTTTCTTGACCTGCACAGCTGAAACAGGTGCTTTTGTCACCTCTCTGAAGTAGCATATGTCCACAGTGTTTGACTCAGGCTTGGTGACAGGAAGCGGCAGTCTGGATAAACCATCCGCGTTGCAATGAGAGTCTGATTTGCGATACTTGATATCATATGAATGTGCAGACAACAACAAAGCCCACCTCTGCAGTCTTGATGCAGCCAGAGATGGTATCCCTGTATGTGGTCCAAGGATGGTTGTGAGAGGTCGGTGGTCAGTTAGGAGTGTGAACTTCCTCCCATACAAGTACTGATGAAATTTTCTGACTCCAAAACGATGCTCAATGCCTCTCTCCAACTGAGCATAGTTAGTCTCTGCCTTGTTCAATGTTCTTGATGCGAATGCAATCGGCCTTTCTTCGCCATTTGGCAGGATGTGTGAAATAACAGCTCCCACTCCATATGGAGATGCGTCACAGGCAAGCTGGAGCGGAAGTGAGGGGTTAAAGTGAGTCAGAACCTCTGATGTGGTCAACACGCTCTTAGCTTTCTGAAAAGCATCCTGACAATTTGCTGTCCATTTCCATGTCTTATCTTGGCGTAGCAGTTCATGTAGCGGCTGTAGCAGTGATGCCAAGTTGGGAATAAACGTCCGTAATAGTTCAACAATCCTAAGAAGGATCGCAGTTGGCTGACGTTCTGAGGTGGAGGTGCATCCACAATAGCTGCGATTTTTGATGGTGCAGTATGGAGTCCTTTAGCATCAATCACATGTCCAAGATACTCTACAGATGGTTTAAAGAACTCACATTTCTCCTTGCGAACTCTCAAGCCATATTCTTTCAGTCTTTGTAAGGTAGCATCCAAGTTGCGCAGATGCTCCTCATCGTTTGCTCCTGTGCAAAGTATGTCATCAAGGTAGCATTGCACTCCTGGCAAGCCACTGAGGATCTGATCCATTGCCCGCTGAAACATCGCCGGGGCTGAGGTGATGCCAAAAGGCAGTCTGCAGTACCTGAAAAGTCCTTTATGCGTGTTTATAGTCAACATTTCACGTGACTGCTCCTCCACATGCATTTGCAGGTAAGCTTGGCTGAGATCTATTTTGCTAAATTTTTCTCCTCCACTCAGTCCCGCAAATAAGTCATCAATCCGGGGAAGGGGGTACTGCTCTACTGTTAGAACAGGATTAAGGGTCACCTTAAAGTCCCCACAGGTCCGAATACCACCATCTTTTTTTTGCACTGGAACAATGGGTGTGGCCCACTCACTTGTTGTCACAGGCTCTAAAACCCCATTCTTGACCATGGCATCCAGGTCTGCTTCCACCTTTGGTCTAAAAGCATATGGTACTGGTCTCGCTTCAAAAACACAGGTTTGCTTCCAGGTTTTACATGCAACTTCACTGTGATATTTTTCATGCTGCCTAATTCCTCACGAAAGACCTCTTCATGTTTTTCCAGTATCACCTGCAGTTGAGTGGAGCTGGGTGACAGCTTCCTCACCTCTTGCCAGTTAAGGCGAATTTTTTTTAGCCACACACGCCCCATTATGGCTGCATAGTTTTTTTTGGTGACATAAACTGGAAGTCTCACAGTTTGGTTGTTGCACTGTACCAGTACATCTGTCATTCCTTTCATGTGCACTGGGTGTCCCGTATATGCTCTGAAGGTTGTGTCGGAGGGACGCAGTGGAAGATGTTTCATACATTTTCTGTATATCTTATAAGACACTAGTGAAGCCTTCGATCCAGTGTCTATTTGCATTTTCACTGAATGTCCTTCCAACTTTGCTTTAGTCCAAAACCCGTCTGAGCTCTCATCCACATTCATTATCCGTACCATATTTACTGTAGTGGACATTTCCTCTTCTGAAGAATCACTATTTCTCTCCTTTCCATGTTCAAGTGTGCAAACATGTTTTTTCTTTTTATATTTTTCACTGTCCTTTTTATTGTCAGTCTTTGAGCTTTTGTCTCTGCTCTTTTTGTTTCTGCATGCCCGCATCACATGGCCTTTTTTTCCACAGTTATGACAGTCCATTTCTTTGCACCAGCATGCAGACGCCAGGTGACCAGATTTCCCACAGCGAAAACATGGGCCTTGAGAGTTTTGGTTACCACTGCTAAGTTTGTGCACTTTCCCCGTAGCATGTAGCTGTTGGGCTTCTTTAGAGGCCATTTCCATGGTTACACTAATATTAATGGCTTTTTCAAGAGACAAATCACTTTCAGTTAGCAATTTCTTCTGTGCTGCTTCATTTCTTAATCCGCAGACAAGCCTGTCTCTTAATGTGTCATTTAAGACATCCCTGAACTCGCAATGTTCTGCTAGTTTGCATAAAGCTGCAACAAACATGGTAACAGACTCACCCTCCTCTTGATTGTGTCTGTGGAATCTGAATCTTTCAGCAATCACCAATGGTTTCGGAGAAAAGTGGTTGGTTAAAGAGTCCACAATTTCTTTGTATGTTTTGCTTCCTGGCTTTGCAGGCTGCAGGAGATTACGAAGCAGATTAAAAGTCTTTGGTCCCATCACACTTAGGAAAGTGGGCACTATCTTTTCATCACTTATTCCATTTGCTGCAACAAAGTAGTCAAACCTCTCTGTATAGGAGCTCCACTGCTCGATGCTCTCATCGAAGGGACCGATTGAGCCGATAACTCCAGCCATTTCTTTTATGCTCCTGGTTACCGCTCAGTCTCTCTGGCAGACGATCCCCTTCAGACTACACACAGCATTTTCTCCTCATTGTTACTGACCGCTGTCCACCTGTACACTCCTCCCCTCGTCGCTGGCAGCACCGACAAAACTAGCACAGTCACACGCGGCGGCTAGCAATAGCATGTAACTCCCGCGACGAACACAGGAAAAATCCTTACTTTGCCGCGGACAAAATGCGCCGGTCCAGACGTCCTCGTCGCCACTTTTTGTTATGTCTTGCCTTTACTTGCGCCACATAACAATAATGATATAAACTCTGGTCAGCCGAACTCATGGTTTATTTCTGCACCAACATCCTAATACATCTTCACATGGCTAACCAGCCATGACAACCACTTGTGTGTACCCATAATGCCTCTCGTCTCTTCTGCTACGGTGGCCAACACAGTTCAATACATAACACAATTATATGATCAGAAATCTAAAAAATATTGAGCTTTTATTTCTTTTTTTGTGTGTGGGTATAGTGTAAACTGTTCAGTGATATCACTGAACAACATGGTCCCTTTCTATAACTTGATCTCTTAAACACTAGGTTTTACTTTGAAGAATAATCATTTGAAACTTTATAATTTGATTAATTAATATTAGCAGATAATGCAACAAATATTGAGCTTTTTTTTAAATATTGGATGTAAGCTTACTGTATTTGTGTTTGTGTGACCTTGCACGACACAGCTTTAGCGATATTGCTAGATAACAGCAGATATTAGGCAACATGTTCCATTTCCATAACCTCATCTATTAAACAACAGGTTTCACTCTGAAGAATGGAAGAAGTCAACATTAACAACACTTCACAGGACAACAACAGCAGCCTCACCTATGATTATGGAAATTATGGAGATGATTATAATTATGAACAAGTTGAATTCATCATGAAAGTGGTGACAATCATCATCATGTGTATCGGCCTTCCTTTGACCCTTGTGGCCATCTATGCTGTTCGTTCTCTGGTATGTATATTTTTACTTTTACCATATTTATTTATTTACTGTCTGTGCCAAAATCTTGATCTAGGTTAGGGGCCAGGTGTCAGGGGACTGGATGAATTATTGTGATGATTTATACATTCACAGGAAAAATATTACTCCATAGTTACAGTGCACATAAAGCTCCCATTATTAATCTGAATATGCCAATATTTGGAATTTGATGCTGGTCATGAAAACAGCATATTCTGTCTGGATATTCCAAAATAGGCCTTTTTCCAAATTTGCATATTCCAAATAAAACATATGGGATATGAGGGTATTATTCAGGTTTGAGGAGTGATCCCATGTTCCACGGGCATGTTTATCAGAGTATGCACAGCTGCATGTAAACATGAATATTAGTGGAATAGCCCTGTCTGCTTCCATCTCTGTCCACTCTGATGAAAAACGAAGAATTGTAGGAATGTTGGTCCTGGTGCTGCTTATTTACACACTGTTGTTCCTGCCCACCATTATTTTGTTCCTGGCATGGGGAAGCAGTGATATCGATGAACGTAAGCTAAGCAACCTGTCTTTAACATTTCTGAAGTTGAGTCCTCTGGCAGATTTATTTCTGTATATTTTCATGAGGAAAGGGACCATTGACAAGCTGTTGGCTTCTGTGTGTTGTTGCAGAATGGACAGTGATGATATCAGCAGTCCAGTGTGAATGATGACAAAATGTCCACAGTCAGCTTCATGTAGGCAGAGAAAGAGAGACAGAGATCCGAGGCTATTCATAAAACATTCAGGGCTGAGGCCTCAGACAGCCAGGCTTAAAGACGCCACTGGTTATAGCTAATGTGTGTCTGTCCCAAACTGTGTTTGTTTTGCTTTTTTAATCTTTATTTTATACAAATAGTTTTGCTGTTTTCGTGGGAGGCACGTAGGAAGTGATTCAGAGCAGGATTACGCAACAGCTGCAATGTGCTTAACAATATTGATAAATTCTTACTTCACAGTGATGCTAATGGAAAAACAGAACAGCAGAAGTAGGTACTAATTCACTGACATGGTAAAATGAAGTCAAATGAAATGGGTCAGTGTGTTGGTGCATGTATGTCAACAAAGCTCTCAAGAAGAACCAGTGACACACAGAGACAGTATTGGTCACTGACGTGACAGATGATTGTGGGCTTAGATGTCTGGGCTGATCAGTCAACACCACAGCACACATCTTGTGCATCCATGTATTGCTTTCATTGCTGATGCTGTTCCATTCCCAGTTAAAGATGACTTTGGTTTTAAATAAATCAGCTTATTGTATACATCTGGTGTGGACCCCTTCCTTCACATTCACTGAGCCATTTTGTGTCAAGTATATTTCATGTGCATAAGGCCAAGAAGATAAGAGATATGGATCATGTGTAACTATCAGATGCTACTTATAAAATGGTAAGTTTGATGTTTATGTTCTTTAATCTGGCTATAACTGAAGAGACACTCATTTCTTTTTATCCTTTGAGGCAAATGTAACAGGCATACACAAGTTTTAAGTGCTGTTTCTAACAGCTGCAGCATTTGTAGTCAAACACTTACTAATGAAATGCTGTTGAAACAATGGTTGCTATATAAAGTAGATGCCTTTAGCTTTATTGTAACAGACATCTACGAATCTTTATAATTGCAAATCACCAATACATATGATCACCAATATGATCCACATGATTGAGGATATATAAACCTGCAACAAGCTCAGCTGCTATTTACTCATCAGAACAGCAAAGTCTTGAATATACAGACTTAACATGCATGGGCTGATTACAACTTCCTTTGTGGTGTTTTATCTACCCCACTTCCCTCTTGCACTAATGCATATTGTGCCTTACAGGCGCATCTCAAAAAATCAAAATATCGTGACAAAGTTCAATATTTCTCATCAGTTATTTCAGAAAGTGAAAATGGTACATATTGTGGACTCACACAGTCCTGAGAAGAGGAAGAGCTCTCATCAGCTAATTAACTCAAAACACCTGCAAAGGTTTCCTGAACCTTCAATCTGTCAGTCTGGTTCAGTGCACACAACCACAACCATGGGAAAGACTGCTGACCTAACAGTTGTCCAGAAGACATTCATCTGTGGTCATTGCTGAAAGGGCCAGCTGTTTGCATTGGACTCAGAGGTCCACAGTCCTCTTTTCAGATGAAAGTAAATGTTGCATTTTATTCAGAAATCAAGATCCCAGAGTCTGAAGGAAGAGCAGAGACACACAGAATCCAAGTTGCTTAAAGTCCGGTAATGATTTGGGGTGCCATATCATCTGCAGGTGTTGGTCCACTGTGAGATTGCACTATAGGGTCACTACAAAGTCCTTACTTTATCCTGCCTTTGCCCTTACCTTTTGCCTGACATGTAACACTACAGCATCCGCCTTTAGTGTGACATATAACATATGCATCGGCGGCACTTAATAAACAATAACAATGGCATTAACATGGCCATAACAATCATTTACCGTCCCTGTTATATGGTTGCTGATTCCATCCTCTGTGCGGAGGGTAAGGCGCTCCTGGAACTCATTGTATTCCCAATTTACAGACATTTTCAGCTGTTCCTCCTCACTGATTTCGCTGCTAACTTTAGGCGATACCATCACCAGACAGGTTAAAAAAACTGATGATGCACAGGTGCATGGAGACACTTGGGACCGTTTTCACAAACATTCTGAGAATGCTCTCAGAGAGCTCCTAACTCAGCCTAGAAATGTTAAGTAAGGAGTCCTAGCTTGGGAGTGATTTGGGAAAGTTCTCAAAGCAACTCTGAGCAAAGAAGAGACAGACACTTTTAGCTGAGTGAGGAGGTGTGGCTGACCTTGTATGATGCATCCTTTTAACAGGTGTGATTGGTTGTCAGACACACAGCCCATTATGAGCCTGCACGGTGTGGACACCCAGTGGAAATGAAATGAGCTGCTGACTGTGAAAGTGTTGTCATTGTTAGTGTGATCACTGTGCTGATGGAAGGTTTCACACAGACCAAAGTCATCACTGCTGCACTGATGCATTTTTACAGTTTTCCAAATATCTTAGTGTTGTGATTGTTTTATGTCTGGTGTTATAGTGTTAGGTGGGAAATGTGTGTGTATCTCTAATGAGATCGATCACAAATATCCCTGCACAAACTAATCTGTGGCATTTCATTAACTCACTGCCATCTAGTGTTTGGAGAATATTTCTCTGACCTCTTTGTGTTTCACCATTTTCTTCTCTGATTAAGAAACTCTTAAACCACTTAAAGTCCTCCTCTCTACTCCTAACGGTTTTTCAACTTAGGAGCTCTTTTAAGTTCCAAGATGCTCTGTGAATAACTTTTATCTTTACAAGGACCTAGTCTTAACTTTAAGGGGAAATTCTAAGGAAACATCAAACTACTCAGAATTTTCTTAGGATTTCCTCACTAGGAGCAACTCTTAGCACTAAGATAGTTTGTGAATATGGCCCCTGGTGAAGACTGGCAGGAACAGAGAGAGAAGTTTGAAGTGATACGCAGTAGTCAGACTGTATCTGCTATTTCAGTGTGTCAGGCTCCAACATGCCCGTTGATTTATAGTCCAAACTTTGTAGGATAATAAATCAGCAAGACAAGTCTCATGTGCACATATTTTGAAGGGTTTCTGTAGTTATTTTGCATCAGTCTGGTGTTGGTTGCAAAAATATTAATCAGTAGCTCTGCGGTGCAGAATTGTGTCTTGACAGATGACAGACAGATCACTTCAGTAAGACACTGCAGATGGAACAGATACTTGTTTTATGTTTTTGTGCCATTATTTTGTTATGACCAGTTATGTTGTGCAGCTCCTCTAAACTTTTAGCTGAGGTAAAGGTAGGCAGTCATGTCGGATACCTAAGTGGAAAAACATAAGCTAAATTAACCCTTCAAATTCACCATGTATGTCATAACTGGCCCACAACAGAATAATGCACCCATAAGCACTTGAAGAGAAACTGTGAAAATATTTACCTGCAGCAGCAATCAGGTGTTGTTCTCACTTTGTAAGAAAATTACAGATGTGTAGCTGAGATCAAAATGAAGGCCGATGCAGATGGATGCAGTCCGAACACAGGGGCCGGAAGTAAGGGGGCAAGGAAGGGGCCATTGCCCCTCCACTTTACGCTCTGGCCCACATTCATTTAAAGTCACGGATCGCTGTATTGTGGTGGGAATGATCCCATCCCAAGATGGTCTTTAATTTTGTAAGAGATTACTTAAGAATTAAAAATTATATTTTCACTGTCTTTACGTACATTGCATGTTGGTGGCTGACCACTTCTGTTCTCTCTTCTTTAGAAGAGGAGGTGTAGATTAACAGGAACCCACAGCATTTCCTGACTTACCATATTTATTGTAAAGCATCTGGAGGCATCACACATTGGTACAGAGGACTTATTCTGGTGTGGTCTTGCAGCTTTCAAAGGTAAATGTTGTGACATTACTTTTTTTTTTCCTATGAACAGATTATGTAAAATGTTTTTTTTTTTAACTGCAGAGTACAGAATACTGTGTTGAAACCAACTGTGTTTTATTTCATTTGGATTATTATCTGTCTTTTTCTTTAAATTATTAAAGAGAGAGTGATTGTGTAACAGTGTAACAAAGATGTGTTTGATGAAATGGATGAAAAGGTTACAAAACATGCAGAGTTTTGAATTAATTAAAAGTGTAAGAAAGAACAGAAATTATCACGACTGCGTAGACATTTCAGGAAGTGAGTCCACTTAGCTCGAACTGTTTTCTGTTGATTATGTGTTTGTAACCCAGGACAGGATACAGTCAGTTTATGATTCAGTTAATGTTGTTTCTGTAAAATAAGAGCATGAATCAGCACATAAAAGACATTGGAGATTATTGGTCCATGTGAACCTCTTCCTCCATAATCAGAGGGCAGAGGGGCATTCAACAAGTTTTTTTTTGTTGTTTTTTTGTGGGTATGGTGTACAATATGGTCCCTTTCTATAACCTGATCTCTTAAACACCAGGTTTTTACTCTGAAGAATGGACGATTTCATCATGAAAGTGGTGACGATCATCATCATGTGTATCGGCCTTCCTTTGACCCTTGTGGCCATCTGTGCTGTTCGTTCTCTGGTATGTATATTTTTACTTTTACCATATTTATTTATTTGCTGTCTGTGCCAAAATCTTGATCTAGGTTAGGGGCCAGGTGTCAGGGGACTGGATGAATTATTGTGATGATTTATACATTCACAGGAAAAATATTACTCCATAGTTACAGTGCACATAAAGCTCCCATTATTAATCTGAATATGCCAATATTTGGAATTTGATGCTGGTCATGAAAACAGCATATTCTGTCTGGATATTCCAAATTAGGCCTTTTACTAAATTTGCATATTCCAAATAAAACATGTGGGATATGAGGGTATTATTCAGGTTTGAGGAGTGATCCCATGTTCCACGGGCATGTTTATCAGAGTATGCATGGCTGCGTGTAAACATGAATATTAGTGGAATATCCTTTTATATTATCCATGTAAACACCTTAGTAGGAATATTGTCTTTTCAAAATAAAGGCAAAAAACTGAATATTTTGTGCATGTAAACCTAGTCAGTGACTGTGTGTCTTTTCTGATATTTCAGACAGCACAAAACAGAGCGTGATGAAAAGTGAATAAATGGCTCTGATAACAAATTCTGGGCACAGCAAAATGACACATCTGGGAGGAGGTGGACCTCATGTTCACAACTGCTTTCTAACGTGCACCAATGTTTTCTTGCAGGTGAAAGATGATCATGTTGTTCGATCTCGTCATCAACCTTCTCATTACCGACCTTATTCAGCTCTGCTGCATGATCGCTTGGGTGCTGCCTAAGGACTGGATACTCAGTGGTGGATTTATCTTAGTTCCAATTTACGGCTATTGTCTGGTGGCCAGTATTGGTTTCATGGTGTGCATCGCCCTGGAAAGGTAGCTGTCTGTCTATCCAGTATGTGTGTACCTACTTCTGTGTTCAGCCATTGTGTTATGATATCATTCTGAAGCTGTGTCTGTCTTGTATTGCAGGTATTTGGTCATCGCCTGCCCATCGTGGTACTGCTTCAGACGAACCATCAAGGTCTCTGTGCTGGTCTGTGTCGTGGTCTGGGCCCTTCCTGCTGTCATTTTTTGTCTCATTATTGCAGGGAACACGATGACCAATGCTGGCATCCTCCTCCTCCTTCCTCTCCCACTGTTCATATTCTTCCTTGGTGGGACCCTCAAAGCCCTGTCTGCTTCCATCTCTGTCCACTCTGACGAAAAACGAAGAATTGTAGGAATGTTGGTCCTGGTGCTGCTTATTTACACACTGTTGTTCCTGCCCACCATTATTTTGTTCCTGGCACGGGGAAGCAGTGTTATCGATGAATATAAGCTACGCAACCTGTCTTCAACGTTTGTGAAGTTGAGTCCTCTGGCACACTTATTTCTGTATATTTTCATGAGGAAAGGGACCATTGACAAGCTGTTGGCTTCTGTGTGTTGTTGCAGAATGGACAGTGATGATATCAGCAGCCCAGTGTGAATGATGACAAAATGTCCACAGTCAGCTTCATGTAGGCAGAGAAAGAGAGACAGAGATCCGGGGCTATTCATAAAACATTCAGAGCTGAGGCCTCAGACAGCCAGGCTTAAAGACGCCACTGGTTATAGCTAATGTGTGTCTGTCCCAAACTGTGTTTGTTTTGCTTTTTTAATCTTTATTTCATACAAATAGTTTTGCTGTTTTCGTGGGAGGCACGTAGGAAGTGATTCAGAGCAGGATTACGCAACAGCTGCAATGTGCTTAACAATATTGATAAATTCTTACTTCACAGTGATGCTAATGGAAA
Source organism: Epinephelus fuscoguttatus (assembly GCF_011397635.1). NCBI lineage: Eukaryota > Metazoa > Chordata > Actinopteri > Perciformes > Serranidae > Epinephelus > Epinephelus fuscoguttatus. Next base: position 13,666,986 of record NC_064767.1, read on the forward strand.
AACAGAACAGCAGAAGTAGGTACTAATTCACTGACATGGTAAAATGAAGTCAAATGAAATGGCTAAGTGTGTTGGTGCATGTATGTCGACAAAGTTCTCAAGAAGAACCAGTGACACACACTTGCACTAATGCATATTGTGCCTTACAGGCGCATCTCAAAAAATTAAAATATCGTGACAAAGTTCAATATTTCTCGTCAGTTATTTCAGAAAGTGAAACTGGTACATATTGTGGACTCACACAGTCCTGAGAAGAGGAAGAGCTCTCATCAGTTATTTAACTCAAAACACCTGCAAAGGTTTCCTGAGCCTTCAATCTGTCAGTCTGGTTCAGTGCACACAACCACAACCATGGGAAAGACTGCTGACCTAACAGTTGTCCAGAAGACATTCATCTGTGGTCATTGCTGAAAGGGCCAGCTGTTTGCATTGGACTCAGAGGTCCACAGTCTTCTTTTCAGATGAAAGTAAATGTTGCATTTTATTCAGAAATCAAGATCCCAGAGTCTGAAGGAAGAGCAGAGACACACAGAATCCAAGTTGCTTAAAGTCCAGTGATGATTTGGGGTGCCATATCATCTGCAGGTGTTGGTCCACTGTGAGATTGCACTATAGGGTCACTACAAAGTCCTTACTTTATCCTGCCTTTGCTCTTACCTTTTGCCTGACATGTAACACTACAGCATCTGCCTTTAATGTGACATATAACATATGCATCGGCAGCACTTAATAAACAATAACAATGGCATTAACATGGCCATAACAATCATTTACCGTCCCTGTTATATGGTTGCTGATTCCATCCTCTGTGCGGAGGGTAAGGAGCTCCTGGAACTCACTGTATTCCCAGTGATCGATCACAAATATCCCTGCACAAACTAATCTGTGGCATTTCATTAACTCACTGCCCCGAACACTACTACTAACTCAAAAGTATTGTGAAACAACAATCAAAATCCGCTATCAAGTCAACCCAACTTTAAGTTACTAAGTCTTCCGAAGGAGGAATGCAGTTATAATTTTGTGCTACTTAAATTGTCTGAGTGATCATCACGATCTTGCTCAAAATCTTTGAATGCACGGAGGCGTGCAACGTAAAGACGTCAGTGCGTCATTACGTTGGCGGGACCGAACGAGGCAAAATCAAACCAACATGGCGGTTGTGAAGCGAGGGGAGTGTATCGACTGCTGAAGTTAAGAAAACTTGTAAGTATAAGGGTAAAGTCTTCCAAAATGACTTGCATGTTGTTTAATTGTATAAATGCCACAACGAAATAGTTTTTTTTGTTTGTCTGCGCTTTATTTTACACATTCAGCGTAACGCGGTCACAGTTACGGTCTTTGGCAAGGACGTGTTGCGAACTGAGTGCAATAATGACGATAAATATTTTCAGTCGACGCTATTTTTATTCTTTATAAATGTGTTTCTACTGGTAAAGTTAACATTTGGTTGAAAATAAGCCGGTATGACCCGGTAAAGCCGCCTCCCACTCGAAGTAAGAAGACGGTGTGTGTGTGTGTGTGTGTGTGTGTGTGTGTGTGTGTTTGTTTGTTTGTGTGGGGGGTGGGGGGTGGGGTGGATACAGACGAGTCCGGTGTTAGTACTAACGGTAGTAGTAGTAACGTGGCAAAGGCATGATACAGACGAGTCCGGTGCTGCTCAGTGTGAACAGTTTTTGCACTTGTTTACAAATTCAGCGTAACACGCGGTCATAGTTAACATTACGTTACCGGTCTTTGGTGAGGACGTGTTGCGTGAACTGAGTGCAATAATCATAATGACAATACATATTTTCAGTCTACGGTATTGTTCTTTATAAATTTACTTCTGCTGGTAAAGTTAACATTTGTTTGGGGCGGGGGGGATTCTCGTTTGTGTATAATTGGAGCGGACGAATGTTAAGCTGTTCAGACTATTTACATCCCACAAAACACTTTTTTTTTTTCAGATAACGTCAGGTGAACCGAAGGAGTTGTTTACTTCAAGAAAGCAGACATACTAATTGTCTTTCCCTGTAGGCTGGTCTGTCCCTGTCCAAGTCTGTCCTTGTTGGCTGAAATCTGTCCCCTCCTGTCCCTGTCAGCTGAAGTTGGTACCCAGCACAAGGCATTCTTAGCGAACAAGGTATTGTTTATGTTCATTTTTAATGTAAAGATGTATCCATTAAATTTAATGTTTGGGCAGGAATGTTGATGATAATTGTTTTTGCTTTTAACTGTATTTTTTGGTGAGCCAGATAATACAGATTTCAACCAGAATTGATACATATTAATGTTATAATCACAAACCAGCTTTAAAAGTGTAAGTTATTATGTCCTAGTTATTATCTCCTATCTCTACCAGGGAGCTTCCCATCCCTTTTATTAGATAGTCAAAATATGTACTTTATTTTGAAAATAAAGCAGGTTTCCTGTTCTGTGTTTCTCGCGTGCCAGTAGCTGTGGTTGAGAGAGAGAGAACTAACTGGTGACTAATTAATTGTCTTTCCCTGTAGGCAAGTCTGTCCTGTCGGCTGAAGTCTGTCCCTGTCGGCTGAAGTCTGTCCCTGTCGGCTGAAATCTGTGCCTGTCGGCTGAAATCTGTGCCTGTCGGCTGAAATCTGTCCCTGTCGGCTGAAGTCTGTCCCTGTCGGCTGAAGTCTGTCCCTATGGGCTGAAGTCTGTCCCTATGGGCTGAAGTCTGTCCCTGTCGGCTGAAGTTGGTACCCAGCACAAGACATCCTTGGCAAACAAGGTATTGTTTATGTTCATTTTTGATGTAAAGATGTATCCATTGAATTTAATGTTGCTGATAATTGTCTTTGCTTTTAATTTTATTTTTTGGTGAGCCCGATAATGCTGTTTTCTATGTTTAAAGGGATAAAAGAAATAACTATGCCATCCTTAGTTGTTAAGAGATTAGATTAACTATAGGCTACATTGTACAGTTGTTTAGTCTTTTTTGTCAGAAAAATAATAGCTTAATAAATAGCTTAGTCCACCGCATTTAACAAAGATTGGAAAGGGTTCACAATCTGTGTTTTAAAATGTATAAATTACTTCATTTATTTCTAGCTAAAATATTCTAATTAGAAATTTGGACTGCATTGTTTGAGTGGTTTCAGAGTACTATTTTTTTATGTCATCCCACAGGATCAAACACCTGAGACCAGTGAAGAGCACTGAGAGCAGTTAATGGCACAGAACCTCTATGGTAAACATTGATCTTGAAAGACACTGAAGACGACTTTTGTTTGAGTAATGGAGTGGAAGTGCAAATTGTGTATTGTGTCTGCAGACACCCAGGCACAGTTATTCCGGCACTATCGCTTGAAACACAGCCATTATTCTAGAGTTAGCTCTCTACCATGTCTCCATGACTCTTGTATTTGTACATTTCTGTCCTTTAATGCCTTGAAAATTCATCTGTCACGGTTTCACAGAGATGTGTGTAGACCCAGTGCAAGTGACATGGCACAAGCAGAAAGGGCAGCTTTTACCTGTTCTGTGTGTAACTTGAAACAGCCATTCTCACAAGAAACATTGTTCACTCATTTAAGGGGCCATTTAAAAAAACGTGAGACGATCACATGCCCATTTAAAAACTGTAACTACAGCACTAATGTGTATTCTTCTTTTAATACACACAAAAGTAGGATACATGCAAATAGTTCAGACTTTAGTGATGAGATAGTTTCAACAGAAAATGCTACTGTAAATGCTGCTGACCTTGATTATGAAGATAATTCCCTATCCCAACATGCAGACTCATTTGATAATCCTGAGGATGACAGTGTATGTGACTCCAGTCAGTTGAGAGACCAATTGCGCCATAATCTCTCCTCATTATTCCTCAAGATGCAAACTGTTCTCCACGTTTCTGACTTGGCAACTCAGGAAATAGTTGATCATCTCAGTCAGATATTTTCCTTGTCTCAGCCTCTCATCAGGGATACTGTAAAGGAGACACTACAGAGGCATGATATCTCTATTACTGAAGCTACCCTGAATGATTTAGTAAATGAGGTTATGAAGACAAATGTTTTTGTCAGTGCCACAACTAAAGGGGAGGAGATGTCAACTAAAAAACGAAGAAAAACATTTGTTGAAAAAAATTTCCCTGTTGTGAAGCCAGTGCAGTATGAGTTGGAGCCTGGATGCAGAGTAGCCTATGTCCCTATTCTCCAGGTGATCCAGGAAATGTTTAAACACACAGACATCCTGGAAAGAATAAAGGAAACAAAGGTGTCACAAAAAGGCCATTACACGAGCCACCAAGATGGTTTATATTTTCAAAAGAATAATTTGTTGTCTTCCTTAGAACTCTCACTGCCAATTTTATTGTACATTGATGATATTGAAATTGCCAATCCTTTAGGCACTTCAAGAAAAATACACAAACTGTGCTCAGTTTACTGGGTGCTTGCAGATCTACCACTTAAATACAGATCAGCGCTGCATGTTATTCAGCTAGCAGCAATTTGTAAGGTCCCTGATGTCCAGAAGTATGGATACAAAACAGTTCTCCGTCCTTTGTTACAAGACCTTTGCACTCTTGAACAAGACGGTGTATTCATCGAGTCTCTTGGCCAGTCAGTTCAAGGTACTGTTCTTTGTGTTGTGTCTGACAACCTGGCAGCACACGCATTGGCAGGCTTCACGCAGTCCTTCCGTGCAGGACACATTTGCCGTTTTTGCAATGCCACACGAGACCAGATTCAGTCTCATGAAGTTGGAGACAGTGAATTTTGTCTGAGGACCAAAGCCAGTCATGACCATAATGTGCTGGCTGTTATGCAAGGGGATGAGAGTCAAAGTGCAGTTGGTGTCAAAGGGGATTGTGTCTTGAATGAGAGTTTACAGCATTTTCACACAACCACTGGCTTTCCACCTGATATTTTACATGACCTTTTTGAGGGCATTGTGCCAGTAGAGTTGGCCATCTGCATTCAGGAGATGATAAGGCTTAAATACTTTACTCTTGAGGGACTAAACAGAAAAATCTTGTCATTTCAATACGAAAACTCAGATAAAGTTGACAGACCACGGCCAATTTCAAAGACCTTTGCCAGAAAGCGGTCAATCGGTGGTAATGGTCATGAAAACAGCACATTGTTGCGACTACTGCCATTGATGATAGGCCATACAGTTCCTGATGGAGATGGGGCTTGGACTATATTGATGGATTTAAAAGATATTGTCGAACTAGTCCTGTCCCCAACATTTGATGATGAATCTATTGAGTATTTGAAGACCAAGATTCAGGATCACAGACAAATGCTTCAGGAGGTTTTCCCTGAGTTCAGACTGCTTCCTAAGCATCACTATATAGAGCATTACCCGGATCTCATACGTTGTTTTGGACCCCTTGTCCATTTGTGGACGATGAGATTCGAAGGAAAGCATAGGTTTTTCAAGCGTGTAATACACGATACACAAAACTTTAAGAATGTGTTGAAAACCCTAGCAACACGGCATCAGTACATGGTAGCATACTACCTCAGTGCACCCTCATTCTTTAAACCACACCAGCAGGCATCAAATGTCTCTTCAGTCTTGGTCTCAGCCCTTCCAGATGTTGCTCAACAGTACATTAGACAAAAAACAGACAGCAGTGTCATATACAGCACGTCAAACATTACTTTGGATGGCACCATGTATGATGTTGGGAGGTTTGTATCTGTGGGACAAGAGGGAGGACTGCCTCAGTTTAGCAGGATTGAGCAGATCCTACTTGTTAACAGTCATGTAATGTTTCTATGCAGGGAACACAAGTCATGTTACATTGAGCACTTGAGATCGTACAAACTTTACCCTGGAAATTTAACAGTCAACAACATATTAGAGCTTAATGACAGCTTACCGCTCTCTGCGTACCATGTTGAAGGACAACTTCTGTTGACACCCAAGCGCTTCATACAGCTGAACAGAAAGTAATTCATGCCTTGTGCTCAAAATAACTACACAGCAGCTGAACAGTGAGTTTATTTCAAGATGAAAGTAAATGTCTAAATTCTTTCATTCTAAGTTTTTGATTGTGTAAAGATGATATTTTAGACTAAGTTTTGTTGTTTCATTCCCTACAAAATTTGATAACTGTTCTCTCTTGATTTTCAGCTGATGGCCATGCCCCCAAAGTACCTTCTTCGTGTCTACATAGCCACTGATGTGGCTGTGAAAGTGACTTTGAATGAGAGGCCAACATCAGTTGATGAGCTCATCGGCATCTTGAAAGACAAAGTTAAGCCTAGGCTGGACTTTGAATTCACGTTACAGTATGAGGATCCGGACGGAGGAGAGCTCTGCTGTTTGGTTGATGTAGAAGACCTGCCAGAGAAGGGCACGCTTAGAGTTGTTAGATCAGAAAGTGATCTAAGTTCATGTGCTAGTTCAGACACAGATATCCTGCCTCATGTGCCTGTAAGCCAACGGCAAAAAACATGGCCTGATGTTTTCCCTGTCCCAACTTTTTCGTATGAAGTTGAACATGTCTTGCAAGAGGGGAACAGTGTTTTTGAGAGCTCTGGAAAGAATCTAAAATTAAGCAGAGCACAAAAACACAACATTCTAGAGAACATGGCCTCCTTAATGTACTCTTTTAAATGGTACCCAAGCGACAGGGATGTCGGCATGGCAGCTGAAGCCCTGATTAATGCTCACCCATGTCTGAAAGAGCCGGGGAGTGCGAGCGGGTGGTACGGATGGAAAATTAGCCTGAAATTTAAAATGGGCAATTATCGTAGGCTGGCAAGATCTGGATGCAAGGAGGTGTCCGTAAATACAGGGAAAAGAAGCAGGAATAATCCTGAGAAAGCACATCCCCACTCGAACATTAAAAAAGCCAGAAGGGCTGAAGTAAACTTTGTACCAAACTTCCCAAGAGGACAAAAGCGAGGACAGTTTGGAGGAAATGAGAATAGAGATGAAAGCTGAAGTTGATAGAGCCGACAGAAACCTACAATCAATAGAGAAACTCATGCAGACAACATTTGCACTTCGTCAGGAAATTGTTCAGGAGACCCATTGGTGAAGGACTTTCTGGAGAGATGGCCTGCCCTTCAGGTCCAATCACAGGTAAAAATAATAATAACAAAACAATAATACACAGACTCAAAGTGTTTTCTGCTCATCTTCAACTATCTTTATTGTACTGGCTATTCATTTTAAAAAGATAGTGCACCCATCAAATGTGATTATGATGTGTTTCCCTCTGGTATTTTACTGTCTTTCCCATACTTTGTGTGTCCATGTTGTTTTGTAGGTCTGTGCTGAGTTCCACAGGATCACCAATGTAAATTTACGGAACCAGTTTTATTCTGAACTAGATCGGCACATTCCACAGCTCATAGAACTTTACAGACAGAAGGCAGCTCGTACTGGCAGGGTGGCAGGAGCACTGCGAGACATCCTACAGTATTATGAATCTGAGGTGAGTTGAAAAAAAGCTAAAATGGACTTTGTCTAAATTTTATCCACATGGAACAGCTGGCTCCCAGGATTGTAAGCATCTACTACCACCATCATTACTATATACTACTACTATACAAGGGGCAGTCCTTCACTTTTAACTTTAAATCAATTAGTTATCCTGTAACATGTACATATTTAGTACACTGAGTCATACTGTATGTCGGCAGCAAAGGGCCCCTGTTTTTTTTTCACGTGTCTTTGTTTATCCACCCAGGATGTGCACGATATCAACATGAAACGCACTGTGGCCCTTCGTGCTCTCTCAGTATACCTGCGGGAAGAGGACACACAGTTTTTCAAGACTTGGAACGTAAGTCTTAATATATTAGTATAAAAGATCTCATCACTAATCACCTTTTACCATTGGAGCTATTTTGAAGTGCCTTGGTATTGTAAGTAGGGCTTATTTTTCTCACCATCACATACTCACTGCTCTCTTTCTCCTCAGACAGTCACTCACTCACTCACTCACAGGTTAAGATGGCACCCCCAGCAGAGGTCCAAGGGATTTCTCTAAATTTCTGAGAGGAAATTTTCTAGTTGAGCCACTTAACCTGAATTGGGCGGGGGGGGGGTTTAACTTATCTTTGTTGTTATTGTGTAATACTTAGTTGTATACTTAATTTTTGAATGGGCAGCTGTATAAGTATTCAGAAATAGTTACCAGTGTACTTTTGCATTTTCCAGACTGAGGAATCAGAGGAGCCAGACATCGGGGACACACCCATTGCCATTGTCACGATGGTCAGAGAAAGAAGTGCATCTCCTGTTCACTTCAGTCCCGTATCCACAGCCATTGTGGTGGAAGATGAATTCATCATCAGGGACATTGCCACGTTTGCCGATGCATATGTGTTACTGTTTGGCCTGGTGTATGTTCTGCATTTGGACTACCCAAAGAAGCTACTTGGCACCTTCACCTTCATACAAAAGGTTGTAATGGGGTTGGATGATGGCGCACCCCTGAAACCTGCTCTGCTCGCTTTGAAAAATGACCTGCTTACAAAGTAGACGTTATCTGTATGATGTAGCATTTTTTTGTTAGATTTATTTAAGATGTGCCTGTTGTCCTCCTGGGTCAAACTGACCCAATCTGTTTCAAATGGTCCTTCTTTCCTCCCTTCCTTCTGTCTCTCCATCCCTCCTTTCCTTGCTTTGTTCCTCCCTTCTTTCTTTCCCTCCTTTCTCCCCTCTTCTAACATCATTTCCTTTCCTTCTTCCTTCCTAGACCCAATCTGTTGTCTGTCTGTCTGTCTTTCTTTCTTTCTTTCTTTCTTTCTTTCTTTCTTTCTTTCTTTCTTTCTTTCTTTCTTTCCTTCCTCCCTCCCTTCTTTCCCTAAGTCTTTTTTCCTTCTTCCTCCCTAGACCCAATCTGTTCACTTTGCCCATCCTTCTTTCCTTCCATTCTCCCTTCCTTCTTCCCACCATCCTTTTCACTTCTTACCTCCCTTCTTTCCCTACATTCTTCTTCCTGCCATGATCCAATCTGTTCCCTTCCTCCATCTTTCTTTTCTTCCTTCCTTGACCCAGGAGGACAACAAGAGGGTTATTCAACAGGTTGTTTTTTCTGCTTATGCAGATATACACTAAATTCCAAAAATGCACCACGGTGAGTGCAGGAGAAAAACAAGTCACCAAAAGGGTGTGTTTAATTCATTTACCTGGAGAAACGGTGTTTTTGTTGGCCTTTCTTTTCAAAAGGCATAGATTTTAAATCTATAAATTTCCTTTTTGGTTTGATTTATTTTTTTATTCATGTGCAATGACTTGACTTTATTTTTGGATTTACTTTTTTTATCTGATATCCTGATATTTACTTTTTGGTTATTTATTTAATTTATTTTTTATTCATTTCAAATTATTTATTTCCTTGAATGGCCATAGATGTAAAATAACTTGAAGATACTGTTTTGAAAGGCCATACCTTTACACTGAGCACAAGTTCCCAATGCTTTTATACAAACATTTAAACATTTGCAGTGATTTACACATAACCATACAAATCTGTTTTTATATAATGTATGTGTGGATGTATATATGTTGACAGTTCATGATATGCAAACGGGGTGTGTTTACATTTTCAGATGTTGTTGGCCAGTCTTTACAAGTTGCCCATGGATACAGATGTGTGTTTATTCAAAGTGGTTTGGAGAAAAAGAATAAAATCTGAATAAAAAACATTGAAATATTCTACATTTGTGTGAAGAAGTTTATTTGAGTATTCTGAACTTAAAAAAAATATTAGTTTATGAGCTTTGTAAAACTATCTTTTTGGTTATTAACCAGTATATTTTTTGAGTTTAAAGATGTTGATCAATTAAGTACTATGTCATAATAACAAGTAATTACAAAGAAATTAAAACATATATACAAATTAAAACAAATGTTTTAAGTACAGGACACTCACAATTTTTTTTTAAATAACAAGTACTATTTGAGTGTAAATGATGTAAAATATGTAAGTACACCAAACTTAAATATTCTAACTTACTTACTCAAAAACTTTGAGGTAATCGGTTTCCACAAAAGTTTTGAGTATTCTGAACTTATTCGGGTTTACAGTGTAACTTTAGGCGATACCGTCACCAGACAGGTTAAAAAATGATGATGCACAGGTGCATGGAGACACCTGGGACCGTTTTCACAAACATTCTGAGAATGCTCTCAGAGAGCTCCTAACTCAGCCTAGAAATGTTAAGTAAGGAGTCCTAGCTTGGGAGTGATTTGGGAAAGTTCTCAAAGCAACTCTGAGCAAAGAAGAGATAGACACTTTTAGCTGAGTGAGGAGGTGTGGCTGACCTTGTATGATGCATCCTTTTAACAGGTGTGATTGGTTGTCAGACACACAGCCCATTATGAGCCTGCACAGTGTGGACACCCAGTGGAAATGAAATGAACTGCTGACTGTGAAAGTGTTGTCATTGTTAGTGTGATCACTGTGCTGATGGAAGGTTTAACACAGACCAAAGTCATCACTGCTGCACTGATGCATTTTTACAGTTTTCCAAATATCTTAGTGTTGTGATTGTTTTATGTCTGGTGTTATAGTGTTAGGTGGGAAATGTGTGTGTATCTCTAATGAGATCGATCACAAATATCCCTACACAAACTAATCTGTGGCATTTCATTAACTCACTGTCATCTAGTGTTTGGAGAATATTTCTCTGACCTCTTTGTGGTTTCACCATTTTCTTCTCTGATTAAGAAACTCTTAAACCACTTAAAGTCCTCCTCTCTACTCCAAACAGTTTTTCAACTTAGGAGCTCTTTTAAAATCTAAGATGCTCTGTGAATAACTTTTATCTTTACAAGGACCGAATCTTAACTTTAAGGGGAAATTCTAAGGAAACATCAAACTACTCAGAATTTTCTTAGGATTTCCTCACAAGGAGCAACTCTTAGCACTAAGACGATTTGTGAATATGGCCCCTGGTGAAGACTGGCAGGAACAGAGAGAGAAGTTTTAAGTGATAAACAGTAGTCAGACTGTATCTGCTATTTCAGTGTGTCAGGCTCCAACATGCCTGTTGATTTATAGTCCAAACTTTGTAGGATAATAAATCAGCAAGACAAGTCTCATGTGCACATATTTTGAAGGGTATCTGTAGTTATTTTGCATCAGTCTGGTGTTGGTTGCAAAAATATTAATCAGTAGCTCTGCGGAGCAGAATTGTGTCTTGACAGATGACAGACAGATCACTTCAGTAAGACACTGCAGATGGAACAGATACTTGTTTTATGTTTTTGTGCCATTATTTTGTTATGACCAGTTATGTTGTGCAGCTCCTCTAAACTTTTAGCTGAGGTAAAGGTAGGCAGTCATGTCGGATACCTAAGTGGAAAAACATAAGCTAAATGAACCCTTCAAATTCACCATGTATGTCATAACTGGCCCACAACAGAATAATGCACCCATAAGCACTTGAAGAGAAACTGTGAAAATATTTACCTGCAGCAGCAATCAGGTGTTGTTCTCACTTTGTAAGAAAATTACAGATGTGTATCTGAGATCAAAATGAAGGCTGATGCAGATGGATGCAGTCCGAACACAGGGGCCGGAAGTAAGGGGGCAAGGAAGGGGCCATTGCCCCTCCACTTTACGCTCTGGCCCACATTCATTTAAAGTCACGGATCGCTGTATTGTGGCGGGAATGATCCCATCCCAAGATGGTCTTTAATTTTATAAGAGATTATTTCAGAATATAAAATGGTATCTTGATGCGTCTTTCCCACATATTGCATGTTAGTCGCTGACCACTTCTGTGCTATCTTCTTTAGATGAGGAGGTGTAGATTAACAGGAACCCACAGCATTTCCGGACTTACCATATTTATTGTAAAGCATCTGGAGGCATCACACATTGGTACAGAGGACTTATTCTAGTGTGGTCTTGCAGCTTTCAAAGGTAAATGTTGTGACATTACTTTTTTTCTGTACATAGAGATTGTTTGAAATATTTGTTTAACTGCAGAGTACAGAATACTGTGTTCAAACCAACTGAGTTTTGTTCCATTTGGATTATTATCTGTCTTTTTCTTTCAATTATTAAAAGAGAGAGTGATTGTGTAACAGTGTAACAAAGATGTGTTTGATGAAATGGATGAAAAGGTTCCAAAAAAACATGCAGAAAGCTACAGAGTTTTGAATTAATTAAAAGTGTAAGAAAGAACAGAAATTATCACGACTAGACATTTCAGGAAGTGAGTCCACTTAGCTCGAAGAGTTTTCTGTTGATTATATGTTTGTAACCCAGGACAGGATACAGTCAGTTTATGATTCAGTTAATGTTGTTTCTGTAAAATAAGAGCATGAATCAGCACATAAAAGACATTGGAGATTATTGGTCCATGTGAACCTCTTCCTCCATAATCAGAGGGCAGAGGGGCATTCAACAAGTAGTGGAGCACCGAGTAAAGAAGACGGTCAAAACGTCCTAAACCCGTTTACATGAACATTAAACATTACATTAAATTACTGAAACAACTGAACAGTGTTCTGTGGCTGCAGAAAAGACCTCACAGCAGCATATACAATATTGTAACCAGAACATGTTGTACCTGAAACTGTATTATTAGATTCAATTATACTAGTCCATACCCATTCGTAGCTTTGTCACCTTCTACCGATGCCAGTCCTCAATGTCTATGTGCAGTGCCGTGAGTAGAAAAACGTGGGACAGACAGAATGACTGACTGACAGAATGACACACTGACAGTTTCCGTGATTACGTACAGCATACCATACCATGACTTAGTCACACCAAAAATTAGGAAAAATTTTAGCCATTTTTAAGCTTTTTTTTAACATTGTTGTCTTGTTTTGAGGCAAATTTGTTCCTCATGAGGAGAGGCATCTCTGTGCAAAGTTTCATGTCTCTACAACATACGGGGCATGAGATATGCTCATTCAAAGTTTGCAATTTCAATTGGTTGCTATAGCGCCCCCCTTTGGCTTAATTGATATAATATTGCTTCATTCGCATCCTCCCATGACCCTCTACCACTGTGCCAAATTTCACATGGATTGACCAAGTCAGTGAGGAGAAAAACATGGAACAGACACACAGACAGAGTTTTCATCATTATATTGTAAAATTAGCAGAAATCTAACAAATATTGAGCTTTGATTTTTTTGATATCACTGAACAACATGGTCCTTTTCGATAACTTGATCTCTTAAACACCAGGTTTTACTCTGAAGAATGGACAAATGGACATGAATTATCATTTGAAACTGTACAATTTAATGAAATAATATTAGCAGATAATGCAACAAATATTGAGCATTAGGCTTTTTTTTTTTTTTTTTTTAAATTGTGGATGTAGGCCGACTGTATTTGTGTTTGTGTGACCTTGCACGACACAGCTTCAGCAATATTGCTAGATAACGGCAGATATTAGGCAACATGTTCCATTTCCATAACCTCATCTCTTAAACAACAGGTTTCACTCTGAAGAATGGAAGAAGTCAACATTTACAACACTTCACAGGACAACAACAGCAGCTACACCTATGATTATGAATATTATGGAAATGATTATAATTATGAACAAGATGAATTCATCGTGAACGTGGTGACGATCATCATCATTTGTATCAGCCTTCCTTTGACCCTCGTGGCCATCTGTGCTGTTCGTTCTCTGGTATGTATATTTTTACTTTTACCATATTTATTTATTTACTGTCTGTGCCAAAATCTTGATCTAGGTTAGGGGCCAGGTGTCAGGGGACTGGATGAATTGTTGTAATGATTTATACATTCACAGGAAAAATATTACTCCATAGTTACAGTGCACATAAAGCTCCCATTATTAATCTGAATATACCAATATTTGGAATTTGATGCTGGTCATGAAAACAGCATATTCTGTCTGGATATTCCAAATTAGGCCTTTTACTAAATTTGCATATTCCAAATAAAACATGTGGGATATGAGGGTATTATTCAGGTTTGAGGAGTGACCCCATGTTCCACGGGCATGTTTATCAGAGTATGCACGGCTGCATGTAAACATGAATATTAGTGGAATATCCTTTTATATTATCCATGTAAAGACCTTAGTAGGAATATTGTCTTTTCAGAATAAAGGCAAAAAACTGAATATTTTGTGCATGTAATCCTAGTCAGTGACTGTGTGTCTTTTCTGATATTTCAGACAGCACAAAACAGAGCGTGATGAAAAGTGAATAAATGGCTCTGATAACAAATTCTGGGCACAGCAAAATGACACATCTGGGAGGAGGTGGACCTCATGTTCACAACTGCTTTCTAACTTGCACCAATGTTTTCTTGCAGGTGAAAGATGATCATGTTGTTCCGATCTACGTCATCAACCTTCTCATTACCGACCTCATTCAGCTCTGCTGCATGATCGCTTGGGTGCTACCTGACCACTGGATACTACCTTACCCTCAGCCAATTTCACATTACACCTACCTCTATTGTCTGGTGGCCAGTATTGGTTTCATGGTGTGCATCGCCCTGGAAAGGTAGCTGTCTGTCTATCCAGTATGTGTGTACCTACTTCTGTGTTCAGCCATTGTATTATGATATCATTCTGAAGCTGTGTCTGTCTTGTATTGCAGGTATTTGGTCATCGCCTGCCCACTGTGGTACTGCTTCAGACAGACCATCAAGGTCTCTGTGCTGGTCTGTGTCGTGGTCTGGGCCCTTCCTGCTGTCATTTTTGTCTCATTATTGCAGGGAACACGATGACCAATGCTGGCATCCTCCTCCTCCTTCCTCTCCCACTGTTCATATTCTTCCTTGGTGGGACCCTCAAAGCCCTGTCTGCTTCCATCTCTGTCCACTCTGACGAAAAACGAAGAATTGTAGGAATGTTGGTCCTGGTGCTGCTTATTTACACACTGTTGTTCCTGCCCACCATTATTTTGTCCCTGACCTGGGATAACAGTGGTTTAGATAAATATGAGCTAAGCAACCTGTCCATCACATTTGTGCAGTTGAGTCCTCTGGCAGACTTATTTCTGTATATTTTCATGAGGAAAGGGACCATTGACAAGCTGTTGGCTTCTGTGTGTTGTTGCAGAATGGACAGTGATGATATCAGCAGTCCAGTGTGAATGATGACAAAATGTCCACAGTCAGCTTCATGTAAGCAGAAAGAGAGACAGAGATCCGAGGCTATTCATAAAACATTCAGGGCTGAGGCCTCAGACAGCCAGGCTTAAAACGCCACTGGTTATAGCTAATGTGTGTCTGTCCCAAACTGTGTTTGTTTTGATTTTTAATCTTTATTTTATACAAATAGTTTTGCTGTTTTCTGGGAGGCACGTAGGAAGTGATTCAGAGCAGGATTACGCAACAGCTGCAATGTGCTTAACAATATTGATAAATTCTTACTTCACAGTGATGCTAATGGAAAAACAGAACAGCAGAAGTAGGTACTAATTCACTGACATGGTAAAATGAAGTCAGATGAAATGGGTAAGTGTGTTGGTGCATGTATGTCGACAAAGTTCTCAAGAAGAACCAGTGACACACAGAGACAGTATTGGTCACTGACGTGACAGATGATTGTGGGCTTAGATGTCTGGGCTGATCAGTCAACACCACAGCACACATCTTGTGCATCCATGTATTGCTTTCATTGCTGATGCTGTTCCACTCCCAGTTAAAGATGACTTTGGTTTTAAATAAATCAGCTTATTGTATACATCTGGTGTGGACTCCCTTCCTTCACATTCACTGAGCCATTTTGTGTCAAGTATATTTCATGTGCATAAGGCCAAGAAGATAAGAGATGTGGATCATGTGTAACTATCAGATGCTACTTATAAAATGGTAAATTCAATATTTATGTATATAAACCTGCAACAAGCTCAGCTGCTATTTACTCATCAGAACAGCAAAGTCTTGAATATACGGACTTAACATGTATGGGCTGATTACAACTTCCTTTGTGGTGTTTTATCAGCCCCACTTCCCTCTCGCACTAATGCATATTTGTGCCTTACTAACATTTCCTCTCTACCTTAAGTTTTAAGTTTAAGTTTAAGTTTATTTACTTTATTAATTGCCCTGAGGGGAAATTCAATGTTTTCACTCTTGCTTGTCAATTACACACAGGTCCGACACACACATGCACAAACAGGACCTATACATGCACAAAGTATATATATATATATATATATATATATATATATATGTATATATGTATACATATATACATATATAAATATGTATGTATAAGCTACTGTGCATTCTTTTACAGCACTACCTTCTTCTCTATAGCTGATGTAAAGTGAATTACTCCTGTGTGGGATCAATAAAGTTCTTATCCTAGCCATCTGAAAAGATCACATACATTGTTACCTGTTTCCCAAGTATATTAGTGCATGTGTGAATGAATAAACGAGAGGCATTAACGTAAAATTCTTTTAAGAAAGGCGCTTTATGAAATGAAGTCCATTCACTTGTGTTAGTTTACAGCGCAGCCTTGCCACATCCAATATGGCAGCAACGTTGACGTACGGCTCAGCGCCCGATGCGTCGTCTATGTATATATGTCTGTGGTCAGGAGTGTAGTCTGTACGCAGCATGCAGAGACCCCATGCACAGAGGCACCGCCTCACCGCAGCGGTCGTGGGCTCGATCCCAACCTGCGGCCCGTGTCAATCCCCCATTCTCTATTTCCGCATTTCATGCTGTCCTAAAGCAACAGGCCAAATAGATAATCTTATTTTTAAAAAAAAAAACAAAAAAAAACAGCAGTAATAATTAGGGATGGGCAGCACAAGCAAAAACAATATTCGAAACTATTTCTATGGCAACTATTCGACGATTTTTCGTACGGTCCCTCGCCGCCTCCTGCGTGCCTCGCTCTCAAATGACTGTGCATACTTGTTGTAGACTTGTGATACGCAAGCTTTGCCTCACAGAGTTTGCACTGCACCTCATTTTTGTTTATTTTGTCGAAGTTGTTCCACATGGAACTTTTTGATGACTGTAGTAGCCTCTGCATGTTTCTCCTGTTTGTAGAAGAGCATCAAACTAGCTGGTTGCCCATCTCACACCGCTGTAGCAATCCTATACTGCCCTCGTGCGGTTAGGAGCTGAATTGCATGTCAAATAAAGGGGGAAATAAGACGGCGAATAGTAATAGTTGCATTAAAAAAATCGATTTTTCAAAATAAAACGACTATTCGAAAATTCGAAAATCGTGACCCATCCCAAGTAATAGTTTCAGCTTTTTGCGGTTTACACGTGGCCATATGTGTGTGAATGTAACCATGTGTACAAGATGTGTGTATAATATAGATAAAAATGTCTGCACTCTTATACAGTGATTACTTTTTTCTACACCAGGTGATGAAAGCAGCAGTAGTACTGACAACAGGAGCAGCAGTGATGAAGACTCTGATGGAAATCACGATGCTGTTCCTAGCACCAGTGTTCTAAGTGAAAAGCCTGCGCTCTGTTTCACATTGGATTATAATAGTTGGTGTTATAGTCAGGACATTGAAAATAATTGTGTGGCATCAATAAAATCTACATACCTGAGATGGGAAAATATGTTTTAATATTTTTTATTTATTTATTTTTTTTACTGTTTTTTTTTTCCATTTATTTCTGTTGTTTATATCCTACCTACATAAAATATTAAGATGTAGGTCTAACATAAAATACTTTAGTTATTAAATAAATTAAAACATATAGCCCACAGTAGATAAAAATAGAACATGCTAAAAGTAAATACAATAAGAGGCTAAATAGTATCGAAGCAATAATAAATAGTGTCTAAACAATAATAAATTGTATCTAAGTTATCTATTAGGCTACCATTCCACTCTAAATAGATTTTAAAATTTCAATATAATTTTAATATTATTTTTGCTTATTTCATTATTGTTATCATTGGTTTACTTTTTAGAAGTATTGTATTATCTGAGGATGACTCATTTTAGTAACTATCTACAAAAATAAAGAAAAAACAAGCAAAGAAACAAACAAAAATCATTTTATACACTGGGCCAAAAAACAACCTGATCTCACAGAAATACGTGAAATGACCACGACCTCTTAACACCGCATTCCGTGGTGGCTGCACGAAATGGGTTGAAATTACGTGCTGGTACCACGGAAACAATGCCAATGTAAACTCAATTAGGATCCATTGTCGTGGTGTACACACGGATTCCCTGATTCAATAACGTCCTGTAGCCTATACACACAAAAACACGAAAGTGTTCTTGCAAATATATTCCTCTATTCCTATATTCCTCTGTAATTTCCCACCAATAATAATAATAATAATAATAATAACATGATAGTTCGGCTGTACTAGATATTTTTTTTTTTTTTTGAACTTTTTATTTAGAGTTTTTCAGTTAAACAGTGAACAACATCCGAGACAAGATCAGTGATGTATAGAAGGTACAGACATGCCAATAACAAGGAGGAGCAAATAGAATGCATCATGTCAGGGTCCATTTCCATTACTTAAAAAAAAAAAAAAAAAAAAAAAAAAAAAACGAAACAAAAAACACACAGCCTCACCAGTCTCATTAAATTCATATTAATAAGTATTTTCCGACCATGCTCCACCTCCGATCAAAAAGGTCCATTTTCAACTGTAATGATGCAGTCATTCTTTCCATAAGATACACTTGTCTCAACCTCTGTTTCCATTCAGCCACGGTCGGTGATTTAACATTCTTCCAGTTTGCTGTTACATTTTTCTTGGCAACCAATAGTAAAATATGCAAAATATATCTTTGGTCAGCAGTGAAAAGGTCGACCGGTATAACACCAAGCAGGTAAAGCAGCATGCTTGAGGGGATTTCTCTTTTCATAATTTTCTCAATTTCGTTTTAATATCTTTCCAATATGCAAAAATAACTGGACAGTCCCAGAATATGTGTGTATGATCACCTATTTTACCACATTGTCTCCAGCATAGAGCTGCTGAGGAATCTTTAACAAAATTTGAAACAGCCAAAGGGGTACGAAAAAATCTGATTTTGAATTTCCAGTCAAATTCTTTCCACTGCTGACTGCTGATACCTTTATGACTGCTGTTACAAAGTTTATCCCAAAGTTCGTCTTCTATTATAGTATTAGATTCCAATTCCCATTTTCCCTTAATATTGTAGGTATTCTCACATAAGTCTGATGAAAGTCTTTTATAGAGATGAGAAACATGTTTACGTGATGGGAGACGTTTTTCCAAGATTTCAATAAAATATTGTTCTATACTATTTGGAGTTTTGCCAATTCGCTCTTTGTCTTTATGATTTGTAATATAGTGCCTAATTTGCAAATATCTATAAAAATCATTGGAGGGAGGGTCGAATTGTTCCTGAAGCTGGGTAAAGGATTTTAAGTGTGTTTCCTCAAATAATTGATTAAAGATAGTGAGACCTTTAGCCGCCCATCTCCTAAAACCATGATCTGAAACCGAAGGTGGAAAATCAATGTTGCCCACTATGGGCATAGCTCTAGAGATAGACCCACTATCTCCAAACATCTTTTTAACTTCCCCCCAAATCTTTAAAGTATGTTTTATCCATTCGTTTCCAATCTTCATTTTGTTGACTTGCTTCAAATCCACAAAGGGTAGGATAGATAACAGTGCACCCTTAACTTCACCCTGTTCTATTTGAACCCACTTTGCCTCCTCGTCTCCACTTATCCAACCCACAGTCGTTGCTAGCTGAGCTGCCCAGTAATAAAATTTCAAATTCGGCAATGCCAGACCTCCATTTTTCTTAGCCAAATTAAGTATTTTAAGTCTAATTCTGGGTCTCTTGTGTTGCCATATAAATTGAGAGATTAATTTGTTTAACATGTTAAAGGTGGAAATTGGAACTTTAATGGGTAGGGACTGAAATAAAAATAGGAGCCGGGGAAGCAGGTTCATCCGTACTGTTTCCACTCTTCCATACAGAGATAGGGGGAGGACTTCCCAGCGAGTCAGATCACTCCTTATTTGTTTGATTAACTTATTATAGTTTGCTTCAAAAAGGTTTGTGGTTTGAGATGTTATAATAATTCCTAGATACCTAAACCCTACTTTAGACCAACGAAATGATACTATCTCGTTAAGTTGACTTGGCCACATCCCTGATATCATCATTGCCTCTGATTTATTTTGATTAATTTTATATCCAGAGATATCTCCATAATCTTTCAAGCACTGCATGAGTCGAGGTATTGTAGTATTAGGATGTTTTATAAAAAGCAGGATATCATCCGCAAAGAGGGAAATTTTGTGAGTTCTCCCCCCACCATCCTCAACCCCCTCAATCCGAGCATCCTGTCGTATGGCCTCCGCCAGAGGCTCAATGCTGAGAGCAAAGAGGACGGGGAAAAGAGAATCCCCCTGTCTTACTCCTCTCTCTACATCAAAGAACTCCGAGCAATGCCCATTTACTCTAATTTTCGATTTGGGGTTCTTGTATAACAACCGAAACCAACTAGCAAATTTTTCACCAAATCCCATCTCAATAAGTGTTTGTTCTAGAAATTGCCAATCTACCGGTCAAATGCTTTCTCAGCGTATAAGCTTAGAAGAATTGACGTTTGTGCACCTATTGCCATAAGTGAATGTAAGTTTAACACTCTCCTTATATTCTTTGGCCCATGGCGACCTGATATTAACCCTGTCTGATCTGGATTTATTAATTTTTTAATATATTTTTGTATTCTCGTTGCCAAAATAGATGTTAATATTTTGTAGTCCACACACAGAAGACTTATAGGACGATAACTAGAACACTGTGATGGATCTTTTCCTTCCTTGTGCAAGACTGTAATGATAGCCTCTGACAATGATTGTGGAGGATTTCCAGAATTTAGCGCATAGTTATATAGCCTGCATAATACAGGAGTAAGGTCATTAACAAACACTTTATAATATTCTCCGGAAAATCCGTCCATGCCTGGTGATTTATTATTTTTTAATTTAACTATTGTTTCTTTAATCTCTTCTTCTCTAATTGGTTCTACTAGTGCAGAGGCTTCATCAATGGTCAGTTTGGCCAACTTGAGATTTTAAAGAAATCCTTTATTTTTTCTCCTTTTGATTCTTGTAATTGACCCTTATATAGTTGTTCAAAGTATTTAGCAAAGGCATCTGATATTGTTTTTGGGCTCGTTTTAACATCATTAGAATAAGGTTGTTTAATCTTAGGAACTATCCGACTCGCTTGTGCCTTCTGTAATTGAAATGATAATAACCTGCTTGCCTTATTTCCCAGTTCGTAGTATTTTCTATCAATAAACCCGAGGGCACCCTCTGCCTTATATGTTAATATTTCATCCAATTTGGTTCTGTTTTCTTTAAGTTTATCAAGCACTTCTTGTTTCCCATGCTGTTTATGTTCCCTTTCTAATCTCTTAATTTCAGTTTCTAATTCCACTTGTTTTTTAAGCCTGTCTTTTTTCAATCTTGAGCCTATAGATATTATTTTTCCCCTTATTGTAGCTTTTCCTGCGTCCCACAAAATGGAGGGTGAGACGGTTCCATTATCATTCAGAGCAAAATATTCAGATATAGCCAACCTTATTTCTTCTCTGATTCTAGCATCTGTCAGCAATGAGACATTAATTCTCCAATATTTCATACATGGCTCCAATCCCAAGTCGAGTGCCATTATGACTGGGCTATGATCTGAAATGGTCATTGATTCAATCACGCATTTTTTAATCCGGTGTATGTCTTTTTTTGAAACTAAAAAGTGATCTAGCCGTGAATAACTCCCATGCACTTGTGACCAAAAGGTAAAATCTCTCTTGTTTGTATGAAAGTAGCGCCACGCATCAGTTAACCCTAATTCTTTCAACATGTTTGTTAAACTTTTAGACATTCTGGTTTGAGGTTTTGAGGATATTGGTAATTTATCTAATTTATTATTCAGTACACAGTTAAAGTCCCCACCCATAATAAAAATACCTTCCCTATTGTCTGCTACCAGATGCGCAAGCTTTTTGAAAAAATAAGGGCAGTCCTCATTAGGTGCATAAGCATTCAAAATCGTTATTTTAAATCCAGCAATTGTCCCTATAACCATAACATAGCGGCCCTCTATATCCTGACAGACCTTTTCACAATGAAAATACACAGATCTACAGAATAATATAGCTACCCCTCTCTTTTTGCATTTTCCATAAGAGCTGCTATAAACTTGATCCACCCCCTCCCTTTTTAATTTTTCGTGTTCTATTTCTGTAAGATGTGTTTCTTGAAGTAAAGCTATAGAACAGTGCATTTTCTTCAAATGTCCCAGTATCTTTTTTCTTTTAATTGGGCTGTTTATTCCCTTTACATTATAGGTGATTAAATTAAGTAATGTCATCCCTGTACGTTAATTGTTTCATGCGACACAACCCTGTCTTTTTCTTTTTTTTTCTTTCCCTTCCTTCTCTTTTCTCTTTTTTCTTTCCCTCCTTTTTCCCTTTCTTCCCCTCCTTTCCTTGTTGTTATTAGCTCCAAACATATTGGACTAAACAAACTAAGGTTCATCACTTGTCTCAGGTAAAACAAAACATTAAGAACATAGAGAACATTAAGAACATAGAACAGAACTTCCACATTTCCAGCCAGACACAGAACATAATCCGTAACTATGTCTGACCCCCGGTGATAATGGGACAGAGAGTGGTGACCTGACCTCTCTGTGGGTGATAGCACACAATGAGCAATAATGACCAATATTACATTAACATGTAAGAAGGGTCTTAGTGAGTGTGGATCACTCATGTAAACATAAAGAGTCTTCCGTCAGAATATATCTTACGCCTACAATCATTGTCCATATATATTCAACTATGTAGCTTTAATAACCTCGAGTCTCCAGTCAGTAAAGTGGTTTTAAATATCTTATACCTTGTTCAAACTATTCGTCCTCCTCCTCCTCCTCCATCATGGCCTTCAGATCCGATGCTGCCAACATGTTGTTTCTCTTCCTCTTTGCGCTAATGGTCCATCCTTCAGTGAGTCTCTCCTCAATGCGCTCCTTCTCTCCACACTGCACCTGGACTCCCAACTCCCTCAGAATGTCAGCGGCGCTCGTCAGCGTGGGGAAAGTCTTTTCTCCCGAGTCCATCTTAAGCTTCAGTCGGGCTGGATAAAGGCACTTTGCCTGAATGCCTTTTTGCTTTAACTGCTTGATGACTGCATGAACTTTAACTCGCTTCTTTTGTAGCTCAGGAGAATAATCTTGATCAAAGAAAATCCTCTTGTCTTGAAACATCACCTGTCCTTGACTCCATGCTTGTTGCAAAACAATGTCCTTTACTGCAGCGTCCAGAAATCTCACGATGATCGATCGGGGGGGTGCTGCTGGGCTTGTCGGTCTGACCTGGAGTGCGCGGTGTGCTCTTTCGATTTTAATATCCAAGTCAGCTGGCAGTTTCAGCACTTTGGGCAGCAAGCCTTTCACAAACTCAACAACATCACCTTGCTCACTCATCTCTGGTATTTGGAATATTCAAATGTTATTTCTTCTCAGCCTGTTTTGTAGGTCGTCACATACATCTGTGAGTTGTTTATCACGTTGAAGAAGATATCGTAGCACGCGATGCTGCCTTGCGCCCGCATCTTCCACTCCACTCACTCTTCCTTCCAGCCCGCAAATCCTCTGCTGATGGTCACCAAGCTGCTCTTTAATGTCCGTCATAGCTTTTTCCAGTCGCTCAAGGGTCTGTGTAGTTTGTTTATGCCCCTGAGTATTTTCTTCACGAAGTTTTTTCATTTCCTCTATGAGCAGAGACTCGGTCTCGCACATCATGTGGCTAGTAGCATTTAAGCTAGCGCTGTCCGAGCTCGGTGTTTTATCGCTTGTTTCTTTCAAAGTTCCCTGCTTTCCAGCTCCTTTGTTCCTCGAGGAGGAGGACATCTTGTTCAGATGCTCGTTTCTAATCTGAAGACCTTAAATATCTATGGTTGTCACTGTTTTCCAAGTTTTTCTGACGGAGCTTCGTCTCTAACCTGTTGTTCTACTCATGACGTCACCGGAAGTCCGGCTGTACTAGATATTTGATATAGGTCTATGGGGTCTGGGTTCCGACCATATTAAACCCATTGTTTTGAAGTCTCGTTGTTCCGAAATCATCATGATGCCCTGTGGTTAAGGTCTGGTTAGGTTTAGGCACAAAACCCACTTGGTTAGGGTCAGGAAAAGATCATGGTGTGGGTTAAAATGAAAAAGAAAGTGGCAAACACATAAGCCGTGAGCCTGCTTCGCCTCAAGCCTTTCCCAGCTGACCCAGAGCCGGTCGCAGCGCACCATCAAGGCAGAAATACGCCCGCCAGGAGCCGTTCAGCACCGCGGAGAGCTCCCCACACAACCCCGACCCCAGAGTTAATAACAGGAGGTTATGGTGTTTCACTCTCTCCTCTCTATGACACTTGTATATCTCGACCAGTAGCCTACTTTTGTTGCGTTGCTGATCCTCTATGGTACACAAATACAGTATAGCCTAGTATAATCACATATCGGAACAACGGGATGTCGGACTAATGAGAGGTCGGACTAATGAGAGGTCGGAGCAATGAGAGGTCGGACTAATGAGAGGTCGGAACAATGAGAGGTCGGAGCAATGAGAGGTTGGAACAATGAGAGGTCGGACTAATGAGAGGTCGGAGCAATGAGAGGTCGGACTAATGAGAGGTTGGAACAATGAGAGGTCGGACTAATGAGAGGTTGGAACAATGAGAGGTCGGAGCAATGAGAGGTTGGAACAATGAGAGGTCGGACTAATGAGAGGTCGGAGCAATGAGAGGTCGGACTAATGAGAGGTTGGAACAATGAGAGGTCGGAACAATGAGAGGTCGGACTAATGAGAGGTCGGAGCAATGAGAGGTCGGACTAATGAGAGGTTGGAACAATGAGAGGTCGGAACAATGAGAGGTTGGAACAATGAGAGGTCGGAACAATGCTACAGCACCCACTTCTCAATGTTTGATCTCTGAGCCGTGAACAGAATCTGTAAGTGTCGCAGGGTGTTTTCAGGACATTATTGAGAAAAGAAGCTTTGCGTTTTCAGTTGAATTATCAGAGGAAGATAAAGACATGATAAAACAACGCTGTCTTATTAGCAGAAAATGCACAACATTCTACAACCACACTTTGATATCTGTTCAGAGGCAGAGGGTTAGCAAAGTTTAACAGGCAGTGTTGGACTGTCATGATGCACTGTGTAGATATGGTGGCCCTGTTTGTTTTCTCTCTTACATAAGAGATAACACAATTACAATTTGCCATATTTTTTGTCGACCATTTGGATGCTGAGGACACAACAGCAGACACTGGTGTAGGGAACTCATTCGTGTGGGGTCTCACAGCTTTTAAAGGTAAATTTTGTGACATTATATTATTAAAAACGATACAGTCAGGAAATGATTATGTAACATTTAAGAAGCTGAAAACGTTGGAGTGTAGCTGTACATACTACTGTGTGTTTACTGTGTTTTTCCTTTAAATTGGGAGAATTATAAGTACGTGACTGTGCAAAACAAACACATATGAAAACATGCACAAAGATGCAGTATTCATATTTAAAAAAAAAAGATCTGGGTAAACAAAGAATGTAAGAAGAAAATGAGAGAGCATACACAATTAAAAGGAAATCAAGAAATAAGACAGTAGTAGTCTAGACATTTCAGGAATACAAATTTGTCTTCTTATTATCATCAATACTGTTATTACATTTTCTGTTTGTTATTTGCTGAATGTTTTGTGCCGTCATTGATCCACTGACAGGTATTTCTAGTGAAATGTAAGTTTTCCGATAAATGATGACAGCTGATATACACAAAAGGCCTTTCTGTGTTGTGACAATATGATTATGTAACCCAAGACAGGTTACACTCAGTTAACAATTCAGGTATGTGTCATGAGATAACAGCATGAATTTATACACAAAAGATCAAACAAATGCCTCATCAAGTGGATTAATCAATCATGTAAACTTAAATCAGAGGGTAGAGGGGCATCAAGTTCACAAGACAGGCAAAACGTCCTAAACCTGTTGACATTAACATTCAACATTGCATTAACTAAACAATGTTCTGTGGCTGCTGTAAAGACCTCACAGCACTTAAAATACAATAGCCCTTTTAAATAGGAATTGTGCAAATTTGCAGGAAAGCCCAATCAGTCTTTTGTCAGCATTGGCAGTATAAGAACAAAATCGGGGAGTGCAGCGAAACTTTTTTGGGGCAATGGGGGGCGTGAGCAAGTAACAAAACGTGGAGCTCAGCGTGTGACGTAAACAGTGACGTGGGAGGGAAGCCGCGGCTGGTCAGTCCTTCGGCGATTCTCTCATAAGTCGGCCTGCCCTTCACCATCCGTCATCTGATGGTTAATGGCCTCTTCGTTTGTGAGGGCAAGGAGGGCGCGCAATTCCTTGTCTCCTCAGGTTTGTGTTTCCCTCCTGCTATCAGCTGTTTCCTGTTAGTCCACTGCCAGTGGGTTGTGGCGTCATCAACAGTTCCCCCCACAAGTCATCAACAGCTCCTCCCATGGCGGAAGGGCGCCTTGTTCTTTTTAAACCAAAAAGCCTCCGCCATTATGTCTACCCTACGAGGTGGAAAATTGGGCACCTCGGATCAACTCGTCAATCCGGCTCTGTGTGTCTGAACGCTCGCAGCTTGCCGGCAAAACGGCCCAAAATTCGCCGAAAATCTGGCAGTGTAAAAGGGGCTATTGTTTTTGTAACCAGTACTTGCACTATATGAAACTAACAGTAAAAAATGTACAATAGATTCTTTTCTTTTTTCTTTGTGGGTACACTGTATTTGTGTGAACTTGCACCTCGTAGCTTTAGCGATATCACTGAACAACAAGGGCAAACATTAAACAACATGTTCCCTTCCCATACTCTCATCTCTTAAACAGGTTTCACTCGGAGAAATGGAAGATTTCTACATTAAGTATTATAATGAAGAAGCTGGATCCATCATGTACGTGGTGCCGTGCATAATCATTTGTATCGGCCTTCCTTTGACCATCTTGGCCATCTATGCTCTTTTTTCTGAGGTATGAACATAATGCACATAAGGCTGATTGGATGCTAAACTCATAGAGGTTTAAAGATATCCACGGTCCCTACAGGAGGACGCCCACTGACCTTATTTGTCCCCTGACTTTTCCTTTCATACTACAATGAGGTTGATGGTTTTGGTTTTTAATGAAATGTCTCAGCCAGTGCATGGATTGACATTTTAAAAAAAGCCTGATACAGACACATCAGGTCAAAAATTTGGATAGGTCCAAGGCTTTGGTTAAAGACTAAAAACATGCAAAATTAATAACATTCCCATCATGCACTTCATTCAGTACACCTTGCTACACTGCTACACTGTGGTCATAAAGGGATGGACACAGTCAGCAACAATACTCAGGTAGGCTGTGGTGTTTAAACCATGCTCACTTGGTACTAAGGGGCCCCAAGTGTGCCAAGAAAATATCCCCCACACCATTACACCACCAGCAGCAGCCTGAACCGTTGATACAAGGCAGGATGGATCCATGCTTTCATGTTGTTTACACCAAATTCTGACCCTACCATCTGAATGTGGCAGCAGAAATCCAGACTCATCAGACCAGGCAACTATTTCCAGTCTTCAATTGTCCAGTTTTGGTGAGCCTGTGTGAACTGTAGCCTCAGTTTCCTGTTGTTAGCTGACAGGAGTGGCACCTGGTGTGGTCTTCTGCTGCTGTAGCCCATCTGCTTCAAGGTTCGACGTGTTGTTAGTTCAGAGATGGTCTTCTGCGTAAATTGGTTGAAACGAGTGGTTATTTGAGTTACTGTTGCCTTTCTATCATCTTGAACCAGTCTGGCCATTCTCGTCTGACCTCTGGCATCAGCATTTTCACCCAGAGAACTGCTGCTCACTGGATATGTTCTCTTTGTCGGACCATCCTCTGTAAACCCTCGAGATGGTTGTGTGGAGAAGTTTCTGAAATACTGAAGCCTGTCTGGCACCAACAACCATGCCACATTCAAAGTCACTTAATACACCTTTCTTTCCCATCGTGATGCTTGTTTTGAACTTCAGCAGGTTGTCTTGACCACGTCTACATGCCTAAATGCTGCCACATGATTAGTTGATTTGCTATTTGCATTGACGTGCAGTTGAATAGGTGTACCTAATTAAGTGGCTGGTGAGTGTATGTCAGTGAAATACATTATTAATCTCTGTTAACAGGTCTCCTTCCCTTATATGCGCAATCCTCCCTGCAATGAATATGTAATGAAGAGAGAGATGAACCTTGCAAACACAAACATTACATTCAGACTGTGACTCCAGTCTGCTGCATCTGTTTGATGAATACAGAAAACCTGTTTGGTCCAGAATGTATCATATTTTCTGAGAGCACAAAAGAGAGCGTGATGAAAAATGTATCAAAGACTGACTGCAGTTGCTGGGCAGAGCAAGATAACATATTTGGGAGGGGGTGGACTTCAGAACATGTTCACAACTGCTTTCTTAACTTGCGCCAATGTTTTCTTGCAGGTTCAGAATGATCACGTTGCTCCGATCTACGTCATCAACCTTCTCATTTCTGACCTCATTCAGCTCTGCTGCTTGACTTATGAGTTGGTACAACCCAAGGAAAGGACAATATTTATTATCATCTATCGCATTTACAGCTATTGTCTGGTGGCCAGTATTTGCTTCATGATGTGCATCGCGCTGGAAAGGTAGCTGTCTGTCTATCCAGTATGTGTGGAACTATTTCTGTGTCTGACCATTGTTTTACGATATGATGCTGAAGCTGTGTCTGTCTTGTATTACAGGTATTTGGTCATCGCCTGCCCACTGTGGTACCGCTTCAGACGAACCATCAAGGTCTCTGTGCTGGTCTGTGTCGTGGTCTGGGCCTTTCCTCTTGTCTGTCTCCTCCCTTTCTTTTTTTGGGATAATCCAGAGGTCAAACGAGTCATCTTTGCCATTCTCATCATTGTTCCTCTCCCACTGCTCATATTCTTCCTGGCTGGGACCCTCAAAGCCCTGTCTGCTTCCATCTCTGTCCATTCTGACGAAAAACGCCGAATTGTAGGCATTTTAGTCCTGGTGTTGCTGATTTACACACTGTTGTTCCTGCCAAGCATCATCTGGTCCCTGACAGCAGCAGCCATATCTAACAAAACTCTCTACTACCTGTTTCCTGTGTTTCTTAAGTTGAGTCCTCTCGCAGACTTAGTTCTGTATGTTTTCATCAGAAAAGGAACCGCTGACAGGCTTTTGGCCTCTGCATGTTGTTGCAAAATGGACAGCAATGATATCAGCAGTCCAGCATGAATGATGACAACATGTCCACAGTCAGCTTAATTTAGGCAGAGAAAGAGAAAGTGAGATTGAGAGAAAGGGAAGAACAGGAGAAGAAGGAGACATGTGGGCAAGACTTTATTGTCTATTAAATAGAAAGAAGAGAGACAGATTCTGTCATCAGCTGATATGATTTCCAAAAGTAGACATAATTCTACTAGTTATGTAGTTATGTGTGACAGGAATTCTGTCATCAGCTGATATGATTTCCAAAAGTAGACATAATTCTACTAGTTATGTAGTTATGTGTGACAGGAATTAAAGACCTGTCTTATATAGATGCCTGTCCTACCTATCAGATGTGTGCTCATGTAATCAAACCACTGTTACATATCAGCTGTGTGCTCATGTAATCAAATCACTCTACCTATCAGCTGTGTGCTCATGTAATCAAACCACTGTTACATATCAGCTGTGTGCTCATGTAATCAAATCACTCTACCTATCAGCTGTGTGCTCATGTAAACAAACCACTCTACCTATCAGCTGTGTGCTCATGTAATCAAATCACTGTTACATATCAGCTGTGCGCTCATGTAATCAAATCACTCTACCTATCAGCTGTGTGCTCATGTAAACAAACCACTCTACCTATCAGCTGTGTGCTCATGTAATCAAATCACTGTTACATATCAGCTGTGCGCTCATGTAATCAAATCACTCTACCTATCAGCTGTGTGCTCATGTAATCAAATCACTGTTACATATCAGCTGTGCGCTCATGTAATCAAACCACTGTACATATCAGCTGTGTGCTCATGTAAACAAACCACTGTACATATCAGCTGTGTGCTCATGTAAACAAACCACTGTACATATCAGCTGTGTGCTCATGTAAACAAACCACTGTACATATCAGCTGTGCGCCCATGTAATCAAACCACTCTACCTATCAGCTGTGTGCTCATGTAAACAAACCACTGTACATATCAGCTGTGCGCTCATGTAATCAAACCACTGTACATATCAGCTGTGCGCTCATGTAATCAAACCACTCTACCTATCAGCTGTGCGCTCATGTAATTTTATATAATTTTTTTTCTTTTAAATTAAATTATTTTTACTTAGATTTTATTACCACCTCCATAATTTATTTTTTGATTGATTTCCAATGTTTTACTTTTGGTTTATTTTTAATTAATTAATTTTCACTCAGAGTTTATTACAATCTCCTTTTTTATTTTTTTTATTTCAGTTTTTTACTTTTAATTTCTTTTTAATTTTATCACTTTTACCATCTTTTTATTTTGTTTTTCATTCTGATTTATTCATTTTATTTCTATTGCTTGTGTTATTAATTTATTTTTGATTAAGTCTTTTTCTTTTATTAATATTTACTTTCCCTATGAGTATCTCTCTATCTCCCCATGTAAACAGGTATTTAATAACTTCAGCGTAAAGCATGTTGTCAAAAGTTGTGGAAAAAATGTCAAACGATTGTCTGACATCAAAAATTTTGAAAAAACGTCATAGTATAGCTTGTCATCAAAAATCTTTAAAAAATGTCATAGTTTAACATGTTAAAATTGTGAAAAAACATCATTGTACAGCTTGTCATCAAAAATCGTGAAAAAACATCAAAATTAACATGACTTGTGAAAAAATGTTAGCGACTAGTATGTTGTCAAAAAAATTGTGAAAAACAATCATGTCGACAAAATTCATGGAATAACATCAGTGTAAAACACTAAAATGTCAAAGGATTGTCTGACATCAAAAATTTTGAAAAACATAGTATAGCACAGGGGTGGCCAACCTGCGGCTCGCGAGCCACATGCGGCTCTTTGCCATCGGCGTGCGGCTCTTCCGTCATAAAAAATCAATTTATTGTTATGAGTGCGTATGGCCCTTTAAGAAATGTAACAGGCTTAAGTGGAACGAGCGAGTGAGAGAGAGAGGAGTGCACACGGGCAGGTGAGAGGGTGTGGAGTTTGGGAGGAATGCAGGATGACAGCACGGATATCGCACAACAAAAATGGCAGGGAAGAAATGTCTTTGTGTGTGTGTGTGTGTGCCTGTGTGGAGAGAGAGACTGTGTGTGGATGTGTGTGGAGTAGTGTTGCACGGTATACTGGTACCAACGGTAGACCGCAGTAGGCTGCTACTTAAACACCACGGTACATGACCTCAAGGTGCCACTACTGTGGGATAAGTTCAAAGTCCAATCAAAGGAGGGTGAGTGTCCATGCGCTGGCCAAAAATGGCTATAGTGCTCCGCAGCGCAAGATAACGGCTTACCAGCGACCGAGAAGCCCGGCTCCAGGTGAATAAATTTGTGTCACGACTGCCCAGTAGTACCTGGACAGCCGAGCCACGGCGGCACACAGGTATGTGGTGTGTCAGAGGAGAAACGAGCCGTTCACATTTCTCTCTTTGTGGCAGGTAACGGTCCACAAACCTCACCGCACTTTAAGGACTGTTCGTTACTTATGAAGGGACTGTTCTTTACTTGTCAGGGGAGGAGGGTGGCTGGTTGATTTTGATTTATTTTATTTTGATCCCCCCTATGTTAATCACTTATTGATGCTGTTTTTGAAGTATGAATAAGTCAATAAGTAATTTATTCCATTGAAATATCATTGATGTATTATAGAAAAGTGATTTATCTTTTTATAAATGACAAAAGGCACATCTGCCTCATTTTTGCTGTGGTATCGTGATACTACTCAGAACTGTGATACTTTCACTGGTATCATACCGTGGGTCCCAATTTTGGTACCGTGACAACACTAATCTGGAGAGAGTATGAGAGTGGGAGAGACTGTGTGGAGAGAGTGGGAGAGGGAGAGACTGTGGGTGTGGAGGGGGGGTGGAGAAAGACAGTATGAGAGGGAGAGACTGTGTTACTGTGTATCTCTATTCATGGTTATTCATTTGTGTGTGAGATAAATAAATCTGGCTTTAAAAATTGGAAATGTATGGATTTTGATTTTATGTCATTTCGTGTTTGTGTGAGAGAGGGAGTGCGTTTGTAAGCACATGTGTATGATGTGGCTCTTTGTACTAACACGGTAATTTTTGTGGCTCTTGGTCTCTGACTGGTTGGCCACCCCTGGTATAGCATGTCATCAAAAAAATGAAAAAACATCACTGTTCAGAATTTCTAATTAAAAAAAAAAGTCTTAAGGTCAAAATCATGAATATATATCATAGAATAGCATGTTGTTAAGTGCCTGTGTATTTTTGGCCCGCCCTTTTGTTTTGTGTTTACCCTTTTCTTTTTTCAATTTGCAGCTAATCCTCATCATTCCTCACCAGCAGGGCATAAATGAATGAAGGAGGAGTCGTGCCAGTATGGAAGGGAATCGTGACCAATATTTAAATTAAAATGCATTTGCAGAAATGCTTTTTCATTTTAAGAATGTGGCTGCATTATTTGACTCATAAATAAGATTAATCATCAGTCATCCTATTTGCATTTTCATTTTCTTCTTCAAGACTGCTCATTCTTTCACTTAATTAAAATGAAAAAGAAAAAGACATTTGAGATTTAATTTTCAAAATATGCCCCAGCAGATAGATACCAAAATTCAATTTGAAATGTAAAATTTGAAAATTAAAATGCATTTGCAGAAATGCTTTTTGATTTTAAGAATGTGGCTGCATTATTTGACTCATAAATAAAATTAATAATCAGTCAACCTATTTGCATTTGTCTTTGCTTACTTTGCCCATGTTAGCATACCCAGAGTTTTTATGTTACCTTTGGTGCTTGTTATTAACACTCTGGACTTGCCATTCCTTATCCATCCACCAGAGGCCCTCAGACTCCCCAGCTGACGCTTCCATCCACCAGCTCACCAGTTCCTCATTCCCCAATTACCCACAGTACTCATACCAGCCCATCTTCACCTGTCCCTTGCCAGCTTGCTGTTGTTGCTTCATGCACCTTTTTTCCTCCCAGCCACCTGAGCCTGCACCTATTCCTGAACCTTTATTCTGTGCATGGCTGACCCACAGACTGATTACTCTCAGTGTTACCCCTCTGGATAAGTGTGGCTGTTTTGACTTCCTTCTGGGTTGCAACCCTTACCTGCCTTTGATTCTGGTAAAGTGAACTTTTATCTTCATCTGTCCACCTTCGAGTTTTGATTTTGGGTTCAAGCCTGCTGTTTATCCCGAGCCATTAAAATAAAATGAAAACACTCACTGGGGCCTTTTCCTTCATAATAAGTATTGAGAATAACATATTTAAGATGTCGAACAACAAACTTTTTCTTGTAATGGAGCACTGGCATTGATGTGGTATTAAAACTTGTACTTAGGGACATAAATACTACTTCTACAGATAGATGAGTTCCTTGGTAGAGACCCAACAAAGAGTTGCTCCTACTGACAAAGTTCTAAGAATAATATTAGGATTGTGGTGTTTAAGAATTTCCACTTAAAGTTAAGACAAGATGCTGGTGAAGATATGTTATTCACAAAGCATTATATCCCTTAAGAGAGCTCCTAAGGTGGAAAACTGTTCGAAATCTCGAGGAGAACTTTTGGGAGGCTTAAGAGTTTCTTCAGCAGAGAAGAAAAGGGTGAGAGGACAGAGATGGGAGAAACGTTTCCAAACGCTGAGTTACTGAGTTAATGAAACCCTACAGATTACACTGTGCAGGGATTATGTTTGTGGTCGATCTTATTAGAGATGTGCACATATTTCCCATCCAATGCAATAACATTATAATGCTAAAAGTGATGACAACACTAAGATATTCACAACTGGGGAAATGCAACAGTGCAGCAGTGATGACTTAGGTCTGTCTCAACCTTCCATCAACAGCAATCACACCAACAATGACTCAGTGTTATCTTGTGGTGCACCTCATTTTAATTTCCACTGGGTGTCCACAACTTGCAGGCTCACAAAAGGGTGTGTGTGTGACAACCAAACACATCTGTTAAAAGAATGCATCACGCCTGGCAACAGGGTCGACCACACCTCCTCACTAAGCTAAAAGTTTCTGTCCCTCCCTTGATCAGCGTTGCTCTGAGAACTTTCCTGAATCACTCCTAATCTAAGACTCCTTCCAAAAAGTTTTTAGGCTGATTTAGGAGCTGTCTGAGAGTGTTCTCAAAGTGTTCGTGAATACATGCCCTGATGGTGATGAGTATGAAGCATCAGCCTAAAGGCCCATTGATAACTGTATCTCCATGTGCAGTGTTCTTAATATTTCAAATACACCACAGCTTGCTCTGACTGTAGAAGAGAATGTTGTTTAATTTTATGGATGTGGATAATTCACCGTGCAATAATTCAACTGTCACAACACTCTGTAAAATTACTCAAATGTGCAACATTACTCACTATTCTTACTATATAATGACGAAAACTCCGTCTGTGGGTGTGTGTGTGTGTCTGTCTGTCTGTGTGTCTGTTCCATGTTTTTCTCCTCACTGACTTGGTCAATCCATGTGAAATTTGGCACAGTGGTAAAGGGAGGATGGGAATGAAGCAATATTACATCAATTGGCCAAAGGGGGGCGCTATAGCAACCGACTGAAATTACAAACTTTGATTGGGCATATCTCATGCCCTGTATGTCATAGAGACATGAAACTTTGCACAGAGATGCCTCTCCGATCTGCATGAAACTGGGTGAACATAATCTAGGGACCAATATCTAAAGTTCCCTCTTGGCAAAAGTTGGAAAACTTACTAAAACTGAGCTTCTATAAGGCAATGAATATTGCGGAGGGCGTGGCTCATCACATAAAGGTGTATAACATCTCAAGGGTTTCACCCATCACCACGCAACTTTGTAGGCATATGACCACACATAATCTGAGGGGACCCTCCATTATTGACCCCATCAAACAAAATGGGGGCGCTAGAGAGCTCATTTCTTATCTAGGCCTAACCGCCATATGGATGTTTACTAAACTTGGTAGATATGTAGAACAGGACGCCTCAAGGTGACTGGAGAAATTTAACTCTAATTGGCAACTGGGTGGCGCTATAACAACAGAAAAATACTTAAAAATGGCTAAAATGCGACCGATCGCTGTGGCTCCCCCTGTGGACCAATGTTTTGGCTTTTTTTCTAATTTTTGGTATGACTAAATCATGGTATGGTATGCTGTACATAGTCACGGAAACTGTCAGTGTGTCATGCTGTCAGTCAGTCATTCTGTCTGTCCCACGTTTTTCTACTCACTGACGAGGTCAATCTATGTGAAACTGCACATAGGCATTGAGGATTGGCATAGGTAGAAGGTGACAAAGCTACCAATGGGTATGGACTAGTATTATTCAACATACAATGCACATAACTGTACATACACACAGACATACATATGCGCATATGTGCACGTATGAAAATGTAAAGCCGGGTTTGAACTTTTCTTTCTTTCTCCTTCTTTATTCGTTACTATTTCTGACATTTTTATATGTGTGCAAACAGGTAGAAGATTGTGGATGTCTTCTCTGACAGTCAGCTTTTCACTCCACCTCTAAGTGAAACCCATTGTCCTGAATAAATGTTGGCAATGTTGTATGTTCTTATGTAGTGGATATGTTGACTCTTTACATTTAAACAATGCTGTGGTTAATGTTTGGTTATGTTTGTGCTACAGTCACTGCTGGAGATCTAGTCATGTGTTGCATAAGAACAACCAGTGTTGTTGTTTGTTGGTTTCAAATGGTGGTCTGCAGCTGGGCAGCCATCTCACCAAGGTGTCGCACCATCCACCATCCTCTCCACCTGCTCATGACAAAGTCAGGTTATATGCATATAATCAGAATATGTCACTGTAGAAACATGAATATAAAACATATGAAATGTAAAAACTTATATTGGTGGTTTGCAGAAATGTGAAGTGGCAAAATGTTCCTTTAGTGACTGGGTTCTCCAGTGTCACTGTTTAGAGTCATTATAAACACTTTTGCCTTTTGATGTGGTCTGACAACATATGAGCTTGTTCTTTTCTAACACACCCTGACCCTGACATCCATGCCTTTTATTCTCTTTGGTGAATCTTACTTGCAGGTTTTTCTTCTGGGCACTACTGGAAAAAAAATCAGCTTCAGTTCAAAATCAAGGTCATGCAGAAGTGTAAGTTGAAGGAAATTCATTCAGGTCCTGCAGCTTTTGAAGGTAAGGTTGATTTTATATCACTTCTCTCGATCTATGCTTATCCAATACAAAAAAACAACAACCTACAAATGTAGTGATCCAAAACAAGGAGAGCAGGAATGCAAATATATGCAAACTGTGAGAAGCTGATGGCTTAGGGCTGGAGGACTATACTGCTGGTCTTTTGGCATCCTCCACCCCGCTGTGCTTCATGTTCATTTAAATTTGACCTATTAAAAACAAAGCATCTGACTGTGTGACAAACAAATAACCTGAGATGATGGGAAACATGTACAATATTTTGAAGAAGGGAAGTAAAGGATGTGGAAATGAAAAAAAAATAAATAAACATGAAATCAGAAGAAATGTTCTTCCTGTAAGTGATGACAGCTGCCTATACCATCAACCCACTCTAAGCCTATTTCACTATAGGTATGAATGGGGTCACCAGTCTTAAATTAATTATATTAATTACTGGATTGTGTCAAACTGAGTTTGTGAAAGTAACTGAAAAAACTGAACTCATTGGGATGATAACTGTGAGCATTTCTAAGCATTTGTTGGTCACAAAAGCTGGCCAGATCCCAGAGTTTCACTCCTGTGATTTTAGAGCATGTTTCAATGATGCGATGCTGTACAGGCTGTTTTTATCCTGCAGCGTGAGGTTGGGGAACCAACAAATAAAACAGAAACACAGGATGCTTTCAATAAAAGACTGATAAAAATGACAAAGAATGGTGGGACAGTCAGAAAAGGAGTCAAGTTTGCGGAGAAGATGGATTCTCTGTTGCTCACGCTTTACAATATCTGCAGTGTCCACATCAAATCAACAGTGTATACATGTTTCTTTCCTGTTGATTAAATCTGCCATTGCAATGTACTTTGCATACACTGTACATGCCTGCCCACCGTTCTTTAGATGCAGGTGCAGATTATCATGAAACCAAACGCCCTGTCGTCATTCACCGTATGTAGACTCTGGATGTGAGGGGCAAACAATGGCGTAGGGAACTCATCCAGGTCGCTGCGGTCGTGGAGCTCTCAAAGGTAAATTTTCTCACAATTTTTTTTTTCCTCTATATGTTAAATTTTTTAAGAGTTAAAGAAAAAGAACAGTCATAAAAATTAATATACAGGTTGTATAGTTCTCGCATTGAACTTAATTTGCTTGTTTTTTTCTCTTCCTCTCTTCCCTTAAATACAATTTTGATTTGTTAGAAATATATGTATTTTACTGTGTAACAAAGATATAGCAGATAACAGTTAAGAATATGAGGTGAAGAATTTAAGAGCTAGGATGAACAGTTTCAGGGATGGAGCTGATGTATACCTACAGACAATACTTCCCTGATGCACGTACTCGAAACTATGAGTGGGAGTAATAGTGCCATCTGGGGGTCAGAGTGGGAGCCGAAGGGTCAGATGTATAGAAAAGAAGGAGAGAGCGAAGGTAGAGAGAAGGAAGCAGATAGTTCAGGGAGGGTAAAAGCTTAATTGGGGTCATCATCTGTATAGTAGTTGTGTTACTTTTTTTCTTTTGGAGGTATTTTAGTCTTTGATGAGAGGAGACAGTAGAGACAGAGAGAGATGGGGATGACATGCAACATGCTTTGAACGTCCCTGGAACATTTTTATACCAAAATGTTGTCAGAATAAACAGCAAAAAATGAGGCATACACAATCTTTAAATGATATTATAATGTAACAAATATTAAGGAATGTCAACTGAAAACAAAAAGCTGTTTTTATTATTTGATTGTCTATAAGTATAATGTATTTGTGTGAACTTACACCTCACAGCTTTAGTGATTTTTCTGAACCATGTCGGGTAGATATTTCTTTTATTATTCTCCTTATTATAATCATTAGTATTTTTATTTTTCATTCTAAAAACTTGTTCCCTCTTTATGACCTGATCTCTTAAACAGGTTTCACTCAGGAAAATGGAAGATCCCTGCAACAGTTCATGGGAGGACAGCTTTGATTACAGCAACTCCTCCTATGACTACTACGGTCATAATGAAGAAGCTGGATTCATCACATTTGTGGTGACATGCATCATCATTGGTATCGCCCTTCCTTTGACCCTCATGGCCATCTTTGCTCTTTACTCCCTGGTATGCATTATGACTGAGCTTCATTTAATTACTGTAAGTGCTGACATGCAATCCGTTGTTTATATAACTGACAGGGAAGGCAAAATGAAGCCACACCTCTGACTGTAGTAAGATGTGAGCAAGATAACATTTTTGGAGGAGGTGAAGTTCAGAACATCTTGAAAACTGTCTTTTTTCCTTTCACCAATGTTTTCCTGCAGGTGCAAAATGATCACGTTGCTCCGATCTACGTCATCAACCTTCTCATTTCCGACCTCATTCAGCTCTGCTGCACAATCGTTTGGTTGATAAAACCTGAGGACTGGAAGAAGTATTACATTTTTTATATTTACTTCTTTGGTGTGATGGCAAGTGCTTGCTTCATGGTGTGCATCGCCCTGGAAAGGTAGCTGTCTGTCTATCCAGTATGTGTGTACCTACTTCTGTGTTCAGCCATTGTGTTATGATATCATTCTGAAGCTGTGTCTGTCTTGTATTGCAGGTTTTTGGTCATCGTCTTCCCACTGTGGTACCGCTTCAGACGAACCATCAAGTCCTCTGTGCTGGTCTGTGTCATGGTCTGGCCCCTTCCTGCAATCTATATCCTCCCTTCCTATTTTTGTGTAAATTTTGTGGTTGAAGAAGCAATCTCCGCCACCTTTTTACTCCTACCCCTTCCACTGCTCATATTCTTCTTGGGTGGGACCCTCAAAGCCCTGTCTGCTTCCATCTCAGTTCCGCCTGATGAAAAACGCCGGATTGTGGGAGTTTTGGTCCTGGTGCTGCTTCTTTACACTCTGCTGTTCCTGCCCAGCATCATTTGGTCCCTGACAGAGAATGGCAGAAATAACAATATTGTCAGCAACGTGTCTTTTGTGTTTCTTCGATTAAGTCCTCTCGCAGACTTAGTTATGTATATTTTCATGAGGAAAGGGACCACAGACAAGGTTTTGGCTTCTCTTTGTTGTTGCAGAATGGACAGCAATGATGTTAGCAGTCAAGCAGTATAAATGATGGCAATATGTCATCACAACCTCATGTGGGCAGAGAAAGGGGAGTAGGCAAACAGAAATGATAGAGACAGGACCAGGGGTAGTATATATATCATATATGAACATAAATCAATACATAAATGATATGTAGACTGTATAAATCATCATTTCTATGCACAGAAAGAACTGGCAGATGTTTATCAACGGAGTATACATGTTTCTTTCCTGTTGATTAAATCTGCCGTTGTGATGTACTTTGCATACACTGTGTACATGCTTGCCCACCTTTTTTTAGAAGAAGGTGAAGGTTATCATGCAACTATACACCCTGTCGTCATTCACCGTATTTAATGTAGACTCTGTGGATGTGAGGGACAAAACAGCACACATGGCATAGGGAACTCATATGTGTATATGTTATATATATAGTATAGGTTATATTTATATATTTATATATTTGTATAATAAAATTGTCAGTAGGAATCTATTATAAAATATGTTATAAAATATATGGCTTCTCTGCATAAACTATAAAAAAAGTTTAAAAGAAACTATTCAATTAACAAATAATTCCTTATTTTCATTGGTATTTTTGCCCATATATGTGATGATTTGATTGATTTCAAACATTAAAAAAGTAATAATGAAATGAAATAGAATATACTAGTCCATACCCATTGGTAGCTTTGTCACCTTCTACCTATGTCAATCCTCAATGCCTGTGTGCAGTTTCACATAGACTGACCTCGTCAGTGAGTAGAAAAACGTGGGACAGACAGAATGACTGACTGACAGCATGACACACTGACAGTTTCTGTGATTATGTACAGCATACCATACCATGACTTAGTCATACCAAAATTACAAAAAAAACAACAAACATTGGTCCACAGGGGGAGCCACAGCGATCGGTTGCATTTTAGCCATTTTTAAGCATTTTTCTGTTGTTATAGCGCCACCTAGCTGCCAATTAGAGTTAAATTTCTCCAGTCACCTTGAGGCGTCCTGTTCTACATATCTACCAAGTTTAGTAAAATCCATACGGCGGTTAGGCCTAGATAAGCAATTAGCTCTCTAGCGCCTCCATTTTGTTTGATGGGGTCAGTAATGGAGGGTCCCCTCAGATTATGTGTGGTCATATGCCTACAAAGTTGCGTGGTGATGGGTGAAACCCTTGAGATGTTATACACCTTTATGTGATGAGCCACGCCCTCCGCAATATTCATTGCCTTATAGAAGCTCAGTTTTAGTAAGTTTTCCATCTTTTGCCAAGAGTAAACTTTAGATATTGGTCCCTAGATTATGTTCACAGAGTTTCATGCAGATCGGTCAAACTTCCTAGGAAGAGATCAATTTGAAGTGTTTTTCAAAAAATTCAAAATGGTGGTAAATCTATATAAGCGGAAGTTATGGGTTCTTGAGGCAAATTTGTTCCTCATGAGGAGAGGCATCTCTGTGCAATGTTTCATGTCTCTACGACATACGGGCCATGAGATATGCCCATTCAAAGTTTGCAATTTCAATCGGTTGCTATAGCGCCCCCCTTTGGCCAATTGATGTAATATTCAGTCAATGAAGAGAAAAACGTGGAACAGACACATCCACAGACAGAGTTTTCATCATTATATAGTAAAAATAAGATTGTAGAAAAAAACCCTCCAAAACAGTGACAAACAATAAATCATGAACAGACCTACAATGAGAAACATGAATTAACATTTCATATCCAAAAAGCTCCAATCCCAAACTATACTAATCAATCACTTATCAAACTATTACATAAATGCACTCTCCTCACCATCGATCAACCACACATTTACACCACTGCAATTAATCTTAATACCTGATAATCAATATTACCCTGTGTATAAAACAAATTCAAAAGTACGAATTGAGAGTACTAACAACAGTGTCACCCTGAGTGTGCTTTACGTTCCCTCTAATCATTTCTGTACCTTGTGAAAATACTGTCTTTGTACCTGTTTTTAAACTGTCTGATATCTTTACTTTGTCTGATTTCCTCACCCAGTTTGTGACATGTTTTGATGACACATGAGGTTCGCAAACATTACAACAGGCCTGTATGTACTTATATGCATTGTGCATGTGTGTGAGGTTTTACCTGCCATGAGGAATGTTAGATAGTGGCTGTACAAGATGGAGCGGGGTCATAAATGTAGTTCCTTAGTGTTCTTCCTTAAGTTTCTGCTCGTCTGTCTTGAGTCAGAGATCAGAATTCTTTGTAAGAATTTTGAGTTGCATTTATCAGTAAGGTACAGCATGCTAGTTTTTAGGGTGTGATGTAACAGCTGTTATGTGCTTGGCAATATGGATGACTTCAAATTTCACACTTTCCGAAAACTTATACAAACTCTGCATTTTCTGGAAATTCAATAAAAACTTGTTGCCAAACAAACACGGGCTCGTCTGCCTTTGACTAACTCACTGAATTGACACCTGATACATCAACAGAATCTCTGCTGGCTGACAAATCTCTATTGTCTCCTGGTATATGTCAACATATAACCCAACCATACTGATAGCAGGGAGGCGTAAAGCAGTATCATTTGAATAACTAAATAATTTCTCATACTTCTATTGGAGTTTTTTTTTCATACCTACATTTATTCATTTGGGATCACTTGAGGTAATGTCAAATGATCAGGGGGGACTCATCAGACAATGGGCCCCTGGGCACAGGTATGCCAAAGGCTCCCCATCTCTCTTACGTAGGAGCAAGACGCACAGATATTACAGTCTTTTAGCCCATTTTGTGTCATTGCTTTGCATCTTCTTTGGTTTTGTATTCTTTTGTGCCTCTTTGAGGTAACTTTGCTTCTCCATGTGGTCATTTTGCATCTCTTCCTGATCAATATGTGTTCATATGAGCAAAGTTTTGTAGGTGAGAGCCAGGGGGACCCGCTTAGACTTTGGGTCCCTGAGTCTGTTCCCAGTAGGCCCATTCAGTAATCCTTCCAGGCAAATAAGAACAGTGAGTCTAAATGTACTTGTTTTTCTCTGTTGCGAGTTTGTGAAGCAGACACAGAAAAAGAGGAAGCTGCTGCAGGGAATCACTGATACCATCTGTTAACTGACTGGTTAGCAGGTTTTAACTGTATTTTTCCAGTAGGCTTTTACGCTGTTGTATCACATTATGCATTTACATCTTTAACTGTGTGTTTTTTGTAGATGCAGATTAAAGGTAACATCCTTTTGTCTGTTGGGTAATTATACAGTCAGGGCTGCTAGTGCTGTTCATAAGACTGCACTTATAGTAAATGATTAAGTGATATATTATTGTCACCTTTATGACTCAGAAGGTCCAGGCTCAGACATATTAAGTATCAATCAATGAATAGTTTATTTGTCACATGGAATTACACAACATACAACTCCAGTGAAATGTGAACTTGTGTCCTTGTGTCTTTTTTTCTGTCTTCTTGCATTGTTGGCTGCTGATTTATAATTGTCAATGTTTCCAGCTGGTTCTAGTATGGTTTCTGGTTGTGGAATGATTTAACGCACGCACATCCCAACCACAACAAGATGGTTGTATTGTGGCTCCGCCTGAACACAGCAATGCCCCACTGCAGCCGCCTCTGAACGGCGTGTAGCAGTGATCCACAGC
The DNA here is from genome assembly GCF_011397635.1 of Epinephelus fuscoguttatus. NCBI lineage: Eukaryota > Metazoa > Chordata > Actinopteri > Perciformes > Serranidae > Epinephelus > Epinephelus fuscoguttatus. The sequence goes on from NC_064767.1 coordinate 13,710,021, forward strand.
ATAAAATTTAAAACCCCAAAATATCTCTATATATAATTGATATATCATCTTAAACAAGTTCAAGTTATTTTGGGCAGATTGTGTTTTGCATGGCTAAAACCACCAGCGACCTCTCATTTAGCAAGGCGTGACATATGTTACAAGTAAAATGTAGCGTTACCACTGCTGAACAGACGCCTTGTTTGCCTTGGACAGGCGCCCCGAACAGTTGGGGTTCACTGCCTTGCTCAAGGGCACCTTGGCTGTGCCCACCTTGGCACTGACAGCACAAAGGAGAGTTTGATGCTCTGCCTGCAGTTGCTGGGCAGACATATTTGGGTGGACTTCCGGCAGGGCTGCTTTGCGTGACCCTATAGGCCCATGACACACCAAGCCAACAGCTAGCCATTAGTCAAAGTTGGGCTGTTGGTGTGTGACTTCTGCCCTCGTTAATACGGTGTATTCTGCACCGCTGCCCCTCGTTACCCTTTGTTGGCTCCTTTTCTTGTTTTTTTTGGCCAAATCAGCATGTTGAATGAGCGTTGGCACAGTGAATGAAATCACTATGATTGGCAGTTCAGCTGAGCAGACGAGAAGAGAAACCAAAGTGAGGAAATAAAGAGCTTAAGTCAGGAGGGAGTGAGATCAAAACAAACTTGTTGCATAAGATTAGATTATTTTTCTTTAACCATTGAGCTCTTTTGCAGAAACGTTTCCTGATAGTTTCTTATTGTTCACTGGCGCATGGTAAATATGCTCTGCTCTGATAACATTGGGTTATGTTGTTAATGTGCTAACTGGCTAACTAGCATGAAGACGGTCTTCCGGTTTCCCTTTTTGTATGACTATTATAGAGGACCACCATCTACTGGTATGAAGGGGTACGTCTCTTCTCACACAGACGTAGGACATACGTGCTTGTTAGCCTTCAGTGTGGTGTGTTCATGTACGACTTTTTGGCTAAGACACGGCAGTGTGAGGCAGCGCAGCACAGGGGCCTTTGTTGCTGCTAGTTCTCTGAAGTCAGTTTGGTGTGTCTGGGCCTTATGAGCCAGGTCCACCCCTCGCTCCTCCACAGCTCTCATTCAAATGTGGTCCCTTCTGGCTCCAAAAAAACAAGATGGCGACGAGGTCGTGGTCCTGGAGCTTTTGAAGGTATGGTGTATTTTGCATTACTTCTCTCAGTCTATGCTTATCTAACACAAAAACTATACATTGAATTAAATTGTGAGAAGCTGACAGCTAAGGGCTGTAGGATGACAACATACTGCAGTCAAAGTAGTTACTTGTACCCCGAATATTCAAATTTGACATGTACGAAACAAAAGTATCTGAATGTGTAACAAACAAGTAGAGTATAAATAACACCAGCCAATGCAAATCATATTCAGTATTTTGATGGACAAAAGACAAAGAAGTGATGACAGCTGCCTGCACACACAACCAACTACAACATGTGTCTTTCCTGTTGATTAAAGCGATGTGATGTACTTTGCATACACTGCGTTTTTGCCTGCCTACCTTTCTTTAGAAGCATGTGCAGATTATCATCAAACTGTCTGTTTTGTGATCACAGCCATATTTATTGTACACTTTTTGGATGTGAGGGACATTGGCGTCGAAACCTCATCCAGGTCGCTGTGGTCTTCGAGCTCTCAGAGGTAAATTTTCAAACATAACATTTTTTTTTTCTGTATGTAAAGATTGATGTTAGGGACACAGAATTACAAAGTCAAAAAAATTAATGTGCAAATTGTGCAACAGCTTTGAACCGATGGTGTACACTTTACTTCAGTTAAACCACTTTCTGGTAATTTGCTTGTTTTTTCTCTTCTGCCCTTTTAATACGATTTTGAAGTGTAAGTATGTCATTGTGTAACAAAGAGATAGCGGAGAATAAAAACGTTCTGAAAAAGCTAATAAATACATTAGTAACATTTACAGTATTTGGAATAAAGAATTAAAAAAAGAATCAGGTGATACAGTTTAGAAATGTCAGGAATCTGTATATCTAGAAAATGCTTACAAAGACTTCTTTTTCGTCTTTGTCTTCTTCTTATTATTATTATTACCTTTTCTGTTTTGTATTTACTGCATTTTCTGACCAACCCAGCGAGAGGTATTTACAGTTATGTTTGCAGTTTTCAGAAAGTTTCGGGAAGAATTTGGTGGTGCTGTTAAGAGATTCCAGAAACTGAGTCTCTGTATCTATTATTATTATTATTATTATTATCATTATTATTATTATCATTTTTATTTCTATTATCACCTTTTCTGTTTTGGATTTACTGTATATTCTGATCAACCCACAGAGAGTTATTAATGTGATGTTTATAGTTTTCCAGGGAAAGATGAGAGCTGAGATATGCAAAACAGCTTTGTGTGTTGTGACAATATGATTGTTGGTGAAAGGTCTTCCAGTAAGATACGAATACGTGTATTGTTACCCCTACTTGACAACATTAGGTAGACAATAAGCAACATCTTTCTTTCTATAACTTGATCTCTTAAACACCAGGTTTCACCGAAGAATGGGAGATTTCAACAATGACAGCTCCTCACAGGACGGAAGCTATTATGACAGCTACAGTGGCGACTACTACATAAAAGTACCTACCTTCAACTCCTTCTTTGTTGACTCACACAATGAAATCTACAATGACTATGTCCCTCAAATATTTCCCCAAGTCTTCTACCCCCCCACTGCCATCTATAATCATAACAACATCACCTTTGGCTCCAATAATTACAGCAACATCACTTTGGGCTCCAGTGATTATATTTACACCCCCTTTGGGTACTACGATTATAATGACGAAGCTGGATTCATCATGTACGTGGTGACGTGCATAATTATTTGCATCGGCCTTCCGTTGACCCTCATGGCCATCTACAATCTTTATTCTCTGGTATGTACATTATGGTAGATTTATTTATTTACTGTGTGTGTGCGCCAAGAATCTTTATCTGGGTATGGGGCCCTGATCTGGTGACAGGGGGTTGGGATGAAGTGTTGTAACGATCTAAAAATCAATGGGAAATTGGGAATAACTTACTTTATAATATAAAATGTGCATAAAGCAAATTAGACTCCAAACCACTACAGTTTACACGTGTGACTCCATCCAAGCCTTCTCTTATAGCCCCGACACATCAAACCGACATCAAAGAACTAGTGGCGGTGAAAGCCATCTGTTGTGTTGCACATGAATGCATCGCAAAGACGACAAACTGATGGCCAACAGGTACAAAGGTTCTACCACTGCATGAGAGGAAATTACCCTGAAGCGAGTTAGCCAGTTAACACATTAATAAGACAATCCAGCAAAGATGGGTAAAGGTTACTTTTAAAGTAATCAAAGTACTTTACTGCGTTACTTTTTTTAAAGTAACCAGTTACTTTACTGCGTTACTTCCTGAGTAAAGTAACTCAAGCACTTTTAAAGTACTTTTGAGTATTCTACATTTCCTATTGGGCAATGGACCACAGGGCGCTAAGCCTACATTTTTTTTGTCTCCAAAATTAAAGTTATGGACCACTTGCCCTTCACTGAGATCCAATTCTCCCATCACAGCCGTCACTTTGACCAGTAGAAACACAGAACGATCTGCTGCCGTAGACAACTGTATGACAACAACACCCCAGCATTTTTAATATGTCCTCTAGGGATGTTACCACACAGAGTAAAAAGGGGAAGCAAGCGAGTAAACAATGTTACATCCTCATGGAGACGGACATAAAATAATAACATTACATTACTACATTATAGACAGTCCGTTATTTATTAATCGCTCTGTGGTTTTATATTCTTACTTTTTATGCGCTCCCGTTGTCTTTATAAAGTTAACATATCGTGCCGTCATTTTAAACTCAACACTTCCTGAATTTCTTTCAAATTAAAAGCCCCTTATAACCTCGGCTGATAGAATCCCTCAATTTTCTAAATAGGCTTTTATTGTGAAACATTTGTAGGAACTTGGTTGTGGAGGATCCAGTAGCTTGAATGTTTGCGTACGGTGCTTCAAATGTAGCTCCTGCCATCTGCTGACGCTTTTAGATGACTACATCAACATTTCGGCCAGCACATGAACAGACACAGTGACTGAAATGATAGTAAAAGTAATAAAAATAGGACAAGAATAACCCGATGACATCACACACGTTGTGAAAGACGACCGGGGATAATTGGTGAGTACCATCGTATAGTGTGTCATGTCTGCCGGCTAAGTCACGGCACGAGTTTATGACTCCACAATCGTGTAATGTGACATAGTGATTTTCAGAACGGACAGAAAGGTTGTGTAGTGTGTACCAGGCATAATGCAAGTACTGAGTCTGACCTGTCTGTCAGCAAGTCCTCCTCCATCTTTTTTTTAGACTCCACCGTAGACAAGGGCAGCATTTCTTCTACCACGTAGCGAGCCACAAGCTTCATGGCTTCTTTCGGACTGGTTTAACATTATATCCGTTATTAGAACCAAAAGACAGTCGTTGCTGTTTCGGAGCTGAAGGACGTTACAAAGTAACGCGTTATACCCAACTGTGAAAATTAACACAAAATATCAGTAACGTTTCTGCTTAAGAGTTCAGCGGCTAGAAAATGAATCTTACCTTGTGTAACAAGTTTGTTTCAATCACATACGCTCTCAACTTAAGTCCTTTGTTTACTTTCCTCACTTCCATTTCTCTTCTCGTACGCTGAGCTGAACTGCCAGTCAGAGTGATTTCATTCACCATCTCACCATCTCCAACGCCTATTCAACATGCTATATGGGCAGAAAAGAAGACAACGAGACTTAATGTGCACTAACATTGCATGACACACCGCAGCAACTATGGCAACAGATAATCGCTGACAGCCCAACACTGACCAACGGCCTACCATCGGCTGGGTGTGTCAGGGCCTTTAAACTGTAGAGATTAATGGCAACATTTCGTTACAACTCAAAGGAAAACACTATTTGGGGTTTTTACTGAAAGATATCTAATGTATGGAATTTTGTGGATATTCAAGGTCCCCACAGGATGAAGCTTTCTGACCTTGTTTATCCCTGACTTTTCCTTTAGCATCACTATGAAGTTAACGTTTGTGGTATTTAATGTAATGTCTCATCAACTATTGAATGAACTGCTGTAAGATATGATGCAGACATTCATGGTGCCCAGAGATTGATTTGCAGTAACTTTTGTAATGTGACTTGACATGTCTGGGATAAAGTGGACTTCAGAACATGTTTACAAATGCTTCCCTCACTTTTCCCAATATTTTCTGGCAGGTGATGAATGATCGTGTTGGTCCAATCTACGTCATCAACCTTCTCATTTCCGACCTCATTCAGTTCTGCGGCATGATCTTTGAGGTGGCACAACCTAAGGACAGGACAGTCATTGATACATTCACATATATTTACGTATACTGTCTGGTGGCCAGTGTTTGCTTCATGGTGTGCGTCGCTCTGGAAAGGTAGCTGTCTGTTAATCCAGTATGTGTGGAGCGATTTCTGTGTCTGACCATTCTGTTGTGATGTAATTCTGAAGCTGTGTCTGTATTACAGGTATTTGGTCATCGCCTGCCCACTGTGGTACCGCTTCAGACGAACCATCAAGATCTCTGTGCTGGTGTGTGTCGTGTCGCTGTCCTTGAAATATTTTATTTTACCTTTCTCGACATTAGGAACAAAATTGATGAGTTGTAGTCCATGTAATCTCTGTAAACGGATATCTGCACATGCATGCAGTCGGCAACAGTACAAGAGTTTGGTATCAGAGGCATTCTGGTTTCAGTTTGTGGTCCGAGTAGTATTGACCAGTCATGTTTGAGTGGGCATTGGTTGCCTGCAGGTAAACAGACCATGTGGAGAGCAAAAGAGGTGGAACTCAGTTGCTTGAAATGCAATCATGGAACCTATCCCTCTTCAACATGTCCTTGATTCATTGCTCTGTAGAATTAGTGAGAGCTGTACCACAGGATGTATATTTCTGACTTTGTGTTTCAGGGACTTGGCTCTGTGGTTAGTGGCATTGGTCAGCTTTGTTAGATAAGAAATACAGATCTGTAATGTAAGAAGTTTTGTTAAAAGATTTGAAAAATTTCTGCTGGTCAGCTGCTTCCAGCTCTCACACTGCATTTCTTCTTCTTCACCTTCCTGATTCACTTACTTTTGAAATGAGTGGTTATTGTAACTAATCATTATTTTCAGTAACTGCGACACAGGTTATACAATGTATGTCTATCCAAAACTGTATTTTTGTTTTTGCTGTTTTTGACCAATAATGGTCAACTTACTGTCTATTTATCTTTATTTAATCTGTGATACAATTAATCTGTATCTGTAGAATGTCTCAAAAGATTGTATATTTACAAAAACAATAAAGTTAGTAAGTTTGAACATAAAACATCTTGTCTTTGCACTTTTTCAATTGAATATAGGTCCAGAAAAGATTATTGTAAGTCATTGCATTCTGTTTTTATTTAACTTTTGCACACAGTTATAGATTTTTTCCAATCGGGGTTATTTTTGTTTTAGTGAATTTTTGCAACATGTGAAATCCACTAACATTCAGTTAACGGTGTATTTGTGACATTCTAGTCTGAGCTCCATCCCATTTATGAGCTGTTTATATCTTCTCTGCCAAGGAGCATGCCATGTTGTATATTTACAGGCGATAAAGTTAGGAGGTGGAACATTTGAGTATTAATTGGAGGTGCTAAGGAGTTGTGGATATAGCCTACCAATATAAGCACACAGAGTCCAAATCAACAAAAAATCATGCACACTGTGGAATTAGAGGGACCACCAACAACACGTCTTTATTTTAATTTTGCTGGGCTCCCCAATCATGAGGAGGCAACCCTGGATATAGCAGAGCAATACAAAAGAATGGCAGCTCATGACAGGCTAATATATTGTTACTCACCACAAGACGTCTTTACAGAAGAATAGACCGTCTGTTATTGTGATTGCTGGTAAAGGCATCGATGATTTTATCTGCGTCCAGTTCTTTGGTCCTCCTGATGATTATGGTCAAGAATGCCAGGGTACTGTTGCACGTATGGCCACTGCCATTCCTCAGGTATGTCTTCAAATGCTGGAAGCAAGATGTGCTGTGCTCGGGCAGGACCTACCGTAAATAATGTACCTATTCATGTTGTTTCTAGCCTAGAATGGAAAACCATTGGTTCTAGATAAGGCATTTCACGCTTTGTCATCGGCCACCGTAGCTCTCGGCAGAGGGGAGAAGATTCAGCTGGTTGTAGTTAGCAAATTCACCACTAGATGCTGATACATCCTACACACTAGACCTTTAAATGTCCCATTTCCTTTCTAAGCAGTAAGACTCTTGTTATTAACAAACTCATATCTGAACATTAACACATCTGTAAGTGTATCATGTTGTATTCAGGGCATTATTGAGAGAAGAAGATTTGCATTTTCAGGACACACATATCAGAGGAACATATGAGACATGATGAAACCAAATATCAACTCCATGTTTATAGCAGGAAATTCATAACATTTTCAACCACAAATTGATATCTGTTCAGAAGAAGATGATTATCAGTGCTGTACTCATTGCTCAATGCTCACTGTGGGGATGTGGTGTCCCTGATACATGCTTGTGTGCAACAGTTTCAGTTGCGGCACTTGCATATTAATGTTCAGAGTAAGCTTTGAGTCATACATTTTTTATAGTTAAATCTGACACTTAATGGAAATAACATTACTGCTGGATAAACATGATCAAGGATATTTGCACCTGCTGACTCATCAAAACTGCAAAGTCTTGAATGTACAGACTTAACATGAATTAACTGATAACCACTTCCTTTATCGTGTTTTATTAATCTCACACTAATGCATTTTGTGCCTGTTTCCTCTCTTCCTTTAGAGATAATGATAATCTAAATCTCCTCTACTACGTGTTACAAATAACCATATTTATTGTAAACTTTCTGGATGCCGAGAACACCACATCAAACACTGGTGTCGAGAACTCATTCAGGTCGGGTCTTGCTGCTTTCACAGGTAAATTTTGTGACCATATATTATATGGATTATTGAAAAAGATACGGACACTACAAACAGTCAGGAAATGATTATGGGACCTTTAAGAAGTGGACAGATTTGGACTGTAGCTGTACATACTACTGTGTTTTTCAATCAATAGATAAAGTATACTAGTGAGCTTATATGTCTAGAGCATTTTACAAAGGCTTTTTCATCATTAATACTGTTATTACATTTTGTAGCATTTACTGTATGTCCTAAATCATTAATCTACTGGGAGCTACTTATAGTGATACAGCCAGTTTTTCAGGAAAACATGACAGACAGCTGAAATATGCAAAGGTTATTTGTGCTGTGATAATAAGATTACGTAACCCAAGACTGTTTACATTCAGGTACTGATTCAGTTTATGATGCTTCATGAAATAGCTACACAAATCTGTACACAAAAAGATAATACAGATGGTTCACCAAGTGGACTGATTTCTCATGTAAACATCCTCTCCGGAGAGCAGAGGTACGCCAGTCAATATGCATTGATATTAACATTACATTAAATCACTGAAACGGTTGAACAATGTTTATAGCGGGATTTGTTGCACTATCTGAAACTGTATTATTTGACTGAATAATATTAGCAGATAATGCAACAAATATTTAGCATTTATTAATTTTCTAAGAGTGGATGTAGGCCGACTGTTTTCGTGTTTGTGTGACCTTGCACGACACAGCTTTAGCGATAATGCTAGATAACGGCAGATATTAGGCAACATGTTCCATTTCCATAACCTCATCTCTTAAACAACAGGTTTCACTCTGAAGAATGGAAGAAGTCAACATTAACAACATTTCACAGGACAAAAACGGCAGCCTCACCTATGATTTTAATGAAGAAGTTGGATTCATTATGACAGTGGTGACGAGCATAATCATTTGTATCGGCCTTCCTTTGACCCTTGTGGCCATCTATGCTATTCGTTCTCTGGTATGTATATTATAACTGAGATTTATTTATTTATTCATTTACTGAATGTGTTGTGTCTCTCTGTAAAGGCTTTCGATCTGAGTTGGAGGCCAGGTGTCAGAGGCTGGTATGGAATGTTGTAATGATCTATAAATTTAAAGAATTACTCCATTTTGAAAATGTACATGAAGCTGACTGAACCCTAAACCCATGTAGATTACATGTGTGACCCCATCCAGCTGTCTCTTAAAGTGTATAGTCAATGGCACCATGAAGTTAAAACTTTTTTCACAGAAATTTGCACGACATTGTTTTTTTTAATTTAATATACAAAAAACATAGGATATTTTGTAGATATTCATGGTCCCCAGAGGATGAAGTCCACTAACTTTTCCTTTAGCTCCACTATGATGTTGATGTTATTGGATGTTTTTTGTTTTTTGTTTTTTGGGGGGTGGAGGGGTGGGGGGGGGGAATCTCAACAATCATTAGAGAGATTGCCATAAAAAAAAAAATACAAACATTCATGGTGCGAAGAGTTTAACTTATCTTAACTTCATTAATCTGACTTTTCATTTAATGCCATCATGTAAAAAATTTTTTGATTGGTCCGTGTTTTGTTTTTTTGACTAAATACATCCATAACTAATGGCCCCAAAATAAATGTCTCTGACTGAAGTTACAATATATGCAGTACATATTTGGGAGGAGGTGCAGTCCAGAATGTCTACAATACCTTTTTTACTTTTATCAATGTTTTCTTGCAGGTGAAAAATGATCATGTTGCTCCAGTCTACGTCATCAATCTTCTAATTTCGACCTCATTCAGCTCTGCTGCATGATTGTTTGGGTGGCACAACCTGAGGCAGCAAGATATACAAAATCATCTTTATTATTTACTACTCTGGTCTGGTGGCCAGTGTTTGCTTCATGTTGTGCATCGCCCTGGAAAGGTAGCTATCTGTCTATCCAGTGTGTGTGGAGCTACTGACCAATGTATATAGTCCTGAAGCTGTGTCTATCATGTATTGCAGGTATTTGGTCATCGCTGCCCACTGTGGTACCGCTTCAGACGACCATCAAGGTCTCTCTGGTGGTCTGTGTCGTGGTCTGGGCCCTTCCTCTTATCTGTGTAATCACTTTAGTTTTCTGGGATTTTGTAGAGGTCGCAGACACCATCTGTGCCATCTTTTTCCTCCTTCCTTTCCCACTGTTCATTTTCTTTCTGGGTGGGACCCTCAAAGCCCTGTCTGCTTCCATCTCTGTCCACGCTGATGAAAAACGACGAATTGTAGGAATGTTGGTCCTGGTGCTGCTTATTTACATGCTGCTATTTCTGCCCAGCATCATTTGGCTCCTGGCAGAACGAGACAGGTATAACAATACTTCAAAGGACCTGTCTTCTGTGTTTCTTAGGTTGAGTCCTCTTGCAGATTTAATTCTGTATGTTTTCATGAGGAAAGGGACCATTGACAAGCTGTTGGCCTCTGTGTGTTGTTGCAGAATGGACAGCGATGATATCAGCAGTTCAACAGTATAAATGATGACAATATGTCCGCAGTCAGCTTCATTTAGACAGAGAAAGAGGGGAAGGGGAGAATACAGAAGAAGACATGCAGGCAGCTAGAAACGGGAGTGACAGAACAGATTCTATCATCTACTGATACGGCATCCAATAAGACACCGAACTGTGGATACAAAGAAGCCTTGTCTTTTTCTTAATTTTGTTTATTTAGTCTTAATTAGTCTCAATTTTCAAGGGAGAACTAGCTAAGACAGGTAACAGCATAAATAAAACATGTTACAAGTTACAGACAAGAGCTTATAAATTATATAAAAAGAGATCAGGCCAGATCAGGTCATCCTACCTGAGAGTATAACTCACAGTGGTGAGTCAGAGCTTTACAATTGGGAATAAACCTCAAGAGGGACCTCTAGATCATCATAACCTCACCAGGCACATGCTTGCTGGGTAAACTTACTGGTTAACCTGCTCTTGTTCACTGTGATGGCTTCAACAAATGTAAATTAAATTTGTTTTGTATTAGCTTGTTAATTGTAAGTTGATGTCTATTATTATTATAGTTTAATTACAGAAGCAAATGAGATATTATTTTTTGATACACAGAGCTCATTATAGCCGCCACACTGTCTGATTCCTAAAGCTTTATTTGAACAGTTTTTGTATGTGCAACACAGAAAGAGCATTTCAATTAAAAATGTTTCTAAACAAAAATGATAATGTTTGCCTTTGACTCATTCAGTAAATCAAAACCAAGTGGCAACCAAGTGGCTAAAACATGAAGCCAACATTTAAGTGTCTTAAACTGCAGTTCCTCTAATGGCCACTTGAGGCTGGCTCCAGAAGCCAGTCAATCCTTATAGACCTCCATGTTCAAATGCCCAACTTTACAGCAGAAACAAACATGTTTACAGCTTGGTACAAAAAAAGAGTTTTGGTCTCTATAGCTAATTTCAACATTCATGACAACTGTATGGGGAATTAATTTTTATATAACTCACACAGTCAGACACAGATGAATGTCTTCTGGACAACTGTTAGGTCAGCAGTCTTTCCCATGGTTGTGGTTGATTGAAGGCTCAGGAAACCTTTGCAGGTGTTTTGAGTTAATTAGCTGTTGAAAGCTCTTCCTCTTCTCAGGACTGTGTGAGTCCACAATATGTACCATTTTCACTTTCTGAAATAACTGATGAGAAATATTGAACTTTGTCACGATATTTTGATTTTTTGAGATGCGCCTGTAAGGCACAATATGCATTAGTGCAAGAGGGAAGTGGGGTTGATAAAACACCACAAAGGAAGTTGTAATCAGCCCATGCATGTTAAGTCTGTATATTCAAGACTTTGCTGTTCTGATGAGTAAATAGCAGCTGAGCTTGTTGCAGGTTTATATATCCTCAATAATGTGAATCATATTGGTGATCATATGTATTGGTGATTTGCAATTGAAAAGATTCGTAGATGTCTGTTACAATAAAGCTAAAGGCATCTACTTTATATAGCAACCATTGTTTCAACAGCATTTCATTAGTAAGTGTTTGACTACAATGCTGCAGCTGTTAGAAACAGCACTTAAAACGTGTGTATGCCTGTTACATTTGCCTCAAAAGGATAAAAAGAAATGAGTGTCTCTTCAGTTATAGCCAGATTAAAGAACATAAACATCAAACTTACCATTTTATAAGTAGCATCTGATAGTTACACATGATCCATATCTCTTATCTTCTTGGCCTTATGCACATGAAATATACTTGACACAAAATGGCTCAGTGAATGTGAAGGAAGGGAGTCCACACCAGATGTATACAATAAGCTGATTTATTTAAAACCAAAGTCATCTTTAACTGGGAGTGGAACAGCATCAGCAATGAAAGCAATACATGGATGCACAAGATGTGTGCTGTGGTGTTGACTGATCAGCCCAGACATCTAAGCCCACAATCATCTGTCACGTCAGTGACCAATACTGTCTCTGTGTGTCACTGGTTCTTCTTGAGAGCTTTGTCGACATACATGCACCAACACACTTAGCCATTTCATTTGACTTCATTTTACCATGTCAGTGAATTAGTACCTACTTCTGCTGTTCTGTTTTTCCATTAGCATCACTGTGAAGTAAGAATTTATCAATATTGTTAAGCACATTGCAGCTGTTGCGTAATCCTGCTCTGAATCACTTCCTACGTGCCTCCCACGAAAACAGCAAAACTATTTGTATAAAATAAAGATTAAAAAATCAAAACAAACACAGTTTGGGACAGACACACATTAGCTATAACCAGTGGCGTCTTTAAGCCTGGCTGTCTGAGGCCTCAGCCCTGAATGTTTTATGAATAGCCCCGGATCTCTGTCTCTCTTTCTCTGCCTACATGAAGCTGACTGTGGACATTTTGTCATCATTCACACTGGACTGCTGATATCATCACTGTCCATTCTGCAACAACACACAGAAGCCAACAGCTTGTCAATGGTCCCTTTCCTCATGAAAATATACAGAAATAAGTGTGCCAGAGGACTCAACTGCACAAATGTGATGGACAGGTTGCTTAGCTTACGTTCATCAATACCACTGCTTTCCTGTGCCAGGGACAAAATAATGGTGGGCAGGAACAACAGTGTGTAAATAAGCAGCACCAGGACCAACATTCCTACAATTCTTCGTTTTTCGTCAGAGTGGACAGAGATGGAAGCAGACAGGGCTTTGAGGGTCCCACCAAGGAAGAATATGAACAGTGGGAGAGGAAGGAGGAGGATGTCAATGATGGTTGCTGAGTTCCCTCCAGTGATGGTTCGTCTGAAGTGGTACCACAATGGGCAGGCGATGACCAAATACCTGCAATACAAGACAGACACAGCTTCAGAATGATATCATAATACAATGACTGAACACAGAAGTAGGTACACACATACTGGATAGACAGACAGCTACCTTTCCAGGGCGATGCACACCATGAAACCAATACTGACCACCAGACAATAGATGTAGATGAAAAATAAAATCAATTCAGTCAGAGAAATAAATCCACCATTGAATATGGAGTACTTAGGTAGCACCCAAGCGATCATGCAGCAGAGCTGAATGAGGTCGGTAATGAGAAGGTTGATGACGTAGATCGGAACAACATGATCATCTTTCACCTGCAAGAAAACATTGGTGCAAGTTAGAAAGCAGTTGTGAACATGAGGTCCACCTCCTCCCAGATGTGTCATTTTGCTGTGCCCAGAATTTGTTATCAGAGCCATTTATTCACTTTTCATCACGCTCTGTTTTGTGCTGAATGAAATATCAGAAAAGACACACAGTCACTGACGAGGTTTACATGCACAAAATATTCAGTTTTTTGCCTTTATTCTGAAAAGACAATATTCCTACTAAGGTGTTTACATGGATAATATAAAAGGATATTCCACTAATATTCATGTTTACATGCAGCCGTGCATACTCTGATAAACATGCCCGTGGAACATGGGATCACTCCTCAAACCTGAATAATACCCTCATATCCCACATGTTTTATTTGGAATATGCAAATTTGGAAAAAGGCCTAATTTGGAATATCCAGACAGAATATGCTGTTTTCATGACCAGCATCAAATTCCAAATATTGGCATATTCAGATTAATAATGGGAGCTTTATGTGCACTGTAACTATGGAGTAATATTTTTCCTGTGAATGTATAAATCATCACAATAATTCATCCAGTCCCCTGACACCTGGCCCCTAACCTAGATCAAGATTTTGGCACAGACAGTAAATAAATAAATATGGTAAAAGTAAAAATATACATACCAGAGAACGAACAGCATAGATGGCCACAAGGGTCAAAGGAAGGCCGATACACATGATGATGATCGTCACCACTTTCATGATGAAATCGTCCATTCTTCAGAGTAAAAACCTGGTGTTTAAGAGATCAAGTTATAGAAAGGGACCATATTGTACACAATACCCACAAAAAAACAACAACAACAAAAAAAACTTGTTGAATGCCCCTCTGCCCTCTGATTATGGAGGAAGAGGTTCACATGGACCAATAATCTCCAATGTCTTTTATGTGCTGATTCATGCTCTTATTTTACAGAAACAACATTAACTGAATCATAAACTGACTGTATCCTGTCCTGGGTTACAAACATATAATCAATAAAAAAAACTGCTCAAGCTAAGTGGACTCACTTCCTGAAATGTCTACGCAGTCGTGGTAATTTCTGTTCTGTCTTACAGTTTTAATTAATTCAAAACTCTGTAGCTTTCTGCGTGTTTTTTGTAACCTTTTCTGCCATTTCAAATACATCAAACACATCTTTGTTACGCAATCACTCTCTCTTTTAATAATTTAAAGAAAAAGACAGATAATAATCCAAATGAAATAAAACACAGATGGTTTGAACACAGTATTCTGTACTCTGCAGTTAAAAAAATAATTTGAAAAAATCTCTACATACAGGAAAAAAAGTAATGTCACAACATTTACCTTTGAACGCTGCAAGACCACACCAGAATAAGTCCTCTGTACCAATGTGTGATGCCTCCAGACGCTTTACAATAAATATGGTAAGTCAGGAAATGCCATGGGTTCCTGTTAATCTACACCTCCTCATCTAAAGAAGAGAGAACAGAAGTGGTCAGCCACTAACATCCAATATGTGGTAAAGACGCATCAAGATACCATTTTATATTCTGAAATAATGAAATAATTATATAATAATACTGAAATAATCTCTTAATTAAATTAAAGACCATCTTGGGATGGGATCATTCCATAAAATGTGGGCCAGGGCGTAAAGTGGAGCGTCAATGGCCCCTTCCTTGCCCCCCTACTTCGGGCCCCTGTGCTCGGACTGCATCCATCTATGAACTCGGTCTTCATTTTGATCTCAGCTACACATCTGTAATTTTCTGTGACTGCATCTTGCATGTTGCGACCCTTTCGCATTGACTAAATCTATCCACGGACAGACAGAAAGACAGACAGACATATAAACACTTGGCAAAGTACTGAAAACCACTTCTGTTGCACTTCCTGTTACAATAGGCACCACCAGAAACACATGTTGTCATGATGACACACACACACACACACACACACACACACACACACACACACACACACACTAGTGAGGAAATCCTAAGAAAATTCTGAGTAGTTTGATGTTTTCTTAGAATTTCCCCTTAAAGTTAAGACTAGCTCCTTGTCCTTGACAAAATAGAAGGAAAAGACTTGAATAATATTATTATTATGATGGGAAAAGCCTTTATATTTAAAGCTACAAAAAAACAGTTAAAAATTGAGCGTTTTAAAATGTTTTTGAAATTTCAGTGGACTATAGAAAAAGACATTAATAGAAACAAAGAACAGTGTGCAATTTTTGAATGTGGGTGGGAAATTTTGAGTTTGAGTGAAGGCTGGTCTTAATAACAGAAATTGTGGTGACGGAAGGCCTTTGTTTATTTTTTGTTTATTTTTGTCTGTTTATCTTTTTTGCTATCAATTTACTTATTATTATTCTTGAAATCTGATCTCTTTAAAAACTATAATATGAAGTTAATTTATCTTTGTTCTCTTTTTGATCATTAAGCCCTTAGGCTGCTGTTTGTCCTGTTGATGGTGGTTTCTGTTTTTTGTGTGTTTTTGTGAAGATGTATGTTTTGTTGTTTTAATGTCTTTTGTAAACTGTGTTATGTGTTGTATATTTTAGATTTGTTTGTGTCTTGTCCTTGTATTTAGTTGCTGTGGTTGTTTTGTGTATAATAAAAAAAAAAAAAAAAAAAAAAAAAAAAAAGACTAGCTCCTTGTAAAGATAAAAGTTATTCACAGAGCATCTTGGACTTTAAAAGAGCTCCTAAGTTGAAAAACTGTTTGGAGTAGAGAGGAGGACTTTACGTGGTTTAAGAGTTTCTTAATCAGAGAAGAAAATGGTGAAAACACAAAGAGGTCAGAGAAATATTCTCCAAACACTAGATGACAGTGAGTTAATGAAATGCCACAGATTAGTTTGTGTAGGGATATTTGTGATCGATCTCATTAGAGATACACACACATTTCCCACCTAACACTATAACACCAGACATAAAACAATCACAACACTAAGATATTTGATAAAATGCATCAGTGCAGCAGTGATGACTTTGGTCTGTGTGAAACCTTCCATCAGCACAGTGATCACACTAACAATGACAACACTTTCACAGTCAGCAGTTCATTTCATTTCCACTGGGTGTCCACACTGTGCAGGCTCATAATGGGCTGTGTATCTGACAACCAATCAAATGGACAGGTGTTGTTTCTGTAAAATAAGAGCATGAATCAGCACATAAAAGACATTGGAGATTATTGGTCCATGTGAACCTCTTCCTCCATAATCAGAGGGCAGAGGGGCATTCAAAAAGTAGTGGAGCACCGAGTAAAGAAGACGGTCAAAACGTCCTAAACCCGTTTACATGAACATTAAACATTACATTAAATTACTGAAACAACTGAACAGTGTTCTGTGGCTGCAGAAAAGACCTCACAGCAGCATATACAATATTGTAACCAGAACATGTTGTACCTGAAACTGTATTATTTGATTAAATTATGTGATCAGAAATCTAAAAAATATTGAGCTTAGATTTTTTTTTGTTTTTCATTTTTTTTGTGGGTATTGTGTACAATATGGTCCCTTTCTATAACTTGATCTCTTAAACACCAGGTTTTTACTCTGAAGAATGGACAATTTCATCATGAAAGTGGTGACGATCATCATCATGTGTATCAGCCTTCCTTTGACCCTTGTGGCCATCTATGCTGTTTATTCTCTGGTACGTATATTTTTACTTTTACCATATTTATTTATTTACTGTCTGTGCCAAAATCTTGATCTAGGTTAGGGGCCAGGTGTCAGGGGACTGGATGAATTATTGTAATAATTTATACATTCACAGGAAAATATTTACTCCATAGTTACAGTGCACATGAAGCGAACTGGACCCTAAACACATTCAGCTTGTATATGTGACTCCATTTCAGCCTTCTACTGAAATATGGAGGTTCATGGCATCATTAATAATAATAATAATAATAATAATAATAATAATAATAATACACTTTATTTAAAAAGC
Source organism: Epinephelus fuscoguttatus (assembly GCF_011397635.1). Classification (NCBI taxonomy): domain Eukaryota; kingdom Metazoa; phylum Chordata; class Actinopteri; order Perciformes; family Serranidae; genus Epinephelus; species Epinephelus fuscoguttatus. The sequence goes on from NC_064767.1 coordinate 13,727,599, forward strand.
GCCTTTCTCAACACTCAAGGACACTTACAGAACATTAAAAACACAATTAAATCACAATTAAAATAAATAAAAACAACAGACAAGAGTGACACAAAGTAAAAATGGATGTGGGCAATTAAAGGGAATATGCAATTTGGAACAGATGGGTTTTGAGTTGTGATTTGAAATGGGGTAGAGAGTCCATGTTTTTGAGGTCCGGGGGGAGAGAGTTCCAGAGTTTTTGAGCAAAGCGACTGAAAGCTCTGCTTCTCATGGTGCTGAGCCAGGCAGGGGGCACAGAGAGGTGGAGGGAGGAGGACGACCTGAGGGAGCGAGAGGGGGTGGCGATGTGGAGGAGATCAGACAGGGGGGGGGGGGGGGGGGGGTTGTGAATGGCCTTGAAAATATACAGAAGGATTTTGTAATGGATTCTGAATTTGACTGGAAGCCAGTGAAGCTGCTGGAGGACAGGGGTGTTGTGGGGAAAGGAGGGGGTTCTGGTAATAATGCAGGCTGCAGAGTTTTGGACCAGTTGAAGCTTATGGAAGGATTTGTGAGGGGCACCAAGGAGGAGTGAGTTACAGTAATCAATGCGGGAGGTGACGAGGCTGTGGACCAGGATAGCCGTGGTGTGAGGGGTGAGGGAGGGTGGAGACGGTTAATGTTTCGTAGGTGGAAATATGCAGACCGGGTGATGTTATTGATGTGTGAGTGGAAAGACAGTGAGCTATCGGGCATGACACCCAGACTCTTAACTTGAGGGGAGGGGGACACTGTGGAACTGTCAATAGTGAGGGAGAAACTGTCAGTTTTGGATAAAGTGGATTTGGTACCGACCAGGAGGAGTTCTGTTTTATCAGGGTTGAGTTTGAGGAAGTTGGAGGTGAACCAGGATTTAATTTCTGAGAGGCAGTGGGTGAGGGAGGAGGGTGGAAGAGAGGTGTCGGGTTTACTGGATAAGTAGATCTGGGTGTCATCCGCGAAGCAGTTAAAGTGAATACCAAATTTACGGAAAATATTGCCAAGTGGGAGGAGATAGATAATGAAGGGGAAAGAGGAGGGGCCCCAGGACGGAACCCTGGGGCACACCTGAAGTGACGGGGGAGGGCTGTGAAGTGAAGGATTTGAGTTGGATGAACTGAGTGCGGCCAGTGAGGTAAGAGTGAAACCAGTGAAGGGGGGGTGTGAGTGATACCTATGGAGGAGAGTGTATGGAGGAGGATTGGGTGAGAAATAGTGTCAGAGGCCGCACTCAGATCGAGGAGGATGAGAATGGAGATTAAACCGGAGTCAGCTGCCATGAGGAGGTCGTTGGTGATCTTGATGAGGGCTGTTTCTGTACTATGGAGGGGACGGAAGCCGGACTGGAACTGTTCATAGAGGCTGTTATGGGTGAGATGGGAGTGGAGTGGAGAGGCAACAGTTTTTTTAAGAATTTTGGAAATGAAGGGGAGGTGAGAAATGGGGCAGAGGTTACTGAAATCGTTGGGGTCTGAACCAGGTTTTTTCAGGATGGGACTGACGGCTGCGGTTTTGAAAGGGGTGGGAACAGTTCCAGTGGACAGTGAGGAGTGGATAATGGCTGAGATGAAGGGGAGCAGAGAGGGGAGGCAGGATTTGACCAGAGAAGTGGGGAGGGGGTCTAGCTGGCAGGATGAAGGTTTGGACTTTCTGATGAGGTCAGAGATAACTGAGGGATGAGGGAGTTTGACGGTGGAGAATGGTTGATAAGGAGGGAGGAGTTCAGAGGAGGGGAGTGGTGAGGAAGTGGAGCCCAAGTGCTAGTGAATTTTATTGATTTTGTCATTGAAAAACCGGAGGAGGGACTCACAGGTGTCTGAGGAGTACATGTGGGGGGGTAGGGAGTCCGGGGGTTGAATGATTCTGTTATAAACGGAGAAGAGAGTCTTGGTGTTTCCAGCATTTGAGCAGATGAGTCCAGAGTAGTATTGAGATTTGGCATGAGAAATGGAGTCCTTATAGAGCGTTAACTGAGCTAAGTAGATGTCTTTGTGGATATCGAGACCGGTTTTCCTGAAGAGTCTTTGAAGCTGTCGATTTTGGGATTTCATGGAACGGACATGTGGGGTGAACCAGGGGGCAGACCGGGTAAAGGAGACAGAGCGGGATTTGACAGGAGCAAGTGTGTTGAGTATGTTGGAGAGTCCATTATTGTACTGTGTGACGAGATCATCGGGGGTGGAAGTGGGGTCCGGAGTCAGGGTGGTGATGCAGGAGGAGAGGGAGTCCATGTTAATGTTCTTAATATTGCGGTATGAGATGATACGGAGAGGTTTGGAGATAGAGAGCTGGAGGGTGACGTTAAAAGAGAGGAGGAAATGGTCCGTAATGTGAAGTTTGTCAGCAGTACAGTTGGAGGGGGTGAGACCTGAGCAGCAAATTAAATCAATTGTGTGACCTTTTATGTGTGTGGAGAAGTCTGCAAACTGTTGGAATCCAAAGCTGTCAAGTAGTGATGAGAAATCCATGGTGAGGGGAAGAGCAGTATTGTCCATGTGGATATTGTGGATATTAGTTTAAACTTTTATCAGGGCGATCTGTACAGCATTATGTTGGCTCATTGTTTGGGGTTTTTAGTTTTTTAAAAATTATGGAATTTTGTAGATATTCATGGTCCCCAGAGGATGAACCCCACTGACCTTGTTCATCTCCTGACTTTTTCCTTGTTTTGTTGTTGTTGTTGTGAAATGTCTCGACAAGTATTGAACTGGATTACCTTTCTGTTTTCTTTTGTTTTCTTTCTTTTGTTTTTTTAATAATACTTTCATGGTGCCCAGAGGTTGAATCATCATAACTTTTATGATCCGACTTTTTATTTACTACCATCATCAGGTCAAACATTCTGATTAGTCCAATACTTTTCCATCATACTGTATATCAGTGGAATTCATAATTAACCTGTTAACATGTTTCCTTCTACTGTTATATGATCCTCTCTGAAATGCATGTCATTATGAGAGAGGCTCACCTTGCAACCACAAACATGACACTCAAACTGTGACCTCAGTCTGGTGCATCCATTTGATAAATACAGAGGAACATGCGTTTGGTCCTGAATGTATCATATCTGTGCCTAAAAAACAGGTGCAAAAGCTGCAGTAAATCAGGCCTTTGTTATTACAGTAACTATGCTTACATGCACAATAATATCCCACTATCAAGCTGAATATGCCAATATTTGGAATTTGATGCTGGTCATGAAAACAGCATAGATATTCCAAATTAGGCCTTTTTCCAAATTTGCACATTACGTATAGAATAGAATATTTCTCTGACCTCTTTGTGTTTTCACCATTTTCTTCTCTGATTAAGAAACTCTTAAACCACTTAAAGTCCTCCTCTCTACTCCTAACAGTTTTTCAACTTAGGAGCTCTTTTAAGGTCCAAGATGCTCTGTGAATAACTTTTATCTTTACAAGGACCTAGTCTTAACTTTAAGGGGAAATTCTAAGAAAACATCAAACTACTCAGAATTTTCTTAGGATTTCCTCACTAGGAGCAACTCTTAGCACTAAGATAGTTTGTGAATATGGCCCCTGGTGAAGACTGGCAAGTTTTAAGTGATAAACAGTAGTCAGACTGTATCTGCTATTTCAGTGTGTCAGGCTCCAACATGCCTGTTGATTTATAGTACAAACTTTGGAGGATAATAAATCAGCAAGACAAGTCTCATGTGCACATATTTTGAAGGGTTTCTGTAGTTATTTTGCATCAGTCTGGTGTTGGTTGCAAAAATATTAATCAGTAGCTCTGCGGAGCAGAATTGTGTCTTGACAGATGACAGACAGATCACTTCAGTAAGACACTGCAGATGGAACAGATACTTGTTTTATGTTTTTGTGCCATTATTTTGTTATGACCAGTTATGTTGTGCAGCTCCTCTAAACTTTTAGCTGAGGTAAAGGTAGGCAGTCATGTCGGATACTTGAGTAGAAAAACATAAGCTAAATTAACCCTTCAAATTCACCATGTATGTCATAACTGGCCCACAACAGAATAATGCACCCCTAAGGACTTGAAGAGAAACTGTGAAAATATTTACCTGCAGCAGCAATCGGGTGTTGTTCTCACTTTGAAAGAAAATTACAGATGTGTAGCTGAGATCAAAATGAAGGCCGATGCAGATGGATGCAGTCCGAACACAGGGGCCGGAAGTAAGGGGGCAAGGAAGGGGCCATTGCCGCTCCACTTTACGCTCTGGCCCACATTCATTTAAAGTCACGGATCGCTGTATTGTGGCGGGAATGATCCCATCCCAAGATGGTCTTTAATTTTATAAGAGATTATTTCAGAATATAAAATGGTATCTTGATGCGTCTTTCCCACATATTGCATGTTGGTGGCTGACCACTTCTGTGCTATCTTCTTTAGAAGAGGAGGTGTAGATTAACAGGAACCCACAGCATTTCCTGACTTACCATATTTATTGTAAAGCGTCTGGAGGCATCACACATTGGTACAGAGGACTTATTCTGGTGTGGTCTTGCAGCTTTCAAAGGTAAATGTTGTGACATTACTTTTTTCCTGTATGAAGAGATTATTTCAACTTATTTTTTAACTGCAGAGTACAGAATACTGTGTTCAGACCAACTGTGTTTTATTTCATTTGGATTATTATCTGTCTTTTTCTTTAAATTATAAAAAGAGAGAGTGATTGTGTAACAGTGTAACAAAGATGTGTTTAATGAAATGGCAGAAAAGGTTACAAAAAAACATGCAGAAAGCTACAGAGTTTTGAATTAATTAAAACTGTAAGACTGAACAGAAATTATCACGACTGCGTAGACATTTCAGGAAGTGAGTCCACTTAGCTCCAACAGTTTTCTGTTGATTATATGTTTGTAACCCAGGACAGGATACAGTCAGTTTATGATTCAGTTAATGTTGTTTCTGTAAAATAAGAGCATGAATCAGTACATAAAAGACATTGGAGATTATTCGTCCATGTGAACCTCTTCCTCCATAATCAGAGGGCAGAGGGGCATTCAACAAGTAGTGGAGCATCGAGTAAAGAAGACGGTCAAAACGTCCTAAACCCGTTTACATGAACATTAAAGATTACATTAAATTACTGAAACAACTGAACAGTGTTCTGTGGCTGCAGAAAAGACCTCACAGCAGCATACACAATATTGTAACCAGAACATGTTGTACCTGAAACTGTATTATTAGGGGTATAGTGTATACTGTTCAGTAGTGTTGTCACGATACCAAAATCTTTGTTCCGGTACCAATACGAATATGAATTTGGATACAAACCTTTAGAACAATAAATAGCAGGGGTGTAACGCTACCAAAAAAATCATAGTTCGGTATGTACCTCGGTACGGACGTCACGGTTTGGTTGCTCAAATGTTTCACTAAGTTGGTGTTGTCTCGTGTTGTCTCCCTTCGCGAGGCAGACTTTCTCTTGGGCCAGCTGCGAATGTTAATACAAGTGTTGTCATACACACCACTTGCGCAATCTGTGCTCCAGTAGGAACAAGAAAGGCATTTGTGTGCATAAATGAGTAAAATAAATTAACTAAATTAATGAATTGAATCAATTTCAAAGTACCGGTATTTTCCAAATGCAGTGTAGTACCGTTTGGAATACTCTAGTACCACGGTACTATTTTAGTACCGGTATACCGTGCAACACTACTGTTCAGTGATATCACTGATCAGTATGGTCACTTTCTATAACTGATATAAGCAGATATTAGGCAACATGTTCCATTTCCATAACCTCATCTCTTAAACAACAGGTTTCACTCTGAAGAATGGAAGAAGTCAACATTTACAACACTTCACAGGACAACAACAGCAGCCTCACCCATGATTATGAAGATTATAATTATAAACAAGTTGAATTCATCAAGAAAGTGGTGACAATCATAATCATGTGTATCGGCCTTCCTTTGACCCTTGTGGCCATCTATGCTGTTCGTTCCCTGGTATGTATATTTTTACTTTTACCATATTTGTTTATTTACTGTCTGTGCCAAAATCATGATCTAGGTTAGGGGCCAGGTGTCAGGGGACTGGATGAATTGTTGTAATGATTTATACATTCACAGGAAAAATATTACTCCATAGTTACAGTGCACATAAAGCTCCCATTATTAATCTGAATATGCCAATATTTGGAATTTGATGCTGGTCATGAAAACAGCATATTCTGTCTGGATATTCCAAATTAGGCCTTTTTCCAAATTTGCATATTCCAAATAAAACATGTGGGATATGAGGGTATTATTCAGGTTTGAGGAGTGATCCCATGTTCCACGGGCATGTTTATCAGAGTATGCACGGCTGCATGTAAACATGAATATTAGTGGAATATCCTTTTATATTATCCATGTAAACACCTTAGTAGGAATATTGTCTTTTCAGAATAAAGGCAAAAAACTGAATATTTTGTGCATGTAAACCTAGTCAGTGACTGTGTGTCTTTTCTGATATTTCAGACAGCACAAAACAGAGCGTGATGAAAAGTGAATAAATGGCTCTGATAACAAATTCTGGGCACAGCAAAATGACACATCTGGGAGGAGGTGGACCTCATGTTCACAACTGCTTTCTAACTTGCACCAATGTTTTCTTGCAGGTGAAAGATGATCATGTTGTTCGATCTCGTCATCAACCTTCTCATTACCGACCTCATTCAGCTCTGCTGTATGATTGCCAGGTGCTACCTAAGAACTGGTTACTCAGTGGTGGATTTATCTTACTTCCAATTTACGGCTATTGTCTGCTGGGCAGTATTGGTTTCATGGTGTGCATCGCCCTGGAAAGGTAGCTGTCTGTCTATCCAGTATGTGTGTACCTACTTCTATGTTCAGCCATTGTATTATGATATCATTCTGAAGCTGTGTCTGTCTTGTATTGCAGGTATTTGGTCATCGCCTGCCCACTGTGGTACCGCTTCAGACGAACCATCAAGGTCTCTGTGCTGGTCTGTGTCGTGGTCTGGGCCCTTCCTGCTGTCATTCTCTGTCTTCTTATTGCTGCAAGGAACTCAGCAACCATCGGTGGCATCCTCTTCCTCCTTCCTCTCCCACTGTTCATATTCTTCCTTGGTGGGACCCTCAAAGCCCTGTCTGCTTCCATCTCTGTCCACTCTGATGAAAAACGAAGAATTGTAGGAATGTTGGTCCTGGTGCTGCTTATTTACACACTGTTGTTCCTGCCCACCATTATTTTGTATCTGGCACAGGAAAGCAGTGACATCGATGAACGTAAGCTAAGCAACCTGTCTTTAACATTTGTGCAGTTTAGTCCTCTGGCAGACTTATTTCTGTATATTTTCATGAGGAAAGGGACCATTGACAAGCTGTTGGCTTCTGTGTGTTGTTGCAGAATGGACAGTGATGATATCAGCAGTCCAGTGTGAATGATGACAAAATGTCCACAGTCAGCTTCATGTAGGCAGAGAAAGAGAGACAGAGATCCGGGGCTATTCATAAAACATTCAGGGCTGAGGCCTCAGACAGCCAGGCTTAAAGACGCCACTGGTTATAGCTAATGTGTGTCTGTCCCAAACTGTGTTTGTTTTGATCTTTTAATCTTTATTTTATACAAATAGTTTTGCTGTTTTCGTGGGAGGCACGTAGGAAGTGATTCAGAGCAGGATTACGCAACAGCTGCAATGTGCTTAACAATATTGATAAATTCTTACTTCACAGTGATGCTAATGGAAAAACAGAACAGCAGAAGTAGGTACTAATTCACTGACATGGTAAAATGAAGTCAGATGAAATGGGTCAGTGTGTTGGTGCATGTATGTCGACAAAGTTCTCAAGAAGAACCAGTGACACACAGAGACAGTATTGGTCACTGACGTGACAGATGATTGTGGGCTTAGATGTCTGGGCTGATCAGTCAACACCACAGCACACATCTTGTGCATCCATGTATTGCTTTCATTGCTGATGCTGTTCCACTCCCAGTTAAAGATGACTTTGGTTTTAAATAAATCAGCTTATTGTATACATCTGGTGTGGACTCCCTTCCTTCACATTCACTGAGCCATTTTGTGTCAAGTATATTTCATGTGCATAAGGCCAAGAAGATAAGAGATGTAGATCATGTGTAACTATCAGATGCTACTTATAAAATGGTAAGTTCAATATTTATGTATATAAACCTGCAACAAGCTCAGCTGCTATTTACTCATCAGAACAGCAAAGTCTTGAATATACAGACTTAACATGCATGGGCCGATTACAATTTCCTTTGTGGTGTTTTATCAACCCCACTTCCCTCTCGCACTAATGCATATTGTGCCTTACAGGCGCATCTCAAAAAATCAAAATATCGTGGCAAAGTTCAATATTTCTCATCAGTTATTTCAGAAAGTGAAAATAGTATATATTGTGGACTCACACAGTCCAGTCCCACATTTCCTCTCTACCTTCGAAGATAATGATAGCCAACACCACCTCCGTGTGCTGTAGGTGTATCATTGACCTATACTGCATGTTGCAACTTACCATATTTATTAGAAACTTAGAATGCTGAGGACACGACGGACTTTCATGTAGAAGACTCATTCAGGTGGAGCCTTTCAGCTTTCAAAGGTAAATTTTGTGACATTATACTATAAAGTTTTTGTTTTTGTTTTTTAAAGATAGAGGCACTATAAACAATTAGGAAGTGATTATGCAACATTTAAGAAGCTGGCAGCTTTGGGCTGTAGCTGCAGAAAACTGTGTTTAAACCAGCTCTGTTTTATTACACTTGGGTGTTTCACTCTTTTTCCATAAACTGCAAGGAAAAAAATTCGAATGAACAAAGAAAATGAGATGCACAATTAATAGGAAATCGATAAACATTAGAAAGTACACTTGTCTATTTATTTAGAACATGCTGAGAAAGGCTCTTTTTACATTTTCTACTGTTTACTGTATGTTCTAAACCATCATTAATCTTTAGGCATGAAAAAAATGCAGTTTTTGTTTTTGTTTTAAACATGCATTTTCAAAGACTTTTAAGTCTTTTGCTGAAGAACTAGAAACAGATGAATAAAATATTTTATGTGATACTGTAACAATATATTTTCAATGCTGTTAAACATTCACATTTTAATGTAATATATTCTCATGCCATAGTGTTAAACCTTGCTGCTGACTCCTCAGCCTCTCCCATGCAACTCTTATGATTCAGTATAAGATGTTTCATGAAATAACAGCATGAAACTTTACACGAAAGGTAAAACAAATGGTTCATCAAGTGAATTAAAAATCCAAAAATCAGAGGTCAGAGCGGCATTCAACCAGTAGTGGAGCATCCAGTTCAGAAGACAGGCAAAACATCCTCAACCAGTTTACACTGGCATTCAAATTCCATTCCTGAAACAAGCAACATGTACGTCACAGGACCTTGTACTATCTAAAACTATATGCCATTTTGGCATCAGACACTGATGCCAAGACCTTTTGCAGTGGTATGATATGCCACCAGACGCTGTCAGTTTGTAATGAACCTTTTGCAGTGTTATGATCCATCACTGGACGACACCTTTTGGGGTGGCATGATACGTGACAGGATGGTGTCATATTGAAAAGCTGCTGGTTACGAAGCAATACAAGGAGCTGGAAAGTCCTTGTAGGATGTGTGGGTGGGGTGGTGATTGGTCCAACAAACTCTAGACTTTCACCCCGACACATTCTCACACCAACCTCGATACATATTGACGTTTGGTCATGGACTTTCCACGTCAACATACCAAGTGCAAGGTACCCTGGGTGCGTTGGTTGTTGATGGGACGCCGTGTCAAGTTCTGCCTGTTACATGCATTGTCTTCTTTCAAAATACACTTCAGTTTTCACAGGAAATTTACTGTTTACATACAGTCTCTCTCAAAATAAACACACTATGTCAATACAACACAAATTTAAGCTTTTTTTCCTCCAGCAGTGAACGCAAGTGGTTGGGTTTAGGCAACAAAAACACGTGGTTAGGTTTCAGAAAAAAGAACCCATCCGCCGCCTTAATTCTTGTCCCGCTGTGTTTCCCTGATGCCGCAGAACGCCGTTAAACTACAACAGTGCCGGCACTGAAGGACAGTTTTTTTCGTCAGTGTCTGATGCCGCAAGTCACTGCCAAAGCGCCCGATTTTGATGACTTTGGAGTGAGAACTGGTTGTCCACCCAGGAGCCCGGTTTGCTTCCCATATGAATGTAGAGCCAAACCGTGATGTTTTTTTTTCTAAACTTAACCACATGCTTTTATTGCTGCATTTGGAATAGAAAGCATAATGCAATTGAACAGAGTATTGTCTCACACTTTTCTGCCTGATGAAGACACACAGGTAGTATGAGAGCAGTCCAAGAATTGCCTTATATAGTGTACCAATGAAGAGAGTTTAATCCTATGGGCCCGAACGACGCATAGTGCGTCCAAATTCACACCTGGTCTTTATTGATTTTCTCGCGACCGTGCGTCATAGCGAGAAGCCACACATATCACGTGAAACACCGGAATTGTAGCTTTCCAACAAGCTTTCCAACAAGACCAACATTGGACTACTTGTCGGTAGTCCAATGTTTTCACAGCGAAAAAAAAAGATAAAGTTACATTAAAATTATGTATAACAAAGCTTTCATACAGCTTTGCACACACATTACTCTTGGATGGATTACTCGCGAATGCAGGCTCGCACAGAAATGCGACGCATATCACATGAAAGCGCAGGAGTAGATCTTTCCAGTGATATCACACACATCATTGTGCTGTCATCCCATCACGCTATAAATCCAGATTAATTGTCTAGAAAATAAAAACCTGACGAATTTCTTTACAACCCATTATACAGATCCTGTTATCAGTCACTTCATATAGTGAGGAATATCGTATCTTACCACGTCTTACACTTGCGTGTGTTTCTCCCTGTCTATCCACATTTGTAGTCTGGCTTTCAAGATGCAAATATCTCCATATTGTCCAGTTGACACTCCATCAAACTTTGTATGACAAGACCAGCACACTTCACCTTTGCGCACCCAGACAACTGCAGCCTAATTATGCATGCTGACAGGGCCTTAGTCACCATGTACATTGAGGGGGACATGTGCCCCCCCACCAATGCCCAAAATGTCCCCCCAATATATAACTGAAACTGAAAAACAAATGTTGTCTTGGAGGACATCATTGCACTTGGTTGACTATTTTTCTATGATCTTAGATGTAAATATTGCATGTTTCCTTCAGATAAAACACATTTTGACTTGTCAATGAGTCAATGGAATTTCTTGCAATAATGAAAAATACTGGCAATCATGTCCGCCTGGCACAAACCACATTTAGTTTGTTAGTTTGTCATTTTATCCTTTAATCACAGAAGCAAACCAGATTTTTTTTTCGTGTACTGAGCTCAAAACTGCTATGCCGTCTTATTCCTAAACCTTTATTTTAAGTGTTTTTGATTGTATTTAACACTTAAAAGCATCTTAACAATTCTTAAGAAAGTTTTCCTTTTTTGGTGTCTGTTTGTTTCTCTTTTTTCTACAAATAAACTAAACAACATACTCAAAAAAAAAAAAAGCTTAATAATGTTTCATTTTTGGTGTTTTCGTGATAGGAATGCTAGTTTTTAGGAGGGCTTTTATATGCTCGGCATTATGGAGTTATTATAATTGACCTATGGCTAAGCCACGCCCCCCTCCACTCGCTCGGCCAAACTATCAACATTCAGTGAGCTGAGCTATGGCAGGTGTCACAGTACATGGTGTTTCGCAGGAGGCAATTGATGATTTTTGGGGACATAACGATCAGATATCATTGAGGAGTAACCAAAAGGGCCTAAACTACGCATTGGAGGGATATATTCATCATTTTATTGTTGAGAAGGTTGATGAAAAGCTTAAATTACAAGCCAGAATTTACAGGTCACAGCGTACGCTTGTGAACCGCATCTCGTTGCCGTCGCCATCAAAGACAACAAGTTAAAGTGCCACTGAAGTTAAGGTTTTTGGCTCAGAATATGAGAAAAGGATAACGGCCTTTTTACCATCTTTACCAAGAGTGTCTCTGTTAGTTTGGTGCTACAGTATTTACACTGAATCATTCAGCATAATGTTTGCCAACCTTTGTTATCTCTGCCATTACAGATAAGTTAATGAAGCTAAGCTCCAGAAGTTAACGTTAGCTTAACTAGAGCCCTATGGACAACAGCTAACAGTGATGTACAATCATCAAAGTACAAAATTAGAACAAAATAGACTAATGAACTCCCAGCAAACAAGGTGGCATGATGAACAACGCAGCTAGGAGCTAATGTTAGGCTAACTTTAGCTAACGTTAGCTAGAGATGTTAAAGATAACTTCATATTTCTTTCCAGCAAAGTGACAATATGTTGCCTCAAACACAATGTTGACTTACCTTAGAACAGATGTAGACATCATTGTTAATCTTATTCACATTGAGTTGATGTTGTGGTCTAACGTTACCACACAACTTTATCCAAAGGAGACACTTTTCTCAGTTGAAATGTGGTTTATGAAAGGGTAAAAAATGCACTTCGTCGCCCAGCCTCTCAGGATACCTTGTGTCGGAGTTGCATGTACCCCATGCACACCGTTCAAATCTTCGAAAAAGCTCATAAACCAAACTGACATTCTGTAATGCATTTCAATAAATGTCCAGGCAGAGAATGTCCAAGTGTATGGGAATGGCTATATGCACTGTGATTGGCTCATCACATTTGAGGGCGGGACTTAGCCATAAGTCAATTAATGTTATAGGCTATAAAATTGTACAGTTTGTGGAAATTAGATAAAATGTGTCTGCCTTTGACTAACTCACTGAATTAAAAACATGGTAGAACTCTATTGTCTTATGGTATATATTGGAATATAACTCAGAAGTACTGCAACCACAGACAAAATTTGGGTGGGTTTAAATCTCTATTGAATATAAACAGTTGTGGTGTTACTTAAGTCCTTAGAATGTTCGACGTCCTGCACTAACAGGGACTGGATAGGAAAAAATAGATATGGCACTTCTCAGTGTTCGATCTCTAAGCCATGAGACCTGTTTTTGACAGGCGTGTCCTCACATCTGCAAGTGTCGCAGGGTGTTTTCAGGTCATTATTGAGAAAAGAAGCTTTGGTTTCTCAGTTGAACTATCAGAGGAAGATAAAGACATTATTAGCAGGAAATGCAGAACATTCTACAACCACACTTTGATATCTGTTCAGAGGCAGACGGTTAGCAAAGTTACAGGCGGTGCTGGACTGTCATGACGCACTGTGTAGATATGGTGGTCCTTGACTGGTCCATGTGTGCAACAGTTTTCACTGCATGAACATATTAATGTTTTTTATTTTTTATAGTTGCATCGAAACAATATGATCCACATGACTGAGAATATTTTAACGTACAAGCTCAGCTGCTGTTGACTCATCAAAGCTGCAAAATCTTAAACATACAGACCTAACATGCAGGAGCTGATTACCACTTGCTTTGTGATGCTTTATCGGCCTGACCCTCCTCTCACACTTAAGTTTTCTCTTTCTCAAGAGATGATGGTCCTGCAAATATCCGCTGTGTAGATTATCGTCAACGAACTGCATGTTACAATTTGCCATATTTATTGTAGACCATTTGGACACTATAAACAGTCAGGAGGTGATTATGCAACATTTACAACATTTAAGAAGCTGACAACTTTGGACTGTAGCTGTACATTAAACTGTGTGTTTACTGTGTTTTTCCTTTAATTTGGGAGAATTATAATTATAATTATAAAAAAATATATATATAAAAAAAACATAAAAACATGCACAAAGATGCAGTATTTGAATTGAAAAAAAAAGATCTGGGTAAACGAAGAATGTAAGAAGAAAATCAGAGAGCATGCACAATTAGAAAATTAGGTAACACTTTACTTGAAGGTATCTACATAAGGGTGACATGACACTGTTATAACTATGACATGACACTGTCATGAACTTGTCATAAACATTATGTACATGTCATAAACGTTTATGACTGCTGTCATTAAGTGTCATTCGTTTTCTGTAATGACAAGTTGACATTGGTTGGGTTGTCTTGATCTGACAACTTGACATTAATTAAAGTGACATTACCAGATGTTGTCTTTGTCATGACAAGTTGACATTAACATAAAGACATCTTCTGGTAATGTCATCCTGATTAATGTCAAGTGATTAGCCAGTGTGTCATAACTGACGTATTCGACAGCACAAAACAGAGATTGATGAAAAATGTATAAATGGCTCTGACTGCAATTACAGAGCAGAACAAGATGACTTATTTTGGGAGAGGTGGAGTTCAGATCGTGTTTACAACTGTTTATTTTCTTTCCATTTCCTGCAGGTGCGAAATGATAATGTTGCTCCAATCTTCATCATCAACCTTCTCATTTCTGACCTCATTCAACTCTGGTGCATGATCGCTGAGGTGGCACAACTTAAGGACGGGATGATAGTTGATATTTTCACACATATTTACTACTTCTGTGTGGGGTCAGTGGTGGTTCATGTGGTGCATCGCCTTGGAAAGGTATCAGTCTGTCCATCCAGTATGTGTAAAGCTCGGACTGTATAATCCTGAAGCTGTGTCTACCTTGTATTGCAGGTATCTGGTCATTGCCTGCCCACTGCGGTACTGCTTCAGACGAACCATCAAGATATCTGTGGTGGTCTGTGTCGTGGTCTGGGTCCTTCCTCTTGTCTTCATACTCCCTTTATTTGTCTGCAATGATGTGGAGGTTCAAGAAACCATCCTCACCTTCTTCTGTTTTCTTCCTCTCCCACTGCTAATATTCTTCCTGGGTGGGACCCTCAAAGCCCTGTCTGCTTCCATCTCTGTCCACTCTGATGAAAAACGAAGAATTGTAGGAATGTTGGTCCTGGTGCTGCTTATTTACACACTGTTGTTCCTGCCCAGCATTATTTTGTTATTGGTAAAAGAAGCCAGAAATAGGGGTATCTTGAGACGCCTGTTTCCTGTGTTTCTTCGGTTGAGTCCTCTTACAGACTTATTTCTGTATGTTTTCATTAGGAAAGGGACCATTGACAAGCTGTTGGCTTCTGTGTGTTGTTGCAAAATGGACAGGAACAATATCAACACTCCAGCAGTAGTGATGATGAACACATATCCACAGTCAGCTCCAGGCGGAGAGACAATAGAGGGAGACGTGTAGGCAGCTAGATAGAGACAGATTCTGTCATCGACTGATATGATTTCCAATAAGACACCGAACTGTCGATACCAACTTGCCTTTTTTGAAATTTTATTCAGGAAAAGGAAGTAAAAAAAAGCAAAAGGAGCTCACAATTTAGCAAACGATGAAAAGAGTTAGTATGTAACCAGGTAAATTAAAAACATTGACATCTTACAGAATCTATGACCTTTCATTCTGGAATTAAAGTGTTTAACAAGATTAATTTCATGAGTTTCATTCATTCTGCATTATATTGTATGCCGAGGGGGCAGAATACATAAACGCACTTTTTGCAATTTCCATAGGGCATTTGGAACTGTTAGCATAATGAAATTCTGCCTGATAAAGACACACATGAGAGCAGTCCAAGAATTGCCTTATATATAAAGTGTACCAATGACAGGATGGCCAGAGCAGACCATAACTCACAGTGAGGAGTCAGAGCTTTACAACTGGTAACAAGCCTCAGAGAAGCATAGTAAACTGTTTCAACCTCTATGACAGATCGCCATAAACCAGGCATTGTCCAAAGTCTGGCCCGGGGGCCAATTGTGGCCCACAGACAAATTTTAATTGGCCCTCAGCTTGACTTTCAAAATATACTATATGTGGCCCTTTACACAATAAAGGTTAATCGAGTAAGATCACTTCACATTTTTGCCTTTCACTTCACAATGACAGGACTATCATACAGTTTGTAGACAGGCATCAAGTAGTTATAAATCATTAAAAGATAAAAATGGTTGCATTTGTCTCACTTTTTTTTAAACCCACTTAATACGAGAATCAGTTGGCCCCCAGGTATTTTCACATTATTTTATCTGGTCCCCATTCAAAAAAGTTTGGACACCCCTGTCAAAAACCAAGACAAGTAAAAAAACAAAAGAGTCTTGAATTTGCTATGGGAGTTCTGCTTGACAGGAAATGATTGGGTAAACCTGCTCTGGTTCACTGCGACCGCTTCAACAAATGTAAATAAAATACACATTTATTAGTTTGTTAGTTTTTCATTGTTATCCTTTAATCACAGGAGCAAACCAGATATTTTTTATTCACTGAGCTCAAGCTGATATGCCGTCTTATTCCTAAACCTCATTTTAATTGTTTTTGTTTTTATTTAAGACTTAAAAAGCAAGTTTTGATGACATTTTCCTTTTTTTTTACTGAATAATGTTTTATTTTTGGTGTTTTACTGGTAAAAATGCTAGTTTTTAAGTTTTGATTCAGGGCAAGTATTTTGCTTTTATATGCTTGACATTATGGACTAATTATTTTATGTTATAGTATATAAAATTGTACAGTTCTTGGAAATTCAATTAAAAAATCTATCTCTTGATAAAACTGGGAATGTCTGCATTTGACTAACTCACTGAATTAAAAACATGGTAGAACTCTATTGTCTCATGGTGTATATTGGAATATACAGTACAGGCCAAAAGTTTGGACACACCTTCTCATTCAATGCGTTTTCTTTATTTTCATGACTATTTACATTGTAGATTCTCACTGAAGGCATCAAAACTATGAATGAACATATGTGGAGTTATGTACTTAACAAAAAAAGGTGAAATAACTGAAAACATGTTTTATATTCTAGTTTCTTCAAAATAGCCACCCTTTGCTCTGATTACTGCTTTGCACACTCTTGGCATTCTCTCCATGAGCTTCAAGAGGTAGTCACCTGAAATGGTTTTCCAACAGTCTTGAAGGAGTTCCCAGAGGTGTTTAGCACTTGTTGGCCCCTTTGCCTTCACTCTGCGGTCCAGCTCACCCCAAACCATCTCAATTGGGTTCAGGTCCGGTGACTGTGGAGGCCAGGTCATCTGCCACAGCACTCCATCACTCTCCTTCTTGGTCAAATAGCCCTTACACAGCCTGGAGGTGTGTTTGGGGTCATTGTCCTGTTGAAAAATAAATGATCGTCCAACTAAACGCAAACCGGATGGGAAGGCATGTCGCTGCAGGATGCTGTGGTAGCCATGCTGGTTCAGTGTGCCTTCAATTTTGAATAAATCCCCAACAGTGTCACCAGCAAAACACCCCCACACCATCACACCTCCTCCTCCATGCTTCACAGTGGGAACCAGGCATGTGGAATCCATCCGTTCACCTTTTCTCGCCTCACAAAGACACGGGCGGTTGGAACCAAAGATCTCAAATTTGGACTCATCAGACCAAAGCACAGATTTCCACTGGTCTAATGTCCATTCCTTGTGTTTCTTGGCCCAAACAAATCTCTTCTGCTTGTTGCCTCTCCTTAGCAGTGGTTTCCTAGCAGCTATGTGACCATGAAGGCCTGATTCACGCAGTCTCCTCTTAACAGTTGTTCTAGAGATGGGTCTGCTGCTAGAACTCTGTGTGGCATTCATCTGGTCTCTGATCTGAGCTGCTGTTAACTTGCGATTTCTGAGGCTGGTGACTCGGATGAACTTATCCTCAGAAGCAGAGGTGACTCTTGGTCTTCCTTTCCTGGGTCGGTCCTCATGTGTGCCAGTTTTGTTGTAGCGCTTGATGGTTTTTGCGACTCCACTTGGGGACACATTTAATGTTTTTGCAATTTTCCAGACTGACTGACCTTCATTTCTTAAAGTAATGATGGCCACTCATTTTTCTTTAGTTAGCTGATTGGTTCTTGCCATAATATGAATTTTAACAGTTGTCCAATAGGGCTGTCGGCTGTGTATTAACCTGACTTCTGCACAACACAACTGATGGTCCCAACCCCATTGATAAAGCAAGAAATTCCACTAATTAACCCTGATAAGGCACACCTGTGAAGTGGAAACCATTTCAGGTGACTACCTCTTGAAGCTCATGGAGAGAATGCCAAGAGTGTGCAAAGCAGTAATCAGAGCAAAGGGTGGCTATTTTGAAGAAACTAGAATATAAAACATGTTTTCAGTTATTTCACCATTTTTTGTTAAGTACATAACTCCACATGTGTTCATTCATAGTTTTGATGCCTTCAGTGAGAATCTACAATGTAAATAGTCATGAAAATAAAGAAAACGCATTGAATGAGAAGGTGTGTCCAAACTTTTGGCCTGTACTGTAACTCAGAAGTACTGCAACCACAGACAAAATTAGCTTCTTTTTTTTTTTTTTACCCAAATTACCAAATGATATTTGATCATTGCTCACATGTAGTCTAATGTCATATTTACAAGTATTCATTTGGCCAGCACCACATATAGCTGTTTACTTTTTCCTAGTCACAGCTAGTGTATGTCTCGCTGTGTGTTTTACTTTTTTAAATCTCTATTTAATATAAATAGTTGTGATGTCACACTACACTTAAGTCCTTAGAATGTTTGACATCCTGCACTAACAGGGACTGGATAGGAAAAAATAGATATGGCACTTCTCAGTGTTCGATCTCTAAGCCGTGAGACCCGTTTTTAACAGACTCATGTCCTTGTCACATCTGTAAGTGTCGCAGGGTGTTTTCAGGACATTATTGAGAAAAGAAGCTTTGCGTTTTCAGTTGAACTATCAGAGGCAGATAAAGACATTATTAGCAGGAAATGCACAACATTCTACAACCACACTGATATCTGTTCAGAGGCAGAGGTTAGCAAAGTTTAATAGGCGGTGCTGGACTGTCATGACGCACTGTGTAGATATGGTGGCTTTGAAACTCTTCTGTAAGAAATAATGTCCGCTGTGTAGATTATCATCAACCAACTGCATGTTACAATTTGCCATATTTATTGTCGACCATTTGGATGCTGAGGAGACATTGGTGTAGGGAACTCATTCATGCAGGGTCTCTGCTTTTAAAGGTCAATTTTGTGACATCATATTATATAGATTATTAAAAACGATGCAAACAGTCAAGAAATGATTATGCAACATTTAAGAAGCTGACAGCATTGCACTGTAGCTGTACATACTACTGTGTGTTTACTGTGTTTTTCCTTTAAATTGGGAGAATTATAAGTATATGATTGTGTACAAAAAAACAAATAAAAACATGCACAAAGATGCAGTATTCAGATTTTCTTTTTTTAAAAAAAGATCTAGGTAAACAAAGAATGTAAGAAGAAAATGAGAGAGCTTTCACAATTGACCTATAGCTAAGTCCTGCCCTCAAACGCGATGAGCCAATCACAGTGCGTATAGCCATTCTCATACACTCGGACATTCTCAGACAAAATGATAGCCAGTTAAAAATATCAGTCTCATAAAATATGCTGAACTATTAATTTGAAGTTTTGATTAATAATTAAATTAATGACAATAACCAGAATTAACAGTAACGCCTGAAGGATTTTGGAGTTCTTGACGCAGCAGAGGTTGACTATTCATTCACTCTTGTGCAACATTAAACAGACAGCAGGCATGATTCCAAAGAATTATATTTATTCACTAGCAAAGCAAACCAAAAGACACACATTCTAACTAACTATATACAAGCTTGGTGTGTATATGTGTGTGTGAGAGAGAGAAAGAAGAGAAAGAAAGACAAAGGCGGGTGTGGTGATCAAAGAGCCATTTGGCCTACAAAACAAAATGGCTGACAACAGAGAACTACCAAAATGGCCGGATCAAGGCTTGCTTCAGGTCGGGGGAGGTGTTTGTCTGACCGTGTGGTCAGGACAAAGACAAAGGAAAAGAAGCGGGAACTTTGAGATGCCTGTTTGGGTGTAGCTGTGTTGAAAGCCTATTTGTTAATGAGTCTGTGTGAATGTGATATGTGTTGCAAACGGTCTGCATTAGTGCAGAGATCGTTTAGTTGTGTGCAAGAATCTGTTTGTGAACAGTATTAGCAAACTAAACACTTAGCTTTGGCGAAGCCAACTAATCAATGACCTAGCTGCAAACAATCACAACAATAACTCAATGAACAGCATCAAAGCACATACAACAAGTTAACCAGTCTTGCCTAGCCTGTAAAGCTGCGATAAGCTATGCCCAGTTGTTACGTTACCGATCCTTGAATGGATGGGAGAAAGAGTCACTTGGTGGTGTACTGCTTTGTTAGCGGCACAAGAAGGCTGGGAAGATGGTTCCAGGTGAAGTCTTTGTTGGGTCCTTTGTTCCAAAGGTGAAACTCCGAGGAAGTTGGTTGCTCGGGGTCCTTGCAGAGTTAGACACTGGGTGCTAACTCACTTAGTTCCTTGTTGCTGGAAAGCTAGTTGCAAACCTTGTGTTGCAAGAGAGCCTGTGATCAATTGCCCTCCCTTTAGTGGTTTGGGGCTATGGAGCAAGGGTCTGGACTTCTGCTTTTCCAGGCGCAGCCGGAAAAAGGTGTTAGCTGTTCAACAGCTAGAGCAAGAGAGAGAAGGCTTGAAAGGAGCAGGATTTAGCTTAGAGTTTGGTGACATCACAGAGGGGCATGTCACTGTAACAGTACTGTCCAATCAAGTTGTGAGACTTGTGTCTCACTGAGGTGTGAGGTGAGACCTCCTGTGGAGATGGGTTTCACCTAGCTCTCTTTGTTTGAAAGACAAAGAGCATGCAGAGGACAAAGCTTTTAAATCTCCAGTTTAGATTTTACCAAATGACAAAACATCTGTGGTCCTGTGAATCCCAACATAGCTAAACATGGAAGACCCAGTATGTCTCCGGAACCACAGCGTGTCCATCACAGACCACAAGTTCAGGATTTAAGGCCTTTGCCTGAAGTGCAGTATGACATGGTTGACCACATGTCAAATTATGATGATGAAACAGAGGCCACCAGATGCAAGAGGCCATACTGCACAGGAAAAACGCACGTCTTTTGTGACAAATGCAACATCCACCTGTGCTTTGTGCCACACCGAAACTGCTTCAAGGCTGCTCATCGTAAATGAGTGATTACATGAAAATACCCAGCAAGCTGATGCTTTTCCAGTTGCTTTGTCAATGTGTGATCAGTTGTTACATGGTTAGCTTTCTATATTAAAAAGTATGGAAATGCATTTTGAAGTTCCGTGATAGATTACTGAAGGCAAAACAGATTTCTTGAAGTTACCCACAATCATACAAGTTCATGTGTATGTTATGCAGAAATCCAGTTCCAGGTGTTTAGGTCATAACTGATTAGTTATTACATTACGACATTTTACGCTCATTTAGTCGTGGCGTCCATTGTAATGGACATGAAAAAACACAAATAAAAACATGAGTTTGCAAAAATGTCTTTTTTCCCCTTTATTTCTATGCTGAAGAGGAGTAAAAATCAGCTGGATAAAAGAAAAAATTACTCAGCAGAAAAAATCAGATCTGAAGGGGTTAATTTTATAAGAGATAACTTAAGAATTTAAAATTATATTTTCACTGTCTTTACGTACATTGCATGTTAGTCGCTGACCATTTCTGTGCTATCTTCTTTAGCTGAGGAGGTGTAGATTAATGGGAACCCACAGCATTTCCTGACTTACCATATTTATTGTAAAGCACCTGGAGGCATCACACATTGGTACAGAGGACTTATTCTGGTGTGGTCTTGCAGCTTTCAAAGGTAAATGTTGTGACATTACTTTTTTCCTGTATGTAGAGATTATTTGAAATATTTTTTAAAACTGCAGAGTACAGAATACTGTGTTGAAACCAACTGTGTTTTATTTCATTTGGATTATTATCTGTCTTTTTCTTTCAATTATTAAAAGAGAGAATGATTGTGTACAGCGTAACACAGATGTGTTTGATAAAATGGCAGAAAAGGTTACAAAAAAACATGCAGAAAGCTACAGAGTTTTGAATTAATTAAAACTGTAAGACAGAACAGAAATTACCACAACTGCGTAGACATTTCAGGAAGTGAGTCCACTTAGCTCGAACAGTTTTCTATTGATTATATGTTATGTAACCCAGGACAGGATACAGTCAGTTTATGATTCAGTTAATGTTGTTTCTGTAAAATAAGAGCATGAATCAGCACATAAAAGACACTGGAGATTATTCGTCCATGTGAACCTCTTCCTCCATAATCAGAGGGCAGAAGAGCATTCAACAAGTAGTGGAGCATCGAGTAAAGAAGACGGTCAAAACGTCCTAAACCCGTTTACATGAACATTAAACATTACATTAAATTACTGAAACAACTGAACAGTGTTCTGTGGCTGCAGAAAAGACCTCACAGCAGCATATACAATATTGTAACCAGAACATGTTGTACCTGAAACTGTATTATTAGATTCAATTATGTGATCAGAAATCTAAAAAATATTGAGCTTTTTTTTTTTTTGTGTGTGTGTGTGTGGGTATAGTGTAAACTGTTCAGTGATATCACTGAACAACATGGTCCCTTTCTATAACTTCATCTCTTAAACACTAGGTTTTACTTTGAAGCATAATCATTTGAAACTTTATAATTTGATTAATTAATATTAGCAGATAATGCAACAAATATTGAGCTTTTTTTTTTAAATATTGGATGTAAGCTTACTGTATTTGTGTTTGTGTGACCTTGCACAACACAGCTTTAGCAATATTGCTAGATAACGGCAGATATTAGGCAACATGTTCCATTTCCATAACCTCATCTATTAAACAACAGGTTTCACTCTGAAGAATGGAAGAAGTCAACATTAACACTTCACAGGACAACAACAGCAGCCTCACCTATAACTATGGAGGTTATGAACAAGTTGAATTCATCATGAAAGTGGTGACGATCATCATCATTTGTATCGGCCTTCCTTTGACCCTTGTGGCCATCTATGCTGTTCGTTCTCTGGTATGTATATTTTTACTTTTACCATATTTATTTATTTACTGTCTGTGCCAAAATCTTGATCTAGGTTAGGGGCCAGGTGTCAGGGGACTGGATGAATTATTGTAATGATTTATACATTCACAGGAAAAATATTACTCCATAGTTACAGTGCACATAAAGCTCCCATTATTAATCTGAATATGCCAATATTTGGAATTTGATGCTGGTCATGAAAACAGCATATTCTGTCTGGATATTCCAAAATAGGCCTTTTTCCAAATTTGCATATTCCAAATAAAACATGTGGGATATGAGGGTATTATTCAGGTTTGAGGAGTGACCCCATGTTCCACGGGCATGTTTATCAGAGTATGCACGGCTGCATGTAAACATGAATATTAGTGGAATATCCTTTTATATTATCCATGTAAACACCTTAGTAGGAATATTGTCTTTTCAGAATAAAGGCAAAAAACTGAATATTTTGTGCATGTAAACCTAGTCAGTGACTGTGTGTCTTTTCTGATATTTCAGACAGCACAAAACAGGCGTGATGAAAAGTGAATAAATGGCTCTGATAACAAATTCTGGGCACAGCAAAATGACACATCTGGGAGGAGGTGGACCTCATGTTCACAACTGCTTTCTAACTTGCACCAATGTTTTCTTGCAGGTGAAAGATGATCATGTTGTTCCGATCTACGTCATCAACCTTCTCATTACCGACCTCATTCAGCTCTGCTGCATGATCACTCGGGTGCTACCTAATCCTGGATCACTTTTAATTTACTTCTATTGTCTGGTGGTCAGTATTGGTTTCATGGTGTGCATCGCCCTGGAAAGGTAGCTGTCTGTCTATCCAGTATGTGTGTACCTACTTCTGTGTTCAGCCATTGTATTATGATATCATTCTGAAGCTGTGTCTGTCTTGTATTGCAGGTATTTGGTCATCGCCTGCCCACTGTGGTACCGCTTCAGACGAACCATCAAGGTCTCTGTGCTGGTCTGTGTCCTGGTCTGGGCCCTTCCTGCTGTCATTTTCTATCTCCTCATTACTGGAAGGAACTCAGTAACCATTGGTGGCATCCTCCTCCTCCTTCCTCTCCCACTGTTCATATTCTTCCTTGGTGGGACCCTCAAAGCCCTGTCTGCTTCCATCTCTGTCCACTCTGATGAAAAACGAAGAATTGTAGGAATGTTGGTCCTGGTGCTGCTTATTTACACACTGTTGTTCCTACCCAGCATTATTTTGTTCCTGGCATGGGGAAGCAGTGACATCGATGAACGTAACCTATACAACCTGTCTTTAACATTTGTGCAGTTTAGTCCTCTGGCAGATTTATTTCTGTATATTTTCATGAGGAAAGGGACCATTGACAAGCTGTTGGCTTCTGTGTGTTGTCGCAGAATGGACAGTGATGATATCAGCAGTCCAGTGTGAATGATGACAAAATGTCCACAGTCAGCTTCATGTAGGCAGAGAAAGAGAGACAGAGATCCAGGGCTATTCATAAAACATTCAGGGCTGAGGCCTCAGACAGCCAGGCTTAAAGACGCCACTGGTTATAGCTAATGTGTGTCTGTCCCAAACTGTGTTTGTTTTGATTTTTTAATCTTTATTTTATACAAATAGTTTTGCTGTTTTCGTGGGAGGCACGTAGGAAGTGATTCAGAGCAGGATTACGCAACAGCTGCAATGTGCTTAACAATATTGATAAATTCTTACTTCACAGTGATGCTAATGGAAAAACAGAACAGCAGAAGTAGGTACTAATTCATTGACATGGTAAAATGAAGTCAAATGAAATGGGTCAGTGTGTTGGTGCATGTATGTCGACAAAGCTCTCAAGAAGAACCAGTGACACACAGAGACAGTATTGGTCACTGACGTGACAGATGATTGTGGGCTTAGATGTCTGGGCTGATCAGTCAACACCACAGCACACATCTTGTGCATCCATGTATTGCTTTCATTGCTGATGCTGTTCCACTCCCAGTTAAAGATGACTTTGGTTTTAAATAAATCAGCTTATTGTATACATCTGGTGTGGACCCCTTCCTTCACATTCACTGAGCCAGTTTGTGTCAAGTATATTTCATGTGCATAAGGCCAAGAAGATAAGAGATATGGATCATGTGTAACTATCAGATGCTACTTATAAAATGGTAAGTTTGATGTTTATGTTCTTTAATCTGGCTATAACTGAAGAGACACTCATTTCTTTTTATTCTTTTGAGGCAAATGTAACAGGCATACACAAGTTTTAAGTGCTGTTTCTAACAGCTGCAGCATTTGTAGTCAAACACTTACTAATGAAATGCTGTTGAAACAATGGTTGCTATATAAAGTAGATGCCTTTAGCTTTATTGTAATAGACATCTACGAATCTTTATAATTGCAAATCACCAATACATATGATCACCAATATGATCCACATGATTGAGGATATATAAACCTGTAACAAGCTCAGCTGCTATTTACTCATCAGAACAGCCAAGTCTTGAATATACAGACTTAACATGCATGGGCTGATTACAACTTCCTTTGTGGTGTTTTATCAACCCCACTTCCCTCTCGCACTAATGCATATTGTGCCTTATAGGCGCATCTCAAAAAATCAAAATATCGTGACAAAGTTCAATATTTCTCATCAGTTATTTCAGAAAGTGAAAATGGTACATATTGTGGACTCACACAGTCCTGAGAAGAGGAAGAGCTCTCATCAGATAATTAACTCAAAACACCTGCAAAGGTTTCCTGAGCCTTCAATCTGTCAGTCTGGTTCAGTGCACACAACCACAACCATGGGAAAGACTGCTGACCTAACAGTTGTCCAGAAGACATTCATCTGTGGTCATTGCTGAAAGGGCTAGTTGTTTGCATTGACCTAGAGGTCCACAGTCTTCTTTTCAGATGAAAGTAAATGTTGCATTTTATTCAGAAATCAAGATCCCAGAGTCTGAAGGAAGAGCAGAGACACACAGAATCCAAGCTGCTTAAAATCCGGTGATGATTTGGGGTGCCATATCATCTGCAGGTGTTGGTCCACTGTGAGATTGCACTATAGGGTCACTACAATGTCCCTACTTTATCCTGCCTTTGCTCTTACTTTTTGCCTGACATGTAACACTACAGCATCCGCCTTTAGTGTGACATATAACATATGCATCGGCAGCACTTAATAAACAATAACAATGGCATTAACATGGCCATAACAATCATTTACCGTCCCTCTTATATGGTTGCTGATTCCATCCTCTGCGCGGAGGGTAAGGAGCTCCTGGAAATCACTGTATTCCCAGTTTACGGACATTTTCAGCCACTGTTCCTCCTCATTGATTTAGCTGCTAACTTTAGGCGATACCGTCACCAGACAGGTTAAAAAAATGATGATGCACAGGTGCATGGAGACACCTGGGACCGTTTTCACAAACATTCTGAGAATGCTCTCAGAGAGCTCCTAACTCAGCCTAGAAATGTTAAGTAAGGAGTCCTAGCTTGGGAGTGATTTGGGAAAGTTCTCAAAGCAACTCTGAGCAAGGAAGAGACAGACACTTTTAGCTGAGTGAGGAGGTGTGGCTGACCTTGTATGATGCATCCTTTTAACAAGTGTGATTGGTTGTCAGACACACAACCCTTTGTGAGCCTGCACAGTGTGGACACCCAGTGGAAATGAAATGAACTGCTGCCTGTTAAAGTGTTGTCATTGTTAGTGTGATCACTGTGCTGATGGAAGGTTTAACACAGACCAAAGTCATCACTGCTGCACTGATGCATTTTTACAGTTTTCCAAATATCTTAGTGTTGTGATTGTTTTATGTCTGGTGTTATAGTGTTAGGTGGGAAATGTGTGTGTATCTCTAATGAGATCGATCACAAATATCCCTGCACAAACTAATCTGTGGCATTTCATTAACTCGCTGTCATCTAGTGTTTGGAAAATATTTCTCTGACCTCTTTGTGTTTTCACCATTTTCTTCTCTGATTAAGAAACTCTTAAACCACTTAAAGTCCTCCTCTCTACTCCAAACAGTTTTTCAACTTGGGAGCTCTCTGAAAGTCTAAGATGCTCTATGAATAGGTTTTATCTTCAAAAGGACCTAGTCTTAACTTTAAGGGGAAATTCTAAGGAAACATCAAACTACTCAGAATTTTCTTAGAATTTCAGCACTAAGACGATTTGTGAATATGGCCCCTGGTGAAGACTGGCAGGAACAGAGAGAGAAGTTTGAAGTGATAAACAGTAGTCAGACTGTATCTGCTATTTCAGTGTGTCAGGCTCCAACATGCCTGTTGATTTATAGTACAAACTTTGTAGGATAATAAATCAGCAAGACAAGTCTCATGTGCACATATTTTGAAGGGTTTCTGTAGTTATTTTGCATCAGTCTGTGTGTGTGTGTGTATGTGTGTGTGTGTGTGTGTGTGTGTGTGTGTGTGCGTCATCATGGCAAAATGTGTTTCTGGTGGCGCCTATTGTAGCAGGAAGTACAACAGAAGTGGTTTTGAGTACTTTGCTATGTGTTTATATGTCTGTCTGTCTGTCCGTGGATAGATTTCGTCAATGAGAAAGGGTCGCAACATGCAAGATGCAGTCACAGAAAATTACAGATGTGTAGCTGAGATCAAAATGAAGACCGATACAGATGGATGCAGTCCCAACACAGGGGCCGGAAGTAAGGGGGCAAGGAAGGGGCCATTGACGCTCCACTTAACGCTCTGGCCCACATTCATTCAAAGTCACGGATCGCTGTATTGTGGCGGGAATGATCCCATCCCAAGATGGTCTTTGATTTTATAAGAGATTACTTAAGAATTAAAAATGATATTTTCATTGTCTTTACGTACATTGCATGTTAGTGGCTGACCACTTCTGTGCTATCTTCTTTAGCTGAGGAGGTGTAGATTAACAGGAACCCACAGCATTTCCTGACTGACCATGTAAAGCATATGTAAAGCATCTGGAGGCATCACACATTGGTACAGAGGACTTATTCTGGTGTGGTCTTGCAGCTTTCACAGGTAAATGTTGTGACATTATTTTTTTCCTCTTTGTAGAGATTATTTCAAATTATTTTTTTAACTGCAGAGTACAGAATACTGTGTTCAAACCAACTGTGTTTTATTTCATTTGGATTATTATCTGTCTTTTTCTTTCAATTATTAAAAGAGAGAGTGATTGTGTAACAGCGTAACAAAGATGTGTTTGATGAAATGGATGGAAAGGTTACAAAAAAACATGCACATAGCTATAGAGTTTTGAATTAATTAAAACTGTAAGACTGAACAGAAATTACCACGACTGCGTAGACATTTCAGGAAGTGAGTCCACTTAGCTCCAACAGTTTTCTATTGATTATATGTCATGTAACCCAGGACAGGATACAGTCAGTTTATGATTCAGTTAATGTTGTTTCTGTAAAATAAGAGCATGAATCAGCACATAAAAGACATTGGAGATTATTCGTCCATGTGAACCTCTTCCTCCATAATCAGAGGGCAGAGGGGCATTCAACAAGTAGTGGAGCATCGAGTAAAGAAGACGGTCAAAACGTCCTAAACCCGTTTACATGAACATTAAACATTACATTAAATTACTGAAACAACTGAACAGTGTTCTGTGGCTGCAGAAAAGACCTCACAGCAGCATACACAATATTGTAACCAGAACATGTTGTACCTGAAACTGTATTATTTGATTAAATTATATGAGCAGAAATCTATTATAGTTATTATATCTGTATAATATTGAGCTTTGATTTTTTTGTGTGTGTGTGGGTATAGTGTAAACTGTTCAGTGATATCACTGAACAACATGGTCCCTTTCTATGACTTGATCTCTTAAACACTAGGTTTTACTTTGAAGAATAATCATTTGAAACTTTATAATTTGATTAATTAATATTAGCAGATAATGCAACAAATATTGAGCTTTTTTTAAAATATTGGATGTAAGCTTACTGTATTTGTGTTTGTGTGACCTTGCACGACACAGCTTTAGCTATATTGCTAGATAACGGCAGATATTAGGCAACATGTTCCATTTCCATAACCTCATCTCTTAAACAACAGGTTTCACTCTGAAGAATGGAAGAAGTCAACATTTACAACACTTCACAGAACAACAACAGCAGCCTCACCTATGATTATGAAGATTATTATGAAGATTATGAATATTATAAACAAGTTGAATTCATCATGAAAGTGGTGACGATCATCATCATTTGTATCGGCCTTCCTTTGACCCTTGTGGCCATCTATGCTGTTCATTCTCTGGTATGTATATTTTTACTTTTACCATATTTATTTATTTACTGTCTGTGCCAAAATCTTGATCTAGGTTAGGGGCCAGGTGTCAGGGGACTGGATGAATTATTGTAATGATTTATACATTCACAGGAAAATATTACTCCATAGTTACAGTGCACATAAAGCTCCCATTATTAATCTGAATATACCAATATTTGGAATTTGATGCAGGTCATGAAAACAGCATATTCTGTCTGGATATTCCAAATTAGGCCTTTTTCCAAATTTGCATATTCCAAATAAAACATGTGGGATATGAGGGTATTATTCAGGTTTGAGGAGTGATCCCATGTTCCACGGGCATGTTTATCAGAGTATGCACGGCTGCATGTAAACATGAATATTAGTGGAATATCCTTTTATATTATCCATGTAAACACCTTAGTAGGAATATTGTCTTTTCAGAATAAAGGCAAAAACTGAATATTTTGTGCATGTAAACCTAGTCAGTGACTGTGTGTCTTTTCTGATATTTCAGACAGCACAAAACAGAGCGTGATGAAAAGTGAATAAATGGCTCTGATAACAAATTCTGGGCACAGCAAAATGACACATCTGGGAGGAGGTGGACCTCATGTTCACAACTGCTTTCTAACTTGCACCAATGTTTTCTTGCAGGTGAAAGATGATCATGTTGTTCCAATCTACGTCATCAACCTTCTCATTACCGACCTCATTCAGCTCTGCTGCATGATCCCTTGGGTGCAACCTTGGACTGGAATGATTTCATATCACATCTACAACTATTGTCTGGTGGCCAGTATTGGTTTCATGGTGTGCATCGCCCTGGAAAGGTAGCTGTCTGTCTATCCAGTATGTGTGTACCTACTTCTGTGTTCAATTCGGTAAAGATCAAAAAACACACACATCCGACAGTGAAAATTCAGGGTGATGGATCCAAAATGTATATACGTGAAAAATAAAGAGATGATCTGCACACACACAAGTCTGAGGAAGAGCCTGCTGGCTCGAAACGTCACACTATGATTGAATACATTTTTCTATGGGAGCTTCATTTGGTGTGCGGATCATCTCTTTTTTTCACCTTCTGTTTTCAGCCATTGTATTATGATATCATTCTGAAGCTGTGTCTGTCTTGTATTGCAGGTATTTGGTCATCGCCTGCCCATTGTGGTACCGCTTCAGACGAACTATCAAGGTCTCTGTGCTGGTCTGTGTCGTGGTCTGGGCCCTTCCTGCTGTCATTTACTGTCTCGTCCTTACTGGACCGATCTCAGTAACCATCATTGGCATCCTCCTCCTCCTTCCTCTCCCACTGTTCATATTCTTCCTTGGTGGGACCCTCAAAGCCCTGTCTGCTTCCATCTCTGTCCACTCTGATGAAAAACGAAGAATTGTAGGAATGTTGGTCCTGGTGCTGCTTATTTACACACTGTTGTTCCTGCCCACCATTATTTTGTCCCTGGCATGGGGAAGCAGTGGTATTGATGAACGTAAGCTAAGCAACCTGTCTTTAACATTTCTGAAGTTGAGTCCTCTGGCAGATTTATTTCTGTATATTTTCATGAGGAAAGGGACCATTGACAAGCTGTTGGCTTCTGTGTGTTGTTGCAGAATGGACAGTGATGATATCAGCAGTCCAGTGTGAATGATGACAAAATGTCCACAGTCAGCTTCATGTAGGCAGAGAAAGAGAGACAGAGATCCGAGGCTATTCATAAAACATTCAGGGCTGAGGCCTCAGACAGCCAGGCTTAAAGACGCCACTGGTTATAGCTAATGTGTGTCTGTCCCAAACTGTGTTTGTTTTGCTTTTTTAATCTTTATTTTATACAAATAGTTTTGCTGTTTTCGTGGGAGGCACGTAGGAAGTGATTCAGAGCAGGATTACGCAACAGCTGCAATGTGCTTAACAATATTGATAAATTCTTACTTCACAGTGATGCTAATGGAAAAACAGAACAGCAGAAGTAGGTACTAATTCACTGACATGGTAAAATGAAGTCAGATGAAATGGGTCAGTGTGTTGGTGCATGTATGTCGACAAAGCTCTCAAGAAGAACCAGTGACACACAGAGACAGTATTGGTCACTGACGTGACAGATGATTGTGGGCTTAGATGTCTGGGCTGATTAGTCAACACCACAGCACACATCTTGTGCATCCATGTATTGCTTTCATTGCTGATGCTGTTCCACTCCCAGTTAAAGATGACTTTGGTTTTAAATAAATCAGCTTATTGTATACATCTGGTGTGGACCCCTTCCTTCACATTCACTGAGCCATTTTGTGTCAAGTATATTTCATGTGCATAAGGCCAAGAAGATAAGAGATATGGATCATGTGTAACTATCAGATGCTACTTATAAAATGGTAAGTTTGATGTTTATGTTCTTTAATCTGGCTATAACTGAAGAGACACTCATTTCTTTTTATCCTTTTGAGGCAAATGTAACAGGCATACACAAGTTTTAAGTGCTGTTTCTAACAGCTGCAGCATTGTAGTCAAACACTTACTAATGAAATGCTGTTGAAACAATGGTTGCTATATAAAGTAGATGCCTTTAGCTTTATTGTAACAGACATCTACGAATCTTTATAATTGCAAATCACCAATACATATGATCACCAATATGATCCACATGATTGAGGATATATAAACCTGCAACAAGCTCAGCTGCTATTTACTCATCAGAACAGCAAAGTCTTGAATATACAGACTTAACATGCATGGGCTGATTACAACTTCCTTTGTGGTGTTTTATCAACCCCACTTCCCTCTCGCACTAATGCATATTGTGCCTTACAGGCGCATCTCAAAAAATCAAAATATCGTGACAAAGTTCAATATTTCTCATCAGTTATTTCAGAAAGTGAAAATGGTACATATTGTGGACTCACACAGTCCTGAGAAGAGGAAGAGCTCTCATCAGATAATTAACTCAAAACACCTGCAAAGGTTTCCTGAGCCTTCAATCTGTCAGTCTGGTTCAGTGCACACAACCACAACCATGGGAAAGACTGCTGACCTAACAGTTGTCCAGAAGACATTCATCTGTGGTCATTGCTGAAAGGGCCAGCTGTTTGCATTGGACTCAGAGGTCCACAGTCTTCTTTTCAGATGAAAGTAAATGTTGCATTTTATTCAGAAATCAAGATCCCAGAGTCTGAAGGAAGAGCAGAGACACACAAAATCCAAGTTGCTTAAAGTCCGGTGATGATTTGGGGTGCCATATCATCTGCAGGTGTTGGTCCACTGTGAGATTGCACTATAGGGTCACTACAATGTCCTTACTTTATCCTGCCTTTGCCCTTACCTTTTACCTGACATGTAACACTACAGCATCTGCCTTTAGTGTGACATATAACATATGCATCGGCAGCACTTAATAAACAATAACAATGGCATTAACATGGCCATAACAATCATTTACCGTCCCTGTTATATGGTTGCTGATTCCATCCTCTGCGCGGAGGGTAAGGAGCTCCTGGAAATCATAGTATTCCCAATTTACAGACATTTTCAGCCACTGTTCCTCCTCATTGATTTCGCTGCTAACTTTAGGCGATACCATCACCAGACAGGTTAAAAAAACTGATGATGCACAGGTGCATGGAGACACCTGGGACCGTTTTCACAAACATTCTGAGAATGCTCTCAGAGAGCTCCTAACTCAGCCTAGAAATGTTAAGTCAGGAGTCCTAGCTTGGGAGTGATTTGGGAAAGTTCTCAAAGCAACTCTGAGCAAAGAAGAGACAGACACTTTTAGCTGAGTGAGGAGGTGTGGCTGACCTTGTATGATGCATCCTTTTAACAGGTGTGATTGGTTGTCAGATACACAGCCCATTATGAGCCTGCAACGTGTGGACACCCAGTGGAAATGAAATGAACTGCTGACTGTGAAAGTGTTGTCATTGTTAGTGTGATCACTGTGCTGATGGAAGGTTTCACACAGACCAAAGTCATCACTGCTGCACTGATGCATTTTTACAGTTTTCCAAATATCTTAGTGTTGTGATTGTTTTATGTCTGGTGTTATAGTGTTAGGTGGGAAATGTGTGTGTATCTCTAATGAGATCGATCACAAATATCCCTGCACAAACTAATCTGTGGCATTTCATGAACTCACTGTCGTCTAGTGCTTGGAGAATATTTCTCTGACCTCTTTGTGTTTTCACCATTTTCTTCTCTGATTAAGAAACTCTTAAACCACTTAAAGTCCTCCTCTCTACTCCTAACGGTTTTTCAACTTAGGAGCTCTTTTAAGTTCCAAGATGCTCTGTGAATAACTTTTATCTTTACAAGGACCTAGTCTTAACTTTAAGGAAATTCTAAGAAAACATCAAACTACTCAGAATAGGATTTCCTCACAAGGAGCAACTCTTAGCACTAAGACGATTTGTGAATATGGCCCCTGGTGAAGACTGGCAGGAACAGAGAGAGAAGTTTGAAGTGATAAACAGTAGTCAGACTGTATCTGCTATTTCAGTGTGTCAGGCTCCAACATGCCTGTTGATTTATAGTACAAACTTTGTAGGATAATAAATCAGCAAGACAAGTCTCATGTGCACATATTTTGAAGGGTTTCTGTAGTTATTTTGCATCAGTCTGGTGTTGGTTGCAAAAATATTAATCAGTAGCTCTGCGGAGCAGAATTGTGTCTTGACAGATGACAGACAGATCACTTCAGTAAGACACTGCAGATGGAACAGATACTTGTTTTATGTTTTTGTGCCATTATTTTGTTATGACCAGTTATGTTGTGCAGCTCCTCTAAACTTTTAGCTGAGGTAAAGGTAGGCAGTCATGTCGGATACCTAAGTGGAAAAACATAAGCTAAATTAACCCTTCAAATTCACCATGTATGTCATAACTGGCCCACAACAGAATAATGCACCCCTAAGGACTTGAAGAGAAACTGTGAAAATATTTACCTGCAGCAGCAATCAGGTGTTGTTCTCACTTTGTAAGAAAATTACAGATGTGTATCTGAGATCAAAATGAAGGCCGATGCAGATGGATGCAGTCCGAACACAGGGGCCGGAAGTAAGGGGGCAAGGAAGGGGCCATTGCCGCTCCACTTTACGCTCTGGCCCACATTCATTTAAAGTCACGGATCGCTGTATTGTGGCGGGAATGATCCCATCCCAAGATGGTCTTTAATTTTGTAAGAGATTACTTAAGAATTAAAAATTATATTTTCACTGTCTTTACGTACATTGCATGTTAGTGGCTGACCACTTCTGTTCTCTCTTCTTTAGAAGAGGAGGTGTAGATTAACAGGAACCCACAGCATTTCCTGACTTACCATATTTATTGTAAAGCGTCTGGAGGCATCACACATTGGTACAGAGGACTTATTCTGGTGTGGTCTTGCAGCTTTCAAAGGTAAATGTTGTGACATTACTTTTTTTTTTCCTATGAACAGATTATGTAAAATGTTTTTTTTTTTAACTGCAGAGTACAGAATACTGTGTTGAAACCAACTGTGTTTTATTTCATTTGGATTATTATCTGTCTTTTTCTTTAAATTATTAAAAGAGAGAGTGATTGTGTAACAGTGTAACAAAGATGTGTTTGATGAAATGGATGAAAAGGTTACAAAAAAACATGCAGAAAGCTACAGAGTTTTGAATTAATTAAAAGTGTAAGACAGAACAGAAATTATCACGACTGCGTAGACATTTCAGGAAGTGAGTCCACTTAGCTCGAACTGTTTTCTGTTGATTATGTGTTTGTAACCCAGGACAGGATACAGTCAGTTTATGATTCAGTTAATGTTGTTTCTGTAAAATAAGAGCATGAATCAGCACATAAAAGACATTGGAGATTATTCGTCCATGTGAACCTCTTCCTCCATAATCAGAGGGCAGAGGGGCATTCAACAAGTTTTTTTTTGTTGTTTTTTTGTGGGTATGGTGTACAATATGGTCCCTCTCTATAACCTGATCTCTTAAACACCAGGTTTTTACTCTGAAGAATGGACGATTTCATCATGAAAGTGGTGACAATCATCATCATTTGTATCGGCCTTCCTTTGACCCTTGTGGCCATCTGTGCTGTTAGTTCTCTGGTATGTATATTTTTACTTTTACCATATTTATTTATTTACTGTCTGTGCCAAAATCTTGATCTAGGTTAGGGGCCAGGTGTCAGGGGACTGGATGAATTATTGTGATGATTTATACATTCACAGGAAAAATATTACTCCATAGTTACAGTGCACATAAAGCTCCCATTATTAATCTGAATATGCCAATATTTGGAATTTGATGCTGGTCATGAAAACAGCATATTCTGTCTGGATATTCCAAATTAGGCCTTTTACTAAATTTGCATATTCCAAATAAAACATGTGGGATATGAGGGTATTATTCAGGTTTGAGGAGTGATCCCATGTTCCACGGGCATGTTTATCAGAGTATGCATGGCTGCGTGTAAACATGAATATTAGTGGAATATCCTTTATATTATCCATGTAAAGACCTTAGTAGGAATATTGTCTTTCAAAATAAAGGCAAAAACTGAATATTTTGTGCATGTAAACCTAGTCAGTGACTGTGTGTCTTTTCTGATATTTCAGACAGCACAAAACAGAGCGTGATGAAAAGTGAATAAATGGCTCTGATAACAAATTCTGGGCACAGCAAAATGACACATCTGGGAGGAGGTGGACCTCATGTTCACAACTGCTTTCTAACGTGCACCAATGTTTTCTTGCAGGTGAAAGATGATCATGTTGTTCCGATCTACGTCATCAACCTTCTCATTACCGACCTCATTCAGCTCTGCTGCATGATCGCTTTGGTGCTACCTAAGGACTGGATACTCAGTGGTGGATTTATCTTACTTCCAATTTACGGCTATTGTCTGGTGGCCAGTATTGGTTTCATGGTGTGCATCGCCCTGGAAAGGTAGCTGTCTGTCTATCCAGTATGTGTGTACCTACTTCTGTGTTCAGCCATTGTGTTATGATATCATTCTGAAGCTGTGTCTGTCTTGTATTGCAGGTATTTGGTCATCGCCTGCCCATCGTGGTACTGCTTCAGACGAACCATCAAGGTCTCTGTGTTGGTCTGTGTCGTGGTCTGGGCCCTTCCTGCTGTCATTTTTTGTCTCATTATTGCAGGGAACACGATGACCAATGCTGGCATCCTCCTCCTCCTTCCTCTCCCACTGTTCATATTCTTCCTTGGTGGGACCCTCAAAGCCCTGTCTGCTTCCATCTCTGTCCACTCTGATGAAAAACGAAGAATTGTAGGAATGTTGGTCCTGGTGCTGCTTATTTACACACTGTTGTTCCTGCCCACCATTATTTTGTTCCTGGCACGGGGAAGCAGTGACATCGATGAATATAAGCTACGCAACCTGTCTTCAACGTTTGTGAAGTTGAGTCCTCTGGCAGACTTATTTCTGTATATTTTCATGAGGAAAGGGACCATTGACAAGCTGTTGGCTTCTGTGTGTTGTTGCAGAATGGACAGTGATGATATCAGCAGTCCAGTGTGAATGATGACAAAATGTCCACAGTCAGCTTCATGTAGGCAGAGAAAGAGAGACAGAGATCCGAGGCTATTCATAAAACATTCAGAGCTGAGGCCTCAGACAGCCAGGCTTAAAGACACCACTGGTTATAGCTAATGTGTGTCTGTCCCAAACTGTGTTTGTTTTGCTTTTTTAATCTTTATTTCATACAAATAGTTTTGCTGTTTTCGTGGGAGGCACGTAGGAAGTGATTCAGAGCAGGATTACGCAACAGCTGCAATGTGCTTAACAATATTGATAAATTCTTACTTCACAGTGATGCTAATGGAAAAACAGAACAGCAGAAGTAGGTACTAATTCACTGACATGGTAAAATGAAGTCAAATGAAATGGCTAAGTGTGTTGGTGCATGTATGTCGACAAAGTTCTCAAGAAGAACCAGTGACACACAGAGACAGTATTGGTCACTGACGTGACAGATGATTGTGGGCTTAGATGTCTGGGCTGATTAGTCAACACCACAGCACTCATCTTGTGCATCCATGTATTGCTTTCATTGCTGATGCTGTTCCACTCCCAGTTAAAGATGACTTTGGTTTTAAATAAATCAGCTTATTGTATACATCTGGTGTGGACTCCCTTCCTTCACATTCACTGAGCCATTTTGTGTCAAGTATATTTCATGT
Organism: Epinephelus fuscoguttatus; assembly: GCF_011397635.1. Classification (NCBI taxonomy): domain Eukaryota; kingdom Metazoa; phylum Chordata; class Actinopteri; order Perciformes; family Serranidae; genus Epinephelus; species Epinephelus fuscoguttatus. Next base: position 13,764,860 of record NC_064767.1, read on the forward strand.
GCATAAGGCCAAGAAGATAAGAGATATGGATCATGTGTAACTATCAGATGCTACTTATGAAATGGTAAGTTCAATATTTATGTATAAAAACCTGCAACAAGCTCAGCTGCTATTCACTCATCAGAACAGCAAAGTCTTGAATATACAGACTTAACATGCATGGGCAGATTACAACTTCCTTTGTGGTGTTTTATCAACCCCACTTCCCTCTTGCACTAATGCATATTGTGCCTTACAGACGCATCTCAAAAAATTAAAATATCGTGACAAAGTTCAATATTTCTCGTCAGTTATTTCAGAAAGTGAAACTGGTACATATTGTGGACTCACACAGTCCTGAGAAGAGGAAGAGCTCTCATCAGTTATTTAACTCAAAACACCTGCAAAGGTTTCCTGAGCCTTCAATCTGTCAGTCTGGTCCAGTGCACACAACCACAACCATGGGAAAGACTGCTGACCTAACAGTTGTCCAGAAGACATTCATCTGTGGTCATTGCTGAAAGGGCCAGCTGTTTGCATTGGACTCAGAGGTCCACAGTCTTCTTTTCAGATGAAAGTAAATGTTGCATTTTATTCAGAAATCAAGATCCCAGAGTCTGAAGGAAGAGCAGAGACACACAGAATCCAAGTTGCTTAAAGTCCGGTGATGATTTGGGGTGCCATATCATCTGCAGGTGTTGGTCCACTGTGAGATTGCACTATAGGGTCACGACAAAGTCCCTACTTTATCCTGCCTTTGCTCTTACCTTTTGCCTGACATGTAACACTACAGCATCTGCCTTTAATGTGACATATAACATATGCATCGGCGGCACTTAATAAACAATAACAATGGCATTAACATGGCCATAACAATCATTTACCGTCCCTGTTATATGGTTGCTGATTCCATCCTCTGTGCGGAGGGTAAGGAGCTCCTGGAACTCATTGTATTCCCAATTTACAGACATTTTCAGCTGTTCCTCCTCACTGATTTCGCTAACTTTAGGCGATACCATCACCAGACAGGTTAAAACTGATGATGCACAGGTGCATGGAGACACCTGGGACCGTTTTCACAAACATTCTGAGAATGCTCTCAGAGAGCTCCTAACTCAGCCTAGAAATGTTAAGTCAGGAGTCCTAGCTTGGGAGTGATTTGGGAAAGTTCTCAAAGCAACTCTGAGCAAAGAAGAGACAGACACTTTTAGCTGAGTGAGGAGGTGTGGCTGACCTTGTATGATGCATCCTTTTAACAGGTGTGATTGGTTGTCAGATACACAGCCCATTATGAGCCTGCACGGTGTGGACACCCAGTGGAAATGAAATGAACTGCTGACTGTGAAAGTGTTGTCATTGTTAGTGTGATCACTGTGCTGATGGAAGGTTTCACACAGACCAAAGTCATCACTGCTGCACTGATGCATTTTTACAGTTTTCCAAATATCTTAGTGTTGTGATTGTTTTATGTCTGGTGTTATAGTGTTAGGTGGGAAATGTGTGTGTATCTCTAATGAGATCGATCACAAATATCCCTGCACAAACTAATCTGTGGCATTTCATTAACTCACTGCCATCTAGTGTTTGGAGAATATTTCTCTGACCTCTTTGTGTTTTCACCATTTTCTTCTCTGATTAAGAAACTCCTAAACCACTTAAAGTCCTCCTCTCTACTCCTAACAGTTTTTCAACTTAGGAGCTCTTTTAAGGTCCAAGATGCTCTGTGAATAACTTTTATCTTTACAAGGACCTAGTCTTAACTTTAAGGGGAAATTCTAAGAAAACATCAAACTACTCAGAATTTTCGTAGGATTTCCTCACTAGGAGCAACTCTTAGCACTAAGACGATTTGTGAATATGGCCCCTGGTGAAGACTGGCAGGAACAGAGAGAGAAGTTTGAAGTGATAAACAGTAGTCAGACTGTATCTGCTATTTCAGTGTGTCAGGCTCCAACATGCCTGTTGATTTATAGTACAAACTTTGTAGGATAATAAATCAGCAAGACAAGTCTCATGTGCACATATTTTGAAGGGTTTCTGTAGTTATTTTGCATCAGTCTGGTGTTGGTTGCAAAAATATTAATCAGTAGCTCATGGAGCAGAATTGTGTCTTGACAGATGACAGACAGATCACTTCAGTAAGACACTGCAGATGGAACAGATACTTGTTTTATGTTTTGTGCCATTATTTTGTTATGACCAGTTATGTTGTGCAGCTCCTCTACTTTTAGCTGAGGTAAAGGTAGGCAGTCATGTCGGATACCTAAGTGGAAAAACATAAGCTAAATTAACCCTTCAAATTCACCATGTATGTCATAACTGGCCCACAACAGAATAATGCACCCATAAGCACTTGAAGAGAAACTGTGAAAATATTTACCTGCAGCAGCAATCAGGTGTTGTTCTCACTTTGTAAGAAAATTTCAGATGTGTAGCTGAGATCAAAATGAAGGCTGATGCAGATGGATGCAGTCCGAACACAGGGGCCGGAAGTAAGGGGGCAAGGAAGAGGCCATTGCCGCTCCACTTTACGCTCTGGCCCACATTCATTTAACGTCACGGATCGCTGTATTGTGGCGGGAATGATCCCATCCCAAGATGGTCTCTAATTTTAGAAGAGATTATTTCTGAATTTAAAATGGTATCTTGATGCGTCTTTCCCACACATTGCATGTTAGTGGCTGACCACTTCTGCGCTATCTTCTTTTGATGAGGAGGTGCAGATTAACAGGAACTCACAGCATTTCCTGACTTACCATATTTATTGTGAAGCGTTTGGAGGCATCACACATTGGTACAGAGGACTTATTCTGGTGTGGTCTTACAGCTTTCAAAGGTAAATGTTGTGACATTACTTTTCTCTGTATGTAGAGATTATTTGAAATATTTGTTTAACTGCAGAGCACAGAATACTGTGTTGAAACCAACTGTGTTTTATTTCATTTGGATTATTATCTGTCTTTTTCTTTCAATTATTAAAAGAGAGAGTGATTGTGTAACAGTGTAACAAAGATGTGTTTAATGAAATGGCAGAAAAGGTTACAAAAAAACATGCAGAAAGCTACAGAGTTTTGAATTAATTAAAACTGTAAGACTGAACAGAAATTACCACGACTGCGTAGACATTTCAGGAAGTGAGTCCACTTAGCTCCAACAGTTTTCTGTTGATTATATGTTTGTAACCCAGGACAGGATACAGTCAGTTTATGATTCAGTTAATGTTGTTTCTGTAAAATAAGAGCATGAATCAGTACATAAAAGACATTGGAGATTATTCGTCCATGTGAACCTCTTCCTCCATAATCAGAGGGCAGAGGGGCATTCAACAAGTAGTGGAGCATCGAGTAAAGAGAACGGTCAAACGTCCTAAACCCGTTTACATGAACATTAAACATTACATTAAATTACTGAAACAACTGAACAGTGTTCTGTGGCTGCAGAAAAGACCTCACAGCAGCATATACAATATTGTAACCAGAACATGTTGTACCTGAAACTGTATTATTTGATTAAATTATATGAGCAGAAATCTAACAAATATTGAGCTTTGATTTATTTCTTTTTTTTTGTGTGGGTATAGTGTAAACTGTTCAGTGATATCACTGAACAACATGGTCCCTTTCTATAACTTGATCTCTTAAACACTAGGTTTTACTTTGAAGAATAATGATTTGAAACTGTATAATTTGATTAATTAATATGAGCAGATAATGCAACAAATACTGAGCTTTTTTTTTTTAATATTGGATGTAGGCCGACTGTATTTGTGTTTGTGTGACCTTGCACGACACAGCTTTAGCGATATTGCTAGATAACGCCAGATATTAGGCAACATGTTCCATTTCCATAACCTCATCTCTTAAACAACAGGTTTCACTCTGAAGAATGGAAGAAGTCAACATTAACAACACTTCACAGAACAACAACAGCAGCCTCACCTATGATTTTAATGAACAAGTTAAATTCATCATGAAAGTGGTGACGATCATCATCATGTGTATCGGCCTTCCTTTGACCCTTGTGGCCATCTATGCTGTTCGTTCTCTGGTATGTATATTTTTACTTTTACCATATTTATTTATTTACTGTCTGTGCCAAAATCTTGATCTAGGTTAGGGGCCAGGTGTCAGGGGACTGGATGAATTATTGTAATGATTTATACATTCACAGGAAAAATATTACTCCATAGTTACAGTGCACATAAAGCTCCCATTATTAATCTGAATATGCCAATATTTGGAATTTGATGCTGGTCATGAAAACAGCATATTCTGTCTGGATATTCCAAATTAGGCCTTTTCCCAAATTTGCATATTCCAAATAAAACATGTGGGATATGAGGGTATTATTCAGGTTTGAGGAGTGATCCCATGTTCCACGGGCATGTTTATCAGAGTATGCATTGTATGTAAACATGAATATTAGTGGAATATCCTTTTATATTATCCATGTAAACACCTTAGTAGGAATATTGTCTTTTCAGAATAAAGGCAAAAAACTGAATATTTTGTGCATGTAAACCTAGTCAGTGACTGTGTGTCTTTTCTGATATTTCAGACAGCACAAAACAGAGCGTGATGAAAAGTGAATAAATGGCTCTGATAACAAATTCTGGGCACAGCAAAATGACACATCTGGGAGGAGGTGGACCTCATGTTCACAACTGCTTTCTAACTTGCACCAATGTTTTCTTGCAGGTGAAAGATGATCATGTTGTTCCGATCTACGTCATCAACCTTCTCATTACCGACCTCATTCAGCTCTGCTGTATGATTGCTTGGGTGCTACCTAAGAACTGGTTACTCAGTGGTGGATTTATCTTACTTCCAATTTACGGCTATTGTCTGCTGGGCAGTATTGGTTTCATGGTGTGCATCGCCCTGGAAAGGTAGCTGTCTGTCTATCCAGTATGTGTGTACCTACTTCTGTGTTCAGCCATTGTGTTATGATATCATTCTGAAGCTGTGTCTGTCTTGTATTGCAGGTATTTGGTCATCGCCTGCCCATTGTGGTACCGCTTCAGACGAACCATCAAGGTCTCTGTGCTGGTCTGTGTCGTGGTCTGGGCCCTTCCTGCTGTCATTTCCTGTCTTCTTAGTGCTGCAAGGAATCCAGCAACCATCCATGGCATCCTCCTCCTCCTTCCTCTCCCACTGTTCATATTCTTCCTTGGTGGGACCCTCAAAGCCCTGTCTGCTTCCATCTCTGTCCACTCTGACGAAAAACGAAGAATTGTAGGAATGTTGGTCCTGGTGCTGCTTATTTACACACTGTTGTTCCTGCCCACCATTATTTTGTCCCTGGCATGGGGAAGCAGTGTTATCGATGAACGTAAGCTAAGCAACCTGTCTTTAACATTTGTGCAGTTTAGTCCTCTGGCAGACTTATTTCTGTATATTTTCATGAGGAAAGGGACCATTGACAAGCTGTTGGCTTCTGTGTGTTGTTGCAGAATGGACAGTGATGATATCAGCAGTCCAGTGTGAATGATGACAAAATGTCCACAGTCAGCTTCATGTAGGCAGAGAAAGAGAGACAGAGATCCGGGGCTATTCATAAAACATTCAGGGCTGAGGCCTCAGACAGCCAGGCTTAAAGACGCCACTGGTTATAGCTAATGTGTGTCTGTCCCAAACTGTGTTTGTTTTGATTTTTAATCTTTATTTTATACAAATAGTTTTGCTGTTTTCGTGGGAGGTAGGAAGTGATTCAGAGCAGGATTACGCAACAGCTGCAATGTGCTTAACAATATTGATAAATTCTTACTTCACAGTGATGCTAATGGAAAAACAGAACAGCAGAAGTAGGTACTAATTCACTGACATGGTAAAATGAAGTCAAATGAAATGGGTCAGTGTGTTGGTGCATGTATGTCGACAAAGTTCTCAAGAAGAACCAGTGACACACAGAGACAGTATTGGTCACTGACGTGACAGATGATTGTGGGCTTAGATGTCTGGGCTGATTAGTCAACACCACAGCACACATCTTGTGCATCCATGTATTGCTTTCATTGCTGATGCTGTTCCACTCCCAGTTAAAGATGACTTTGGTTTTAAATAAATCAGCTTATTGTATACATCTGGTGTGGACTCCCTTCCTTCACATTCACTGAGCCATTTTGTGTCAAGTATATTTCATGTGCATAAGGCCAAGAAGATAAGAGATGTGGATCATGTGTAACTATCAGATGCTACTTATAAAATGGTAAATTCAATATTTATGTATATAAACCTGCAACAAGCTCAGCTGCTATTCACTCATCAGAACAGCAAAGTCTTGAATATACAGACTTAACATGCATGGGCTGATTACAACTTCCTTTGTGGTGTTTTATCAACCCCACTTCCCTCTTGCACTAATGCATATTGTGCCTTACAGGCGCATCTCAAAAAATCAAAATATCGTGGCAAAGTTCAATATTTCTCGTCAGTTATTTCAGAAAGTGAAAATAGTATATATTGTGGACTCACACAGTCCAGTCCCACATTTCCTGTCTACCTTCAAAGATAATGATAGCCAACACCTCCTCCGTGTGCTGTAGGTGTATCATTGACCTATACTGCATGTTGCAACTTACCATATTTATTAGAAACTTAGAATGCTGAGGACACGACGGACTTTCATGTAGAAGACTCATTCAGGTGGAGCCTTTCAGCTTTCAAAGGTAAATTTTGTGACATTATACTATAAAGTTTTTGTTTTTTTGTTTTTTTTTTTAAAGATAGAGGCACTATAAACAATTAGGAAGTGATTATGCAACATTTAAGAAGCTGGCAGCTTTGGGCTGTAGCTGCAGAAAACTGTGTTTAAACCAGCTCTGTTTTATTACACTTGGGTGTTTCACTCTTTTTCCATAAACTGCAAGGAAAAAAATTCGAATGAACAAAGAAAATGAGATGCACAATTAATAGGAAATCGATAAACATTAGAAAGTACACTTGTCTATTTATTTAGAACATGCTGAGAAAGGCTCTTTTTACATTTTCTACTGTTTACTGTATGTTCTAAACCATCATTAATCTTTAGGCATGAAAAAAATGCAGTTTTTGTTTTTGTTTTAAACATGCATTTTCAAAGACTTTTAAGTCTTTTGCTGAAGAACTAGAAACAGATGAATAAAATATTTTATGTGATACTGTAACAATATATTTTCAATGCTGTTAAACATTCACATTTTAATGTAATATATTCTCATGCCATAGTGTTAAACCTTGCTGCTGACTCCTCAGCCTCTCCCCTCTCTCTGTCTGTTCCTTCTTCCTGTCCATGCAACTCTTATGATTCAGTATAAGATGTTTCATGAAATAACAGCATGAAACTTTACACAAAAGGTAAAACAAATGGTTCATCAAGTGAATTAAAAATCCAAAAATCAGAGGTCAGAGCGGCATTCAACCAGTAGTGGAGCATCCAGTTCAGAAGACAGGCAAAACATCCTCAACCAGTTTACACTGGCATTCAAATTCCATTCCTGAAACAAGCAACATGTACGTCACAGGACCTTGTACTATCTAAAACTATATGCCATTTTGGCATCAGACACTGATGCCAAGACCTTTTGCAGTGGTATGATATGCCACCAGACGCTGTCAGTTTGTAATGAACCTTTTGCAGTGTTATGATCCATCACTGGACGACACCTTTGGGGTGGCATGATACGTGACAGGATGGTGTCATATTGAAAAGCTGCTGGTTCTGAAGCAATACAAGGAGCTGGAAAGTCCTTGTAGGATGTGTGGGTGGGGTGGTGATTGGTCCAACAAACTCTAGACTTTCACGACACATTCTCACACCAACCTCGATACATATTGACGTTTGGTCATGGACTTTCCACGTCAACATACCAAGTGCAAGGTACCCTGGAGTGCGTTGGTTGTTGATGGGGCCGTGTCAAGTTCTGCCTGTTACATGCATTGTCTTCTTTCAAAATACACTTCAGTTTTCACAGGAAATTTACTGTTTACATACAGTCTCTCTCAAAATAAACACACTATGTCAATACAACACAAATTTAAGCTTTTTTTCCTCCAGCAGTGAATGCAAGTGGTTGGGTTTAGGCAACAAAAACACGTGGTTAGGTTTCAGAAAAAAGAACCCATCCGCCGCCTTAATTCTTGTCCCGCTGTGTTTCCCTGATGCCGCAGAACGCCGTTAAACTACAACAGTGCCGGCACTGAAGGACAGTTTTTTTCGTCAGTGTCTGATGCCGCAAGTCACTGCCAAAGCGCCCGATTTTGATGACTTTGGAGTGAGAACTGGTTGTCCACCCAGGAGCCCGGTTTGCTTCCCATATGAATGTAGAGCCAAACCATGATGTTTTTTTTTCTAAACTTAACCACATGCTTTTATTGCTGCATTTGGAATAGAAAGCATAATGCAATTGCAAAGAGTATTGTCTCACACTTTTCTGCCTGATGAAGACACACAGGTAGTATGAGAGCAGTCCAAGAATTGCCTTATATAGTGTACCAATGAAGAGAGTTTAATCCTATGGGCCCGAACGACGCATAGTGCGTCCAAATTCACACCTGGTCTTTATTGATTTTCTCCGCGACCGTGCGTCATAGCGAGAAGCCACACATATCACGTGAAACACCGGAATTGTAGCTTTCCAACAAGCTTTCCAACAAGACCAACATTGGACTACTTGTCGGTAGTCCAATGTTTTCACAGCGAAAAAAAAAGATAAAGTTACATCAAAATTATGTATAACAAAGCTTTCATACAGCTTTGCATACACATTACTCTTGGATGGATTACTCGCGAATGCAGGCTCGCACAGAAATGCGACGCATATCACATGAAAGCGCAGAACTAGATCTTTCCAGTGATATCACACACATCATTGTGCTGTCATCCCATCACGCTATAAATCCAGATTAATTGTCTAGAAAATAAAAACCTGACGAATTTCTTTACAACCCATTATACAGATCCTGTTATCAGTCACTTCATATAGTGAGGAATATCGTATCTTACCACGTCTTACACTTGCGTGTGTTTCTCCCTGTCTATCCACATTTGTAGTCTGGCTTTCAAGATGCAAATATCTCCATATTGTCCAGTTGACACTCCATCAAACTTTGTATGACAAGACCAGCACACTTCACCTTTGCGCACCCAGACAACTGCAGCCTAATTATGCATGCTGACAGGGCCTTAGTCACCATGTACATTGAGGACATGTGCACCACTGCCCAAAATGTCCCCCCAATATATAACTGAAACTGAAAAACAAATGTTGTCTTGGAGGACATCATTGCACTTGGTTGACTATTTTTCTATGATCTTAGATGTAAATATTGCATGTTTCCTTCAGATAAAACACATTTTTGACTTGTCAATGAGTCAATGGAATTTCTTGCAATAATGAAAAAATACTGGCAATCATGTCCGCCTGGCACAAACCACATTTAGTCTGTTAGTTTGTCATTTTATCCTTTAATCACAGAAGCAAACCAGATTTTTTTTTCGTGTACTGAGCTCAAAACTGCTATGCCGTCTTATTCCTAAACCTTTATTTTAAGTGTTTTTGATTGTATTTAACACTTAAAAGCATCTTAACAATTCTTAAGAAAGTTTTCCTTTTTTGGTGTCTGTTTGTTTCTCTTTTTTCTACAAATAAACTAAACAACATACTCAAAAAAGCTTAATAATGTTTCATTTTTGGTGTTTTCGTGATAGGAATGCTAGTTTTTAGGAGGGCTTTTATATGCTCGGCATTATGGAGTTATTATAATTGACCTATGGCTAAGCCACGCCCCCCTCCACTCGCTCGGCCAAACTATCAACATTCAGTGAGCGGCGCAATGGCAGGTGTCACAGTACATGGTGTTTCGCAGGAGGCAATTGATAATTTTGGGGGACATAACGATCAGATGTCATTGAGGAGTAACCAAAAGGGCCTAAACTACGCATTGGAGGGATATATTCATCATTTTATTGTTGAGAAGCTCGATGAAAAGCTTAAATTACAAGCCAGAATTTACAGGTCACAGCGTACGCTTGTGAACCGCATCTCGTTGCCGTCGCCATCAAAGACAACAAGTTAAAGTGCCACTGAAGTTAAGGTTTTTGGCTCAGAATATGAGAAAAGGATAACGGCCTTTTTACCATCTTTACCAAGAGTGTCTCTGTTAGTTTGGTGCTACAGTATTTACACTGAATCATTCAGCATAATGTTTGCCAACCTTTGTTATCTCTGCCATTACAGATAAGTTAATGAAGCTAAGCTCCAGAAGTTAACGTTAGCTTAACTAGAGCCCTATGGACAACAGCTAACAGTGATGTACAATCATCAAAGTACAAAATTAGAACAAAATAGACTAATGAACTCCCAGCAAACAAGGTGGCATGATGAACAACGCAGCTAGGAGCTAATGTTAGGCTAACTTTAGCTAACGTTAGCTAGAGATGTTAAAGATAACTTCATATTTCTTTCCAGCAAAGTGACAATATGTTGCCTCAAACACAATGTTGACTTACCTTAGAACAGATGTAGACATCCTTGTTAATCTTATTCACGTTGAGTTGATGTTGTGGTCTAACGTTACCACACAACTTTATCCAAAGGAGACACTTTTCTCGGTTGAGATGTGGTTTATGAAAGGGTAAAAAATGCACTTCGTCGCCCAGCCTCTCAGGATACCTTGTGTCGGAGTTGCATGTACCCCATGCACACCGTTCAAATCTTCGAAAAAGCTCATAAACCAAACTGACATTCTGTAATGCATTTCAATAAATGTCCAGGCAGAGAATGTCCAAGTGTATGGGAATGGCTATATGCACTGTGATTGGCTCATCACATTTGAGGGCGGGACTTAGCCATAAGTCAATTAATGTTATAGGCTATAAAATTGTACAGTTTGTGGAAATTAGATAAAATGTGTCTGCCTTTGACTAACTCACTGAATTAAAAACATGGTAGAACTCTATTGTCTTATGGTATATATTGGAATATAACTCAGAAGTACTGCAACCACAGACAAAATTTGGGTGGGTTTAAATCTCTATTGAATATATACAGTTGTGGTGTTACTTAAGTCCTTAGAATGTTCGACGTCCTGCACTAACAGGGACTGGATAGGAAAAAATAGATATGGCACTTCTCAGTGTTCGATCTCTAAGCCATGAGACCTGTTTTTGACAGGCGTGTCCTCGTCACATCTGCAAGTGTCGCAGGGTGTTTTCAGGTCATTATTGAGAAAAGAAGCTTTGGTTTCTCAGTTGAACTATCAGAGGAAGATAAAGACATTATTAGCAGGAAATGCAGAACATTCTACAACCACACTTTGATATCTGTTCAGAGGCAGGCGGTTAGCAAAGTTACAGGCGGTGCTGGACTGTCATGACGCACTGTGTAGATATGGTGGTCCTTGACTGGTCCATGTGTGCAACAGTTTTCACTGCATGAACATATTAATGTTTTTTATTTTTTATAGTTGCATCGAAACAATATGATCCACATGACTGAGAATATTTTAGCATTACAAGCTCAGCTGCTGTTGACTCATCAAAGCTGCAAAATCTTAAACATACAGACCTAACATGCAGGAGCTGATTACCACTTGCTTTGTGATGCTTTATCGGCCTGACCCTCCTCTCACACTTAAGTTTTCTCTCTTTCTCAAGAGATGATGGTCCTGCAAATATCCGCTGTGTAGATTATCGTCAACGAACTGCATGTTACAATTTGCCATATTTATTGTAGACCATTTGGACACTATAAACAGTCAGGAGGTGATTATGCAACATTTACAACATTTAAGAAGCTGACAACTTTGGACTGTAGCTGTACATTAAACTGTGTGTTTACTGTGTTTTTCCTTTAATTTGGGAGAATTATAATTATAATTATAAAAAAATATATATATAAAAAAAACATAAAAACATGCACAAAGATGCAGTATTTGAATTGAAAAAAAAAGATCTGGGTAAACGAAGAATGTAAGAAGAAAATCAGAGAGCATGCACAATTAGAAAATTAGGTAACACTTTACTTGAAGGTATCTACATAAGGGTGACATGACACTGTTATAACTATGACATGACACTGTCATGAACTTGTCATAAACATTATGTACATGTCATAAACGTTTATGACTGCTGTCATTAAGTGTCATTCGTTTTCTGTAATGACAAGTTGACATTGGTTGGGTTGTCTTGATTTGACAACTTGACATTAATTAAAGTGACATTACCAGATGTTGTCTTTGTCATGACAAGTTGACATTAACATAAAGACATCTTCTGGTAATGTCATCCTGATTAATGTCAAGTGATTAGCCAGTGTGTCATAACTGACGTATTCGACAGCACAAAACAGAGATTGATGAAAAATGTATAAATGGCTCTGACTGCAATTACAGAGCAGAACAAGATGACTTATTTTGGGAGAGGTGGAGTTCAGATCGTGTTTACAACTGTTTATTTTCTTTCCATTTCCTGCAGGTGCGAAATGATCATGTTGCTCCAATCTTCATCATCAACCTTCTCATTTCTGACCTCATTCAACTCTGGTGCATGATCGCTGAGGTGGCACAACTTAAGGACGGGATGATAGTTGATATTTTCACACATATTTACTACTTCTGTGTGGGGGTCAGTGGTGGTTCATGTGGTGCATCGCCTTGGAAAGGTATCAGTCTGTCCATCCAGTATGTGTAAAGCTCGGACTGTATAATCCTGAAGCTGTGTCTACCTTGTATTGCAGGTATCTGGTCATTGCCTGCCCACTGCGGTACTGCTTCAGACGAACCATCAAGATATCTGTGGTGGTCTGTGTCGTGGTCTGGGTCCTTCCTCTTGTCTTCATACTCCCTTTATTTGTCTGCAATGATGTGGAGGTTCAAGAAACCATCCTCACCTTCTTCTGTTTTCTTCCTCTCCCACTGCTAATATTCTTCCTGGGTGGGACCCTCAAAGCCCTGTCTGCTTCCATCTCTGTCCACTCTGATGAAAAACGAAGAATTGTAGGAATGTTGGTCCTGGTGCTGCTTATTTGCACACTGTTGTTCCTGCCCAGCATTATTTTGTTATTGGTAAAAGAAGCCAGATATAGGGGTATCTACAGAAGCCTGTTTCCTGTGTTTCTTCGGTTGAGTCCTCTTACAGACTTATTTCTGTATGTTTTCATTAGGAAAGGGACCATTGACAAGCTGTTGGCTTCTGTGTGTTGTTGCAAAATGGACAGGAACAATATCAACACTCCAGCAGTAGTGATGATGAACACATATCCACAGTCAGCTCCAGGCGGAGAGACAATAGAGGGAGACGTGTAGGCAGCTAGATAGAGACAGATTCTGTCATCGACTGATATGATTTCCAATAAGACACCGAACTGTCGATACCAACTTGCCTTTTTTGAAATTTTATTCAGGAAAAGGAAGTAAAAAAAAGCAAAAGGAGCTCACAATTTAGAGAAAACGATGAAAAGAGTTAGTATGTAACCAGGTAAATTAAAAACATTGACATCTTACAGAATCTATGACCTTTCATTCTGGAATTAAAGTGTTTAACAAGATTAATTTCATGAGTTTCATTCATTCTGCATTATATTGTATGCCGAGGGGGCAGAATACATAAACGCACTTTTTGCAATTTCCATAGGGCATTTGGAACTGTTAGCATAATGAAATTCTGCCTGACAAAGACACATGAGAGCAGTCCAAGAATTGCCTTATATATAAAGTGTACCAATGACAGGATGGCCAGAGCAGACCATAACTCAGTGAGGAGTCAGAGCTTTACAACTGGTAACAAGCCTCAGAGAAGCATAGTAAACTGTTTCAACCTCTATGACAGATCGCCATAAACCAGGCATTGTCCAAAGTCTGGCCCAGGGGCCAATTGTGGCCCACAGACAAATTTTAATTGGCCCTCGGCTTGACTTTCAAAATATACCACATGTGGCCCTTTACACAATAAAGGTTAATTGAGTAAGATCACTTCACATTTTTGCCTTTCACTTCACAATGACAGGACTATCATACAGTTTGTAGATAGGCATCAAGTAGTTATAAATCATTAAAAGATAAAAATGGTTGCATTTGTCTCACTTTTTTTTAAACCCACTTAATACGAGAATCAGTTGGCAGGTATTTTCACATTATTTTATCTGGTCCCCATTCAAAAGTTTGGACACCCTGTCAAAAACTAAGACAAGTAAAAACAAAAGAGTCTTGAATTTGCTATGGGAGTTCTGCTTGACAGGAAATGATTTAAACCTGCTCTGGTTCATCATGACGCTTCAACAAATGTAAATAAAATACACATTTATTAGTTTGTTAGTTTTTCATTGTTATCCTTTAATCACAGGAGCAAACCAGATATTTTTTATTCACTGAGCTCAAGCTGATATGCCGTCTTATTCCTAAACCTCATTTTAATTGTTTTTGTTTTTATTTAAGACTTAAAAAGCAAGTTTTGATGACATTTTCCTTTTTTTTTTACTGAATAATGTTTTATTTTTGGTGTTTTACTGGTAAAAATGCTAGTTTTTAAGTTTTGATTCAGGGCAAGTATTTTGCTTTTATATGCTTGACATTATGGACTAATTATTTTATGTTATAGTATATAAAATTGTACAGTTCTTGGAAATTCAATTAAAAAATCTATCTCTTGATAAAACTGGGAATGTCTGCATTTGACTAACTCACTGAATTAAAAACATGGTAGAACTCTGTTGTCTCATGGTGTATATTGGAATATAACTCAGAAGTACTGCAACCACAGACAAAATTAGCTTCTTTTTTTTTTTTTTTACCCAAATTACCAAATGATATTTGATCATTGCTCACATGTAGTCTAATGTCATATTTACAAGTATTCATTTGGCCAGCACCACATATAGCTGTTTACTTTTTCCTAGTCACAGCTAGTGTATGTCTCGCTGTGTGTTTTACTTTTTTAAATCTCTATTTAATATAAATAGTTGTGATGTCACACTACACTTAAGTCCTTAGAATGTTTGACATCCTGCACTAACAGGGACTGGATAGGAAAAAATAGATATGGCACTTCTCAGTGTTCGATCTCTAAGCCGTGAGACCCGTTTTTAACAGACTCATGTCCTTGTCACATCTGTAAGTGTCGCAGGGTGTTTTCAGGACATTATTGAGAAAAGAAGCTTTGCGTTTTCAGTTGAACTATCAGAGGAAGATAAAGACATTATTAGCAGGAAATGCACAACATTCTACAACCACACTGATATCTGTTCAGAGGCAGAGGGTTAGCAAAGTTTAATAGGCGGTGCTGGACTGTCATGACGCACTGTGTAGATATGGTGGCTTTGAAACTCTTCTGTAAGAAATAATGTCCGCTGTGTAGATTATCATCAACCAACTGCATGTTACAATTTGCCATATTTATTGTCGACCATTTGGATGCTGAGGAGACATTGGTGTAGGGAACTCATTCGTGCAGGGTCTCGTCGCTTTTAAAGGTCAATTTTGTGACATCATATTATATAGATTATTAAAAACGATGCAAACAGTCAAGAAATGATTATGCAACATTTAAGAAGCTGACAGCATTGCACTGTAGCTGTACATACTACTGTGTGTTTACTGTGTTTTTCCTTTAAATTGGGAGAATTATAAGTATATGATTGTGTACAAAAAAACAAATAAAAACATGCACAAAGATGCAGTATTCAGATTTTTTTTTAAAAAAAAGATCTAGGTAAACAAAGAATGTAAGAAGAAAATGAGAGAGCTTTCACAATTGACCTATAGCTAAGTCCTGCCCTCAAACGCGATGAGCCAATCACAGTGCGTATAGCCATTCTCATACACTCGGACATTCTCAGACAAAATGATAGCCAGTTAAAAATATCAGTCTCATAAAATATGCTAAACTATTAATTTGAAGTTTTGATTAATAATTAAATTAATGACAATAACCAGAATTAACAGTAACGCCTGAAGGATTTTGGAGTTCTTGACGCAGCAGAGGTTGACTATTCATTCACAACAGACAGCAGGCATGATTCCAAAGAATTATATTTATTCACTAGCAAAGCAAACCAAAAGACACACATTCTAACTAACTATATACAAGCTTGGTGTGTATATGTGTGTGTGAGAGAGAGAAAGAAGAGAAAGAAAGACAAAGGCGGGTGTGGTGATCAAAGAGCCATTTGGCCTACAAAACAAAATGGCTGACAACAGAGAACTACCAACATGGCCGAGCTTCAGGGGGAGGTGTCTGTCTGACCGTGTTGTCAGGACAAAGACAAAGGAAAAGAAGGGAACTTTGAGATGCCTGTTTGGGTGTAGCTGTGTTGAAAGCCTATTTGTTAATGAGTCTGTGTGAATGTGATATGTGTTGCAAACGGTCTGCATTAGTGCAGAGATCGTTTAGTTGTGTGCAAGAATCTGTTTGTGAACAGTATTAGCAAACTAAACACTTAGCTTTGGCGAAGCCAACTAATCAATGACCTAGCTGCAAACAATCACAACAATAACTCAATGAACAGCATCAAAGCACATACAACAAGTTAACCAGTCTTGCTTAGCCTGTAAAGCTGCGATAAGCTATGCCCAGTTGTTACGTTACCGATCCTTGAATGGATGGGAGAAAGAGTCACTTGGTGGTGTACTGCTTTGTTAGCCGGCACAAGAAGGCTGGGAAGATGGTTCCAGGTGAAGTCTTTGTTGGGTCCTTTGTTCCAAAGGTGAAACTCCGAGGAAGTTGGTTGCTCGGGGTCCTTGCAGAGTTAGACACTGGGTGCTAACTCACTTAGTTCCTTGTTGCTGGAAAGCTAGTTGCAAACCTTGTGTTGCAAGAGAGCCTGTGATCAATTGCCCTCCCTTTAGTGGTTTGGGGCTATGGAGCAAGGGTCTGGACTTCTGCTTTTCCAGGCGCAGCCGGAAAAAGGTGTTAGCTGTTCAACAGCTAGAGCAAGAGAGAGAAGGCTTGAAAGGAGCAGGATTTAGCTTAGAGTTTGGTGACATCACAGAGGGGCATGTCACTGTAACAGTACTGTCCAATCAAGTTGTGAGACTTGTGTCTCACTGAGGTGTGAGGTGAGACCTCCTGTGGAGATGGGTTTCACCTAGCTCTCTTTGTTTGAAAGACAAAGAGCATGCAGAGGACAAAGCTTTTAAATCTCCAGTTTAGATTTTACCAAATGACAAAACATCTGTGGTCCTGTGAATCCCAACATAGCTAAACGTGGAAGACCCAGTATGTCTCCGGAACCACAGCGTGTCCATCACAGACCACAAGTTCAGGATTTAAGGCCTTTGCCTGAAGTGCAGTATGACATGGTTGACCACATGTCAAATTATGATGATGAGACAGAGGCCACCAGATGCAAGAGGCCATACTGCACAGGAAAAACGCACGTCTTTTGTGACAAATGCAACATCCACCTGTGCTTTGTGCCACACCGAAACTGCTTCAAGGCTGCTCATCGTAAATGAGTGATTACATGAAAATACCCAGCAAGCTGATGCTTTTCCAGTTGCTTTGTCAATGTGTGATCAGTTGTTACATGGTTAGCTTTCTATATTAAAAAGTATGGCAATGCATTTTGAAGTTCCGTGATAGATTACTGAAGGCAAAACAGATTTCTTGAAGTTACCCACAATCATACAAGTTCATGTGTATGTTATGCAGAAATCCAGTTCCAGGTGTTTAGGTCATAACTGATTAGTTATTACATTACGACATTTTACGCTCATTTAGTCGTGGCGTCCATTGTAATGGACATGAAAAAACACAAATAAAAACATGAGTTTGCAAAAATGTCTTTTTTCCCCTTTATTTCTATGCTGAAGAGGAGTAAAAATCAGCTGGATAAAAAAAAATTACTCAGCAGAAAAAATCAGATCTGAAGGGGTTAATTTTATAAGAGATAACTTAAGAATTTAAAATTATATTTTCACTGTCTTTACGTACATTGCATGTTAGTGGCTGACGACTTCTGTGCTATCTTCTTTAGAAGAGGAGGTGTAGATTAACAGGAACACACAGCATTTCCTGACTTACCATATTTATTGTGAAGCACCTGGAGGCATCACACATTGGTACAGAGGACATATTCTGGTGTGGTCTTGCAGCTTTCAAAGGTAAATGTTGTGACATTACTTTTTTCTGTATGTAGAGATTATTTGAAATATTTTTTTTAAAACTGCAGAGTACAGAATACTGTGTTGAAACCATCTGTGTTTTATTTCATTTGGATTATTATCTGTCTTTTTCTTTCAATTATTAAAAGAGAGAGTGATTGTGTACAGCGTAACACAGATGTGTTTGATGAAATGGCAGAAAAGGTTACAAAAAAACATGCAGAAAGCTACAGAGTTTTGAATTAATTAAAACTGTAAGACAGAACAGAAATTACCACAACTGCGTAGACATTTCAGGAAGTGAGTCCACTTAGCTCGAACAGTTTTATATTGATTATATGTTATGTAACCCAGGACAGGATACAGTCAGTTTATGATTCAGTTAATGTTGTTTCTGTAAAATAAGAGCATGAATCAGCACATAAAAGACATTGGAGATTATTCGTCCATGTGAACCTCTTCCTCCATAATCAGAGGGCAGAGGGGCATTCAACAAGTAGTGGAGCATCGAGTAAAGAAGACGGTCAAAACGTCCTAAACCCGTTTACATGAACATTAAACATTACATTAAATTACTGAAACAACTGAACAGTGTTCTGTGGCTGCAGAAAAGACCTCACAGCAGCATATACAATATTGTAACCAGAACATGTTGTACCTGAAACTGTATTATTAGATTCAATTATGTGATCAGAAATCTAAAAAATATTGAGCTTTTTTTTTTTTGTGTGTGTGTGTGTGGGTATAGTGTAAACTGTTCAGTGATATCACTGAACAACATGGTCCCTTTCTATAACTTGATCTCTTAAACACTAGGTTTTACTTTGAAGCATAATCATTTGAAACTTTATAATTTGATTAATTAATATTAGCAGATAATGCAACAAATATTGAGCTTTTTTTTTTAAATATTGGATGTAAGCTTACTGTATTTGTGTTTCAACACAGCTTTAGCAATATTGCTAGATAACGGCAGATATTAGGCAACATGTTCCATTTCCATAACCTCATCTATTAAACAACAGGTTTCACTCTGAAGAATGGAAGAAGTCAACATTAACAACACTTCACAGAACAACAACAGCAGCCTCACCTATAACTATGGAGGTTATGAACAAGTTGAATTCATCATGAAAGTGGTGACGATCATCATCATGTGTATCGGCCTTCCTTTGACCCTTGTGGCCATCTATGCTGTTCGTTCTCTGGTATGTATATTTTTACTTTTACCATATTTATTTATTTACTGTCTGTGCCAAAATCTTGATCTAGGTTAGGGGCCAGGTGTCAGGGGACTGGATGAATTATTGTAATGATTTATACATTCACAGGAAAAATATTACTCCATAGTTACAGTGCACATGAAGCTCCCATTATTAATCTGAATATGCCAATATTTGGAATTTGATGCTGGTCATGAAAACAGCATATTCTGTCTGGATATTCCAAATTAGGCCTTTTTCCAAATTTGCATATTCCAAATAAAACATGTGGGATATGAGGGTATTATTCAGGTTTGAGGAGTGATCCCATGTTCCACGGACATGTTTATCAGAGTATGCACGGCTGCATGTAAACATGAATATTAGTGGAATATCCTTTTATATTATCCATGTAAACACCTTAGTAGGAATATTGTCTTTTCAAAATAAAGGCAAAAAACCTGAATATTTTGTGCATGTAAACCTAGTCAGTGACTGTGTGTCTTTTCTGATATTTCAGACAGCACAAAACAGAGCGTGATGAAAAGTGAATAAATGGCTCTGATAACAAATTCTGGGCACAGCAAAATGACACATCTGGGAGGAGGTGGACCTCATGTTCACAACTGCTTTCTAACTTGCACCAATGTTTTCTTGCAGGTGAAAGATGATCATGTTGTTCGATCTACGTCATCAACCTTCTCACTACCGACCTCATTCAGCTCTGCTGCATGATCACCGGTGCTACCTAATCCTGGATCACTTTTAATTTACTTCTATTGTCTGGTGGTCAGTATTGGTGTCATGGTGTGCATCGCCCTGGAAAGGTAGCTGTCTGTCTATCCAGTATGTGTGTACCTACTTCTGTGTTCAGCCATTGTATTATGATATCATTCTGAAGCTGTGTCTGTCTTGTATTGCAGGTATTTGGTCATCGTCTTCCCACTGTGGTACCACTTCAGACGAACCATCAAGGTCTCTGTGCTGGTCTGTGTCGTGGTCTGGGCCTGGGACTGTCATTTTCTATCTCCTCATTACTGGAAGGAACTCAGTAACCATCGGTGGCATCCTCCTCCTCCTTCCTCTCCCACTGCTCATATTCTTCCTTGGTGGGACCCTCAAAGCCCTGTCTGCTTCCATCTCTGTCCACTCTGACGAAAAACGAAGAATTGTAGGAATGTTGGTCCTGGTGCTGCTTATTTACACACTGTTGTTCCTGCCCAGCATTATTTTGTCCCTGGCACAGGGAAGCAGTGACATCGATGAACGTAACCTATACAACCTATCTTTAACATTTGTGCAGTTGAGTCCTCTGGCAGACTTATTTCTGTATATTTTCATGAGGAAAGGGACCATTGACAAGCTGTTGGCTTCTGTGTGTTGTTGCAGAATGGACAGTGATGATATCAGCAGTCCAGTGTGAATGATGACAAAATGTCCACAGTCAGCTTCATGTAGGCAGAGAAAGAGAGACAGAGATCCGGGGCTATTCATAAAACATTCAGGGCTGAGGCCTCAGACAGCCAGGCTTAAAGACGCCACTGGTTATAGCTAATGTGTGTCTGTCCCAAACTGTGTCTGTTTTGATCTTTTAATCTTTATTTTATACAAATAGTTTTGCTGTTTTCATGGGAGGCACGTAGGAAGTGATTCAGAGCAGGATTACGCAACAGCTGCAATGTGCTTAACAATATTGATAAATTCTTACTTCACAGTGATGCTAATGGAAAAACAGAACAGCAGAAGTAGGTACTAATTCACTGACATGGTAAAATGAAGTCAAATGAAATGGCTAAGTGTGTTGGTGCATGTATGTCAACAAAGCTCTCAAGAAGAACCAGTGACACACAGAGACAGTATTGGTCACTGACGTGACAGATGATTGTGGGCTTAGATGTCTGGGCTGATCAGTCAACACCACAGCACACATCTTGTGCATCCATGTATTGCTTTCATTGCTGATGCTGTTCCACTCCCAGTTAAAGATGACTTTGGTTTTAAATAAATCAGCTTATTGTATACATCTGGTGTGGACTCCCTTCCTTCACATTCACTGAGTCAGTTTGTTTCAAGTATATTTCATGTGCATAAGGCCAAGAAGATAAGAGATATGGATCATGTGTAACTATCAGATGCTACATATAAAATGGTAAGTTCAATATTTATGTATATAAACCTGCAACAAGCTCAGCTGCTATTTACTCATCAGAACAGCAAAGTCTTGAATATACAGACTTAACATGCATGGGCTGATTACAACTTCCTTTGTGGTGTTTTATCAGCCCCACTTCCCTCTCGCACTAATGCATATTGTGCCTTACAGGCGCATCTCAAAAAATTAAAATATCGTGACAAAGTTCAATATTTCTCGTCAGTTATTTCAGAAAGTGAAAATGGTACATATTGTGGACTCACACAGTCCTGAGAAGAGGAAGAGCTCTCATCAGTTAATTAACTCAAAACATCTGCAAAGGTTTCCTGAGCCTTCAGTCTGTCAGTCTGGTTCAGTGCACACAACCACAACCATGGGAAAGACTGCTGACCTAACAGTTGTCCAGAAGACATTCATCTGTGGTCATTGCTGAAAGGGCCAGCTGTTTGCATTGGACTCAGAGGTCCACAGTCCTCTTTTCAGATGAAAGTAAATGTTGTATTTTATTCAGAAATCAAGATCCCAGAGTCTGAAGGAAGAGCAGAGACGCACAGAATCCAAGTTGCTTAAAGTCCAGTGATGATTTGGGGTGCCATATCATCTGCAGGTGTTGGTCCACTGTGAGATTGCACTATAGGGTCACTACAAAGTCCCTACTTTATCCTGCCTTTGCTCTTACCTTTTGCCTGACATGTAACACTACAGCATCTGCCTATAGTGTGACATATAACATATGCATCGGCGGCACTTAATAAACAATAACAATGGCATTAACATGGCCATAACAATCATTTACCGTCCCTGTTATATGGTTGCTGATTCCATCCTCTGTGCGGAGGGTAAGGAGCTCCTGGAACTCACTGTATTCCCAATTTACAGACATTTTCAGCCACTGTTCCTCCTCATTGATTTAGCTGCTAACTTTAGGCGATACCATCACCAGACAGGTTAAAAAAACGATGATGCACAGGTGCATGGAGACACCTGGGACCGTTTTCACAAACATTCTGAGAATGCTCTCAGAGAGCTCCTAACTCAGCCTAGAAATGTTAAGTCAGGAGTCCTAGCTTGGGAGTGATTTGGGAAAGTTCTCAAAGCAACTCTGAGCAAAGAAGAGATAGACACTTTTAGCTGAGTGAGGAGGTGTGGCTGACCTTGTATGATGCATCCTTTTAACAGGTGTGATTGGTTGTCAGATACACAGCCCATTATGAGCCTGCACGGTGTGGACACCCAGTGGAAATGAAATGAGCTGCTGACTGTGAAAGTGTTGTCATTGTTAGTGTGATCACTGTGCTGATGGAAGGTTTAACACAGACCAAAGTCATCACTGCTGCACTGATGCATTTTTACAGTTTTCCAAATATCTTAGTGTTGTGATTGTTTTATGTCTGGTGTTATAGTGTTAGGTGGGAAATGTGTGTGTATATCTAATGAGATCGATCACAAATATCCCTGCACAAACCAATCTGTGGCATTTCATTAACTCACTGCCATCTAGTGTTTGGAGAATATTTCTCTGACCTCTTTGTGTTTCACCATTTTCTTCTCTGATTAAGAAACTCTTAAACCACTTAAAGTCCTCCTCTCTACTCCTAACAGTTTTTCAACTTAGGAGCTCTTTTAAAAGTCCAAAATGCTCTGTGAATAACTTTTATCTTTACAAGTACCGAGTCTTAACTTTAAGGGGAAATTCTAAGGAAACACCAAAACTACTCAGAATTTTCTTAGGATTTCCTCACAAGGAGCAACTCTTAGCACTAAGACGATTTGTGAATATGGCCCCTGGTGAAGACTGGCAAGTTTGAGGTGATACACAGTTTTCAGACTGTATCTGCTCTTTCAGTGTGTCAGGCTCCAACATGCCTGTTGATTTATAGTACAAACTTTGTAGGATAATAAATCAGCAAGACAAGTCTCATGTGCACATATTTTGAAGGGTTTCTGTAGTTATTTTGCATCAGTCTGGTGTTGGTTGCAAAAATATTACAGAATTGTGTCTTGACAGATGACAGACAGATCACTTCAGTAAGACACTGCAGATGGAACAGATACTTGTTTTATGTTTTTGTGCCATTATTTTGTTATGACCAGTTATGTTGTGCAGCTCCACTAAACTTTTAGCTGAGGTAAAGGTAGGCAGTCATGTCGGATACCTAAGTGGAAAAACATAAGCCAAATGAACCCTTCAAATTCACCATGTATGTCATAACTGGCCCACAACAGAATAATGCACCCATAAGCACTTGAAGAGAAACTGTGAAAATATTTACCTGCAGCAGCAATCAGGTGTTGTTCTCACTTTGAAAGAAAATTACAGATGTGTAGCTGAGATCAAAATGAAGGCTGATGCAGATGGATGCAGTCTGAACACAGGGGCCGGAAGTAAGGGGGCAAGGAAGGGGCCATTGCAGCTCCACTTTACGCTCTGGCCCACATTCATTTAACGTCACGGATCGCTGTATTGTGGCGGGAATGATCCCATCCCAAGATGGTCTTTAATTTTATAAGAGATTATTTCTGAATATAAAATAGTATCTTGATGTGTTTTTACCACATATTGCATGTTAGTCGCTGACCACTTCTCTGCTATCTTCTTTAGATGAGGAGGTGTAGATTAACAGGAACCCACAGCATTTCCTGACTTACTATATTTAGTGTTAAGCATCTGGAGGCATCACACATTGGTACAGAGGACTTATTCTGGTGTGGTCTTGCAGCTTTCAAAGGTAAATGTTGTGACATTGCTTTTTTTCTGTACATAGAGATTGTTTGAAATATTTGTTTAACTGCAGAGTACAGAATACTGTGTTGAAACCAACTGTGTTTTATTTCATTCGGATTATTATCTGTCTTTTTCTTTAAATTATTAAAAGAGAGAGTGATTGTGTAACAGTGTAACAAAGATGTGTTTGATGAAATGGATGAAAAGGTTACAAAAAGACAGAAAGCTACAGAGTTTTGAATTAATTAAAACTGTAAGACTGAACAGAAATTATCACGACTGCGTAGACATTTCAGGAAGTGAGTCCACTTAGCTCGAACAGTTTTCTGTTGATTATGTGTTTGTAACCCAGGACAGGATACAGTCAGTTTATGATTCGGTTAATGTTGTTTCTGTAAAATAAGAGCATGAATCAGCACATAAAAGACATTGGAGATTATTCGTCCATGTGAACCTCTTCCTCCATAATCAGAGGGCAGAGGGGCATTCAACAAGTAGTGGAGCATCGAGTAAAGAAGACGGTCAAAACGTCCTAAACCCGTTTACATGAACATTAAACATTACATTAAATTACTGAAACAACTGAACAGTGTTCTGTGGCTGCAGAAAAGACCTCACAGCAGCATACACAATATTGTAACCAGAACATGTTGTACCTGAAACTGTATTATTAGATTCAATTATATGAGCAGAAATCTAACAAATATTCAGCTTTGATTTATTTCTTTTTTTTGTGTGGGTATAGTGTAAACTGTTCAGTGATATCACTGAACAACATGGTCCCTTTCTATAACTTGATCTCTTAAACACTAGGTTTTACTTTGAAGCATAATCATTTGAAACTGTATAATTTGATTAATTAATATTAGCAGATAATGTAACAAATATTGACCTTTTTTTAAAAAAATATTGGATGGAAACTTACTGTATTTGTGTTTGTGACCTTGCACAACACAGCTTTAGCAATATTGCTAGATAACAGCAGATATTAGGCAACATGTTCCATTTCCATAACCTCATCTATTAAACAACAGGTTTCACTCTGAAGAATGGAAGTCAACATTAACAACACTTCACAGAACAACAACAGCAGCCTCACCTATAACTATGGAGGTTATGAACCAGTTGAATTCACCATGAAAGTGGTGACGATCATCATCATGTGTATCGGCCTTCCTTTGACCCTTGTGGCCATCTGTGCTGTTCGTTCCCTGGTATGTATATTTTTACTTTTACCATATTTATTTATTTACTGTCTGTGCCAAAATCTTGATCTAGGTTAGGGGCCAGGTGTCAGGGGACTGGATGAATTATTGTAATGATTTATACATTCACAGGAAAAATATTACTCCATAGTTACAGTGCACATAAAGCTCCCATTATTAATCTGAATATGCCAATATTTGGAATTTGATGCTGGTCATGAAAACAGCATATTCTGTCTGGATATTCCAAATTAGGCCTTTTCCCAAATGTGCATATTCCAAATAAAACATGTGGGATATGAGGGTATTATTCAGGTTTGAGGAGTGACCCCATGTTCCACGGGCATGTTTATCAGAGTATGCACGGCTGCATGTAAACATGAATATTAGTGGAATATCCTTTTATATTATCCATGTAAACACCTTAGTAGGAATATTGTCTTTTCAGAATAAAGGCAAAAAACTGAATATTTAGTGCATGTAATCCTAGTCAGTGACTGTGTGTCTTTTCTGATATTTCAGACAGCACAAAACAGAGCGTGATGAAAAGTGAATAAATGGCTCTGATAACAAATTCTGGGCACAGCAAAATGACACATCTGGGAGGAGGTGGACCTCATGTTCACAACTGCTTTCTAACTTGCACCAATGTTTTCTTGCAGGTGAAAGATGATCATGTTGTTCTGATCTACGTCATCAACCTTCTCATTACCGACCTTATTCAGCTCTGCTGCATGATCGCTTGGGTGCTGCCTAAGGACTGGATACTCAGTGGTGGATTTATCTTACTTCCAATTTACGGCTATTGTCTGGTGGCCAGTATTGGTTTCATGGTGTGCATCGCCCTGGAAAGGTAGCTGTCTGTCTATCCAGTATGTGTGTACCTACTTCTGTGTTCAGCCATTGTATTATGATATCATTCTGAAGCTGTGTCTGTCTTGTATTGCAGGTATTTGGTCATCGCCTGCCCACTGTGGTACCACTTCAGACGAACCATCAAGGTCTCTGTGCTGGTCTGTGTCGTGGTCTGGGCCCTTCCTGCTGTCATTTACTGTCTTGTTATTGCTACAAGGAACTCAGCAACCATCGGTGGCATCCTCTTCCTCCTTCCTCTCCCACTGTTCATATTCTTCCTTGGTGGGACCCTCAAAGCCCTGTCTGCTTCCATCTCTGTCCACTCTGACGAAAAACGAAGAATTGTAGGAATGTTGGTCCTGGTGCTGCTTATTTACACACTGTTGTTCCTGCCCACCATTATTTTGTTGCTGGCACAGGGAAGCAGTGTTATCGATCGATATAAGCTAAACAACCTATCTTTCACATTTGTGCAGTTGAGTCCTCTGGCACACTTATTTCTGTATATTTTCATGAGGAAAGGGACCATTGACAAGCTGTTGGCTTCTGTGTGTTGTTGCAGAATGGACAGTGATGATATCAGCAGTCCAGTGTGAATGATGACAAAATGTCCACAGTCAGCTTCATGTAGGCAGAGAAAGAGAGACAGAGATCCGAGGCTATTCATAAAACATTCAGGGCTGAGGCCTCAGACAGCCAGGCTTAAAGACGCCACTGGTTATAGCTAATGTGTGTCTGTCCCAAACTGTGTTTGTTTTGATCTTTTAATCTTTATTTTATACAAATAGTTTTGCTGTTTTCGTGGGAGGCACGGAAGTGATTCAGAGCAGGATTACGCAACAGCTGCAATGTGCTTAACAATATTGATAAATTCTTACTTCACAGTGATGCTAATGGAAAAACAGAACAGCAGAAGTAGGTACTAATTCACTGACATGGTAAAATGAAGTCAAATGAAATGGGTCAGTGTGTTGGTGCATGTATGTAACAAAGTTCTCAAGAAGAACCAGTGACACACAGAGACAGTATTGGTCACTGATGACAGATGATTGTGGGCTTAGATGTCTGGGCTGATCAGTCAACACCACAGCACACATCTTGTGCATCCATGTATTGCTTTCATTGCTGATGCTGTTCCACTCCCAGTTAAAGATGACTTTGGTTTTAAATAAATCAGCTTATTGTATACATCTGGTGTGGACTCCCTTCCTTCACATTCACTGAGCCATTTTGTGTCAAGTATATTTCATGTGCATAAGGCCAAGAAGATAAGAGATATGGATCATGTGTAACTATCAGATGCTACTTGGTAAGTTCAATATTTATGTATAAAAACCTGCAACAAGCTCAGCTGCTATTCACTCATCAGAACAGCAAAGTCTTGAATATACAGACTTAACATGTATGGTCTGATTACAACTTCCTTTGTGGTGTTTTATCAACCCCACTTCCCTCTCGCACTAATGCATATTGTGCCTTACTAACATTTCCTCTCTACCTTAAGTTTTAAGTTTAAGTTTAAGTTTATTTACTTTATTAATCGCCCTGAGGGGAAATTCAATGTTTTCACTCTTGCTTGTCAATTACACATAGGTCCGACACACACATGCACCTATACATGCACAAAGTATATATATATATATCTATATATCTATATATATATAGATATATAGATATATAGATATATATATATACATATACATATATAAATATATATGTATAAGCTACTGTGCATTCTTTTACAGCACTCCCTTCTTCTCTATAGCTGATGTAAAGTGAATTACTCCTGTGTGGGATCAATAAAGTTCTTATCTTAGCCATCTGAAAAGATCACATACATTGTTACCTGTTTCCCAAGTATATTAGTGCATGTGTGAATGAATAAACGAGAGGCATTAGCGTAAAATTCTTTTAAGAAAGGCGCTTTATGAAATGAAGTCCATTCACTTGTGTTAGTTTACAGCGCAGCCTTGCCACATCCAATATGGCGGCGACGTTGACGTATGGCTCAGCGCCCGGTGTGTCGTCTATGTATATATGTCTGTGGTCAGGAGTGTAGTCTGTCTCGATCCCAACCTGCGGCCCGTGTCAATCCCCCATTCTCTATTTCCCCATTTCATGCTGTCCTAAAGCAACAGGCCAAATAGATAATCTTATTTTTAAAAAAAAAAAAAAAAACCAGCAGTAATAATTAGGGATGGGCAGCACAAGCAAAAACAATATTCGAAAATCATGGCAACTATTCGACGATTTTTCGAATAATCCCCCCCCCCCTCCCCTCCCAGAGCCACGCACACAGAGATCCATTCATCATTACGGCCGGGCTCCACCGGCTGCAAAGCGTCACGTCAGCGTAGCATCGCGGCGTATTCATCTGGGCTCCACTGACTGCGTACGGAAGCGATACGTAGAGAAGCCAGCGGGGTTGTTTACCGTTTGCTGAGCCA
Source organism: Epinephelus fuscoguttatus (assembly GCF_011397635.1). Classification (NCBI taxonomy): domain Eukaryota; kingdom Metazoa; phylum Chordata; class Actinopteri; order Perciformes; family Serranidae; genus Epinephelus; species Epinephelus fuscoguttatus. Next base: position 13,793,502 of record NC_064767.1, read on the forward strand.
AGAGGCTGCATGTAGGCTGCATGAAATGTTAAAGCATTTTCCACCAAAGTTATTACATATAGCCTTTTTGAGTTATCTACAAGTTTACTGTCATCTACTCGCTTTCAAATGTCCGCCACGGACATTTACACAATGTCACGGATTAACATGGGTAAATGCATGAAAAAAAATCATCACATATCACCACTGATAATGGTTTATTCATTTAAAAACACATTGTGCTCGTTTAGCACACTATTTCATGTAGTTTTTATCTGCTGGACAGTCGCATAGGGGAGTGTAGCACGACAAAAATAGAAGAGCCGTGTAAAAATAGAGAGTTGTCGAGCGACAGACGGGGGTTGGCGCGCTGCTCCTGTTGCCGGTGGAGCCGCTGTAATTGAGCTGCTACGGGACTCGCGTTGCAGACGTGTCGCGTCGCTGAGCCCGGCCGTACGGTCCCTCGCCGCCTCCTGCGTGCCTCGCTCTCAAATGACTGTGCATACTTGTTGTAGACTTGTGATACGCAAGCTTTGCCTCACAGAGTTTGCACTGCACCTCATTTTTGTTTATTTTGTTGTTTTTGTTATTTTATTTTGATGACTGTAGTAGCCTCTGCATGTTTCTCCTGTTTGTAGAAGAGCATCAAACTAGCTGGTAGCCCATCTCACACCGCTGTAGCAATCCTATACTGCCCTCGTGCGGTTAGGAGCTGAATTGCATGTCAAATAAAGGGGGAAATAAGACGGCGAATAGTAATAGTCGCATTAAAAAATCGATTTTTCAAAATAAAACGACTATTCGAAAATTTGAAAATCGTGACCCATCCCTTGTAATAATGCTATAATTTTGTGTAGAGTTTCATTTTTTTTGCGGTTTAAACGTGGCCATATGTGTGTGAATGTAACCATGTGTACAAGATGTGTGTATAATATAGATAAAAATGTCTGCACTCTTATACAGTGATTACTTTTTTCTACACCAGGTGATGAAAGCAGCAGTACTGACAACAGGAGCAGCAGTGATGAAGACTCTGATGGAAATCACGATGCTGTTCCTAGCACCAGTGTTCTAAGTGAAAAGCCTGCGCTCTGTTTCACATTGGATTATAATAGTTGGTGTTATAGTCAGGACATTGAAAATAATTGTGTGGCATCAATAAAATCTACATACCTGAGATGGGAAAATATGTTTTAATATTTTTTATTTATTTATTTATTTTTTTACTGTTTTTTTTCCATTTATTCCTGTTGTTTATATCCTACCTACATAAAATATTAAGATGTAAGTCTAACATAAAATACTTTAGTTATTAAATAAATTAAAACATATAGCCCACAGTAGATAAAAATAGAACATGCTAAAAGTAAATACAATAAGAGGCTAAATAGTATCGAAGCAATAATAAATAGTGTCTAAACAATAATAAATTGTATGTAAGTTATCTATTAGGCTACCATTCCACTCTAAATAGATTTTAAAATTTCAATATAATTTTAATATTATTTTTGCTTATTTCATTATTGTTATCATTGGTTTACTTTTTAGAAGTATTGTATTATCTGAGGATGACTCATTTTAGTAACTATCTACAGTAAATAAAGAAAAAAACAAGCAAAGAAACAAACAAAAATCATTTTATACACTGGGCCAAAAAACAACCTGATCTCACAGAAATACGTGAAATGACCACGACCTCTTAACACCGCATTCCGTGGTGGCTGCACGAAATGGGTTGAAATTACATGCTGGTACCACGGAAACAATGCCAATGTAAACTCAATTAGGATCCATTGTCATGGTGTACACACGGATTCCCTGATTCAATAACGTCCTGTAGCCTATACACACAAAAACACAGAAGTGTTCTTCTTCTTCCTCTGTTATAATTTCCCACCAATAATAATAGCCTAATAATAATAATAATAATAACATGATAGTTCGGCTGTACTAGATATTTGATATAGGTCTATGGGGTCTGGGTTCCGACCATATTAAACCCATTGTTTTGAAGTCCCGTTGATCCAAAATCATCATGATGCCCTGTGGTTAAGGTCTGGTTAGGTTTAGGCACAAAAACCACTTGGTTAGGGTCAGGAAAAGATCATGGTGTGGGTTAAAATGAAAAAGAAAGTGACAAACACATAAGCCGTGAGCCTGCTCCGCCTCAAGCCTTTCCCAGCTGACCCAGAGCCGGCCGCAGCGCACCATCAAGGCAGAAATACGCCCACCAGGAGCCGGTCAACACCGGAGAGCTCCCCACACAACCCCGACCCCAGAGTTAATAACAGGAGGTTATGGTGTTTCATTCTCTCCTCTCTATGACACTTGTATCTCGACCAGTAGCCTACTTTTGTTGCGTTTGCTGATCCTCTATGGTACACAAATACAGTATAGCCTAGTATAATCACATATCGGAACAACGGGACGTCGGACTAATGAGAGGTCGGAGCAATGAGAGGTCAGACTAATGAGAGGTCGGACTAATGAGAGGTCGGAACAATGAGAGGTCGGAACAATGAGAGGTCGGAACAATGCTACGGCACCCACTTCTCAATGTTTGATCTCTGAGCCGTGAGACCTGTTTTTAACAGAATCTGTAAGTGTCGCAGGGTGTTTTCAGGACATTATTGAGAAAAGAAGCTTTGAGTTTTCAGTTGAATTATCAGAGGAAGATAAAGACATGATAAAACAACGCTGTCTTATTAGCAGGAAATGCACAACATTCTACAACCACACTTTGATATCTGTTCAGAGGCAGAGGGTTAGCAAAGTTTAACAGGCAGTGTTGGACTGTCATGATGCACTGTGTAGATATGGTGGCCCTGTTTGTTTTCTCTCTTACATAAGAGATAATATCCGCTGTGTACATTATCATCAACCAACTGCATGTTACAATTTGCCATATTTTTTGTCGACCATTTGGATGCTGAGGACACAACAGCAGACACTGGTGTAGGGAACTCATTCGCGTGGGGTCTCACAGCTTTTAAAGGTAAATTTTGTGACATTATATTATTAAAAACGATACAAACAGTCAGGAAATGATTATGCAACATTTAAGAAGCTGAAAACGTTGGAGTGTAGCTGTACATACTACTGTGTGTTTACTATGTTTTTCCTTTAAATTGGGAGAATTATAAGTACGTGATTGTGTAAAACAAACATATGAAAACATGCACAAAGATGCAGTATTCAGATTAAAACCTGGGTAAACAAAGAATGTAAGAAGAAAATGAGAGAGCATACACAATTAAAAGGAAATCAAGAAATAAGACAGTAGTAGTCTAGACATTTCAGGAATACAAATTTGTCTTCTTATTATCATCAATACTGTTATTACATTTTCTGTTTGTTATTTGCTGAATGTTTTGTGCCATTGATCCACTGACAGGTATTTCTAGTAAAATGTAAGTTTTCCGATAAATGATGACAGCTGATATACACAAAAGGCCTTTCTGTGTTGTGACAATATGATTATGTAACCCAAGACAGGTTACACTCAGTTAACAATTCAGGTATGTGTCATGAGATAACAGCATGAATTTATACACAAAAGATAAAACAAATGCCTCATCAAGTGGATTAATCAGTCATGTAAACCTAAATCAGAGGGTAGAGGGGCATCAAGTTCACAAGACAGGCAAAACGTCCTAAACCTGTTGACATTAACATTCAACATTACATTAACTAAACAATGTTCTGTGGCTGCTGTAAAGACCTCACAGCACTTAAAATACAATAGCCCTTTTAAATAGGAATTGTGCAAATTTGCAGGAAAGCCCAATCAGTCTTTTTTCAGCATTGGCAGTATAAGAACAAAATCGGGGAGTGCAGCAAAATGCCACCCGCCTACTATTGTTCATACAGAATGTGCCTTTTTTGGGGCAATGGGGGGCGTGAGCCAGTAACAAAACGTGTAGCTCAGCGTGTGACGTAAACAGTGACGTGGGAGGGAAGCCGCAGCTGGTCAGTCCGTCGCCAATTCTCTCATGAGTTGGCCCGTTCTTCACCGTCCGTCATCTGATGGTTAATGGCCTCTTGTTTGTGAGGGCAAGGAGGGCGCGCAATTCCTTGTCTCCCCAGTTGCTCATCTTTACAGTGTCTTTCAGGATTGCGTTTCCCTCCTGCTATCAGCTGTTTCCTGTTAGTCCACTGCCAGTGGATTGTGGCATCATCAACAGTTCCCCCCACAAGTCATCAACAGCTCCTCCCATGGCGGAAGGGCGCCTCATTCTTTTTAAACCAAAAAGGCTCCGCCATTATGTCTACCCTACGAGGTGGAAAATTGGGCACCTTGATCAACTCGCCAATCCGGCTCTGTGTGTCTAAACGCTCGCAGCTTGCCGGCAAAACGGCCCAAAATTTGCCGAAAATCTGGCAGTGTAAAAGGGGCTATTGTTTTTGTAATCAGTACTTGCACTATATGAGTAAAAATATGTACAATAGATTTTTTTTGTGGGTACACTGTGTTCGTTTGAACTTGCACCTCGCAGCTTTAGCGATATCACTGAACAAGACCAGGGCAAACATTAAACAACATGTTCCCTTCCCATACTCTCATCTCTTAAACAGGTTTCACTTGGAGAAATGGAAGATTTCTACATTAAGTATTATAATGAAGAAGCTGGATCCATCATGTACGTGGTGCCATGCATAATCATTTGTATCGGCCTTCCTTTGACCGTCTTGGCCATCTATGCTCTTTTTTCTGAGGTATGAACATAATGCACATAAGGCTGATTGGATGCTAAACCCATAGAGGTTGAATGATATCCACGGTCCCCACAGGAGGACGCCCACTGACCTTATTTGTCCCCTGACTTTTCCTTTCACACTACAACGAGGTTGATGGTTTTGGTTTTTAATGAAATGTCTCAGCCAGTGCATGGATTGACATTTTTAAAAAAATGCCCGATACAGACACATCAGGTCAAAAATTTGGATAGGTCCAAGGCTTTGGTTAAAGACTAAAAACATGCAAAATTAATAACGTTCCCATCATACACTTACTGGCCACTTCATTCAGTACACCTTGCTAGTACCAGGTTGGACCCCTTTTGCCTTCAGAACTGCCTTAATTCTTGGCGTCATAGATTCAACAAGGTGCTGGAAACATCTGTCAGAGATGTTGGTCCATATTGACATGATAGCATCACACAGTTGCTGCAGCTTTGTCGGCTGCACATCCATGATGTGAATCTCCTGTTCCACCACATCCCAAAGGTGCTCTATTGGATTGAGATCTGGTGACTGTGGAGGCCATTGGAGTACAGTGAACTCATCATCATGTTCAAGAAACCAGTTTGAGATGATTTGAGCTTTGTGACATGGTGCGTTATCCTGCTGGAAGTAGCCATCAGAAGATGGGTACACTGTGGTCATAAAGGGATGGACACGGTCAGCAACAATACTCAGGTAGGCTGTGGTGTTTAAACCATGCTCAGTTGGTACTAAGGGGCCCAAAGTGTGCCAAGAAAATCTCCCCCACACCATTACACCACCACCAGCAGCAGCCTGAACCGTTGATACAAGGCAGGATGGATCCATGCTTTCATGTTGTTTACACCAAATTCTGACCCTACCATCTGAATGTGGCAGCAGAAATCCAGACTCATCAGACCAGGCAATGCTTTTCCAATCTTCTATTGTCCAGTTTTGGTGAGCCTGTGTGAACTGTAGCCTCAGTTTCCTGTTGTTAGCTGACAGGAGTGGCACCTGGTGTGGTCTTCTGCTGCTGTAGCCCATCTGCTTCAAGGTTCAATATGTTGTTGGTTCAGAGATGGTCTTCTGCGTAAATTGGTTGAAACGAGTGGTTATTTGAGTTACTGTTGCCTTTCTATCATCTTGAACCAGTCTGGCCATTCTCCTCTGACCTCTGGCATCAGCATTTTCACCCAGAGAACTGCTGCTCACTGGATATATTCTCTTTGTCGGACCATCCTCTGTAAACCCTCGAGATGGTTGTGTGGAGAAGTTTCTGAAATACTGAAGCCTGTCTGGCACCAACAACCATGCCACATTCAAAGTCACTTAATACACCTTTCTTTCCCATCATGATGCTTGTTTTGAACTTCATGTCTACATGACTAAATGCTGCCACATGATTAGTTGATTAGCTATTTCCATTGACATGCAGTCGGACAGGTGTACCCTAATTAAGTGGCTGGTGAGTGTATGTCAGTGAAATACATTATTAATCTCTGTTGACAGGTCTCCTTCTCTTATATGCGCAATCCTACCTGCAATGAATATGTAATGAAGAGAGAGATGAACCTTGCAAACATAGGCGTTTCTAGCCCATTTTTGGGGGTGCTGAAGCACCCCTAAATTGAATCCCAGCACCCCTAAAATTTGAGAGATTTTTTTTAATATATATATATATATATATATATACATTATACAAAAATGGTTTGATCCACCCCATCCCTCCCACCTTTTCCTGACTCGGGCTCTGAGCGCTCTGCATAGAGCAATGCGCTGCCTTCCAGAGTGGGTGATATGCAGTAGTGGTGTAAGTACCTGGCTTAAACCAGGATATGTGGCACATTTCTTAACATCTACCACTCAATACCAACACATTATTATTATTACCAGTCCTCATTTTTGCTGCATTTAATCGTAGGTCACTGTTTATGTTGTGAGGTAGGAGTTAGCTGACGTTTTTTCTAGCTGCGAAACGTTACAGGTGGTCAGTACCACTGTCCTCTGTTTGAACTGGAATGAGAGAAGCTGGCTGTTGTGTCATGTGCATGTGTTGATATTAAAGCCAAGGTGCTACTGACTAGCTAACTGACTGGATGCCCATTAACATTATAACTCCTACTGTGTGTATTTATAATTATTATTTTGTAGATTTCAAGCACTTTTCTTTTTTGAAGTGTATTTTTATTTATGTATTATAGTATAATACAGACAAGAAGGAAAAAGGCAGAGACAAACATTGAAAAAGTCAATTGCTGTTAATGTGTTAATGTTACATGTTGTGCATTGCATTGCAAATAAAAGTCCAAAAAATAAGTCCAAGGTCCATTTTTGGTATTTTTGGTACTCACTATAGGGGGCTGGTTTACTCCAGAAACATGCATACTGTTTATGTGTATGTTGAGGAGCTGCTGTATCAAAATGAGTTATCCTCCCCCAGAAATTAGGGTTACGATATGTTTCTTTTATGATTCCAATCCATTCCTCTTTTGCTGTGGCTCAGCATTTAAATAACCTTTATCAGATTTGATGGTTTATTCACAGACTTTCCCAAAAAGTGTTTTTCTTTCACAAATGTGGGAATGAAATTGGGTTAAAATGTACAAAACAGTGAAATTTATCTTGCTTGACTGGGCAGCTCTCTGGGCCCTCAGCACCCCTAAACCTCTGATTCTAGAATCGCCCCTGTTTGCAAACACAAACATCACATTCAGACTGTGACTCCAGTCTGCTGCATCTGTTTGATGAATACAGAAAACCTGTTTGGTCCAGAATGTATCATAAATTCTGAGAGCACAAAAGAGAGCGTGATGAAAAATGTATCAAAGACTGACTGCAGTTGTGGGCAGAGCAAGATAACATATTTGGGAGGAGGTGGACCTCATGTTCACAACTGCTTTCATAACTTGCACCAATGTTTTCTTGCAGGTTCAGAATGATCACGTTGCTCCGATCTACGTCATCAACCTTCTCATTTCTGACCTCATTCAGCTCTGCTGCTTGACTTATGAGTTGGTACAACCCAAGGAAAGGACAATATTTATTATCATCTATCGCATTTACAGCTATTGTCTGGTGGCCAGTATTTGCTTCATGATGTGCATCGCGCTGGAAAGGTAGCTGTCTGTCTATCCAGTATGTGTGGAACTATTTCTGTGTCTGACCATTGTTTTCTGATATGATGCTGAAGCTGTGTCTGTCTTGTATTACAGGTATTTGGTCATCGCCTGCCCACTGTGGTACCGCTTCAGACGAATCCATCAAGGTCTCTGTGCTGGTCTGTGTCGTGGTCTGGGCCTTTCCTCTTGTCTGTCTCCTCCTTTCTTTTTGGGATAATCCAGAGGTCAAACGAGTCATCTTTGCCATTCTCATCATTGTTCCTCCCACTGCTCATATTCTTCCTGGCTGGGACCCTCAAAGCCCTGTCTGCTTCCATCTCTGTCCATTCTGACGAAAAACGAATTGTAGGCATTTTAGTCCTGGTGTTGCTGATTTACACACTGTTGTTCCTGCCAAGCATCATCTGGTCCCTGACAGCAGCAGCCATATCTAACAAAACTCTCTACTACCTGTTTCCTGTGTTTCTTAAGTTGAGTCCTCTCGCAGACTTAGTTCTGTATGTTTTCATCAGAAAAGGAACCGCTGACAGGCTTTTGGCCTCTGCATGTTGTTGCAAAATGGACAGCAATGATATCAGCAGTCCAACATGAATGATGACAACATGTCCACAGTCAGCTTAATTTAGGCAGAGAAAGAGAAAGTGAGATTGAGAGAAAGGGGAGAACAGGAGGAGAAGGAGACATGTGGGCAAGACTTTATTGTCTATTAAATAGAAAGAAGAGAGACAGATTCTGCCATCAGCTGATATGATTTCCAAAAGTAGACATAATTCAATCTTCGCTGAGCAACAGTTATGTGTGAAGGGAATTAAAGACCTGTCTTATATAGACGCCTGTCCTACCTATCGTGCGCTCATGTAAACAAACCACTGTACCTATCAGCTGTGTGCTCATGTAAACAAACCACTGTACCTATCAGCTGTGTGCTCATGTAAACAAACCACTGTACATATCAGCTGTGCGCTCATGTAATCAAACCACTGTACATATCAGCTGTGCGCTCATGTAAACAAACCACTGTACCTATCAGCTGTGCGCTCATGTAATCAAACCACTGTACCTATCAGCTGTGTGCTCATGTAAACAAACCACTGTACCTATCAGCTGTGTGCTCATGTAAACAAACCACTGTACATATCAGCTGTGCGCTCATGTAATCAAACCACTGTACATATCAGCTGTGCGCTCATGTAAACAAACCACTGTACCTATCAGCTGTGCGCTCATGTAATCAAACCACTGTACCTATCAGCTGTGTGCTCATGTAAACAAACCACTGTACATATCAGCTGTGTGCTCATGTAATTTTATATCATTTCTTTTTAAATTTTTAATTCAATTATTTTTACTTAGATTTTATTACCACCTCCATATTTTATTTTTTGATTGATTTCCAATTTGTTTACTTTTAATTTATTTTTAATTAATTAATTTTCACTCAGAGTTTATTACAATCTCCTTTTTTAATTTATTTATTTATTTTATTTCCGTTTTTAATTTTAATTTCTTTTTAATTTAGTCTCATATTTAATTCATTTTTTATCACTTCTACCATCTTTTTATTTTGTTTTTCATTCTGTTTTATTCATTTTATTTCCATTGCTTGTGTTATTAATTTATTTTTGATTAAGTCTTTTTCTTTTATTAATATTTACTTTCCCTATGAGTATCTCTCTATCTCCCCATGTAAACAGGTATTTAATGCTTTGTATTCACTTGTCCATAAATTGAGATTTCAGCTTGGACACTGAATTCTGAACACTGATTCACATATGCCCTGAACATTTCCGTTATCAAAACTATGAGGGAAAATTAGCGATTTTTTATTATTAAATATTGTTTATTATGCTGTGTGTATTTGTGTATTTTTGTACTTTGTGTTGCTCCCACTGCTGCGAAACTAATTGCCCCACTGGGGACAAATAAAGCAATTGATTGATTGATTGACTGATTGATTGATTGACATTTAAGGATGGACAAACATGAGAATACATGAGTCTCTTTAACCATATGCATTCAGGGTACAGATGTAGATGTAATATCCAATGAGACCACAAGATGGTAGCATTTAGCTACTTTTAACTCACATCACTGGCTTCAGACCGGTGAGGCTTGAAGGCCTTTTTTTATTAAAGATTTAAGACACAGCAGCATCGTGTTGCACCACAGGATGCAGCTGAATATCATATAGAAATATGAGAGGTTGAGTAGGAATTATAAAAACAATGATTGACTTCAACCGGTACTCAGGAGACGGTGACAGAATCAGATAATGATGTGAAAAGTCATGAACAATCTTCATAGTAGAGTATGTATGAAAAAAAGTCATGTCATAAATATGTCATGAAACATTATGAAAACATCTCATGTAGTCAAAAATCGTTAAAAAAAAACATCATAGTTTAACATGTCGTCAGAAATTGTGAAAAAAACATTATTGTACAGCTTGCCATCAAAAACCGTGAAAACAAATCAAAATTAACACGCCCTCAAAAAATGTGAAAAAAAATGTCATCGACTAGTATGTTGTCAAAAATTGTGAAAAACTATCATGTTGTCAAAATTTGTGGAATAACTTCAGCGTAAAGCATGTCGTCAAAAATTGTGAAAAAATGTCATAGTATAGTAGATCGTCAAACATTGTGAAAAAATGTCATAGTTTAACATGTCAGAATTGTGTAAAAACATCATTGTACAGCTTGTCATCAAAAATCATGAAAAAACATCATAATTAACATGACTGAAAAAAATGTCAGCGACTAGTATGTTGTCAAAAAAAATTGTGAAAAACAATCATCTCGTCAAAATTCGTGCAATAACATCAGTCATATCATCGAAAATCGCATAAAATGTCATAGTATAGTATGTTCTCAAAAATCAAGAAAAACGTCATAGTATAGCATGTTACCAAAAATCGTGGGAAAAAAATGTCATAGTATAGCATGTCTTCAAAAAATGTGAAAAAAGTCATATAGCCAAAAATCGTGAGAAAACGTCATAGTGTAGTATGTCATCAAAAATTGTGAAAAAAGATCATAGTATAACATGTTGTCAGAAATTGCGAAACAATGTCATGGTCTAGTATGTCATCAAAAAAATGAAAAACGTCATTGTTCATAATTTCTAATTTAAAAAAAAGTCTTAAGGTCAGAATCATGAAAATATGTCATAGAATAGCATGTTGTTAAGTGCCTGTGTGTCCCTTTGTTTTGAGTTTACCCTTTTCTTTTTTCAGCTTGCAGCTAAAATGATCTTCTAACATGCTATACTATTAGTATAGCATGTTAGAAGATCATTTTAAAAAAAAGTCAAAGTAAAGCATGTCATCAAAAATCAGAAAAAAATGTCATAGTGAAATATGTTGTCCAAAATCATGAAATCATAGTATAGTATGGCATAATACTTTACTATGATGTTTTTTCATGATTTTGGACGACAGGCTATACTATGTTCTTTCATGATTTTCAACGGCATACTATACTATGATATTTTTTCATAATTATGGACGACATACAATACTATGATGTTATTTGATGATTTTCGACGACATTATGATGTTTTTTCACGATTTTGGATGACATACTATACTATGGCATTTTTACATGATTTTGGACAATATGCTATAGTATCACAATTTTTCACTATTTTGGACGATATACTTTACTATGATGTTTTTTCATAGTTATGGACGACATACAATACTATGATGTTCTTTAATGATTTTCGACGACATACTATACTATGATGTTTTTTCATGATTTTCGACAGCATGCTATACTATGAAGTTTTGTCATGGTTTTGGACGTCATACTATACAATGGCGTTTTGTCATGATTTTGAATTACATAGTATACTATGACATTTTTTCATGAGTTTCGATGACATGCTATACTATGACAATTTTTCACGATTTTGGACGTCATACTATATTATGAAGTTTTGTAATAGTTTTGGACGTCATGCTATACTATGACATTTTTTCATGATTTTGGACAACATGCTTTACTATGATATTTTTTCACGATTTTCGATGACATACTAAACTATGACGTTTTTCATGATTTTGGAAGTCATGCTATATTATGACATTTTTTTGCTGTTTTCGATGACATACTATACTATGACCTTTTTTTCATGATTTTGGACGACATGCTATACTATGACTTTTTTTCACTGTTTTGGATGACATACTATACTATGACGTTTTTTTCATGGTTTTGGACGACATGCTATACTATGACTTTTTTTCACTGTTGTGGATGACATACTATACTATGACATTTTTTTCATGGTTTTGGATGTCATGCTATACTATGACTTTTTTTCACGATTTTGATTGACATACTATACTATGACCTTTTTTAATGGTTTTGGACGTCATGCTATGTTATGACATTTTTCCACGATTTTGGATGACATACCATACTATGACCTTTTTTTAACATCATTTTGAATAACAATCTATACTATGACGTTTTTCATGATTTTGGACAACATGCTTTACTATGATATTTTTTCACGATTTTCGATGACATACTGAACTATGACGTTTTTCATGATTTTGGACAAAATCCTATACAATGACATTTTGTCGTGGTTTTGGACGACATGCTATACTATGACGTTTTCTCATGATTTTAGACAAAATCCTATACAATGACATTTTGTCGTGGTTTTGGACGACATGCTATACTATGACGTTTTCTCACGATTTTAGACAAAATCCTATACAATGACATTTTGTCGTGGTTTTGGACGTCATGCTATACTATGACGTTTTTTCATAATTATGGACAACATACAATACTATGATGTTCTTTCATGATTTTCAACAGCATGCTATACTATGATGTTTTTTCATGGTTTTGGACGTCATTATATACTATGACTTTTTTTCATGATTTTGGACGACATGCTTTACTATGATGTTTTTTCTTGGTTTTGGACATCATGATATACTATGACATTTTTTCATGACTTTGGACGACATGCTATACTATGAGATTTTGTCGTGGTTTTGGACAACATGATATACTATGACGTTTTTTCATGATTTTGGATGTCATGCTATACTATGACATTTTTTCATAATTTTGAATGATATACTATACTATGACATTTTTTCATGATTTTCAATGACATACTAGACTATGACGTTTTTCATGATTTTGGACGACATGCAATACTATGATGTTTTCTCATGATTTTAGACAAATTCTTATACAATGACATTTTGTCGTGGTTTTGGACGTCATGCTATACTATGATTTTTTTCACGATTTTGTACATCATACTATACTATGACTATTTTTCAAGATTTTGAATGACATCCTATACTATGACATTTTTTAATGATTTTGGATGACATACTATATGACCTTTTTTTCATGATTTTGGATGTCATGCTATACTATGACGTTTTTTAATGATTTTGGATGACATGCTATACTATGACTATTTTTCACTATTTTGGATGACATACTATACTATGACTTTTTTTTCATGATTTTGGATAACATGCTATACTATGACGTTTTTTAATGATTTTGGACGACATGCTATACTATGACTATTTTTCACTATTTTGGATGACATACTATACTATGACTTTTTTTCATGATTTTGGATAACATGCTATACTATCACTTTTTTTCACAATTTTGAATGACATACTATACTATGATGTTCTTTCATGGTTTAGGACGACATGCTATACTATGACATTTTTTCACGATTTTGGATGACATACTCTACCATGATGTTTTTTCATGGTTTAGGACGTCATGCTATACTATGACATTTTTGCATTATTTTGGATGACATACTATACTATGACGGTTTTTAATGGTTTTGGACAGCATGCTATACTATGACATTTTTTCACGGTTTTGGATGACATGCTATACTTTGATGTTTTTTAATGATTTTGGACGTCATGCCAGACTATGAATTTTTTTGACGATTTTGGATGACATGCTATACTATACTTACTTTTTTTTTTTTTTTTAGAGCACAAACTTCTTGTGTTTATTTGAATTCAGAACTAGCCCAGCTAGTGACTGCTCTGAACAGGGCAGCTGACAACAAGGGAAAGACCATGTGACCGCTTGGAAAGACAGCTGACAGGAGGGAAAAGACCCCAACGGTGCTGGCATGGGTTAGCAACCCATGGTAGCAGTGGTGAGGCCTAGCAGCCTTACTACAACCAAAAATTAGCTACAGCCAACATAGGAAAAATACCTCAAGAGTCAGCGAGAGCAGGGGTGGAAGATGACTCACAGGTGGATTACACGGTAACAGACACTGGAACGGACATGACTATGACTTGGATCTGTGACTCAGTGAAGGATAGGGGCACGGACCTATCCACCAGTGCTAGAATTAGCAGCACTCAGGGCAAGGTGAGCGCATCTGTAGAGGATAAAAGTAGCACAGTTGAGAACAAGATGCTTCAGGTTTGTCCTTGCGGCTGGCAGAAAGTAACATCAGTGAAAGGCCTCAGAACTCATCAGGGAAAGAAAAAGTGTGTGGCAAAGAAAGGGCAGAGTAGCCGCATTGATCAGTACTTCCTAAGAAGTCAGTCGAGTCAGTCGGATGAAGTCCAGCGGCAGGTAGAAAACCACAGTTCGCAGGATATCAGTAACGCTGCCACTGAGGAGGAGGGGGTAGTAAGAGAGGATGCAGGTGACACTGAGGCCAGTATGCTAGCCAGAGAGAGAACCATGGAGCAAAAGGTTAGAGTTAGATGGCCTAGAGCAAATGACAGTAAAGAATGGGAGATAGTTAATAGAGATTTGTCAGTAATCTTGAGTAGGCTTAGAGGAAATGCAATAGAAAGGTTAGAAAAGATGGGAGATATAATGTATTCATATGGACGTCATGCTATACTATGACTTTTTTTCACGATTTTGGATGACATACTATACTATGATGTTGTTTCATGGTTTTGGACGTCATGATATACTGTGACGTTTTTTCATGGTTTTGGACGTCATGCTATACTATGACTTTTTTCACGATTTTGGATGACATACTATACTATGATGTTCTTTCATGGTTTTGGACGTCATGATATACTATGACATTTTTTCATGATTTTGGACGTCATGCTATACTATGACTTTTTTTCACGATTTTGGATGACATGCTATACTATGACTTTTTTTCATGATTTTGGACGACATGCTATACTGTGACATTCTTTCACGATTTTGGATGACATACTTTACTATGACGTTTTTTCATGGTTTTGGACGTCTACTATACTGTGACATTTTTTCACGATTTTGGATGACATACCATACTATCACCTTTTCTTAAACATCATTTTGGACTACATGCTGTATTATGATGTTTTTCATGATTTTGGATGACATGCTATACTATCACGTTTTCTCATGATTTTAGACGACATCCTGCACTATGACATTTTGTCATGGTTTTGGACGTCATGCAATACTATGATGTTTTTTAAAGATTTTGGATGACATACTATGACTTTTTTTCATGATTTTGGAAGTCATGCTATAGTATGACTTTTTTTCCTATTTTGGATGACACTATACGATGACCATTTTTTCATGATTTTGGACGACATGCTATACTATGACATTTTTTCATGATTTTGGATGACATACTATACTATAACGTTTTCTCGTGATTTTGGAGGATATGCTATACTATGACATTTATTAACGATTTTGGATGACATACTATACTATGACGTTGTTTCATGGTTTTTGACGTCATGCTATACTATGATTTTTTTTTCATGATTTTGGACGTCATGCTATACTATGACATTTATTAACGATTTTGGATGACATACTATACTATGACGTTGTTTCATGGTTTTTGACGTCATGCTATACTATGATTTTTTTTCATGATTTTGGACGTCATGCTATACTACGACATTTTTTTCACCATTTTGGATGACATGCTATACTATGACGTTTTTTCATGGTTTAGGACGTCATGCTATACTATGACATTTTTTCACGATTTTGCATGACTTACTATACTATGATGTTTTTTCATGATTTTGGACATCATCCTATACGATGTCATTTTCTCATAGTTCTGGATGTCATGCTATACTATGATGTTTTTTCAATATTTTGGGCAACATACTATACTATGACCTTTTTTTCATGATTTTGGATGACTTGCGATACTATGACGTTTTTTAATGATTTTGGACAACATGCTATACTACGAAGATTTTTCACGGTTTTGGAACACACGCTATACTATGCCATTTTTTCATTATTTTATAAAACATATTATACTATGACGTTTCTTTAATATTTTGGAAGACATATCATACTGACGTTTTTTCACTATATTGCACGACATGCTAAACTAAGATTTTCATGATTTGCATTTCATGAAAAAACATCATAGTATAGTATGTTATCCAAAATATTGAAAAAACAGCATTGTACAGTACGCCATCCAAATATGTGAAAAAACGTTATAGTATACAGTAGGATGCCGTCCAAAATCATGAAATAATGTCATAGGATAGCATGTCTTTCAAAATAGTGAAAAAATATCATAGTTTAGTATGTCATCCATGATAGTGAAAAATTATCCTAGTATAGTATATCATCAAACGTAGTGAAAAAATGTCACATTATGGCATGTCGCCTGAAATAGTGAAAAAACGTAACAGACTAGTAAAGAATGTTATCCAAAATCATGATAAAATGTTACAGTATAGTATATCACCCAAAATCATGAAAAAAACATCATAGAAATAGCATGTCATCCAAAATAGTGAAAAATCGTCAAAGTATTGCATGTCGTCCAAAATAATGACAAAACATCATAGTATAGTAAGTCATCCAAAATCATGAAAAAAATGTTCTAGTACAGCATGTTGTCCAAAATAGTAAAAAAAAACACCATAGTAAAGTATGTCATCCAGTATCATGAAGAAAACCTCATAGTATATAGCATGTCATCCAAAATCATCAAATAACGAGATTTTTAAAATGTGATAATTAAGATAACACATACAGTGTTTAAATGAATCATTTACAGCAGTGATAGAGCGATTAGTGTCACAAAAGTTTCATTCAGCCTACCTGTTTGTTTTTAAGTATAGTCCAGAAATACTTTCTCCCTGAAAGTCACGTGACTTTGAAAATAATGCTTACATTAGCTCAAATTGTACAACAACATTAGAGTGTGCCAAAATTTTCACAGTATTATCACATCCTCAAAGTAAAACTAACTAACTCACTGCAATCCATCCAAAAGTTGTCGAGACATATGAAAATTACAAATGTAAATGTAATGGTGGTGGTGGATAAAAAGTCAGGGACCACGAATGTCTGGAGACAAATTTTATGGCAATTCATCAAATATTTTTTTTAAAAGTCAGTCAGAACGTTGTTAAACTCAGACAGTAACTGCAAGTGCTGCCAACTTCATCTGACCATTTGAACTTCTCATGACAGGACAGTGTCTCTGAACTCACAGCCAAATACTGTCTTTAAGGCCAAAGAACAAGGCTCCTAAAGTCCACGAGTATCCCACAATGCCTGTGGGGCTGTGTTAGGTCATTAAAGACCACCCCAAGAATAAAACACAGCTCCTTATGCATTTATTTTATTAATAACATATTAATGTTATTAAAATTGAAAACACTGATTGGTAAATATCGTATCATTGTCCAAAGAATTGATATCATACTGTACACTCTAAGTCCATGTTCATCTTCTGCTATGTGATGAGTCTAAACTTGTTTGTGTGAGTTAGTTGGTGTTAACAGAAAGAATAACTCATTTATGTAACGAAATTTAAAACCACTTTCCATTCTGTACCGTGACCACACGGTGGCATTGTAGGCCCAGTTAAGTTTTGTGTCAGTTCAGAGTTGTTCATGGCTGGTAGAGGGTAAAGATGGTTATGATTGGCAAATCTAACATATTTATATTGATATCAGTTTGACCAGACATTTCAAGGCAACAAGGCAACAACTAAAGCAGCATTTTATCAGTGCAAACAAACGGAAGGTATCAGAGACTCTTCATTTCTTCGTCTCCAGCAGGGTGGACTGTCGTCAGGTCAGGGCCTCTTGTCTGGTCTCCCCTAAAAGTTCCAACTTCAGCACAGTGAGAGCATTTACAGGATGACTTGTTCTCAAATCTCAGTTCTTAAAATTAAACTGGCTTCCAGTTCGTTGTAGAGCAGATTTTAGTCGTGATACTGGCTTATAAACAACCCGTGGTCAAAATTTTGTGATCAAATCACTGATCTGTTTGAAGAATATAAACCCTGCAAGTTTTCTGGATCTTGAGGAAGCAGTCAGCTGTAAGGACCTTGAGTGGAGTGAAGCCTTTTTCAGTTACGATGCTGCACACTGATGATCTTAAACGTGACCCAACTCCAGACATTTTAACATCTACATTAAAAATTGCACTTCCCATTTGTCTTTGATTGATTTATTTCTCTGCATTTCTCTGAGGTTAGGTTCAGGCAATAACAGTTACTATGATTAGGTTTAGGAAAAGAAACATAGTGAGGATGCACCTAAAAATGACTCACGCAAATCGGAAAACGCGACTCCAGGGAAAAGTCCTAGGTGAAGTTTTGTTTTTTTGTGACCCATCCACCAACCCAACCTACATCCTTACAAGCACTCTGGACTGCCTCCTTGTTTACTGCCATTAGCGCATTCTTCACGTGATCGCAGCCTTTTATGTGGGATATATATACGCACTTGGGTGCATTGCTTTTCTGAGGAAACATTAAGCCGTTTTAGATTTTAAAAAAAGTCAGCTAAAACAATGTAATGTAATGTGATGTAATGGAAAGGAGAACAACACATCCTGAAACCTGAAGATTTTTGCCAGTTCCATAGGTTTTTTTAAATGCCATATTTAATGTCCACCCCCAAGATGTGTCTCAGTCTCCTATATGAACATCATCACTGGATCATTAGATAAAAATGTTGCAAAGACATTTTGAAAGCTAAATATAGCCTATGTGTTTTACTTCCTCTATATATATATATAGAACAGCAGATATTTTTCTCTTCTTCTTCTAAGATAATACTGTTATTCCTCTACAGGTATTAAAATACAGCCTCTGATCCTTTAACACCTAACGGTGTTTCCTCCACTCAGCAACATGTTTACTGTCTGCTTTCTACTCAGCTCCTCATACAATTCAGTTGCTGAATCAACAGCATTGTTGCCAGGTTGTCATGGTGTTTGATTGTTGAGCATCATGTCACGCGACCCATCACAGCCGGACGTCCCTCTGAGCCTGCAGCCGATCCCATGGTCGCCATGACGTTTACCTCGGCAACCACAAGAAGCTGGCAAAGATGGGTGAACCAGGAGAAGTTGGTGGTGTTGTGTCACCTCATGAAGTAGTGTCTAACAGAAAGGCTCCCATGAGAGGCATCCAGACACTCACCAAAGTTAATTTTGGAGACAATTTCCACTGAGTTTAAGTATCTGGAGGTACAAGTGTTTTTTAATAGTTTCTGTGTCTAAAAACACATAAAATTTCATGCCCTCTCATACTCCCGCATAGATCATTAAAAAAAGCATAAATACAAAATAAAAAACGGTCAAATCTGTTCTCATGGCATGTTTTGAAGCTAGTTTTGACAGTGGATGAGTAACCGCCACAGTGAACATGATTTGTCATTATGAAGCTTTATGTTACGTCATTTTATCAAATCTTAATTTCCCTCAAATATCAGGAACTTATTTATTTTATAATAACCAGTGACAGAAATATACAGATCTTCTACTTAAGTAAACGTATCTGGATTTCATTGTGAATATACCTTGTTACAAGTAAAGTCCTGCATTAAAAATGTTGCTTGAGTAAATGTACAGAAGTATTCAAAATGTGCTTAAAGTATCAAAAGTTCTTGTTAAGTGTTGTATTATTATATTTTTTCTTATAAATTGCATTAATAACAAGCAATGGGATGTTGTTGATGTCAACGTGGAGGTAATTTTAAGTATTTCATCTCATTTAAGTATTTAATCTATAAAACCACACAATTTTATGGGATTATTATTTTTGTTTTGTTTGTTAAGTCTTAATCTGAAGTAAATAATTAGTAAATATAGTCATCAAATGATTGTAGTGGAATAGAACGTTCAATAATTCCCTTCAAAATTTGGTGGAATTGAAATACAAAGTACCAAAAAACAATCAAGTACAAGTACCTCAATTAAATGTATTTAGCTGCTGTCTGATAAAAAGCCTCCTTTATCACCCTGAGGCAGGGGCAGGTCTTGATGCTGGAGCGCTGAAGTGCTTTTAGATTTATCACATTTCCTGCATATCACAGTGAGAAAAGAGAAATTTTAACATCATTTTTCCCAGAGTCAGAAACTTGTTTTGGAACTGAGCTCCAGCAGGCTACAACATTTGGATAAGAGGTGACCATCCAGGGTTCGGGCCTCTCCAGGATCCTGGTGTCTCCAGGGCTCCGAGCCCTCAGGGGCAGGAGTCTGAAAGGGAAAGCCGGGGAAGGAGACTCCGAGGCCAGGCTAGCTAACACACCAGCAGGGGGTCTCATCACTCTCTCCACACTTCTGCTGTCAGGGCTTTTGTTTCAGCAACATTACTCAGTCTCAAGGCCCTGCCTCCCAGGTAACTCCACTGCTGAGCTGGTGCTGAGGGACAGTACACAGCCTCTGCACAGCCCGCACAAAATGTGGGAGTCGACATGAGCCACTTCTACAAAACCTCACAGCTAACCTCAGTGCTGCCCAGCACTCAACAGACGACACTGAGAAGCTGGTTACTGGGCAGCTGAGGAAGACTTTCTGCAAGTTATTTACCAAAGTAAGACATGAATGCCAAACATTTTATATACTCTGATACCAGAACCAAATGCCCACCTCCAGAGTCCGCAGTCACATCACACCCCTCTTCTCTTGAGTAGGTGCTGCCGAACACTGTAAAACAACTAGACACAAGAACTGTGTTTTCCCCACATGCCATCACTTTATCAACACTTCAATCAGTAAGTAAACACCGCTATTTAACACTTAAACATTCACTTTACTTACAAATGATAAACTATATATATTATTCAATATACAGATATGTATATGTGCAATAGCATGTTGACATCAACCACGACTATCAAATCTGAATAAGCAGGCTGTATACTGTACATAGATGTGTATGCATGCATGCATATTGTACATAAACCATACTGCATGTATATAAAGTAAATAAATCACCACTGTTCCAGCACTTTCTGCACTCGTACACACCCCTGCACATTTGTACTCATGTTTAAAGTTTACATAGATAGATTTACATAGTTTACATGCTGTTGTCTATCTGTTTATACATATACAGTACATGTGTGTGTGTGTCTTAGCAAACTTTGGATCAATTTTGTTGCATAAAAAGCATATTACTGAGTCAGTTCACCGACTTAATGACTATTCTCTGTCTCTGTTACAGTAGCTTAGCATTTTAATGTAATACTAAACTGTGGTGTTGCATTTAGTATTTAACATTATCCCACAATTATCATTTTTTAGCTATAGTGGATAATGATCAGTAAAAAGTGAATGTCTTGCTTAAAATGTCACCTTCTTAAGTGTTTACATTACTTTGTCTACATCATGCAATTCTAATTTACTGCTACTGACTCTGAATTAAAATCATTCAAATAATGAAAAAGCAGCAGTCTTAAAAGGGTAGTTTGAAGTAGGGCTGCAGGAGGTACTTATCCAAAGTCAGTCAGAGCAACGTGACATTAGAGAAAATCGGTTTATTGTCTTTGGATATTTAAAATACATATAAACATGTTAGCCGACTGAAATCATACTCAATCTAATTTCTCAAAGTTGGACTAACACACCCAGATAATGCGACTTTGAGTCAAATTACTCCTGTGTGTATTGGACCCAAACTGTCCAAGGCGCTTGGCGCATGCTCCACAATGTCCACCCTGGGCTTTGACCTGGAAGTGGAAAGCATTAAATGAATAACAGAAGAACACATCGGTAACAACATGGCGAAATCTACATTCAGAGTTGTGCACTTTTGGATGGAGCTCTGTACATGAAATGTACAGAGCTGTACAGTTGTCCACCATGATATCAGTTTGCCACTAGCTAACCATAGCTACTTGTTAGTCGATTGCTTGGTCTGTGACGTAATAGGCCGCAAAAAGGTCCAGTACTTAAAAACTATTGTAGCGGAGCTGGACATACTTTGGTCAATATATCAATGCCCCCCCCTGTGCTTGTATACTGGGACAAGGACAGTAGTTCAATGAAATGGCCTAATCGAGCTATAACTGTAGCTGGACTTAACTGTGCACGTAAAGTACTGAGTGTTAGATGTCAGTCGGCCAGCCTCTCAGTTTGGACAAGCAGGCTGGAGTCTGACACGGAAGCTAAGCAATGTACTGATGTAAGGTAGTCAGCAACAAAACCAATTTCAGACGCCTAAAAAATCAACACTAATTTAATTGTATGCTATAATGATAATATTTTCACCACTTAATGTCGGGCAGCCTGTTGTGACGGGGAAGCTGTTAACGCTCACCAGACTCCACTGACAAAAACATTAATTTTAGCTCGCTGGACACAGGAGCTGCTGGTCTACTGCTGCTTCAGTCAGTTAGTTAGTTTGTGTTATTGCGTGACTTTGGTGAATCCAAACTAGCCCCTTTTAATGTCAAAGTCACACAATAAGTCAAACAAAATGACTGATCAAGGCAGCAGTAGACCAGCAGCTCCTGTGTTCAGCAATATTAAATCACTGTTTTCTCAAAGGAGTCTGGCTGTGAAGAGAGCAAAATCATAGCTTCATTTTCATGTTGAAAATCACTGTCTGACAGAAAGGTGAAGCAGTGAAAATATTCTAGCGTACACTTAAACTGATATTGGCTTTAAAAGTGGGACTTTTTTAGGTAGTTAAGATATGTTTTGTTGCTGACCCCTTCACAGCAGTACATTGCTTAGCTTCCATGTCAGACTGGGGGTGTGCAATATATTGTCTATGGATAATAACCCCATACAACCCCACTTAAATTATTCTGAACTATTCCTTTGAGCTGTAGCAAAGAATTTGTTTGCAGCTACTTTTCAAATTAAGACAAGAAAATTCTAATAATGTAAATAAATTCACTATGTAGCTAAAGATATAGACACATTTAAAAATGCCAGATACATAATGGTTGAACCTTTAAGGGGAATATCTCAGTCTCAGCCCTATGCTGTCTTATCACTAATATGACTGGGGCTGTGTTGCAAAAAAATTTCAGTCTTCTGTCATCAAAAAACATTATTCTTCCTGTTTATAAAGGAGCTGCAGGCATCAACACAACACGTAACACACAAGTTCAACTTTCCCAACATTTGAATAATTCAGAGAAACACTATTTTGTCTGTGAGTAGAAAAGTTTGTGCTCACTTCCCCTCAGATTCGTCTCTGGTATAATAACAGGGTGCAGATTTGATTTCAGTTGTGCGCCATCACAACAGAGCTACTCTTGTGTATCTGAATCTTTCACAGACCGGAGAAGGATTTTAACGACATTGTGTCTTCTGCTTTCCTTCACACCTTTCCATTTACTTCCACCGACGATTCAAATTTACTGCTTACCCCCTGGTGTCATGGCATATAGCAAAAAAACACAACCCCCAGTCAATAAACAAAGAGGTAACATGTTGCACATTCTTGCAGGAATCACGCTGTGTTTTTTAAATGTTCTCATTTTTTGTTGTAAATGTTTTGGGATTTACTCAGTAATTATCTATGCTTTAATTCTCATCGACCAAATTTGAAATACCCTGAGTAAATATGATTGTTTACCACATTTTGCTGTTTCAAGACTCTTATCAATCATTTCCAAACAATTTTCTCTCTTCCTCAAAAACAGAAACTTTTGTTCTCCCCTCAGGAGAAAGTTTTCACATTTCACAGCTCTGACATATAAAACCACAGTCTACTTCCATTATATTACATTATTATATTAACTCACTCATTATCAATGCTCTCAGAAACTAATGTTTTCTGTCTCTCTTATTTGACAAGTCTGTTGTTTGTCAAGCAGCAGGGTTTATTTAACCTTTATTAAACAGGAAGTCTCTTAAGATTCATTATCTGTTTTACAAGAGAGACCCGGCCAGAGTGGCAGCCTTGACTAGATTATACAGAGTCGTATAAATAATTCACATTATTGACATGTAGCTCCATGAGGACCCGAGAGGCATAAAGAAGAGATGACTATTAAAAAGAGTTTATTTCTCAAACATGTTTTGAATGTGGTGTTTGAATACCTGACATGAAGGTAGTGTCTCTAAATTTAGTTTGTCTTGTAAATTATTCCAAGCCCAGAGAGCATCGTATGAAAATGCTTTTGCCTGGTTCAGATCAGACTCTAGGGGCTCTGAAGATGATTTGTTTAAAGGATCTGATCTGATAGCTGAAACAGGAGGAGTCATTTTACAGGGAGTTTACCAAGAATGGCTTTAGAAATGGTTCATAATGTGTATTGGATCAGTTGGAGAGAAATTCTGTTATCATGTTGTTTGTGATGGTGACCTGTGAGCACAAAACAAAAACGTACTACTTCACCTTTTTCCTCATTATTCACCAATTAGTACATACATGTAGAAACTATGCACAGACAAGTGACGTGACGAAAAAAAACAATAATAATTTGAATTTTCTTTTTTTAGAAAAGAAGACAAGGAGAGGGCAAAAGGAAAAATAAAAAAAACTGGAGGGTGTGATCTGTCTGGTTTGGAGGCATTTCAGGCAAGCTTTAAATGATGGGTTTGATTTAGTTTTATCATTGATAGAAATAAACTAATAAAATAAAAGTAACAGAAGAATATGTTGACACTGTACATTTCTACAAACCATGGATATGTTACATTATTACAAATTATTTTGTAGTGAATATGTTAAAATGTTAAAATGATGCTGTGGTTAACGTGTGGTTAGGTTTAGGCACAAATACCAACTGGTTATGGTTAAGTAAAGATCATGTTTTGATTTAAATTACCCACTTTTGATTGTACAAAGTAAAAGAAGTGATGTCTCAGTAAAAAGCAAACACTTTTTGTGCCACTATTCCGGCAGGAAATTAGTGTCTTGGTAAAAAAAAAAACACAGTGATGAGTCACCACAAATTACCCACGTTTGGTGCCTTAAATGCCACAGGAAAAACAGCCACAGGTTTCCTGAAAAACACCCATGTAAAATAACAAAATATATAAATAACAGCAATGCCTCCCTACAAAAACCTGCGTCTGGCGTCAAAAGCTGCAGGAAACACAGCAATGACTCACTAAATAAGCAACCAGTTGTTGTTAGCTGGTCTCGAATAATGGTCTGCTGTGCTCTGGCGTATAATAATAATTCCCACAACAAATGAAAATACACGTAAAAACCTAATTAAAAGCTTGCGAAAAAAGATTAAAGAAAATAGAAAAAAAAAGAGAAAAAAGTTATTAAAAGAGTTGTAGCAGACTGTAGCTCATGTGGAAAAGGGTGACGCCATGGTTGCTACGTTCATTAGTTTATACAGTCTATGGTTAAATCACGTCTTCAGACTGTTGCTCGTTTCTCTTGCTCAGGCTGTTGTCACACTTGTAATGTGTTTTCGTATTACAGATATTGATCCTCAGAAGTTGGCCGGTGTTTATGATCACAAACCCTCCCAAAAAACTCATTGTCTGTCTGCAGTGAGCGCTGGCAGAAAGGAGCCCTCTTAAGACCGGCTAATTTTAATGTCTCAAGTTATTCCAAATCAAACGACTAAAGTCCAAATGAAGTCCAGAGTCTCTGGTGTTAAAGTCGAGTTGCAAGTCTTTTATGATTTTGTCAAGTCTGGGTCAAAGATTAACAACTCGAGTCCTCTGATACGCACTGTTGTGCACAGATTGTCCTGGTTTCATACCTGCATTATGTGTGCATACATTGGTGTAGAGCGAAAGAGAGTGCTGCGTGCTAACATGAGTGCAGCTCCACCACCTCTCCCTCTTTCTGGGTGCAGCTTTGTGCGCCATCAAAAGGCCCTGAGCAAAGAGACATGAGCCTTAATTGTTGTGCTTTATCAGGGGGATAAAGGCGGGATGGGCATCAATTTAGGACGCCTTTATTAGACTACAAAGTGTGACAGACTGACGGAGAGATAATTGGCAGAGAGGGGAAAGGAGGACGGGATGAAAGAGGAGAAGGATGGAGAGACGAGGAGGAGAGGGGACACGGATGGAAGTGTATTTAATCAGGCAGTTATGGAGCAGAGAGGAGCAGGAGACTCGGAGGACATTGAAGCTTCCCAGGTTGTTTTAGAGGGAAGAAAATTAGTCCTTTATCCATAACAAGTATCCAGAATATTTTGTGGAAAATATTTTATCATAAGTCCAGTGGTTAGTTGTAAAAATATCCGGATCCTCTTCGTCTTCACTGCAACATTTCTCAAATCTGAACCCTTGTTATTTACTTCATTGATTTATTCAGTCATCTTGTGAGTGACATGGACATTTTCTGTGCTGCACAAAGTTTAAATATTTAATTTGTTAAATGCTTAATTAACAAATAAAATGTTTGCCATAAAGCTCAGACGTTTGCCAAAGAAGCGTCGCAATTAAACGCCTCTCCTCGACGTTTTGAAGGATTTCCTGAATTTAAATGTTTGCAGAGTTAAGAGTCAGATACTTGTTGGGGTGTTATATGTGTGTTTTAAGGCTGTGTGTAGTGTCAGGATGCACTGGCTGCTCAGTTTTCCTGCGCGCCACAGCTTGTTAATGTGGCAGGATAATGTTGGCCTCCTTCGATTACATCTGAACTAATGTGTTTGTCTGATTATACTGTGGCGATATGAGGACTGTAAAACAAAAGCTTAGCATCATTTCCAATCTGTCCTCTACACAACACGCTAATGACATCATTTAGTTTTGATGCATGTTAAAAAGTGCCGAAAGAAAATGGTCAAAAAAACGACTTGACTCCTTTTTATCCTGTTCCACCTAAGATGCATTAGATCAGTTGCTGGGTTCACACTCTCTGAGTTACACTGTCATTCCCACAAATCACACACACTCTAATCACTCCTGAGTTCACACACTGACGGTGCAGCCCCGAGCCCCCGTCCCTCTCCTCTCCTCTCCACCCCTGACATGAATATATGAGTGTTTTTATGTGCGCAGTGAAAAGGCGCCGCTGAGTTAAGTGGCCTTGTTGTATTCTGCTCGGGCTCTAACGGCTTCCAGTGGGGGGTGTGGATGAGAGGGGTGGTGGAGGTGGTGGTGGTGGCGGTGGAGGTGGGGGTGGATGAAGGAGAGGCCTGCAGCACCATGCCTAATCAGCCTTTCTCGCCAGGGTCAAGACTTTCTGTCTGGGTCCGCGGTGCTCCCTGCCACCGAGGACTCGCCCATTCAAGCGCACAATGTCCCTGTCAGTCCCGACAACACTTCCTGCCTCTGCTGGCTCCAGCCCTCGCAGGGATACACAATATTTCACAGCTCCCAACAATGGCCTGTCTGCCTGCACCCACCATATGGTTACTATGGGCCACAATATTGACACACATCACTAATTATTCAAAGAGCTGAGAGAGAGCTGAGGAGCTGAGGAAGGCGTCTGCCGGTCCGTTTTCTCTCTGTAGTGTGATGTGAGACTCTGCCTTATAAAACTGAGTATGCAAACACAGAGAGGAAAACCCTCTGGAGTCCAGGTTGATTTTGTCACAAGACAGTAAATATTGTATGTATTAGGAGGCAAACATCCACACAACACACAAATATGCTCAAAATGTCCCCCCAGTATATTGATGAAATATTTCAAAAAATGCTACACTACGACAGGCTGCCTGAAAAAACCAAATTGCCAAAAATTATTACTACCTGTTATCGTACTATGGAGCACTGCTGTTCTGTGTGCAGAAGCTGTTGCTTGACTGCTTTACTCCCAACTCGTCAAATACTGACGCTTGATCAGTGGCCCTCGGTGTCAGACACCACCGTAGACACCCTTTAGCTCCGCTGTGAGATGCACCAGGGGGCAGCAGTTTTCGACACTCCAGGCAACTACTGCATTGTAAAGAGTAAGAAAGTCCACATGGGGCCAGCAGGAGGAGGGGTGGATGAGTCAAACCCCCAATCCCAAATGCATCCCTTACAGACTCAAGCCCTAAGCCCTTACAGACCTAGGACCAATTCAATTTCTCCATCAGGTTAAGAGCTAACCTGACGGAGAATTGGGACACCACTTCCCCTCATATGAACGCGCAAAACCAAGGGGAAGAGCCAAGACAAGAGCTAAGGGGAAGAAATGGAATTGGTCCTAGGTCTGTAAGGGCTTAGGGCTTGAGTCAACGAGTCTGTGAGGGATCCAAACAAACTCCAGTCTTTCACCCTGGAACCTGCGGTATGTTTCCCATGTAAGACCAAGAGTCAACTTAAGTTATTTTAGTAATGATGTAGTGTGCTAGTATGTGTAGCATGCAACACTAGAAACATATGTGACGTGATGTTTCATTACGGTCCATAGTGCTTTTGTTGCCTAAACCTAAGGAAGTAAACCTGAAAATAAAGTTTATATTGAAACCAGACTGTATGCATTTAACAAGCAGAAACTGTACATTTCCTGTGAGAACTGAAGTTTATTTTGAAAAGACAAAATGCATGTGACAAGTGTAAGCTAACACGCTGTCTCTGACATCCAAATTGACGCTGGAAGGGTACCTATAGCGTCATAGTTTGACACTGAGGGCCACTGTCCAAGTGTTAGTATTCACCATATCCTCATAGAACAGTTTGTATGATATTCTTTGAATGAGCACCCCATAAATGACCCTACGTTCCTTGAATAAATTTACATAATTAATGTAAAGTTGCAGAGGTTAGATTTAGGAAAGGAAACATGGTTGGGCATCTTAGGGTTTCGGTAGGTAAAGTCACAGTGGTTAGGTTTAGGAAAAGAAACATGGCGAGGATGTAGCTTAAAATGACTCAAATTTCACACGTGTCTCTGTCTGAAAGTCCTGGCGGAATGTGGTTTTGTGACCCATCCACAACCTCAACCTGCCTCCTTAAAAGACCACTTGAGACTGCTTGTTTCTTCCCATCACCCAAATATATGGTTTATATTACGGTCTCATGATTATGTAGGATATGTATGAATTTGGGTGCGTTACATTTCGTAGGAAGACGTATGAACACTTTTGGAGAACAGCCCGCAGTATTTGATGAGTGTGGAGTGAGAACGTGTTTTGGGCGTTGGTGCAGTCAGTGACAAACACTGTACTGTCTCTACTTAAATGCTTTCAACAGTGATTAAAAGTGGAGAGCTGTAAGACCGTAAGTCTAACTTCATTTTGTTAACTTAAAGTATAAAGCTGCCAGAAACTTAAAATGCACAAAAATGACTCAGGTGTCTATAAAACTCTACAAATTTTTAGCCACAGTTCTAGGTTGTCTAGGTTTTGTTACATTTCAATTCGGAGAACGACCCAAAATGCAGATCAACAGACAGGTTGAAGTCTTTAATCCAGAACAGGGAGGCAACTCAAAGTCCAAAAAAAAAACCAGAGCAAAAAAACCAACCGGGAAATACAGGATGAACAGGAAGGGATACCGGATGAACGCAGGAGTAACTCAGACAAACAGAACCCAGGATGAAAAAACAAGATCATCACAGACAGACTGACAAAAGACAAAAGAAACACACAGGTATATATACACAGAAAACGAATCTCAAGGATGAGACACAGCTGGAGTAGGTGGACACAGGCAAAAAGACTGATACAGGGATTGGCAGACAACAAGGGTGGAGCAGAACAAGACTAATACGGAACAGGTGTGAAGGGAAGACTCAGGGAACAGGTAAGGACTAATGATGCGTTCGTTTTGTACTCGGAGGTCGGACGTCGGAAGTTGGAAGTGGGAATGACGTCACCTCCGAGTTGACAACAGTTTTTGCATTCTAGTTGACAACAGTGGACTAGTCGGAAAAAAACATGGACGCCAGCAAGAAGGCCTTTGTTGCCCTTGCACTTTTAGAGTACAGACAGCTTCAAAACCATCATGCACTCCAACTGATGAACGCCGCAGATGAGGCTGACCTAATGTAAAACAAATAAGATAAAACTACTATAAACAGTACTTTAGCAGAGTGTTTACTCACAATGTATGTGACCGGCAGCCATCTTGAATTCGTAAGTCGGGGTTGATGCGGTTGCTCCGAGTTTCCGAGTTGGAAATCCGATCTCAGGGTGCGTTCGAGTTTAAACTTCCGACTTTGGAAGTACAAAATGAACGCACCATAACGAGAAAGGTGTGACAGAAAACAGGCGGGAAAATGCACAAAGACAGGAAGTAAAACCAGACTTGATACAGGAGGAGAGAATCTACAAAATAAAACAGGATGCTTAGACTATCCTATCCAATAAAGGCAAAAAGACAACAAAATAATCTTTAAAAGAAAAACTAAAATTCAAACTACAACATACTCTATTTACCCGTAAAGTGATTTTATTCCAACTCGGTTTTTTTTCATTGAAAGAGTCTGAGGATGCCTGTAAATCACTGAAAATATAGAAGAACATTGAAAAAAATCTCGTGATTTATAAAATAAAACAGTTCAGTGTATTCACCAATGAAGAAATGAACCCCAGAGGCTGATAAACTGATATTATATCTTCCATAAAAAAAAAAATATATATATATATATATAAAGTTAATGAGAAGATTTCTTGTCTTAAAACAGCTGCAGTGTTTATTTTGCTGCTTTCAGAGAAAATGTCCCTGAACTGTGGGATGTTTTCAGTTTGAAGCGATAGAGAGGGAGAGAGGATGCGCTCCATATTGACTGAGCTTTGTGTGAACAGGAGGACATCTGGGCTACAGTCTATAGGCATCCAGCACACCTCGTCCAACATATGTCTGTTCTTATTCCCACAGGAACTCTTTGGCGGTGCGGGAAATATAAATGATGTGACCTTTGACCCCTGCCACAATGCAAAGGCTGCTGATGAAAGCAATCAGTGGTTGTTTGGAATAGTTTCTGTTTAAACCAGCATCAGCTCTGGTATTCAAATGTGCTGGTGCACTGGTGTCTTGTATTACTTAATGAATGAATGTGTAGTATAGTAGCACCAAAAGAAAATGAGCTACAACATCAGGACCTCTCTGAGCCTGGGGTCATGACCCCGAGATAAGGTGAGTAGAAACCGGTTTTATCTGCATTAGTGTAGCAAGATTGGCCTGAGGCGGTACATGCAATATATACAGTACAAAACAAATAATGCAACACTCAATTAATGTAATGTTCCATAGGGGCTGGGACCCTGTCTTGCCATCTCACACTGCCGTCCAATCTCTGCGTCCTGTATGTTACAGCATACAGTAAAACAAAATACAGTTGTTTTCTTTATTCTTGCTGGAAAGTCAGCTAATTACCTGTTGTCTGTTCTACTGTGAAATTGTTCTTTGATTGTTTAATTGAGCTTCAGTGTGTTATTATGGTTTACCTAATGTTGAATATTATCTGTGAAACACACTAACGCACTAAAACACTTTTTGTTTTCATCACAGCCTTGGCAGGAGGGAAACTTGTTTTCAAAATGACTTTGCCTCTTATTCTCGTATTCAAATCTCAGAATTAGTTTCAGATCAAAGAGATTTTACAAACTTTGTATTTGCACATTTTTGGGGTCATTAAACTGCAGCATCAAAAATAGGAATCACTGTATCAGGGTCATGTTTGAGCCAACTATCAACACACTGTACCTGATTTCTTTTAATGTGTGTGTGTGTGTGTAGTGGAGTTCTGTCAGCCGAGGGGTTTCCTATCTGTGCAGCTGTGCACCGCAGCACCTCCACAGACTATTACATCCAGACGGTCCCAGTGTTTCCTCCGCAGGCTCCACTTCACTCAGCTGCCCAACAAACCCACTGCTTCATCCCACTTTAACCTGAATAACAAACCAGGGCTCGGTGCACCGGTTGGATCCAAACAGAGAGCCGGGGCTAGCTAGGAGGCTAGCGGAGGCTAACTGGCAGTGCTTCCCTCCGGTCATGCTGCAGCTAACGCTCCGCTAGCCGCTCCCAGCTAGCTCAGGTTTGTTTTTCAGGTTAAAGTGGGAAGAAGCAGCGGATCTGTCGGGCAGCTGACTGAAGTGGAGCCTGATGAGGAAGCACCGGTTAGCCCTGGTTTCACTACAGGCAGATTCACTCGCTACAGTGGCGAGGAAATAAAACCTGAACAGCCAATCAGAGTGATCTCTCTCACCGACAAGCTCCGCCACTGATTCAACATGCTCAATCGGCCGAAAAGCCATGACGCCGAAGTGCCGACAATGTGGAACACACCGCAAAAACTAGGCCGACAGACGCTCACTGACTGCCCGACTTTGGTCGACAGCCGACTGTTGGCTTGGTGTGTCAGGGTCTTTACACTTAAACCTGCCGGGGGGTTTATCTATGGTCTCCATCTGTTTACACATTGTGTTCTGTTTTGTGAGATTATATGCTTTATTTCAATTTACGCTCTTCCGCACTTACACTCGCTGTTTTGAGTGCATAAGTGCATTCACACTGACAAGCGTGGCAAGATGCAGTGCACTGTACTCACAATGATCAAAAAGTGAAGTTTGGAACGCTGGGTATTTTTCCCCCTCAGTGGTCACCATCTTGGCTTTGTAGCGGAACTAGAGGGACAACCAAACTTAAGAAAATGGTGACTAAAGAAAACAAAGCGAGCACAAGATGAGTTGGCACTTTAAAGGGGAACTAATGTTTTTTTTTCAACCTAGGTCCTATTTTCCAATCTACTTTTGTCTAAATGAGTGATAGGATGTTCAATATTTGACATTTCTCCAGTACGAAGCTAGGGCTGACCTGCCTGCAGCCTGTGAGCGCACGCTATATTAAATAATAGGGCACTCAGACAGCGTCAAACAACGTCACGATAGGCTCGGGTTGTTAGTATAATTATCCGACAACATAACGGAAAGAAGAAATGAACATCTGTGTTTACCTTTAGCTGGATTCGGACATGTTCCTCTGCCTGTTGCTGCTCCCTCTCTCTCCTCGTCTGCTCTTCAGTTTCAATGAGCTCTGCATCCGTGTACTCCGTGTTCAAAAAACGTATGGGCGGTCATCAAATTCAAATAGCTCATCCAGATCCAGTTGATCAAAATCGGTTAAATATTCGGACATGTTTGTTGTGGCAAGTCAAAACACTCACTCAGAGAGTGAAAGTCTGGCTCTGAAATCTCATGTCTCGCAAGATTCTTCTTCTTCTTATTTGGTGTTTTGCGGCAGTTGGTCTTTCACGAGATTTGAGTTGTTGCAGGAAGTTACCGCTGGAGCGACCTTACAGATGGTCAAAATCGGATAAAAATTCAGCCATGACTACTCCAAACAGAGTAACTCCTCTCGTGAGACCAACTGCCATAAAACAACAAAGAAGAAAAGGCAGAATCTCGCAAGACGTGAGATTTCAGAGCCAGACTTTCAATCTGTGTGTACTGTAGTATGTGCATTTTGGTATATGTATTTTGTTGTGTCTTCCACGTTTTTGTGTATTGCCCTCAGGGACGACTGAGGCCTTCAGCCTGGAGCTGATGTCATCAGACGGTGCCCGGTTCTCTGGGTGTTGTGACCCTTAACTGCTACACCCTCCAGTTGGCAGGTCAGCAGTGGTGGCCAAGTCACTGCCCACCAGCTCCAGGTCTCCAGCCCTCCTCCTCCCTTTTGTACAGGAGCCAACAAAAGACTCTCTCCTGCCTCTCCGCTCCTTGCCTGAGATGCCCAGTGTAGTCAGCAGTGTCCACACAGACTGCGCTGGGAGTCCTCTACACCCAACCTCGACAGGAAGCAGCCATGTCTGCCACCCTTTCTCTCTGCATTCCATGGGGAGGTCTTGGTATTTTAGGCTCTTCCTTTCATGGGCCTCGTCACAATAGGCCTCAGTCGTCCCTGAGGGCTACTGTATGTGAGGCATCCACGGATGTATTAAACAAGTATGATGTATGATACTTTAAGTCTACATGTAAAGCTCAACTAAGGACAAGAGCTGAAAATTAACAATAGCTATAAACTCTCTGTGCAAAGTCTCATACTCTGTATTCATATATACATATATATATATGTGTGTGTGTGTGTGTGTGTGTGTGTGTGTGTGTGTGTGTAAAAACTCAGGCCGCACATCCCCACAGTTAATGTGCCTGTTAGTGACACACCTGATTGAATTGGCTCTCACATTCCAGCTGCTGTAGGAGACAGAGCCGACTAATCTAATGGAAAGTACAGCTGAGGCTGACAGGGATGTCATTACTTTGCAGGTATTTGGTCATAAATTGAAGAAAAGTTTTAAAATTTGACTCCATGGTGGCACTAGAGGGAAAGTCAGGATCACTAAAATCTTGAGGATACATCATCTGGGAACCATGAATGCCTTTGTGCTGATCTATCATATAGATGTTGTGGTATTTCAATGAATAAGTGAAAATTTTGACCCTCTGGTGGTGTTGAAGGAAATGTCAGAGGGTCACTAAAGTGATTTGATTCATCCTCTGGGCATTGTGAACGTCTAGAGTATATGGCAATCCATCCAGTAGATGCTGATCGACAGAACAACACTGTCATTGGTAATTAAATGCGTGGCATAAGCAGGAATACACTTGGGCTTCTCTTCTAGTGTCCCAAGATGTCCCTTTTACACCTCTCTCTCTTGGCTTGCCCTACCCCATTTCTCGTTACCCTGGGCCCTCATAGAAGCCCCAGTATGTCGCAGTCCGGCTGCCCCCTGAGTGGTGGGAATGTACTCCTGTGCAGCAGGCCATGACAGGCCCATGTTGGGACAGGCCTCAGCGCTCCACTCCACAGAGCAATTGATTGACAGCCCTCACTGAGGGAGGTGGGATTCCTCGTCTGTCAGTCAAAATGCCGCCGGAGATAAAGATGCAATGTGAGGGATTGCAAGGGATGGTGACACGTTACAAGCTGTCCTCCTCTCCTCTTCTCTTCTCTCGTCTCCTCCCAGGTCCTTAGCAGCTAGGTAAAGTTAGCTTGTTGGCTGAGGGTGAAGGTTGCCACAGGTCCAGATGTTCCTGAGGTTTCCGATCCCTCTCCCGGCTCGCTGTGATGTGCTGTGCCACATCTGTCTGGGCAGAGGTGTGCCATATTGCTTCCCATCTGCCACATGGCACACCCACTCTCACACACGCACACACACACAGAAACAGAGGCACACACATGCAGCGTGCCCAGAAACTGCCCATTTTAACCGGGGCCATAAATAGTGTAATTCATGGGTGTGAAACAGCGGGTTTTTAAGAGCGCTCAGAGGAACGGAGCGGAGCTGGAACCTTTGGCAGCTGACGGACAGATTTTCTGTTCCTGGTAGCCACATGAAACTCTGTGAACTGCACACTGAACACACTGAGACAGAGAGGCGATGAAGACCTGCTGGTACAAGAAAATGAGAGTCAAACCATCTTTGTCTTTCCCTTTCTTTCCCTTTGAATTTCTCTGTCCTTGTGCGTCTCACCATCTGTCTCCTCTCTCGCTCTGTAGCTCAGCCTCAGTCTCTCTTTCTGTCTCTCCTCTGTCCTCTTTTTGAGCCAGGGGGGCAGTATCGAAATGAATGTCACCCCTGTCCCAATGTTACTTAGGGGAAATTGACTCCTTAGCCTCAGTGCTGTCGGCGGCCATATGCTGATGTTTTCATATTCCAGAGAAATGAGGAGAGGGAGTCGTAAAGACTGCTAAAGTCAGAATTACAACCCTGGCTACCACTGGTGAGGAGAGGGAGAGGCCCCTTCTGTCACACCTCGAGCGCTGTTAAAGCCCCAATCCCTCAGTCCTAGAAAGTGCCATGGGCTTCTGAAGTACCACATTAACACAGGCTTTTCATCGAAAGTTAGACACTTTTTTTACATTGCTCCATTGGCAGGCGATTCTGTCTAATTCATGGCTTGCGAGGCAGCATGTTTAGCTTCTCGTTCTTATTAAACATTCACAACCGGGTGGAGGACGAGGCACGGTTTAGTTGCTCTGCTGATTGTGGCTTTAGGAGACATCACTGTCTTCCTCAGCACGGGCCGTAGAGCTGTAGGCAGCGTTTCCAGCTTATCTATATTTCATGCTTTTATCTGCTCTCAGCGTTTAATTAGGCAGTTAGCAGCTCGTTAAATTCTATTGAGAGCAAACTTTTACCTCGTTGCAAAGTTGTGCTGATGTTGAGCTTTTCCAGGCGATGGAAGATTTTGATTACCTTGCATCCACAGTGTCACAAGTTATTATTGAGTTATGTTGTCTCCCTGGTTTAGCACCTCATTTTTTTTCAGGGAGAATATTCTCGTCTGACATTTTTTTTCTCCTTATTGAGACAGATGGAGGAATAAAGTCTCTAGTATACCACCTATCACACTACTTTGAAGGAATTATAATATTTTAACCGTATTGCTGTGTGAATATGCAAGTTTGAGCCCGAATTTTATATGTATCCCAAGATGCCAGAATTTAGCAACTATTAAACCACATTAAGTGATTATTTGGCCACTTGGGGGCAGCAGAAATACGCTGTGAAGACAACACTGACATACTATCATTTCTTAAAGGGCCGGTGAGTAGATTAGGCTATTCTCATGAACTGCTTGTAAGTTTTCCCATGAAAAATAATGCACCCAAATCATACATATCCCATGTATTTTGGAAGGCTGCGATCATGCGACCATTTGCTTACAAGAGTAAACAAGGAAGCGGTCCCAAGCGGTCTGGTAAGACGCCAGGTTGGGGTGATGGATCATTTGCAAAACACAGGATTTCACTGTGGAGACGAGAGTTTGGAACCATGTGAACCTTGAGTCATTTTAAGCTAAATCATCACCATGTTACTTTTACTAAACCTAACCACAGTAACTTAACCGTAACTTTGCGTAACTGTACGTTAAATGTGTAACGTCATTCATGGGGTGCTAATTCATCGGATATCATACAAATTGTTTTATGAGGATACGTTGGTAGGATTTAGTGGCATCTAGCGGTGAGGGTGCAGAACTAAAACTTCTCTCACAGCCAAGCATGCACATGTAGAACTACGGTGGCCAACGCAAAAATGCAAATGGCCCTATCCAGAACCAGTGTTTGATTTGTCCGTTCTGGG
Source organism: Epinephelus fuscoguttatus (assembly GCF_011397635.1). Classification (NCBI taxonomy): domain Eukaryota; kingdom Metazoa; phylum Chordata; class Actinopteri; order Perciformes; family Serranidae; genus Epinephelus; species Epinephelus fuscoguttatus. The sequence continues at coordinate 13,830,443 of NC_064767.1, forward strand.
TTACTGTAGAACAACATTGCAAACTCTGAGGAAGAGGAACTGGTCCTTATACAGACATAAACGGCTCATACTAAGGTTACAAAAGCAAGATTCTTATTTCCAGGTGATTATGAACAAATGGAACATAGTTATGAGTGTAAGATCCTAAATCCTACACGGTGGACCATACAATTATTGACACAATCGCCGCACAAGCAACATTAGCATTCATTTGGAGTCGTGCTTGTGTCCACCTGAGATTGGTGTAATACTAATTGTTTAAGTACTGCAGCACACCTATGATGAGTGTGCATATGTGCATGCACACAGTTAAGTTGCGGTTCGTTTAAAAGGTTATACTGTACAACCACTGTTCCTACAGGAGCAAGTTTAGTAAGTATATTAGTAAACTATAACTTTTAAATCTTCACTTCGTTCCAAGGCTACCTCCGGCAGCTACCTGCAGCTTTTAAGGTGGAACGTTTTCTTGCGTGCATTAGTTGACGTCATGAATCAATCGACACACTCTAAAGTCAATGTAACATCTCTGACTATTCCATTTGTTTTTACTGTGTCTTGCATGACATCTGCTTTAGTGATGATTGGATCTTCAAGTGCTTTAAAAAATGTTAAGGAATTTCAACCAAATTATACAAACTGTGAATATTCTGTTTCACTTGAGGGAATAATATTGTGAAGCAATATTGTGTCCAGTGAGCACAGGCAGCACTACATGTACGTCCAATATTCCTCTCCTTCTAGTTCTGTTTTTGGTTTCTATCTGGCTCTTTAGCAGCTAAACACTTTATGGTGTTCACCAGCTAGTCGCTAACTTTGTCTGCTGTTTGGTGCTGTGCTAAGGTAAGGGTTTGGGTTGGGGTTAGAACACTGATGAAAATGGCACTATTAGAACTTTTAGATTCAACCAAAAGAGGAAATTTGTGAGTTTTAAAACCAAATCAATGAGCTGGAAGATGCTTTAATGCTCCGTAGACGGTTCACTATGAGCGATCCTTTATATCACATATAGTCACGTGATTCATTACTATTAAAATACTGACTTTAGTTGCTTCAAAGATATTTTGGGCTTACATTATTTAAAATTCAAGAATGATTTCTAACCATTCACAACCATTACACACTCACAGTTTCCCAGTTCACAAAGAGCCGCGTCTCAAACCACACCCCATATGTATTTCCAATAGTTTTTCAAGGACAGCTACGAGCACAATGGCTTGTTACAAGTAACTCTCAGTTGTATGTGCCATAAGTTTTTAGTTAGAATTACCTGGATTTCAACTCTTGCTCTGGGAGCAGGCTGTTATTCTGGGTTTGGTGTCCTTTCTTTGCTTTGGTGTTATGGGCCACTGTTAGCAGACGGACTTCCAAACCAAACTGCCAACCTGCTGCTCATAACGAAATGACAAAATGACATGTGTTGACCTCTGGTGTAGCAGAGAGAGAGACATGCTTCGCCTCACTCCACGGTTCGGCCTGCAACAATTTTCCAACGTGAGGCCTGTCAGTGGACCTGCGGGTCCCATGTGAGCCAATCAGGGCTGTTATGTAAGTGTAGGGTGTTTGAAAATGGCTGTGGCCGGCCACTCAGATATGGCTTGTTGCTGATAATCGGTGGCGTGGCGTGGTGCGGCGTGCGGCTGACAGATGCCTGCTCCAGCTGGTACAGGGGGGGTTTATCGCCCGGTTGGAACGCGGGTCCTCACACCCCTCCACTGTGCTGGCCACCGTCGCCGTGTTTAATGAGTCACGAATTGCCTGTTTGTCTTCTGCTCCCTGCTGTTTCTGCACTCCCGCTTCCAGAACAATCCCTGAAACACATGCTGCTGCGCTCCGCAGAGCAGCCAGACAGGCAGGCTCAGCCAAACTGTTGTAAAGAACAAAGTTGTCATTTTTTATTTCTTCCTTTTTTTGTCTTTTTTTTCTTCTTGGGTGTTCATCTAAGAGAGGGATGGCTTGTTCTGTAATAAAGCTGCCTTTTCAGATGCTGTGCCTGACCTCGCCAATATGGCTACCCCGAGAAACCAGTGCCCATTTGAAGCCCCTGACAAACACATAAATGGCTCTATAATTGGGCCGCTTTGTTGTGCGAGGTGCTGGCTCGTCTGAAAGTGCCGTTCAACACTTTGTGGTAAATGGAGTTACATTATGACAACACATGGCAGTTGCTAAAGGAGCAGAAACTGGCACACTGATAAGACATAAGCAGGTGGTGTTGACACAGAAATGGTTTGTTTTAAGTCACTAGAAAACCACAATTTGAAGAAAAAAAAAGAAAAAGAAAGTTTCTGTGACAGCTAAGCAGATCACAAATTCATCTCCAGGCCAGCGACAGAGCTGTGTGACTCGACAAGAGAGGAAGGATCTGCCTTGCGGTCCAAGTAAACACACAGAGACGCTTGGATGACCATCAAATGGACCAGAGCATGTACACACACACACACAAACACACACATACACACTTACAGAAGGGGTGTTTGTAGCCTGTGTTAGGGGATGTTCTGCAAGCTGCCCAGAGCTTTGCCTTAATCTCACCTGTTTAATCTGCAAGGTTGGGCGACAGCTTCTGTAGCAGGAACAGGTGGCTCAAACAACTGCTGCTGGACAAACTTAGAGAGACCGTTCTGGAAAAGTTGATTAAAGCCCCGATACGATTTTTTGAGCATATTAATTGGAAATTCATACTTCTATAATCTTGAGGAGAAATACTTTGATGGAAAAGAAAGTTTCTTAGTAGCCCAGCATGTTTTTTTTTAATGGGAACTTTGTTGGGAAAATATTCTGAGTTTCAAACTATGCAGGGATTTGAATTAGCTTTTGCATGAGCCATACCATGCATTTGTCCTGTTACCTGTGCCATATGCAAAACATCTACCTTCAAAACATTCTTCACTTAGGATAAATACACACAGAGTAACTCAGGGTGTCTGATGATCAAAAGAAGTGAGAACTATCCATGGAATCTTGGCAGCGTCCGGATTCGGCCCAGTGCCGTGAAATCCTCATTCGGCGGGGCTGCTCTTTGTGGCCGGCTCTGGGTTCTCGGAGTGGCATTCTTCTCATTGTACAGGTCACCGAGACAGAGGCGGCTGGCCTGAAAAGATCCTCGGTGGGGGGAAACAATGGCTTAAGGCAGCCCATAAATGTCTCCTGTTCGGCTTCGGCCCATTGACTCTTTGCCTCCCCGCCAAGCAGGGCCCTGTCAGACCAGCCCCTCTCTCTAACAGCTTAATTAGCAGAAAGAACAACAATGTCAGAGCCTGTTTCGACTGAAATAAAAACAAGAAAAGACCCAAAAGCCGCTCTCTCCGCCTCTCATTGTCCCCGTGCAGCCTGTGATAACAGAGCTCTGACTTTTCTGTTCAACTTAGTACAAATAAAACAACATTCCTACACTGTTCCATGAGGAGCATGACGATCGACTGATGGAGCAGCAGAGGGGGGAGCTCTCAGCTCTGATCATGTGCTTTAAAATTGAGTGATTTAAACATGAGAATATTTAAGTGTTTGTGTGTTTGTTAAATGTCATTGACTTTACAAATCTGTCATAGCCAGCGGCGCAGGAGGAAAACCTTCGCATTCCCGAGGAGTGAATCCTTCATCGAAAGCTGTCCGGCTGAAGGCTTTGCTCCCAACTCAATATGATTTTCATTTTTCATGATAATGGTGATGGCGATGATGATAATGCAGTTTGCATTGTGATGCTAATGCGAGTTCCTGGTGTCATGGGGAGACTGTGCGAGGAGACACTACACTGGAGTCCACCACGCTGGCTTTGAACCTTCTCCTGCCCTTCGATGTCTGACTGACTGATGGATCGTGTCCGTCTGACTGAAATGCTGTGTCTGTCTTTCACTTTGTCCTCCTACATATGTGTTAATGTCACTCAGTTGGTTTCATTTTTTGCCTGCAGTATTATCTCCGCCCTAGTTTGTTCCCTCATGTGTCATCTCTGTGCCTCGTCCAGTCTTGTTCTAATAGCTCTGTAAACATGGCCCTCTGCCATGTTTTTATACCTCTACATTTTTGATCTGCCTTACCCATTAATCTTCTTGTCTGTTTGTGCCCCATCTTTCCATATCTCCCTGCTGTCATTCTTTGTTTCCTTTCTTTTATCTGTGGTTCACATCAAACACTGGCACCAGATTGATTCTCATGTGAACAAGGCTGCAGTGGGGGGCCAGGGACCTCTTCCCTGTGCTTTGAAGCTCCTTCCCATCCTGTTCACTGCTACCCGGACCCCCCCACTTCACGAAAACACACATACACACACACACACATAGAAACACACACCACTCCTCTACCTTGTGGAAATTTTCAAAACACACCAACTTTTCCTTTTTCTTGTAAGAGACACAGCAAAATGAAAGTCAGTCACCTCAGAAGAATACTACTTGTCATATGTCACAAGTATTTTAATCTATTGAGCCAATGTTTCAGGACTTTGTCAATAGATTAGTTCCTAATGACTTCATATCAGTTTTCTGTTTCTGTTTTGATGAGCGTTTTTAAAAGTAACAATGTATTTGGGCTCTGGGGCCTGGTTCCTCCTAGATGGATATTTATATCATGTTTGCCGTGGCTCCTAACATAAAGTACATTACATGCAGGTTTGAAGGACACAGAAGCAGACATGGATATCCTTATGTGCTCTGTCGATGACCCTAAACACTGCTCTTCACTGAGGTAAGATGATGTTGAAAGTCAGACATACACATACACGGCACATTTTCTGTTTTTGCGTCTACAAAAGGACTTTGCTTTTGAAAAATTCTATATAAATAAAGTTTATTATTATTATTATTATTATTATTATTATTATTATCATCATTATTATTATTTAATGATAAAATGTCAAAAGCGACTATTGAATTCAACTGATCTATTCAAATAACCCTCCACCCTCTGCCATGTACGTCCAACATTCACCTGGAAAATCTTCTCGAAAGAGGTGTTGCCTTTGCTCAATTTCATTCTCCTCCTGTCACATGCCTTAGTACAGCTTGAGCCAAATCATGTGCTGCATCACGTTACATTTATTCATCCTTTATTTTGACAGTGAGACATCCTGGGACCAAGGTCTCTATCTACTTTAAAGGACAGTTTGAATGACTGTGGGTTTATTTCAGTTATTTTTTATGAGGTGAAAATGAGCAGCTTCCAGACTTCAAATCTGTTCATCACCATAGTACTCTTCTTGGATCCGGACTGTCTTGGGAAGTTTTATGGTTGGATTGCAGTTTGAGAAGCAGGCAGGAGGCTTTGTTATCTGTGAGTGAATGCTGCTGTGTTATATGTGGAGTTTTCTTTGACAGAACTGAAAGCCCAGTTTTAAGCCTATGGACTGACATGTTGAAGATTTAAACAGAATTCAGGCCCAAATAAAGTTGTTTTTCTGCTACTTGTTGATTCTTTAATTTAATTTTAGCATCCATGGATTCTCTGGACTTAGTGAGCCCTTACCTGTTAAAGTACAAAAAGAGAAACTTTCCAGTCACGGACCAATTGCTACCTGCAGACCTTGATGCTCCTACTGATCTCTTCCTCATCACATACTCCAAATCAGGTCAGTCATCTGCTATGGTTTTTATCTAAGATTGAGAACAATAACAGTAATACACTTATGACAAGCATAAATATCATTAATGAGTTAATGGAATGAATGAAAATGCTATATAACATAATATTTTATGAATATACAGTACAGGCCAAAAGTTTGGACACACCTTCTCATTCAATGCGTTTTCTTTATTTTCATGACTATTTACATTGTATATTCTCACTGAAGGCATCAAAACTATGAATGAACATATGTGGAGTTATGTACTTAACAAAAAAAGGTGAAATAACTGAAAACATGTTTTATATTCTAGTTTTTTCAAAATAGCCACCCTTTGCTCTGATTACTGCTTTGCACACTCTTGGCATTCTCTCGATGAGCTTCAAGAGGTAGTCACCTGAAATGGTTTCCACTTCACAGGTGTGCCTTATCAGGGTTAATTAGTGGAATTTCTTGCTTTATCAATGGGGTTGGGACCATCAGTTGTGTTGTGCAGAAGTCAGGTTAATACACAGCCGACAGCCCTATTGGACAACTGTTAAAATTCATATTATGGCAAGAACCAATCAGCTAACTAAAGAAAAACGAGTGGCCATCATTACTTTAAGAAATGAAGGTCAGTCAGTCCGGAAAATTGCAGAAACTTTAAATGTGTCCCCAAGTGGAGTCGCAAAAAACATCAAGCGCTACAACGAAACTGGCACACATGAGGACCGACCCAGGAAAGGAAGACCAAGAGTCACCTCTGCTTCTGAGGATAAGTTCATCCGAGTCACCGGCCTCAGAAATTGCAAGTTAACAGCAGCTCAGATCAGAGACCAGATGAATGCCACACAGAGTTCTAGCAGCAGACCCATCTCTAGAACAACTGTTAAGAGGAGACTGCGCGAATCAGGCCTTCATGGTCAAATAGCCTCTAGGAAACCACTGCTAAGGAGAGGCAACAAGCAGAAGAGATTTGTTTGGGCCAAGAAACACAAGGAATGGACATTAGACCAGTGGAAATCTGTGCTTTGGTCTGATGAGTCCAAATTTGAGATCTTTGGTTCCAACCGCCGTGTCTTTGTGAGACGCAGAAAAGGTGAACGGATGGATTCCACATGCCTGGTTCCCACTGTGAAGCATGGAGGAGGAGGTGTGATGGTGTGGGGGTGTTTTGCTGGTGACACTGTTGGGGATTTATTCAATATTGAAGGCAGACTGAACCAGCATGGCTACCACAGCATCCTGCAGCGACATGCCATCTCATCCGGTTTGCTTTTAGTTGGACGATCATTTATTTTTCAACAGGACAATGACCCTAAACACACCTCCAGGCTGTGTAAGGGCTATTTGACCAAGAAGGAGAGTGATGGAGTGCTGCGGCAGATGACCTGGCCTCCACAGTCACCGGACCTGAACCCAATCGAGATGGTTTGGGGTGAGCTGGACCGCAGAGTGAAGGCAAAGGGGCCAACAAGTGCTAAACACCTCTGGGAACTCCTTCAAGACTGTTGGAAAACCATTTCAGGTGACTACCTCTTGAAGCTCATGGAGAGAATGCCAAGAGTGTGCAAAGCAGTAATCAGAGCAAAGGGTGGCTATTTTGAAAAAACTAGAATATAAAACATGTTTTCAGTTATTTCACCTTTTTTTGTTAAGTACATAACTCCACATGTGTTCATTCATAGTTTTGATGCCTTCAGTGAGAATCTACAATGTAAATAGTCATGAAAACAAAGAAAATGCATTGAATGAGAAGGTGTGTCCAAACTTTTGGCCTGTACTGTATAGATTGTTTGTTTGTAAAAAAAAAAGTGGGCGTGGCTCTAGTGCAGTTCACTTTAGATGATGTGGAACATTGTGAGTAGCTTTAAGACATCCAGTCGAGGAAGTTTGTGCAAATGGGCGGAGTCAGATGACAGTAATCATGGATCCAAGAAAAGTTACGTCCATTGTAATGGACTAATACAACCCTAATTAAGTTATTTATCAACCAGTTGTAATACAATGTCAGCATCATTTACACTCAGTTGGCAGTTCTTCTAGCTAAACCAACAACAGTCCTTCCATAAACCCTACTGTCACAAAGGTTGTAATTGTAATCCTAGGTATTCTTCTTCTTCTGCCAGATGCCAGATATCCTCAGCTGTAAACTCAAGCCAATAGTCCTGATGGTGGTGCTACAGCAAGCGTCTAAAGTTCAAAACTTTAAAAATTCATAACAAATCAACCATACGTGCTACAACTTCACAACTTTCATCAAACTGTAGCCAAAATACTGAAGAAACTTTTGTACATTTAAATCTATTAAAAATTATGAAGTCCATCACTCTGTTTTTTTCAAAAACTGTAAAACTTCTTAAACCAATCTCCTCCCACAATTTTTGCTCAATTGACACCAAACTTGCTACAGAGCATCTTCAGACTGTCCCACAAAAACTATGTTTCTCAGATTTTTGATTTATCAAAAATTGAGCCTACAGTGCATCAAAATGTTTGACTGTAAGCGGTACTGTAAACATATACATGCAAATTCTTGCTAAATAAATCTTCAATGTTCATGAAAAAAATGACAAAATTCTAGAGTCATGGTAGATGATGTGTGGCAAATTTCAGAATTTTATCTCAAAAACTGAATTTTTGAAAGCATTTTGAATTTTGCTCTAATGTGAACAATTGGAGTCAATGTAAAAATGGCAGTTTTAAACATCAGTTTTTCACTTATGGAGCAAATCAATCATTGTTCCAAACAAATTACCAACATCTCCATGCTGTCTAGATGCAATATGTGTATTTTCAGATTTTTGTTTCAATAACTGAATTTTTTACAGTGGTTTGAAATCTGCTTTTCCATGCATGGACGGCTGCTAAACCAGCACGTCTGGCTTAGTCAATTTGTGAAGCTACACATGAATTGTCACTGACTAATTAGCTCAGTGAGATAGAAATTGATTCCTAGTCTCAGAGGTTGTGAGTTCAAGCTTCAACTGATGCAAAAGGCAGATTGTGTTGCTAAATTCCTAAATGTCCTCCAGTTCTTCTGCTTGTTGCTCAGAGTTTCCTTAAAAATGCCCGGACCTGACCCATCGCTGCGCAGCAGCTATAATGTTCAGTTTGAAACTGTTTCACAGAGGTGCTGATTCAACTTTATATGATCATTTTGGAGGTGGTGTTATTTTGTGCACAACATTTATATCACTGAGGCAAGGCTAAATAACAGACACAGTATGATCTTACTCCTCTTTTGTATTTGAAACATCCTCTATGTTATTTGAGTCTGCAGATACAGCATGGATGCAGCAGGTCCTGGTCAAGATCATGGAAGCTGCACACCCTGAGTGGGTAGACGACACCACCAACAGAGTACTAGTTCCTTGGCTGGAGGACAGAACCTTGGACAACCCTTTCCGTGAAAGCCCAGATCCTCTGATCTTTAGCTCACATCTCCCCCCTGATATGTTGTCCCAGGGAGTGAAAGACAAACAAGTCAAGGTAATTTACAATGTGCAAAATTCAAGCATTGATTTGTGGCTAATGTCATGAAAAAGAAGCCCACGTCTCTGAAATCTACCATAATTCTGTTCACATATATATCTTTTTCCTTTAGGCAGTGTATGTTTGGAGGAACCCCAAGGATGTCCTGGTGTCACTCTATCACTTTACCCACAGTTGGGTGTTACTGGAAACACCTCGGAGCTTTGAGGATTTCTTTCAACAGTTCCTGGATGGTAATGGTAGGTCCAGTATTACAAGGTAGTAGTTCCCGCAAACCACAGATATGTTTCATTTGCACGTCTTATAGGCACCATATCACTGAGAACCAGCAACGTTTAAACACTTTAAATATTCCTGCAGATTTTGGATTTCAGGGATTTTCTGTTGTTAGAAATGCAGCACATAACGTACACATGTTGCATACTTATTAAAATATTCCTAAACATCTGTGATTGGCAGGACCTCAGAGGGGAAGTTGTGAAGCTTTGTGCTTTCCTTGGAAAAAGACTTGAGGGATGAAGCCACTGATCATGTTGTGGAGACGTCCACCTTCAAAAACATGAAGACCAACCCCAAAGCAAACAACAAGGACCTGATTGAGACAAACCACTACAAGACGAAAACCATGTGCAAAGGTTTGTTTCCATAATGTCTCCTTTATTTTTGACATCAGAAATAAGCATCTCTGACTTTCTCTGTGTATGAGCAGGCATAGCAGGTGACTGGAAGAATGTCTGAGCAGTGGCCCAAAGTGTTCAAGGAGAAGATGAGCGACTTTCCTCTGACCTGCACCTGGGAGACCAAACAGTAGCTTCTCTCAAAGCTCAGCTCAGCCCTTCACTGGAGAGACACAAGATCCTCTCTGTGCAGGGGCTGATGGGAACCGGCCAGAAAGGCAAATCCTACAAACAGTCTCCTCATACCTCTATGCATTATCAAATAAATTATTGATCTTTTCCTAAGTTGCTTTTGTGCCTGAACTTAAAGAAATATCCCCTATAAAAACTATTATTAATCAACCTGTCTGCTACATATTAATGTACAAATATAGCATAACCATGGTCAGCAGAAACATTAAATGCCAACATTTTCTATGGTGATTGGGCTATCTGTGTTGTTTTTTTTGTTAAAAATAGTGGGTTGTGTTTGACTTAACCTTAAAAGATTTTGGAGAAATAAAGGCAAAGTACCATAAATTCACCAAAAGTTCTCTGGCTTTGTTTCATTGTGTTTAAAGTCCTTTATTTACCAACACATTGAGTTACTGTTTTAGGGGGGAAAAAAGTGTCGTTTTTTTTGTTTGTTTGTTTTATCCATCCATCTATTCATTTTCATCCACTTATCCAAAGCCGGGTCGTGGGAGCAGCAGGCCAAGCAAAGCACCCTAGACATCCCTGTCCCCAGCAACACTTTCCAGCCCCTCCTAGGGGACCCAAAGGCGTTCCCAGGTCAGATGAGATATGTAATCCCTCCAGCATGTTCCTACCAGTGGGACATGCCCAGAACTCCTCTACTGCAGAGGTGTCGTGAAGGAGCAGCGGCTCTACTCCGAGCTCCCTCTGGATGTCTGAGCTCCTTAGCCTATCTCTAAGGGCTGAGCACAGCCACACCACAGAGGTGACTCATTTTGGCCACTTGTATTCACAAGAGAGAGCTGTGCCAGAAGGTGAAATTTTTGATTTACTGGTCCATCTACGTCCCAACCCTCCCCTATGGTCATGTGCTCTGGGTAGTGACGGAAAGAATGAGATCGCGGATACAATGCAAATATTAGTTTACCAAATTTGATAACCATCCAAAGACAAAGTAAAGTGTGTAAAAAACTAAAAATTGATTGCTTTGTTTTTATTAATAATATATTTATTGTAGAGTTTCATCTCTAACTGTAATCAACAACAAAATAAGAGATTGAATGGAAGTTAATGCCTTTTGTTGACCTTTTATTAGTTCCTTTATTTCCAAATTAGGGTCAAAGGTCAAGCTGGAGCTCAAGATTTTATGTAGATATATAACTTTTTTTTTTTTAAATACAAAGACATTTCTGATATTAACTCACTTAGCTGGACACCAAAACAACTTTAAAGTCATTTACACACTGAGCCTTAATACCTTTAAAATATCCTGTAATTTTGGGTGACCTGACCCTTTAACACAAAGCAGAATTAAATGATCTATTAACAACACAATGATACAACAGATCTCTACAGCAGTGTGTGTGTGTGTGTGTGTGTGTGTGTGTGTGTGTGTGTGTGTGTGTGTGTGTGTGTGTGTGCAGGGCCATAATCCAGTGTCTCTCCCAGTATTCAAGGCACTAAACACTTGTACTATGTTAATGTTTCCACCATTTACTTTCTGTAACTGCTGCATCTTTTCTTACTTCCATTTTTCCTGTCACTGAAGAGTTCAAGTTTATCGTCATAGTTTTGAGTTCAAAGCAGTTCATGAATATAAGCATTATATATGCATGGTCATTGTGTTGATTTTACACCGGGCTTTGATGAGCCGTCAATAAATCCACCGGAAACAAGTGATGTTGTGACTCTTTTTTTCAATTGGACGGTCAAGCATGAAGTTCAGGCCTGGGACAGCCTTGTGCCTCACTGCGCCAGTATTGTCAATTTCCTGACTGCGTGAAGACGTACAACCCACATAACTTATTTTTTTAACAGCAAGGCCCTTTGAGAGCGTCCGTGGCTGAACCATATTTAACCTTTCCGTGTCAGACCACCCGCTAGTGGCTGGGCCTCTGGCGGCCCATTCACCACCCCAGTGGCTCCGACAAGCTAGCCGAATATGATATAGAGCCGGACTGCGGACCAACAGCACAATTTATTCCCCACAAAACGCAAACATCTTTAGAAGATGTGTGTTGCACTGCCTCACAAAGACTCTGTAGGCCACAATGACACAGCAGCAGTATAAATTACCTTCAGTTTGAGGTGGTGGGTTTTATGTAGAGAACGTCCAAACCCTGCTCTTCCCATGATACAAAAAGTACTTTTTCCCAGGTTATATCACACACAGGGGGTCTAGCTGAGTGAGTGGGCTGAAGAAGAAACTATATCATTGATTGGGTCATTTTTGATTATGTTTAGTTTGGATGGAAAGAGATTTAAAATCACACAAAAATAAAAGTGACATTTTATTTTTTTTTCTTTTGTTAAACCTGAATGTCTATAAATTGTATGAAGGAAGCTTTTAATATTGTTAATGAATTATACTTGAAACACAAAACAACATGTGTGGCACTAATGATTATCTTTATTTTCAATTCATTTGCAGATTATTTTTGAATTGTTTGTAATTGTTTTTAAAATATTAAAAAATTGTGACAGTGCTGATCACAATTTTCTGAAATCAAAGAATGACATTTTTAATTTTCAACAATGTTTGACATGAAAAATAACTTAAGTGATTAATTGGTTATCAAAATAGTTGCCAATTAAAACAAAATAATTTAGTAATCATTTCAGCTGGTGGTGATTTTACCAACATACAGACTAAAGGGGAGCTATTATGCTCACCTTTATGTTCACACTTGTGTTTTTGATTTCTACTACAATGTGTTTACATGCTTTAATTTAATTTAATGTTAAAAAAAAAAATACCATATGTTCCTCATACTGTCTGTCTGATTGTACCTGCATTCACCCTCTGTCTAAGATGCCCAATTTTAATGTTTGTCTCTTTAAAACTTTCCCAAAAAAGCCCACTCTGACTGGTCAGTGTTTCTGGGTCTCCTGTAGGTGTGCTCATGGTATCTCTGTACTGGCATTGCAGCTGTAACGAATCGAAAATCACTAATAAAGGCGTCTTTACAACCGTACATGTTCCAGCAGGAAAATCAGGGAAATTTACAACATTGGCAACTAAGATCAAATATTTCCATGACATTAGCACGTAGCTACATGTAGCAGTGCACTAACAGCCAGGAATTGACTGTAATGAAGTAAAGTGGGATTTTCTTCCATGAAAAATCACCAATGAAAGTTAGAGGGGTTGGTATCTTAACGATTCATAGTGATGTTCTGACGTAGTGCATTTATTTTGAAAGAAGATAATGCACGTAACAGGCAGAACAAGGTGTCCCAGAACGTCAACAACCAACGCAACCAGGGTACCTTGCATGTCGTATCTGGATGTAGGAAGTCATCGGAGACATTGGAGTGAAAATGTGTTGGAACGACATTATGTGATTATGTCTTTAACATAAAGCTACGTAATTAACGGGGAAAAGTTTTATGTTTTGTGACCCATCCACCACTCCAACCTACCTCCTTAGCAGACTGCTTGGGACTACCTCCATCTTTACTTCTGTCAGCATGTTGGTCACGTGATCACAGCCTTCCAAAACACATGGGTTATGCACAAATTGCATTTATTTTTGTGATTAGTTTAGTAGTGTAATTACTGAATTTCAAATTATAATCCCTTACTCTGCTTGTTTCTAGAAAAATCACATTACTGTGACATGTTACTGAGTACACTGCAGAGGAATCAGCTCTATCAGTTTATGCTTGTCAGTAAAATCGATTCATTGCTGGTTTTACTCTTTTCTTAGGATTTGTTGACAATAAGAAAAAATATCAATTATAACCAGAATGTCCTTTAAATGTTTGCACAGAGAAAAGAAGTGTGTAATCCATGGTCCACGCCTCTTGTGCTCTGATTTTCCAGTTTGATTCAAATTCATCAGTCAGTCTCTCTCGCTCTCCAGCTCCTTCTTCATCATCGTGTTGCCTTGTCATGACCTCAGCAGACTGACACCCAGCAGTCCCAGATGACCAGAGGACTGTGGGACAATCCCAGTTGGTTAATAATTACTCCCAGTTCACAGTGAAGGAAGCCTGACCCCAAAGCACGACACAGCAAGGCATGGGCAACCCACGGCACCGCTGATAAATGAACGACAGCTACCGTGGAGGCAACATACCTTCAAAGTGTTCCAGTTTTTTCACATGTTGGCGATGAGTGGGAATGTCTAAATGTGGGGATGTAAGCAAAGCCATGCTGGGAAGGAATTTAAAGATGATTTTGCTTCTCTATAGCATCACCGTTCTACAAATTATTGTTGCTATATTACCAGAACAAATCAAAGACTTCCTCTATCAGACATATTTGTCGTACTATTACAACTGATTATACTGGCTGACAAAAAGGGACATTTTTCTAAGATCTGACTCAGATAAAGACTTAAATTTCTTTTAGCGGTTTGTGTTTTATGTGTGTGTGTGTGTGTGTGTGTGTGTGTGTGTGCATGAGTGTTTGACCGAGAGAATACCGCATGGAGTTAGCGGAGCTGCATGGAGATAAAAGTACGACAGAGAGAAGAGAGAAAATCCAGCAGAGAGAAAATGACAGAGCGGTGCAGAAGCAGCGAGGCAGAGGCCGTGGCTTTTTTCAGAGATGAACATTAATAATATGACGAGCCACAATAGAAGCACTGAGATCAGAGAGATCACCTCCATTGTCCCGCCATCTCCTACTGACACCGACCGCTCTGCTGAGGGAAGAATAAGAAGAATAGAGGAGCATAACCTGGCCGCTCACCATGCCCCTCTTTTTAAAATACATAATGGCTTGTGGTCCTCTGCTATGCCTTTTAAGTGTGTGTTGTGTTCAGACTTGATGTGCAGAGAGATGTAGAGGTAAAGGCCACGTTTTAGCTCAAAGTCAGCTCTGATGTATGGTGTGAGCTAGCTGTGATCTCTGTCTGCAGAGTTTGAAACATATTGTTAAATCACCACAGATATTTAAGGGCTTTTATTCACCTTCATTTGTAGTCGTGGATTGATTTTTGTTCCATTTATGTTCATTTTTGGTATATTTACACATGCATGCCGCTCTTCCACAACCATTGAAAAAAGTATAGACAGAAAAAATGCAACATTAACGGAGACAAACAAACAAATGAGCCTCTACAACATCCAGAATATATTAAAAATATTCTCATGTGTTGGTGAGTACAAAGGGGATAGCACTTAGAACGCATGTCTTAAGGTCCAATTCTAATGTAGTGTTGTGGGATGTGTCGTCGCTCTTATTGTGACACACCTCGTGACCAGGTGGGGGTATAGTGTTGAAAATGTTATTAGTGTTCATAACAACATTTCTTGTTTTCCTCGAAGCATGTGCTGTTAAACTTTAGCTGCATTTGAGTACTTTCCCGCTTTGCTTTGCATTCACCAACAGTGACTACATGAGAATATTTTTTAATTTAAATCAAGCTGTTTAAAACATGTTTGAGGAAAGTGTCAATATCTTGAAACATGAGATAATAAGGTGAATGACTGCACTGCAATTACACACAAGTTGATTGTCATTGAAAACACTTTTAAAAAAAAAACAAAATTAAACAGTGGATGGTATTTTTGAGGAAAATAAAACGTTCTGGAGAATGATAGTTCAATCAGGAGAGACAGAAGGATTAAGGAAAGATAGTATTTAATACAGAATATAAGTGCACTGATTGACAGACAATTTGTGGTGATTAAGATTTAACAGAAGTCTTTAGTGCTTGGACACCAGAGGGAGATATTTTGTGATTGAGGGACATTTGAGCGGCAGCAGAATAAATCCCCCCATGGAGTCCAGACGCTGGTGGTGGTGGCTGCTGACTCTGAGGCTGATGAATCCATAAAGACTAGGTTGTGGAGGGTGCACACAATGGCAGCAAGAAAGAACTATGACACAGAGAGAACCATATTTGAAATGAAGAGCAGTAAGATGATAGGCTGACAGAGAAGGTGTGTCGCTGTGTCTCAATAATTGACAGACTTAGGCAATGACACCTAGAGATAATGAGTGAGCATGCATGGAAGGACTGAATTGCAGGGTGACAAAGAAAACTTACAGCCTGAGCATGAAAGCTATTCTCGTCCTGACTGAACTTTTGCTAGTGTTAGGGTTTCAGTTCAGAAAAGGACCCAAATGCAGATCAAACAGACAGGTATGCAGTTTTTAACAAAAGTCGAGCTTTAATGAAGCTGGTATATAAAAAACATCCAGAATTGGGAGGCAACTCAAAGTCCAACTGGAAGCAGAACAAAATCCAAACTAAAAACCAACCAGGAAAAGATACAATGAACACAGTAAGACGATCATCACGGCAGGAAAACAGACTAACCGACAAAGGACAAAGGAAAACACACAGGTATATATATACACAGAAAACTAATCACCAGGAGGACGACATGGGCAAAAGGAGTGAAACAGGGATTGGCTACAACAAGGGTGGAGGCGACAAGACTAAAACAAAACCGGTGTGAAGGGAAGACTCAGGGAACAGGGAAGGATTGACGATACAGGTGTGACAGAAAACAGGTGGGAAAATACTCAAAGACAGGAAGTAAAACCAGACACGACACATGAGGAGAGAATCTACAGAATAAAACAGGAAGCAGATTAAACATGAATGAATAATATCAGACAAGGAAAACAAACAAAAAACTCCAAAACAAAGTCCATAGGATAACAGAATATGAACGAAAACCCAGGATCATGACAGCTAGAGCTTCATTTGACTGTTGAGTCAAGGTCATTAAATTCTGACGACCCTGGGTTGGTAGTTTGACTAATTCTCGCTCTCAACTCATTAAATACCTCTACTTGTCTGTGAGTATTGTTAGTGATGACGGCATCAGACACCAACTTACAGAGGCGCCTTTTGCAGCAGTATGATTTACACCTGGTGCGTCACTTATAGCAGCAGCAGGCAACAACGCAACTCGTCCAATACCTCTGCTTTGTCAATGGACTTCAGCGTTAGACGGATGCACTGAGACACCCTCTTACACAAAGCAGGCAGCAGCAGCTTGTAACACCACTGGCAATTACTATAATAAAAAGAGTGAGAAAGTCTGTAAGTTCACTGTTTGGTTCCCAAACCATGATGATAAAGGAAATCAGCCTAAGAACAAAGTGTAAATTGACACACCATTCCTCAATGGCCAAATCAGATGCATGAGGGTACCTTGTGTGCTATACATAGACATGTAGGTCCACTGACAGAGCAGCCATATTTGAGTTTGGATGAGAACATGTGGACAACCTGGGAATGAGACTCTGCAATCAACTATCTTTCTCCAGAATAACATACTGCACCTTTGAGTGTTACAGACTTATGGGTCTTTTCCACTGTCACTTTTGGCCGCGCCAATTCAAGCCATGTCGCATCAATTTGCGTTTCCATTATCAGTTTAGTCGAGCTGCGCCAGAGATGGGCCTTCTTCAGAGTAGGTTCAAAAGCCAGGCCGCCCTCCCTCAAGCAGGTAGCAGTGACATCTCACTCACCGCATCCAATCCTGCTTCTCTCTCAAACAAGCTGTGTGTGGTGCGAGACTCTCCTCACCTCTGTCTGCAGGAGACCTGAGGGAAAGGCATTTTCAAAAGTCTCTGTGTTCAGCTCTCAGCACATTTGTAGCTTTTAATCTGGAGTTTAGTTTCTCTCTTGCGTCCTGTTTTTACTTTGGATATCTGCTTAATTTTCCTCTGTCATGTTTGCTATCCAGTGTATTAGAAGTTATGTGAAGGTTAGGGTTAGGGTACAATAAAATAACGTGGGACTTTTATTGTAAAGACTCTATAGGAAATTAAATGTGTTTGTCACTGAATTAGTGAAACTTTGTTGGCAGCTTTTCTTCAATAAAGGCAAGGCTAATAACACGGCAGGGAGGAGAGTCAAAGCAGAATCAGCCACAGTGAGATGTTGATGAAGAGCTGCAGACAACAGGCTCTTCCTGCATCTCTGCAAACAGCTCACTTCCGACAGGTAAACTCCTTTTATCTGCCGTGTGTGATGGAAACAAACATGCATCAAAAATAACAGTGGCCATGGATCAGTATCATCAGTTACAGACACACCTTCAAGTGGGCTGTTGTGATAGAAATGCAAATCCCTGCCATGCTGGGCTGACGGCCCAAACCAAACCAAGCCGAGAAAAGCCAGCCCACAACTGTTTAGAAGGGTTATTAATGTAGTGGGTATTTTTCATTTTTGAGGAATGCATCGTGTTTCAGAAGCTGATATCTCTTGGGTGAAGCATAGTCAGTAAATTATGCACACTTCCTAGTAACTATAACTGTCAGATAAATTTAGTGCAATAAAAAGTACATCTTTCCCTCAGAAATGCAGTGGAGCAGAAGTATAAAATGGGAACACTCAAGTTAAGTACAATCACTTAAAAGCTGAACTTTAGTATACTTTCCACCACTGACACAGAGATCATTTAATTCAGCATGTGTCATCACAACAAATAGAAATTAGGTAACATTTCGGATGCCTGTCATCACATATTTAATCTTCAGTGTGTCTGAGGAGATCCGTACACTATTGAAGGCTCAGTGAGGCCCTGAGGTGCTGCAGGATATCACTAGTGAAAGGTGGACCAGTGTCGATAGAGCAGAGGTTCAGTGGCTGGTCATTAATCATCGGAGTGGACAGCTACAGACACTCTGAGGTGGACAGGTCTGAGCCACTGGACTACATCATGTCCTTGACCTTATCTGTGCTTTAATGTGTTTATTTTCATGATTTTCCACTCATATTTTGTTTCTTTGCGCTCTTGATTGCAGCATTTTCTCGCTCGTTTTCTCTCGTCTGGGTGGATGGAACATGTTGTGTGGATATATTTTGATTGATTGATTGGCTGCTAAAAGAAGACAGGTCTTTCTTCTGCTGATAGGACCCTGTATTACAGAGGGCAGCGTCCCAATTTAGCTTTTCAGTTGTTATTGGCCCCTAAATCAGTGTGAGCCCTCAAGCAATGTTGTTCTAAGATTGGATCATGACCTCAAGGTGGGTCACAGGAAGATTAATGTGGATTATTTTGGAGGGGTTGGTATCTGAAGCTTCAGCGTTTTTATGATGTCAAAAGAGGACCATGTCAGAGAAGAAAAGTAAGAAAGTTGAAGAAGCAAAGAATCCAATGCTGACCACTGAGTTTGGAGCTTAAAAAATGTCTGCATCTTTCTTCCCCCTCCTCTCCTGATGCATTCGTGTTCATCTCCCTATCTTTTCAGGAGTGTTTATTTAAA
Source organism: Epinephelus fuscoguttatus (assembly GCF_011397635.1). NCBI lineage: Eukaryota > Metazoa > Chordata > Actinopteri > Perciformes > Serranidae > Epinephelus > Epinephelus fuscoguttatus. Next base: position 13,849,512 of record NC_064767.1, read on the forward strand.
ACCTGACGGACCGAAAGGCTCCCACACTCCAAGTGTTAAAGCTCGGCCTTCCGTCTAAGCATAGCCACTTTGGCAAATAAAGAAGATGAATGTGTACAAATCTGAAAGCAAACAGCCGAGATTGTCAGCACCGCGGGAACACGATAGGGGCCAAGTGAATGATGATGTCGCTTAGCTCGCTGACAGATCACTTAGTGAGCTCGAGAAGGCTGCTTTCAGATTCTCCTCTCCTCTCCGGGGACGGAGCTTTCGTCCAGAGCCATTTTTCAGCCAATTTATTTCTTGATGTGGTCTAACCTGGGGCATCTCCCGCTGGGGAGGCTTTATGTGGTGATTAATGACGGGTATTTAGCCCAGGTACCTGAGGGAGCCGGAGCCCATCTGCACAACACTGACAGGTACAACACTGCACTCCAGGACCAGACAGGACAGGACAGGCCTGCAGCAGACTGGAGAGTGGCAGACAGGTGTGATGACTGTGCCACCAACAGCCACTGCTACATGTAGTTTATTACTGCTGCCAACTGGTTGCGGCACTGTTTAACCAAACTATGCAGATTTACATAAATTCCAGATCTGATTTCATTTCCTTCTCCTTCTTTATCTTGTGTGTTACAGATAGTTTCCTCCGCATACTTACAGAGCATCACATGAAAGAGCGAGAGGACCCGCTGGCAGAGGCCAGATGATTTAGACATCTATTATACGCTTGAACGCCTTGTCTTCTTCACTCCATCATAGACCATCCCTCAGCAGAACAGGCCCAGATGCCAGAAGGACCCTAATGAGATTAGGCTGCGGACAGGTTGGTGGCCAGTAGCTGTCACAACTACTCTGTCTGTGTGTGGAGAGATTAATGTGTGTGTGTGTATGCGTGAGCATTTGCATGAAGGCATACTTGTGTGAGCTCACATTCGTGCATGTATGTGATACACGAGTCCATGTGAGGGAGCGCGCGCAACCTGCCATGTTGATGGTGATTAATGAGCGAGGTAATCCATAGTCTCGTTCTGTCAATGATAGACACATCAGCAGACCCCCAGAGCCTGATGAACAGACTGTGCAGCTCCATCAGTCAGCGCGCGCACACACTCACACACATGCAGGTAACACAAATATGATGTGCACACTCCACGTCAGTGTGTCTGACAGACTCCTGGTTGTACTCCAGTTTATTATTGGATCAGAAAAATCAAATTACGCCCAGATAATTGATGATTTGTCTTGAACCGACGGCTAGTTTTACTTTTCTTCTAAATCATTAATTGTCCTTTAACTCCTTTGTGGACATACACCTCAACACTAACAGCTAAGACCATGGTAATACAATACTAACGATAGGCTGTCCATAAAGCCAGCAGTCTGGGTGCACAATGCTTGAAACCCTGTGGCCCCAGACTCCTTTGAAGCCCACTGAGATCAAAAAGCAATGCTCCATGGAGCACAGACTAGGTGAGGAGTATGGGCAGAACAAGAGACGAATAGTTGGAAGCGAGGAGGGAGGGACGGAGGACAATGCCTGCAGGACAGGGCTGCTGACTTCCGAAGATAAAATCATATTTTGAGGGCAGGCGTCCAAAACTCCCCGTCTGCCTCCGTCTCCCCTCCTGCCTTCCCTCCTTTCTTCTCTGAATATGGACAATGACTGTTTGCGTTTACAGAACCATAAATCAGAGGTGCCCATTGCCACAGAGCAGCTGGCACGTTTGCCAATAATTATAATTATTAATCATGCCGATTTCACGGTCTTCAGCGGGACGGCAGGAGACTGCACGGGACAGGGTGCGGCTGGCGCCTCCGGGACTGCAAAGCAGGCTGGGAAGGGAAGGGTGGCCTGCAGAAGAGTGGGGGAGGAGGAGGTTAGAGAGAGGGGAGGGATAGAAGCAGGGATGGAGAATGAGAAGAGAGCAGGCACACAAATTCAAGTTGCTTAGAAACTGTAATTTACTCAGGATACACAAAATATTTCAGAGGAGACTTCCTCTCCAAGAAGAACGACAGCATCAGTCTTTCCAGCAAGCGGCCAAAAATGACATGTGTTTACATTCAAGTCATGATGTCGGGAGCAAAAGAGGAAGTCAGGTGACACTGTCATAGAGCCACAAAGTTCGTGAAGGGTGGAGCGATGGATGAGTCAACAAAATGTCTGACTTTAATCCAGGAGGTTGCTGTTTGTTTCCAACTGAGGGTCGGTATATTTTTTTTCCTATGATAGCAAAAGTTCCCTAACTGTAGTGGCTATTACTGTAACCATGACAACGGAGGTTCCCCAGCCTTTATAAAGTACTCATTTGAACCCAGTCCTTCCCAAAATCTAGCAAACCTTTTTTTCCAGCAGTCCAGTCGCCCCCAAAGAATTGCCATTGTACTCTACGTCCTGCAGACTGCAGATATGTACCACTGTTGTGTTTCATATGTATCATGTTAAGTCATATTTAAAGGGATGTAGTTCAGATTACATGAATAATCTTAGGGAAGTTGGGGATGGTGGATGGCCTAAGACCTAAGTGGGATCACTGACAATCAACAGACCCCTGTTTGTGACAAGCCGTGTTCTTTACAGCACATTTCCAGTCGTGTTTTGGGCTAACACAGCTGGATATTCCTTAATCGAGGCTGGCGCATCTCCAGCTGTTACATAAAGCCCAGTTTAGACCAATGATTCCAGACGAGACAAAACCGTTTTTAGAACGTTGCAGAGAAACGTTGCAGCCATGTGAACTAGCCATCTGAGCTCAACTCAAACTGACTGATGGTGTCACCTGCAACTTCATGTTCAAATTGCCCACAGCTGGTTTCTACAACCAATCAGCTTGTAGTGAAGTCTGCTGGTCAAGTAATAATGACCGCAGACGGTGTGTTGGTGTGATGCAGCAGGTGCTCTGTCCCTGCTGAGCCCTCTGTTTCCGTCCTCACAGTGTGCTTGTGTCGGATGGTGGGTCGCTACTGGTGCTTGTTGTATGTGCTTATGCCTTCCCACATTCTCACTGACTGATTAATTGGGGCTGGTTACTTATATTATTTTGGCATATTTATAATGAATACAGTCCATCTGATGCTTGTTTCGTTTATTTTTTTCACCGTTTCATCACTACTACAAATGCAGCTGTAGCCAGTATTTCACAGTCACTATCTTCATACATATTTTAAGAAGCTACAAATTATATTCAGCCACAAAATAAGCCTGAAAAGCCAAAAAATTAGAACGGAAGTACAGAGCGTTGTTGTATAGAGATGATACACCGTCTCAGCTAGTTGCATTGGTGGGAACGTTGCAGAATGGTGCATCGCAAGTAGTTGCATGTTTCCTCTCGTCTCGTCACGAATCTTTGGTCTGAACTGGACATAAAACCTTTAAATTTAACATATCTATAGTTTGGAAATGTACTATGCCAACAATTTGTTGCGGTGTTTGGGTTATTGTCATCGGCATCAAATCATTAAACAGTGATTTGTAATGGTTTTGGAGGGCACTAACAGATTATATCATCTGCGGCAGAAAATGGTTTTGTTTGTAACTTCAAACTGCTACAAACAATGTGTTTTGTCGTTTAATTTGGAGGACTTGTTTTAGAAACCATTTTGTGCCATCTTTTACTCCTACGGCTCTCATTTCCATCTCATTTTCTACATTCTGCAGGAATATAGAGCTTCAGGTGATCGCGCCGAACACCGAGCCTCTGGAGGACTTGTGTTTAACTACTCACATTCATTCCAACAGCTGTTGCCAGTTCCCTCCTCCTACTCAGGCCCTCTGCTAACCAGCTGCCTTACAGAGCCCGGTAAAGCGTAGTGAGGAACTGCCAGCTTGTGTCATCTGCCTTTCACTTCTACAATACTGTAAATAGGCGGACGACTGTATAATTAGATGGTTAATTAGTAGAATACGGTGTTTTCCTTGTTAAAACGTGTGCATCTCGGGAAGCTGGCCATGTTTGTGTACCTACACTTATGTAAGAATTTGTTAATGTGCTTTTGTTGTGTGTCTTTTGTCACACTGTATGTATACACCAGTGTTCTTACATGTACTGTACATATCGCACGCTGGACAGATGGGCGCTGTATGGGTGTGATCAACAGGGACCTGAACCCTGTTGTACAAACCCAACAAATACCATGAGACCTGCAGGGCACAGCTCTGGTCTGAGGTCAACACATGTCGGTGCTGGCACAAACACACACTGAGCAGATGTGTTATTCAAATCTGGGGACAAATAGCAGCTCAGAGAAGAGCTTTATTCTCTCTTAAACGTGGCATCACTGCTATGTGGATGGGATTCAAAGCCTTAAAGGCAAAATGAACTTTGAAATCTTCTCCCCCTTTGAGTAAGGAAATATAACTAACATCATACCGCAGCTCTGAACTGTCATTTATCAAAGGAAATAATAAAATAAAATCATCAAGTTACCTTGGCTTGCTAACATTAGCATTACTTTCCACCAGATGCTAGAAGAGAGCAGGGCACAACCTTACACATTTTACTTTGGGCTAAATTTTTAGTCTATTCTAACAACATGCACATCTCTGCTACAAATGAACAGCTGTTGTTTTTTCTAGAATGTACCTTTCTTCTACAATGGCACCAAAAAGTAGTGGAATTGAAATGTTATCCCGCTGTTGGGGTTAATTGTAACAGGCAGAGAATTAGCTCTAACACTTTTTGTAAAAGTCTGTTTAACACAATTATTTCAATACAATTCTATCATACACTATAGGGTGGTGGATAAATCATCTTCATCAGGGGTAGGATATGTTGGTTACATTGTTCAAAACAGGGCTATGTTTTAGGCAAGAAGACAGTTATGAAGATGACATCTGGGTGGATTCGATGACTTACATAGACAGTTCAGTAATTGAAAAACAAATATGATAAAGAAATTTCTTAAATCGGCTGAAGAACACGTCCAATTTCTGTGGCATTTTGCAGGTCACTGTTTGGCAGTATTGTGGTCAATTGGCCAGAGGCACAAAAGGATCAACCCTGTGCAACCACTTAAAAAGCCTGTGTCACAATTTACCCCACGTTAGGTTATACCCCGCTCTTCCCTACCTTTGGTTCAAGTTATTTCAACTCTTTCATACACTTATCATTACCTACTCACTGCACTGCATTGACTGCCATTCTTATTTGAGTGTCTGAATTCTGAGAGGGTAAATGTATCCACTATATAGTCAGTCCCACCAGGAATGCGCTAGCTTTTTGGGGGATTGTTATGGGCTAAAATGACTGATTTTACAGCAAATTTTTTTTTAAATGCAATGTAATTGTTGGAGGAAATGAAGTGGTTGTGGCTGTTTTTATTTTTTCTAAAAATTACAAGCAATTTGTTCTCGTGAGAATAAAACCTGACTGTTTTAAGTTTTTTTTTTTTTTTTTACATAATCCAGCCTGAAGTTACCACTAACCACACATATATAACTCACCTTTCAGCACGTGCAAAAGATCTGGATGCAGCAGCTTCTGTCATGGTGATTTGTCATGTCTGTTGTCCACATGTCTCAGTCATTCTGTGGGTGTGTTTTACAGTAGAAAAGTGTTGCTTGGGTTCCACCACAAGGTTGCGCATGGTGCAAAACAGCAGAATTGCCTTACATGGTCTTTAGCATTTCATTTGTAATGGTAAATGTGAGGGCTTTTTCCCACACACGTTCACATTTCCTCAAGAATGTAAGTTTGGTGATGTTATGCTGGGACTGCTACAGTTGGTAAAACTCACAGGAAACTTGATTGGTCAAAGTTACAGAAAAGGTGAAGAAGTGACTGGACCAAATTGCAAAGTTGCACAGAATTAGTGCACAGCAGTGGTGGAGAGGCTGATAAAGTGGAGCAAATAAAAAAAAGTAGCATCCATGGCATCTAGAATAATTTTTCCTAAAAAATCCCACAATACAATAAGAAACTTTTTATAGATGTGAAAATGATGATGATGAGTAAATGCTCAAAACCTCTATTTACTGCTCAATATTAGGGCACATTACAGAGGGAGTAGTGAATGAGTGAACAGTAAAGTGATTTAAAGATTCACACCCCTGGACAACACTAATTTAGGGATTGCTCTAAAATAAAACTTAAATTTCTTCTTTTCTGTAATTAAAAAAAGGAATTATTTGCCCAGTTTTTCTGAGTGAATGAATGAATTATGCTTCCATAGCTAAGTATGCTGATATATTAGGTGAAAGAAAGAGTTTTAATTTTAGTTAAACTCTAAATTGTTACCGTCTGTTTTTACCCAGGCAGTATTTAATCTCTCTCTGCCCTCCTCTCTGCGTCTCCACAGGAGAGGAGAAAATTGACAGCAGGTTTGATGGATGACCTCCAGTCACCTCTCCTTCTCCATCTTCTCTCCTCTCCATCCTTCCTTCTCCTCCTCTCTCCGTCCCTCTCCTCTGGCTCTCCTTATCCTCTCCATGCATAACACAGCATCCCCTGGGCAGGCCCGGACAGGGGGCCGGTCTGGGAGGCCAGACCCGGAAACAAAGCACTCTCTGCCATTCGAATGCCCTCCCCCCGGGCCCCCGTCCTCCAGGGAGAGTGCTCTCTGCTGGGCCGGGGCTGTTAATAAGCTGCTAATGAGGAAACAGACCTCCATTCTCCGCTAACATCAAGACAGATGGAGGCACATGACATGTTTGTTTTAAACTTCCTACTGACATGATGCATTAGATGGAAGAAAGGCTCCGATTGGTCTGGGTAGCAACATTTGGAGTGATTGGTTATGATTTTAAGTACTATTATCAATAATTCAAGTAACATTAGGAGAATTTAAAAAGCAATATCATAGCTTTTTCTGAGATATTTTCTCCTTTCTTTTGCTGCTTTATGGCACAAGTTTTGCACCTTCCTCACATCATGCTTTCCTTTTTTATACTCTCAGCCACAATTTATATGGATGAGAAAAGCCATAGCAGGCAACAACAAAGATAAATGTTTAAAACACAGCTGCAGTCTGGCTCTGAAACATGACATGTTTCAGGATGACAGCAAAACTAAATAAAAGAAAACATGAATAGATAAATGGAGACAAAATATGATTAAAGGCTGGCAGCAAAAGCAATAAAATTATACATTCTGTGTATCAATTAACCAGAAATTTGGTCCGTTATTAATTGTTTTCCACAAGCTGCCATTTTCTGGGAGCATATTGTGCGTCACTGCATATTTAACAAACTCATCAACATCACAGTTTGTTTCCATGTGTCTTTGCCCTCACACACTTTCTCTTACCCTCTGTAGCCTCTTCTCTCTCAGCGTGCCGGAGGAAGCGGCATGCTGTAAACTCTGCAGGCCAGATGTGATCCAAAGAGACAACTGATGGTATTAAAGACACCAACAGGACGAGGAAGTGTGCCTTTTCAAACTCTGCATTGTCTACTTAGGTCCATCAGTGCAACAGGAGGACTGACAGGAGGTCCGCACTCCAGTGCCACGCTCGCATTGAAGCCCCATCCCCTCTCTGTCCCGACAGGAGGCCCATGCAGTGTTGTCTGTGCCAGCCAGGCAGCCTGGCTGTGTCGAGCGGTGGGAGGCATAACAGACAGGTATTGATATGGATTTCTCTCCAGTAGGCCCCAGCAGAGAGCCCGGGGACTGTTAATAGGCCTCTAACGGGATGACCAGCCCGTGGACAGCCCCCACCGACCCCCCAGCAGTTGTGGAGAAGGGGAGATGATAACAGATGGAAAGGGGGGGGTGCTCTTCCTGTTTGACGGACAGACGGAGAAAGGTGGGGATGAGCAGGGGGTGGGGTTGGGATAAGTGACATCTCATGGTGGAAAGTGACAGTGCTTATGTGCTGAGGGCAACTTTTCCTTTCACTGTCACTTGTCACAATAGTTTGAACACATGCTAGTGAATATTGTACAAGTTGAAGTTGCAATTCATAGAAGTTAGAGTTAAGGTTAAGGGTTTTAAGAGGTTAATGTGCTGGTTCTGCTGCAAGCTAGGAAAATACACTGATCTGTGATACTATTTGTGGTTTTCACGTACCAGTTATCTAGCCAGAAAAAAAAGGTGTTACCTCTCTCAGAAACTGTAGTTGGGAACACACGGGGTTATTAACATTAATATTAGCTTGGTGCGTTGGCTGGTAACTAGGCTCTCGCGGTCCGGACCACTCTGTAGAAGTAAGGATGGCGATGCGTTCGGGTTCAGTTCACCAACAATGGCTTTATTGCAGTCATCACAACGTAACAACAAACATGGCCTTCTCATGAGGTTTAGCAGTAGCCCTGAGCTTATCTAGACACTTAATTCTGCTGACTGTCATCACTCTTTGCCGTGACACCCCGAGAGAGCTGCTTCCCTCCTTAAGCACACGTCACACCCTCACAGGTTACCCACAAGGCCACGGCCCTTAAAGGGGAAAAAGGGTGAGCCAGTAACAAAGGGGAAGTCCACTGACTCCACAGTTTGTTTGCAGGGTTTTGGTGAAAACTATGTGAAAACTTTGTAGAAAGCCTTTTGTGGCTCCAGAGGGATCAGTGAAAGTCTGATCTATAGATAAAAGCCTTGTTTGGGGATGAAGACGTCTTTGAAAATGAAAAAATCTGGAGGTGTAGAGCTGGAAAGAAGGCGCTAACCAGACCTCTGCAGCCTGCTCATCTCTGCTGCAGGCTAGCCGCTTGAGGCTACATGCACCACTACTTGCATAACACACCCACATCTTCATCCGAACTATCAGCGGTCTAGTTGCATTGCAAGTGATGTAAGCGTCAAGTTATGACAAGGATAAAAAATGTCTCTGGCTTTGCTGTATCAAGGAGCAAATCTGACTCTAAACGCTGTCACAAACCCTGTTTTCACAACAACAACAAACTTTCTCTTTGGCTCCGGCTCTGTTTAAACCCCCCCATGAAGCCATTTCGCTCAGCAAGCATAAACCGAGGCTTATGTATTGCATTGCCCCGAAAAATTGTGATGAAGTGTTGTGTACTGCTCCTCGACTGCAACAGGGTTGTGGATAGCTTGGCCATTCTCCCTGGTGGTAGTTAGTGTCATGGTTACCAGCTGCTAGATTCCAGTGCAGCATCCAGTGGCTATTAGCACAGCATCTGCTGCTGCTGACATTTTCAATATAGCAAATCAGAGCAGTGCTGCTTTTATGACATTATGTACTAGAGAAAAAGACTGCTGTGCAAAGCTACTTTCACTTCTTTTTACAGAGCACGGCTGTGTGTGTATGTGTGTTTATCTTCATACTGACTCCGAGAGTTCCACATGCAGAAATTTGGCTTCAACTTCAACACACAGAATCACAAATCTCATCCTCAGTTGCACACAGTTTCTGCAAAAATAGTTTTCACTAACTTTCTGTGTTATAAAGCTTAATATTTATACGCATTGGAGCTCTCAGTATTTATTCTAAAAGAAAAAATGAAGCATCTGAGAGGCAGCGTATGTACAACGCATTCTCATTCCAGCCCTGTCACATTACCGATGTTTGATCATGGACTATCCACATCCAGATATGATGTACAAGGTTCCCTGGATGTGTTGGTTGATTTTAAAAATACACTTCTGATTTCAATGGAAATGTACTGTTTCTGTCTAAATTAATGCACCACGTTAGTACAGCACAGCAAATTGACGTTTTTATCTTCAACAACAAACGCATGTGATTACGTTTGGGTAACACAAGCATATGGTTGGCTGTAGGAAAAAAGAACAGGGTTTGGCTTTACAATCTTACAGGAAGTGAACACCGGCATCCCGGGATAAAGTTAGTGGTTGTAGGACACATTTACCACCCCTCTTGCCTGTCTTTCTCGGACTTCAGCCCCCTTAACTTGTGTTGTTGTCCTGCCACTTTAACGCTGGATGCTGTCAGGCGCAACAATAACGGCAATAAACAATAACAGTAATGACGACCAGCCACGTATTAACATGAAAAGATGCCTTTTCATTGGTGTCTGACGCTGGAAGTCACTGACCAAGACCACTATTCTATTCTCACTACTCCAGAGTGAGAACGGTTTGGTATGCAGATTGCAAAATAACCAACAATAAGACCCAACGCCCGTTTAATGGTGCCCAGCTGCGTCAGCGGGAAACACGGCAGGATAACAACAAAAGTTAAGGGGGGGGAAGTCCAAGTAGGGTGGGCAGGAGGGGGGGTGGATGGGTCCACAACCTCCGACTTTCACCTGGGAGGCCGGTGTTCACTTCCTGTATGACTGTAAAGCCAAACCCTGTTTGTTTTTCCTAAACCTAACCACGTGCGTTTGTTGTTGAAGGAAAAAAACGTACATTTGCAGTGTTGTATCGACATAGTGTGGTTATTTCAAAAGAGACTCTGTGTAAACTGTACATTTCCTGTGATAACTGAAGTGTATTTTGAAAACAGACAATGCATGTGAAAGGCTGAAGTTGACACAGCATCCCAGAATGTCAACAACAGATAACGTGGAAAGTCCATGACCAGACGTCAATATGTGACAAGATCAGAGTGAGAATGTGTTTCTAAGACACATAGTCAAGTCAAGTCTCGTTTTTACACCATTTCATATGAGAAGTTATCTCAGGACACTTTTCAAAGAGTAGGTCTAGCATCACTTAATTTACAGAAACTTAATAATTACCCCATGAGCAAACACTTGGCAATGGTAGAGACATAAAACTTCCTTCAAGGGGTGGCAGCCATTTACTGACGGGTAAATTCTCTCTGACCACAGACCAACGGACATTGTGGGAGTGTTGGTGGATGGGTATTACAGCATATGGGTCGTGTTCAAACTAATTTGCCGAATCAATCAATCAATCATTTGTTCATCACATGGAGGTACAACTCCAGTGAAATGCAATCCTGTCAGCTCCTTAAAGTTGTGCATTGTAATTTAGTCCATTTTTGCCTCTTAAATTGGTGACTGCTGCTTAATAATTGTTCATGTTTCTGGATGGTTCTGGGGGTCCATCCTTTCTGGTTGCAGAATGAATAAATTAAGTGTTTGAAAAATTGACAGCTTTAATATGTACTAAAATGTAGAGGAATTAAATAAATCCATCATGATTTTCATTGTCATATTATTCTATTATTTAAACAGAAAAAGGCATTTCTGAGTCAATGAAGTAAAAAAAAGAGCAAACATGTTGACTATTTTCATACGATTTAACACAACTAGTACCCTAACAATGAAAGCAACATAACAAAAATCACCATACTGTTATTGTTATTATTATCATTGTGTATAATAAAATAAACAACCTCTTCCATACCATAATAGGAGGAAGAAGCATATCCACTATACTGTAACGCAACAATCTGTTCAATCATCCAAAAGAAGCAAATCAAATACTGAACAATAATTATAACTTCAGATTAGTTTGGGGAGAGCTAACTCCAAAATTATCTTCAAGAAACAACAGAGGAGTCTTTTGTTTCCTCCATGAAACAATCAAACTTGTCATTGCGTTAATCATCTTTGAGTAGATCTGTAAATGTTTTTCCATCCCGCCTTGTTGCTCTGATCATTTTATTTTTACAGAACTTTGCTGTGATGTGCAGTAAAAATCTAGTTATTCTTTGAAATATGCAGTAGTCAAGCATGAAATTACTCTCTGGTAGCAGAAGGGTTCCTCTCTCTGTCTCTCTCTCGCTCACACACACACACACACACACACACACACACACACCATCAGACGTTTTAAATGGTTTATATGAAACCTCCGATTAAAGTGAGACACAAAAGATTCAAATATTGCAGATGTTCAGCAAGGTTTAATGACGTGTATGAATTTGAAGATCATCGTTTCCACCGCACCACGACCTACTGCAGCACACACGCACACTCACACACACCCACACACACACACACACATATCCCCCGGCCCATCACTGTGTCCTGTCTGATTGGGTGAGGTCTCGAGGGAGTCATTAAGTACAAAGCGTTAACATCTGCCAGACATTACTGAGCCAGAGCAGTTTTGATTTGTCCATATGATGACTCTGGCCCATACAGACATTGTTTGTGTGTGTGTGTGTGTGTGTGTGTGCGTGTGTGTGTGTGTGCCTGGTTGCCCACTGCTGCTGTCACTTCTGGTTTCACACCCATGATAATGCCTGTTTATAATTAGAGCTGTGCTTTCCTCGTGTGTTTCCCTCTCCTTCGCAGGCGCCGCGTTCACGCTGCTGAGCCTTGCCAAGCGGCCGAGGCTGATCGTCTTCATGACATGGTGAGATCTGTCTAATTTTCGCAGTGATCTTCGTGCAGAGATGCTCCTGGTGAACCTAAATTTCTGGTTTTGCTTTGCTTTGTGTCGCACTGATGCCTTTGATTCTCCAGGGTTGCTTCTCCAACTGACTTTCTGGCAGCAGCAAGAAACATATTAAAAAACATTAAAATATTGTATATTATTATTAGATACTGTGTGCTAGAGAGAGATTTTCAGATTGAAACCCTATAGATTCCAGACTGAAAGAAACTAGAAGAAGCAGGGCTGATTGTGAGGGTTTAAATGCTGCAGCACAGAGACATTCAGAGATCCATTATGATGGACCACTGTTAACATGTTTAAGGCTGGCTAACATGTTAGCGGTTCCCTGGTTAGCTACAGTGATTAGCCAGCTAGTCATGTGAATATTTCCCACCTCAGCTTCTACTTCACAGAGATACCCAGATGAATTTTGTTGCACCACTTCCCTGTGTGACCAGGCCTGGATTAACTGAACCAGAAATCACTTTTGAATATTGTGGTCAGATTGAACCTAGGTCTATAGTCGAATTTAACAAATAATCAGATATGAACTGGTTACACTGTGAAGTTGGATCCGACACAACTGCCAGAAAAACAAACTGGCAGTATACGTTTCACCACACTAGCTACACCAACACTGTAGTCAACATGTGGTTAGGTTCAGATACACAAAAACACTTGGTTATGGGAAGGGCAAAGATAATATTTTGGATTAAAATACCCAGTTTTGGAGGCACAATCCCAGCTGGAAACACAGGGATGTGTCTGAAAAATCAATCAGTGACGGGTCCTGAAAACAACCACGTTTGGAGCTGTTGGGAATAGAATGATTTTATGCATTTTACTATCAGTTGTGTTTCACTATATAAGTTTTAGATGTGTGAACAATGAGAATACTAAGATGATTTCAGCTGATCTGGGGAGTGTTGTTCTCTTGTCTTTCAAAAAACAAACTGGAACCACGCTACACCAACACTGTAGTCAACATGTGGTTAGGTTCAGATACACAAAAACACTTGGTTATGGGAAGGGCAAAGATAATATTTTGGATTAAAATACCCAGTTTTGGAGGCACAATCCCAGCTGGAAACACAGGGATGTGTCTGAAAAATCAATCAGTGATGGGTCCTGAAAACAACCACGTTTGGTGCCTAAAAAGCCGCTGGGATTACAGTGAATGACTTGATTCGATTTGATTCCAACCCATGGCCCTTTGCTGCATCACATCCCCTTTCTCTTACCCCCTTTCATGCTAAAGATGCAGGACTGAATAGCACATTAAAAAGGATGAGCTAAATCAAAGGAATAGCCGCTGGGATTACAGTGAATGACATGCAAAAAGACAACTTTTTGTTGTTTTTCCTGTAAAATGTTTAAACGTGTTATGTTAAAACATTTTCCTACTTACCATGATATGTTTATTCTTTTTGTTGCTGAGAAAAAAGAGAAGTTGTTTTGAGATTTCTGTTTGTGCACCTATAAAATAAAGGTGTTATAACATGTTTGTAGGAGCCATGAATTAATTTAGAAAGGAATGGATTTTGTAAAAAATTAACTAGTTTTTGGATGGTTTATATTTTTGTATTGTTATGTTTTTTTGTTATTGTGTATAGGGATATTACTGGGTTTTTTTTGTGATTGCAGTTATGGGGAGAGTTGGGTCACATGGTGCTCAACAGGGCACGTGATTGGGCAATGCATTGTGGGTCACAAGCACCATTTTTGTGGTCATTGTTGTTGTTTACGTTGATAAGAGAGAGAAGAAGCGAAGTAAGAGATGAGAAAGAATACAACAAAAAAATGGACCGGGCTAAGGAGAAGTCTGTCGGACGGTACTGAGACAAGCTGGACCCTGTTCCAATGGCTCTGTACCTTGAAAAAATAAAGAAAATAGGTGGAGTGGATCCTTACGAACACCGAAACTGGACACAGAACTTAAAGGACCTGCCGCCATTGTCTGAAGCAGAGCTAGTCCTCTATCTTTTCAACAGAATAAGCTACTATACCAGCAGTGCATTTAGGAATGCCAAGTCTTTAAGGGCTCCTGGTCAGTCAAAAATCTCCTATGTGTGGCGAGAGAGAGAAAGGGTGTGCTTTGATTTTGCTTTGTTTGCTGCCCTCTGCTAACGTTAGCTTGGCCAACGCTAGCAGCCTACTAAATGCTGCGTATGAAATAACATAATGCTTTGATCCTAACTCACCGGTGTGAAAATGCAGTGAACACATCAACATGTGTCGGGTGATCTTGCTGAAAGTGAGGTGTGGTTGTCTCACGGCTGCTATGCAAGCCATCCGGTGCCTCTTGATTTGCTCAGAGATCCGAGGTCCCTGGCTTTGTTTCCAAGAGGGGAAGGAGAAAAATCTCAGCCCATCGATCCTTTTTCCGTAGCAATAGTGAGAACGATTGTGGCAGTTAACTACACAGCAAGTCTGCACCGTTTTATATCGCTAACGTTAATGTTAATTCGCTAAAAGAACAACAACAAAACACAACCGTAGCGTCGTGCAACGTAAACAGACTTTCCAATTGCCCGCTAAGCTAAGCTATTTAATACGCCCAGCCTCAGCCTTTTAGCAACTTTTAGTTTGTTTTCTGCAGTCGCTACGATGTTAAATAATGAGCTTTGGAGGTGTTGGAGATGTTTTCTTTTTACTTTGGACAATTGGGCTAGCTGTTTCCCTTGGCTTCCTGGGGAACTGCCCATTAGCTCGACAGCCCATTGGTTCGACATCCCATTGTTCCGACCATATTAAACTCATTGTTCCGAAGTCCGTTCCGAAATCATCATGATGCCCTGTGGTTAAGGTCTGGTTAGGTTTAGGCACAAAAACCACTTGGTTAGGGTTAGGAAAAGATCTCGGTGTGGGTTAAAATAAAAAAGAAAGTGACAACCACATAAGCCGTGAGCCTTCTCCACCTCAAACCGGTCGCGGCGCACCATACGCCCGCTGCGAGCCGTTCAGCACCGCGGACAGTCGGACTAATGGGATGTTGAATCAATAGGCTGTCGAACCAATGACATGGACCCGGCTTCCTGTGCTTATGCTAAGCTAGGCTAGTCATCTCCTGGTCCCGGCTCAGACACAGACACGAGTTAAGTGCAGCATCTTGAAAATAATTTTGATTTACCGAAGTAAACTCAACTGGTAATCTTGCTTTATGTAACACCCCACAGCAAAATTGATGTTTAATAATTGTGCTTTGGTGACATGACAGACTTTGTTGGATAGAACATTAAAGACATGGTAGTTTCACAGTCTATGAACCTTTTCCATGTCTGACCTAAGAAAAACTGAACACCGAACTAAAAACTGGAAAATTGAATCATGCATTAATGTAGTCATCAGGTTTTTGTGTTGGTCTCAGTAGGCCTGGCTTGTTTGTTTTCATGGCTTTTCTGTTTATCTGTATTTTATGTATTCATATACAGTATTAAATGTCTCTTGGTGTTTATTTAATGACCATAAAAGGTGAGTTTCCCTCGGAGAGACAATAACGTGAAGTGACACTATTTTTATCAGGAGAGTACGGACATATACATGTTAACCACACACACACACACACACACACACACACACACACGCACACACACCGATCTCTGAGGTGAAATAAATGTGTGTCTCTTTTTGCCCTCTCCACCAATAACCACCTCGTCCAGGACGTCAGAACGTGTTGACGCATTATTTACATGTCTGTTTGTTCTCCAACAAGCTGTCTGGGTGTTGTTAACGTTGATATTGATCGAAATCACCAACTGTGATGGAGTCCGCCTGGCAACGGCATCAATGAGGTCCGAACTGTGCCAGCTGAATCCAGGCCAGAGGGAGGAGGCTAATGTCTGCTTTAACATCGCCGCCAGCTCACAGAGGAGGGTTAGGTAGCGGGCTAACGCCTGGGTTAACAGCACTGCCAGATCACATGCTCAGACACAGACCTGAGGAAATGAAAAGGTCTGAAATCCTCCGAGAAACCTTAAAGGTGATTGAGTTTCCTTTGCGTTTTGGATATACTTTTATCGAGTCAGCTGTCGGGTGGACGTGTAACATCTGGACAAAGAGGGAGCAGAGAGGTGACGTCTATACATTACTTCTGCTGCCAGCCGATGCACAGTGGACAAGGAGGTTAGACTGGCTGTAGGGTGTAAACGTGGGCTGATGCCAAGCCACGTACCTCCAGTTGGAGGGGTGTAATGTCTGTTTTTACTCTGCTGCCAACAGAGATGTTAGTGTTACTCCCAAAGGCCTGTTTGAATCCCTTGTTTTTCGGTTCAGTCACAAAAGAAAGAAAAGCTCAAAAGAAGGGTCACGTCAGCCGGTCATTCACTTAAAATACAACGTTCTCTTTTTACTATAAGCTGCTATAAACTGTCAGTTATTCTTCAGTTAGACTGTCACACCAAGTACCTTGCTTTTTGTTTAAACTGTGTTTATGCCGCAGCCCCAGAAAATTTCTGGTTACCTGATTGGTTTAAAAAAAAAAATCATAAAAAATGTCTCCTGACTGTAGCTTCATGTTCATCACACAGACCTTCATTCATTTTCCATAACCACTTATCCTGTTAGGGGTCGTGGGGGAGCTGGAGCCTATCCCAGCTGACATTGAGTGAGAGGCAGGGTACACCCTGGACAGGACGCCAGACTATCACAGGGCTGACACATAGAGACAGACAACCAATCACACTCACATTCACACCTGCGGCAAATTTAGAGTCACCAATTAACCTGCATGTCTTTGGACTGTGGGAGGAAGCTGGAGTACCACACAGACATGAGAAGATAGATTTTTTTAAGACTAAGATAGTGTGGAAGTTTCAATTCATGGTAACTTGGGCTAAACTTAAAATAATTTGCTGTTTCCAGTTTTTACAAACCATCTCCTGGCTGTAGCTTCGTATTTAGCATACAGACAAAAGAGTTGTATCCATCCTCTCATCTAAGTCTCTGCACACAAGTGAGTATGAGTGAGTATTTCCCATATTGTCAAACTCTTCCTTTAAAGGACAATTTTCCAGTCTGTGACAACTTGGGTCTTATTTTGTTGTTTTGCCATGGCATGATTCAAACTATGTGTTGTAAACTTCTGTCACAGACCGACCTCCGGGTTCAAGTTTGACCTGCTTGCACATCTGGACAATCACAGGCTTTCAATTCATGACTCCTAATATTATATGAGTGCCCACTTTCGGCTTTATCTTCAAGTTAAGTGTTTTAGTGTGCAGTATATAATCCAGCAAAACTGTTGATATTTACAATAATATTAAAACTTATGGAAATGCCAAAAAAGGACCCAGGTAGTGGATTCATCCTTTAAGGCCCAGACACATCAAACTGACATCAAAGAACTAGTGGCCAAAAAGTTGCACTTGAACACAACACAAAGGCCCAATCCCATTTCTACCCCTTAAATCTTCCACGTGGTATTGAGCGCTCTCGTTTGCGAGATAACCCTTGATGAGGGAAGTGAGAAATATTAGGGTAGAGATCTTTCCCTAAGAAATGAGACACCACTTCGTGCAAATCGGCGTGGCTGATGTGCAGGCATACGTCACGCATAGTAGCGATGCAAGATACCAGTAGTCATTCAGGTTTGAAAATGCCGGCTCCAGTGCTTGTGTTGTGGCAGGTGCTATGTTTATTCTTCTCCATCTGATGAATCAACGGAGAGGAAATACTGCAAACAGGAGGCGCCTACGACGTCTTCTAGTTCTGATCGACTTTTTTCGGTTAAGTCGATTTGTTTAAATATTTTGATGCTGTGTTCAACCGAGTTGCTGATGAGTTTATGCTAGTCCAACCATCTGTTGTTTGTATTGCCTAGATTCTGATTGTACAGTAACAAATAGTTTTCCAAAACTTGCTGAAGTTGCTGACTTCGCAAGGTGTTCTGGGAAGTTTCATCTTCTACTTCATTGAAAGTGTGGGTCGGGGCTCCGTTGGAATCTAGAGCGGGTTTTAAGTGTTGGAAACCACTTCCACTACCTCAGTTCTGTTTTGGGACACCACTAGCCTGAACGTGAACGTTCATAACCAAGTGCAAGTGGGTATTTCTAGGGGAAATGTGGGTATTGGGACAGGCCCAAAGACTCCATCCAACGGCCAAATAGCAGGTGTGTTCTGAGCCTGAGTGTGATGAAATAACTCCATACCAGCAGATGGCTGGGGTTTTTTATTCATCATTCCGAAGTTGTCAAATACCACTGCCTGGGCAGTTACTTCTGTGTCAGACACGGAGGAAATGAAGCCACCCTTTCACGTAGGTATGACATGGCGCCGGGCCCCATCACTGTGTAACGGCGCTTGACAACAACGTAAGTCAAGGGTGTGAAAACTCCTCACAGGGTGGATGGGTCAAACAATCACCGACTTTCACCCAGGAGGCTGGTGTTTGCTTCCCATAAGAATGTAAATCCAAACCCTATCTATTTGCAGTGTTTAAACGAAGTAGTATGTACCATGTAGTATGTGTGTGACAGGCTGAGGTTGACGCAGCATCCCAGAACATCAACAACAGAAGCACCCAGGGTACCTTGCATGTCATATGTATCATCATATCGTGGAAAGTCTGTGAGCAAGCGACAATATGTGACAAGGTTGGAGTGAGAATGTGCTGGTCATTCAAAAAGACAAAACCGTAAGACAGTTTTGACACTAGTTAGCTAATTAGCACATTAACAACACAGTTTAATGTTGACAGAACAGAGTAGATGTACCATGAACAATAACACAAACATCACAAAATGTTTCTGCTAAAGACGTCGGTGGCTACAGAAAAATAATCTGACCTCAAGAACAACTTTAGCTCTTTACTTTCTTCGCTTTCTCTTCTCTTGCGCTGAGCTGAGCTGCCAATCAGAGTTCATTCACCGACTGGCCCCGCTGTCACTGGCGCTGGTCCAACATGCTGAATCGGCCAAAAAAAAAAGAAACCCCGACATGCTGATGAGGGGCAACTGCGCGGGATGCACTGCATAGACCAAGGCGACAAACACTTACCGACAGCCCAACATCAACTGACGATCAACTGTCGGCTTGGTGTGTCGGGGCCTTTATGTAAAATCACAATAGTTAAAGCCACTCTCTCGGAAAGTCGCAGGTTGTTTGAAAGTGTCCGCAGTGAAAGCCATTTCAGAACAGGCGAAGGCAAAGTGAGATTCATCTGCTTTAATGACCATCAACCTCTAAAAACATTTACTGTATCGACCACAGACGGACGTCGTGTTGCCTTCAAAGCCAAAACAACTTGGTCCACATTCAAACTCCCTTCATTTCAGAACTTTTTTTTGTCCCTTGTTTTCATTTTGTTTTTAGTGAAGGAACATAATCAAACACGTTTTTTAATTTCGTTTTGGACTGGACCGCACAAAGAGGTGGTCTGATCTCTCTATTTGTGTTGTGTCTGTTCTTGGCTTCAGTCGTGGCTCGCTCTCCTCACGACCATGTTTCACTTTGTCGCCCGGCTCTCCCCGCTGAGAGGGGACTGTCACCCAACGCTGTGCCAGGCCCGGAGCTGGCACATACACACACACTCACACATACACATAAACACACAAACAATCTTCCGTCCGTCTCCTATATTTAAGAAAAAAAAGTTCTCCTGCTCTGTTTTCCCCGTGTCATCTTGCTGAGAGACTCGTTCCTCCGGGCAGATTGGAAGCATGTGGTGGCCAGAGATTTAGATAGATATATCTCTCCCATTAACATCTGCTCCCCTGGCCTGCTCCGCTCTTTCCAGAAGGCCACCGCATACACACCCACCCACACATACATATATACACACACACACATACGCTGCGGTTCATCCATGGTTGACAATCAAGGACAGTTGGTTTTGAGCAGTGTCAGGACAGTTAGACTCTCACGGGGAGTCTCCAAACTACAGGCGACTGGCACACAGACAAACACTCAGAGAGCACATTTACGGCCAAACACTGAACGCCATCTGTCAGTCACTGTAGGAGGATATTACTGCTGACACACACACACACACACACATGCAAGCACTCTCTGTCTGGCTGAATCTGTATTTGTTACACAAAATTCACACCAAAACTGGCTTGTGTGTGTGACTGTGTGTATCTGTGTGCGCACAAGTTTGTCTTCTTGTGCATATTTTGCCTGCTGTGTAAACACAGCATGTCCGTTTTGTCAGGAAGGTTGTCTGTGTGGTGTATTTTCTTTATTTTACAGGCCCATAATTAACAATATTGACAGCAATTGTGCTCACGTGCTAATCTACGAGAGGAAGAATCCAGATATTTTACTTGTTAAAGTTACTACAAGTGACAGTCCTGCATTCAGAAAGTAGCATAAGCGAATATTTACAGTATCAAACATGAAAATGCTTATGATTATATGATATTTAGGGCTGTAACTACTGAGTATTTTGAATTTCTCATCATTTTTTCGATTACTTGATTCATCTCTTGGTATATAAAATGTTAGAAAACAGCAAAAAATGTCTGCAAATTCCAAAAAATTGAGCAGAACCCAAGGTGAGGTGATCAAATTACTTGTTTTGTTTGATCAACAGTCCTAAAACAACAAAGATGTTGAATTCATAATCATATTTTTCATAACAACATTTAACATCATCATTTATCAGCAGCTGAAACAAATTAATGTTTAGTATTTTTTTTAAATAGTTGCTGATTAATCTTCTGCTAGTCGACCAATTAAATTATCAACGGTCAGCTCAGCGGTTCAGCTGATCAACGGTAGGTACCAAATTGCTGCAGTGATCATGTTTATATGTAGGCTGACCTAGAAGTTAGCATCGCCCTGGTTCCATCAGCTAAAAAGCTATCAGATTTTTCCATTGGATTTTGAATTGTTGCAGGAAAATAAATTCAGTGGCAAACAAATGTTTTGTTCACTTTTATGATTTTTAAGCATAAATGCAATCACCAGGAGTCTCATTTATGAACATTGTATATGTACAAAACGAGGCCTGAAAGAGGCGTATGTCACTACCCCCGCAAAAGTTTTGATCTACTTTGACTCGACTTGATGGGAGAAACTTTGACCCATGCTTACGAACATTCTGGAGACAGGAAATTGGCGATGCAGATGGTGAGGTGGAAGCCAGATTGCAGAAACTGTCAAATACGTTCAGGCACAGGCATTTTTTTGGCTTTTGTCAGTGCGTATATTTTTATTACGGACCCTACGCATTGTTTTTCAAATGAGACCCCCTAAGTTAAAAACAAATGTCTGGCTATAATTAAACTACAGCACGGTCACATGACTCCAACACTGCCACCAGTGTTGCAACTTTGGCATGATAACACTCTGTAGTCTCATTAGCTACTTGATAGCAAACGTCATTTTTTAAGACAAGTAAATGCTTCAAAATAATAAATGGGCTATTTACTGACGTATTTTATTCATAGATCAAAACATGACAGCCTCTTAAGCTTGTGTTAACCACAGACTTCAGTTCAGGCCAAAAACCCATTCAAAGAAGCCGTTGATTTCAAGTCGAGGGAACTCGAGGTGCTGAAACCAGGGGCGTGAATATAGACAGTGCAGGCAGTGTGGTTGCACAGGGGCCCATGAGACAGGGGGCCCGTAGAGAGAGAGCCGGCCCTAACTAATTCAGATTGTCGCCTCAGAAACACACCCATGTTCTAAGAAGAAGTCATGTTAAATTAAAAAAGTTGAGCCAACTGCTGTATATGCCCTCGTAAAGGCAAACCTTTCTCAGTTTCTTTTTTTTCATGTGAAAGAGTCATTAGCAATATATTGTACTATGACATTATATGTTTACTTTACGTAAATAAACTGGTTCATTTCAGACTATTTTTGTTATACAGATTTGCACCGATGATTGCTGGGTAATATGTTGATGTTTAGAAGCAAAATCTCACACTCGGGCCTATCATACTAATATGCACTGGGGCCCATCCTGACTACCGTACACCACTGCTAACACAAATGCTAACTCATGTCCGGGCTCATTAGGACTCATTCATGCACCACTCTATTTTAACTGTTTCATACACAGTGCGGCAGGGGTGGAATACAACTAAGTACATTTACTCAAATACTGTACTTATAGGTAAAATATTGAGAGTTGTACGTTACTTGAGTATTACAGTTTTCTGCTGCCTCACTGTAGTTCAGAGGCAAATATTGTTCTATATCTGAAAGCAATACTTATATTGAAATTAACCAAATAGTGCATTAAGTTATGTAAGAGGCAGTACTGACATTTCACTGATAATGCTTCTGTTATTTTAAATGCAGGAGTATTGTAACAATGTATTATTTCACTGTAGATAAAGGATCTGAATACATCTGTTGTCTATATCAGTGCACCACATAATGGTGCATATACTTAAAATACTCAAGTAAAGTGTCTCAGAATTGTACTTTTGGACAGTACTGGAGTAAATGAACTGATTTACTAACATACACCTACATAATGTTTTATATATTCTGATCTTACTGTAGGAATAACACCTTATTAAATTAATTTCATCTTTTTGCCATTGTGAATGAAGGTCCCATGGACGTCATTCTGCAGCCCCATCCTCTCACTTCCCGCGACCCTGCTCGGACAAAGGGAAGTGTCAACACCACCTCTCTAACTGCACAATTAACATGCAAATGAGCCCGGTCGCTAATGGCGATGGCAAAGCGCTCTTATGATGGAAATATGCTTTCTGTTTTGGCAGTATGGGTTAAACATTAGTCTGTGGAATCAGCTGAGGACAGGAGGGCAGAGGGCCCCGAGGCTTCCCTCAGGGCAGGAGGAGAGAGAGGTAGACACAGAGAGGGAACGGCCTCTGCACCTGCTTCACTGACTATGACTACAACACACACACACACACACACACACACACACACACACACACACACACACACAGAGCACGACCAGGCAGTTATAATCAGCCTCGTTCAGGCTGTCAGCCCAGTCAATAACTTATCCCCTCAACTGCTTTTGTTCTAGCAGCAGCTCGGCTGATGCGGCCGCTGCCCCTTATTCAACTGAAATTTATTTTCAATTGCTGCCCTCAGGCACCGGCCCTGCAGCAGCTCACTGACCGAGTGAGTAAACAAACCAGCAGACCACTTCACACACTTCCACACACAGGCAGGACTCTTCAAACTGAATGCAGCAACAGCCTGCTACTGCCAAATGAGATGTTTATACAAACTCTGGAGTTGCAGAAGCATTAAACACCCCTACTGTTTGCATGCATCAGTCTAAAAAGTCTTGTATCTGCAGCTCTGATGGAGCTGGCGAGCATCTATCAGTGTGTTTTAGTTCAAACGGCTTCACACATTTCAGATTTTTGAAGGAAGTTTTTTTCCCCTGCTCGGTCACAGGGAGGCTGACAGCGTTTGTTGCCTTGTTAGCATCCATGTCCAAAGGCCTGTTAGTGTGTGTGTGTGTGTGTGTGTGGAGGCAGAACAAAGCAGTGTTGCTCTAAGTGATAGACCTCGAGTGGCTCCCAGTAACAGGTGTGTGCTCTGTAAAAGGACCAGTCGTTTGTCAAGCCTCGTGAAAAGAGGAGCTGATGGCCACAAGTCCATTCAGTCGGCGCTGACTGGCCTGGAAACACAATCGACTCTCTGGAGAAATTAAATCTGTCTGTCAGTCTTATATCCACTAATCAAGCAGTTTAAAAGAAGCACATTTCCTGAGGCTGTTAACACTGGAATAATAAACCTCTGACACTTTATATTTTAAGTTTAGGATTGTCCTTGTAATTTCAGTCTTTTAGTGTTGTTTTCAGCTTATTATTTATGCTCCTATATGTTCTGATGTAGTAATAGTTTTGCCATAGTATGCTGTGTTGTTCTTTTGCACGATGGTCTCACCAAGGCAGGTGTTTTTATGACAATAAAGTTTACTCACGACATTTATTTTGGCTCATTCATTCATGTATTCACATGATCTCTCTTTGAGGTTTTGATGCTCGCTGCAGCCTTTTACACAGCAGAAAGAAACGAGAAAGAAAATGACAGAATCTCACTCAAATACCTGCAAAATGACAAAAACATTCTTGCATCTTCCAGCTATTTCCTCACAACTCTTTCATTTTTTCTGCTCCGTCTTTAATAGGTTTTGTTTTCTACTTAGTTTCATTTGTTTTGTTGCATCATTATCGCCCCAACTTTTCTGTCTTTGCTGGGCATCCCTTAATGAAAAAGAGGAATCTGAATCTCAGTGGGATTTACATGATTAAAGTATAAATAAAAGTCTGAGTCTAATGAGGATAATTTTGGTGAACCCTGCTAGGAAGATAAGCCCCACCATTATGATAAACACAGTGGCAGAAAACGCTGGATTCAATCGAACTCTTTGCGTGCACAATTACTTTTTCATTTACTTGTGGGCTTTTAATTGTGGTGGAAAAAAAAATCTTAAAATTTCAGAGTGCAAGCCAGTGGCAATAAATACTCCTGTTACCATATGATCATGGACCGAAGTGCCAGATTTACACACCCAGGCAGTGATTTACATTCATCTCTTTAACATGCATGCTTTGCATTTGTCTTGTGCATGTTATTTGCATGTGCATGAGTGTTTTTGTGCATTATTTTGTGGCTTACTCACAACTGATCCCTCTCCATGAATGTAACAGTGCTTGATGGCAGCAGCAGCAGCAGCAGCAGCAGCAGTTGTCTCTGCTTTGCTCAGCTCCTAATTAGCCAGAATTAAGAAGTATTTCTCGGCCCATTGAAGAGTCCATTTCCTTTGAAACCAGAGCATAATAAACCTTAAGTAATTACCCCAACTCATGACTATTAACTCGCAAACCGCCGGCTTCCCTTGACAACATCCTCCTCAGTGTTGTGTGGTTAAAAGGCCATTGCAGCTACCCAGCTATTTACATCCCATCTGGCAGCCTGCGAGGGACAGACAGGCCATACTCATTCCTAAAGACAAAAAGTGTAAAATGAACTCTTTCACTCTTTCTCAACTTAGCCACAGAACTTGTGTTTTCTTCCCTCCAAAATAAGTTACAAAGGGCTTCTTCTTCTCCTTTTCTCTTTCTGTCTTTCTTTATTTTTTTAATCCACACACTCATTTGCATGCGCCGAGGCCGGGGAGGGGGTCTGAATGTATAATCTTCTTGCATTTAGCAGCCTGTAATCCCGACGCCTTTCTGTGATGTGATTTTCTCCTCTTGGTCCCCCATGAACAATTAACTTGTAATCTCCACAAACATACATTCTGTCGCTGCAGAGATGAGACGGGGAAACACCCAAGGGACCCGGCGGACAAACTGCTCTGCGCTCCCCGAGGCGGATCACTTTCTAGCTGCTACAGGGGAACAATTCAACTGGGTTCCATTAGGCTGCAGCCCAGTCCCCTCATTTCATCCTCATTTTCTCCTTCTTTAACATTTCTGTTGGCTTGCTCGGAAATGTTAAATAAATGCTGCCCGACCGTGGCTGTGTTTTAACTCATTATGAGCCTGTGCAACATGGGGCCTGAAGGTGCACAGATGAGACAGAGGAGGAATCACCAGATATTATAAAATCAGGTTGGAAATTGTTTTTAAGTGGCTTGTGGGTGCAGGAAGTACACCTATACAGCCTTCAGGCTTTCCTCACTTAATTTGAGAGCTGTGTCCAAAATATATTTTTATAATAAACATGCAAACAAAATCCTTAAATTGCTGCTCTTCTTATAAATAAACAAGAAAAAATATTTAAACCTTTAAATTTAAAGAATCTAAAGGGAAAAACAAAGCCAGATATCTGAGAGTAATTTTATCCACTCGCTTGTAATTTTCCCTTTACATATTTTGTCTATAATCAACATGTTTCATGACCATTTTTTTTATTTAAAAAAAAAAAATATTTTTTATGATACATTTTCTCATCTTCGTTCATTTAAATGAGCCAGTAAGCGTCCAGTGGAAATATGGAGTCTGAAGAAGGAAACACATCGTGGAGTCTTTAAATTGAGGCCTTAGTTTGGAATAGCACGAAAAATATTTAAAAAATAATGTTTAAATACTGAAAAAAATGTACAAGAACTTAATATGTTTAACTAAAATAAATTAATAGATTTAGAGGGATTAAGGGTTGAATTTATATAAAAACAAACCAAGTTTTTAAATGTTTGGAGGATGTGATTCATCAGTGTGCACTCACTAAAAATATGGAAAATTAATAGTAACAATAATAATAATAAGTAAAATTTGCCTAAACTAGACTTGAGGAAGTTTAACTCATAATTTAAATGATAAATGTTGTTTTTAATGTTGTAGAGTTGCATGTGACAACCTAAAAAAAGGAGGAGAAGACAGTGAGATATGATCCATAATTTCAGTTTTATTGAAATTTCATCCAGGGACGCTGGGCGATAATAAATATTTCATCAGTCATCAACAATGTACAAAAATAAAGACACGGGGTCTCTGGGCATAACCAATTCAGTTCAGCAAAAACAATCATGCTGTGATAATTATACCTTCATGCAAAAACAAACAAACACAAAAAAGATAGAATTAAAAAATGAAAATCAGAGCACAGATGGACTGACAGTGAGCCACAAAATAAAAACAGATCTTAAGAATTTTAAAACAAATTTCCGCGGTGGCAGGTTCATTTTAGCCAAACACATAAATGTCATTCTTTTCATTTACAACTCAAGTTTAAAATCCTTGGTACAAGGCACAGAGAGCATTCTTCGTTTTCACAAAATGACGCCTGATTTAGAAAAAAAAAATGTAAAATGAAATCAGCATGTTCATGCAGCCTCCTTCATCTTTCACATTGTGACTAAAACTCAGACACAAGAGGATCATCGCGTCTTGTTGCATGACACACAACTTCTTTTCACCTTTCAACTGGCAAAAAAATCATCAGTCTTTATAAGTCCTTGTTACAAGGAGGAAAATAACACTTTCTTTTCTCACACGCCAAACAAGAAAACAGACTAAACAACAGCATGCACCAGTGAGGCCAAATCCACCCTCATGCCCTGAATTCTCTATTTACAAACATCATCACATCTCTGAGTCTCTGCGAGTCTGTCAGACATCATTTCATCAGGTCCTTGCCCTCCCCCGTGAGTCTCGTGAGGCCGGTGGAGGTGACGGGGATGTGTGGAGGAGGAGGCACCTGGCAGATGGTGCAGGGACACGGCAGTCCGGCCCAGTGCTGGAAGCCGGAGCCCAGCTGCAGGGCCGGGGGCCCACCCGGGGAGCCCTTCATCAGGGCGTGGGGTGCTCGGATAGATGTTAGCCCCGGCAGCGCGCTCGACAGCGTGGAGGACGTGGAGGTTGACAGCGCGCTCCCGAGGAGAGGATGCACCTGGTGCGCGGCGGCTGCGGCCGCGGCAGCGGCTGCGGCAACGGGCCCACCGGAGTGTCCACCTGGGCCGGCGGCGTGCGCCACGGTGCCGCAGTGGAAAGCCGAGTTGTGTCCTCCGTAAATCTCCCCCACCAGCCGCTTCATCTCGTCCAAGGAGCTGTTGAGCATCAGGATGTAGTTCCTGGCGAGAAGCAGCGTGGCGATCTTGGACAACTTCCGCACCGAGGGCCCGTGCGCGTAGGGCATCACCTCGCGCAGGCCGTCCATGGCCAGGTTGAGGTCGTGCATGCGCTTCCTTTCCCGGCCGTTAATCTTGAGACGGAGGTGGTACATCTCCTCCTCGGTGACTTGTTTCTTCAGTTTGAACTTGTTGCTGCTGCTGCTACTACTGCTGCTGCTGCTGCTGCCGACGGACTTTGGGTCTCCAGACCGCAGGAGCTCTCCGGTGCTCAGCTTCTGGCGCTGCTCGCCGCTCTGCGTAGAGGAGGACACTGATGAGCCGACGTGGTGGTGGTGATGGTGGTGCGGGTGGTGGTCTCGGAGAGACATGGCGTCCATGTCCGGGGAAGAGGCTCTGCTGCTCGGGCTGGAGTCTGAATTCATTTTATGGGTTCGCTTCCGAGGTTGTTGGGTAGGAGGTCGCTGCTGGCTTCCTCCCTCTCTCTCTCTCTCACTCTCACTATCTCTCCTTCACTCCCTCTCTCTGTCTCTCTCTCTCTCTTTCTGGAGCCTGTAGTCACTCTGGTCACCTGATGTTGTCTGTGTCCCTCCCGTCCCACGCTCCTGTCCTTCTTATCACATCGGTGACCACTTTGCCTCTGCCGACTTTCTCTCTTTTCTCCCTCTCTCCCTGTCTGTGTCTGTGTGTCTCTGCGGTGAGGAGGACACTCATAGTGGGTATTTATACATGCGGGGAGACAAAAGCGGCTTTCCTATTCATAACGCCTAGTTAGGAGGATGACGTGCCCGTTAGAAAGGGGGCGGTGTGCTTTGACTGTCCTAGTGACCGCGGTGCGCAACCATTCACTGCCATTGTCAGGACACTGTTGGGGGGCACAGCGCGCCTCTCTTCTTCTTCTTCTTCTTCTCCTCCTCCTCTTCTCTTTTTTCTCCTCTTCTCTTTCTCTCCTCTCGTGGATCAGAAAGTTGCTTTTCCTGGGATAAACTGGTCAGTTTTAAAATTGTTTCTTTTATAAGATTTCTGTGAAACTTAAGTTGTTTAAGATGTTGCCTTGTCTGTGAGCTGCGCGTTTTTACGCACAAAAATAACTCTCATAACATCGTGATAAAATGTTTTTATTTGACATGTTTTAACATTAAAAATTGAGATGAAATGCACCAGGAGGAGGAGAGGCTGCGCTCTATCCAAATCGTCTTCAGCCTCACACACAGTGCTCACTGGTGAGAGCTTACCGGACAGTTAGATCTTAAAGCAAAGTCTCCGCGGTCCGGCCGCTGGTTGCCTGAGGGGATGAGGAGGAATGAGAAGGGAAATTGCTTTCCCCTATTCAGCGGCTCCTGGTGCCGCGGGGGTGCGTGGCCTCCGCTGGGACAGAGGTAACATGCCCGCTCCGACAGTCGGCACTCTGCTGGCCATATGGCAGCATGTGGGCCTCATGTCTGGACCTTCATAAAACTTCTCACCGCTTCCAAGGACCATTTTTCATTTAACAATAATAATATTAATAATAATAATAATAATAATAATAATAATAATATAGTTTTTATTTTTTTAATTTAACTTTTTATATTTTATTTTATTTTATTAATAATAATAATAATAATAATAATAATATAGCATTTAATTACAATTAAAATTATTATTTGATATTACACAGCTCATAACTGTTTTTGTTTGGTTGATTTTCTTTCTTTTTTTTCCAACAAATTTTTACTTTTTCCATCCTTAAAAAATAAAATATGAACATATTCTGTTCAAGACATAATTATTTAAAAATACAGACAAGATGACAAAATATACACAAAATATTACACAGAAACTGCTCACAATGCAGTCAGTATTTCATTTCAAGAATTTAATTTTAAATACTTTATTTCTCCTTTAAGGGCCAATTTGGAGCAAACACAAATACACACAGACACTTCATTTATACACAATTAAATCTAAATAAATAAATAAAATAGAATAAAATAAAACAAAATAAAATAAAATAATAAAGAGAAGCAGATGCATTTAAACAGGAGAAACTCCCACAACATAAATAAAATAAAATAATCTATACTCTATAATAAATCAATTCATGAAAATGAACATTTATCAACCACAAAACATATTTTACTGATTAATCCAGCGAACAGACAGATTTATGAAGGTGTTTCTGTATTAATATATTAGGAGAATGCATCAAATTGAGTCAGTATTGTCTAAATTGAGCTGCTGAGAGCGCTCTCTCCACTCTGAAGAGTCTCCTCCAGATCTGTTTTGTGAAGGTGGAGTGGAGGAACGGGCCACCAAACAATAACATGTGGAAGTAACTGAAGCACTCGTCCTCTGACCACCACCTCCAGCATCCCTCCATCCATCCATCTGTCTATCCATGTATCCATCCGTCCGTCTGCACTCCCACCCACCCAGCACTTCAAACCGGGATAATAAAGTCTGTCTCAAACTCTGCTCGCTGCTCTATCCTTCACCAATGAGATCCCCCTGGTAGAACAGTAAAAATGTGTATTCACGGCCTCATTGTTGGCCCAGCAAAGGAGCCCTTCTCATAAAGGTGCTGCCAATGCAAAGAAAAGCGCTGGTCGGCTTTGCTCTCTCTTGGTGGCATTTGAAAGTGTAAAGCTTTGAATACCAATTGCTTGAACTGGACATATGTGAATCCGCTGTAAGCCTACTAATCCTGTCCCCAAGTGTTTCTTTGTGTGTGGGGCAGCCTCGCACACCCAAGAGAAAGTGTTCCTAATCCGGCCAATGTGGAGAAATGTGTGAATGAGAGGGCCAGAGGAGAGCTCACAGAGGAGGTGTGTGAGCATGTCTATGTGTGTGTGTGTGTGTCAGGTATCAGTTTGTGCAGGAACACATGCTTTTCAACGAGTTTCTTTTGCTTTATTTATGTATTTGGGGGCATTTTTGAGTGTGTGTGTCCATCTGAGGCCCCTGGCTCCACACCACCAGGACACTGGTCTAAATGGAGGCAGTTATTCACCGCTCCCCACACTACTGTCGCAGCAGGTCGCCCCTAATGTGCTCTTTTCACTGCGTAAGCTCCTCGCTTTTCTTTTATTCTTCTGTTCGTATCTCTTTTTTTTTTGTCTCTTCCCCTCTCTCCTCCTCTCACACTCGAACTGTCTCCAGTTTTCTGGCTCTGCTTGCTTCTTGCAGCCCTCTCACTTTTTTTTCTCTCTTTCATAAGTGGCTCTCTGCCCTCTCACATCAGTTTTTTGGGGCAGAAAAAGAACAAAATCACTGGGTCAAAATGTGGAGCCAATACTGAGCTAACTTTACGCCCAAGACAGGGAGTCCTTTTCATTTAGTGATAGTGTAATTGGGTCATGTCATAGTTGTGAGCTGTTGTAATCGAGCTCTGTTTAAATGTACATGTCACTATTTGTTACTGATTGCTAAATTTGAATGTCATATGCACACAATTTTGTAAAACTTGTGACATGTTTGAGGTATACTTGAGCTAGTTGTGTCCAACGCTGGATCAAAACAGCCCTTTAGTAACACTGCAAGTTAACCCTGTATTGCTCTGATGCTATTTTGACCCAGTGAATATTTAGTGCGTAGCTTTGTGTTTGTAGAGCATCTAGACATGTCTGTCTGTGCTATACTGAGGAGTCAGGGTGAGCATATTGGATGACAATGTAATAAACCTTTTAAAAGCTTAATATTTATTACTAGTTTAGGTTAAATACTGTAATATAGATTAGCTGTTCCCAACATTTTGGAGTTTTTATCCACTTAAAGTTACTACTACTTGCAACTCATCAGACAGGAAGTTGATTTTGCTATTTTATTCAAAGCAACATGCACCTGTTCAGTTGAAAAAGACAAAGATTAAAGAAGAAATAAAGTAATTTGGAACATAAGAAATATAAATGTTTTTCTCTGCTTTCCTTAACTGTTAATCGTCTTGCAACAACCTAGAGCACGTGACCCCTTGGGGACATCACGACCCTTACAGGTATGTTAGGGTTGCTGCAGCGCATTTCCTCCTGGACTCCGAACTTTTGTTTGGTATGCATTTTTAATTTCTCCTACCTATTTGGGATCAGTAGGATCCGATAAGTATAAAAAATGAAACATTTTCAATTATAGTTAAATCCCAATGTCCTCAAACAAACACTATTAATCATAAATAAACAAGTTTCAACCGTTAAATGCAGGGTGTAAAATTAACACCTGCCAAGCACCAATGGCGGGTAAAAATTGAGTTTGGCATGTTAAACAAAAACACACACCCGCCAGTGGCCGATGGAAAATTTTGAATTGCATGTGGGTTTTTTATGTGCTTCGACCATTTCTGCCAGCTGTGTCAAACCATTTTGACCCTCGCGGCTTATTGTACGTGTGCCGGGAGCGCATGACGTCAGCTACCGGAACCCTGGGCATTCTATGGTAACTTCTGAGCAAGATGTGGCGACACATTTCTGCTGTGAAGCCACCGCCAGAAGAGGAAAAATGAAGATGAACAGAATAGACAGTTAAACGGAGTACAAATGTCGCACGGCATTTTATTGAAAAATGGAAACTAGACAACGCTGGCCAGTCGCGGTCATGGCTGACCTACGACCCCCACACCAACATGATGAGCTGCAGCCAAGCACGCCAAAGAAACACATAGGACAGGGTTGGATATTCCTAAAGTTGGATTTTCATACAAAAAACGTAAGGTAATTATTTTTAGTCAAACAAGGCACGATTTTTTTATTTGGCTGGTGAAAAATATGTTTGGCCAGTAAATTTTTGGAGGTCACTAGCCAATGGCAGATGAGGTAAAAAGTTAATTTTACGCCCTGGTTAAATGTGATCAGGTTTTGGACATTGTCCACTTTTGTGTGGGGATCGGCTTCAGATTGACTTGGCAGAGATGGCTGCCATCTTGTTTTTACATGGATTAGTGTATTGTGCTCTTACTACCACTAGATGGAACAAAAGGGTCCACAAGCGAGGACAATAGGTCTAAGTTAAGTAGAATGAAGTATAAGGTCAAGTAAACCCAAAATGTGTCTCGTGAGGATGTGAAGCAAACAGCACAGTGACAGAAAGTGAAAGGTTCAATGGAAATGCAGTGAAAGACATCAAAACTACTACTTACAGGCTTGTTATTCTGCTGAGTTACAGTTGTTTGTTTTACTGAGTGAGAGGCAGTAAAACATGTAAGAATGAATACTGATAAAATTATTGTCCCATCCACTAACATCATAAACAAAAGTTCTTTTCATCCAACTAACGGCAAACCTTAACATCTCCTAAAATTAACTGTTAAAGTTTCAATCTCAAACATCTTAATTTCATTCTCTTTGGCGGCACCTATGGGGACAAGCAGAAATAGCTGGTGTGTTTTTGGATCTCACTCTCCAGAGAGCCAAACAGTGTCACCTGCGTGGCGTCCTTGGATTTTCACTGGTTTATACAGTTTCATCGTCTGAAGTCGTCGCTGTTTTATTTGTTTGTTTGTTTGGCCACAGTAACGGTTTACTCATAAGGCTAGCAGAGACCAGAAAAAAACAGCACAAGTGGTGGGCTGGTGTGGGCTGGCTCGTGTTAGCTCCGCCTATCCTCTCTGGTGGATCAACCACTGCTTGTGATTTTTGTGTCATCATAGACATCCGGTTTGTAGTACCTCAAATGCAAGGGCTTTCATCAGTGGGTCATAAATAAATAGACTTAGCAGATGATAGAGGCAATAGAGACGGGCTTAACAGATGTTTATTAACATAGAAATCTTCGAGATGATTATTTTAACTGAACAAATTTCTTGCTTCCTTAGAGGCTATATTGTCTCTAATCCCTTTATATTCTTCAGTCAAGCCTCTTCCAACCATTTGTTTTTTACAATTCTCCGGTGTCAGAAACCCAGAGGTATCCAAGAGTAAGAGCTGGTAATATTATGTTTTCTTGTTTGGCCTCATTTATAATGCCTAATACGATAAATGAACACAGACAAAAGGATGAAGAAGTGTTTTTATGTTAGCTTGCTCACACGTGTCTGCCTTTAAAGTGGCTATAATTGACATTGTGAAAACATTGTGATAATGTGGGAGGGGCCTACAGAGAGCTATCACCAGAATCTGCCGCTCCTCTTGACTTTACGGGAGTTTTACAGTGAATTTCAGCTCATTGTTGCACAATCCAACCTGCAAATTAACTGTTTTGGTTCACTCTCATGGCGTCATTTTCTGCCGCAGCTATCAGTACACTGTACCTGTTCAGCACTAAACATCAGGCACAGTGGAGCATTTAGCAACTTAAGAGCCACGTACTCCCCTCAGTAGTTGATAGAGACCAAAAACAGAGCTGAAAGAGAGTAAAAACACATCTCAAAATGGATGATAATGTTGCTCCGTCTTCAATTTTTTGCTCAATCTGTGTCACATGAGGTAAATAACTTTAAAGATCCCAGGCCAGCGGACATTTTTAGCAACACAACTGCACATTTAACATTTAAAGTACATCAGAGAGGTGAACCGACGCTCTCCAGAATCAACCACTCTCCCCTGCGTCTCTCCCTCCTGGGTGGGCCAGGCCACTAGAGCCCCTCTAATAAGCTCAGGGCAGTAAACAGTGAATGGAGGCGTCCCTCCAGAAGTATGTGAAGACAGTAGTTGGCTGTCTCACCGTCAGTGTGACACAGACAATGTCAGCTGAACATCTCTGGGCTGAAAGGAGCAAACACAATGCGACACTCAGAGTCAGGCACAAGGTCAAGGTCGCAGCTGAAGGTGTCAGAGGTGCTTTAAAAGGTAAAATGTTATCAGCTGCATGCATTAATATTTTGGAAATGACTGTTAAACCCACAGCAGATACTGCCTGTGGATATTAGGAACCATTAAAGTGCTGTGTGTAAGTGCTGAAAGTGTCTGAATGTCTCATGAAATTAGTTTTACTGTATGTAAGCATCTTCCATCTTTGATTAGTGATTTGTCTTTATCATATTTGTGTAATCTTGGTGAAAATAGTTCCAGTTTGCTGTTCTTACATCAAGATATCAAAGGTAGTAAATAGAGACATGATTACCCGATTATAATAACCATCACCACATATTTGTTCCTGCCACCCTCAGACTAATAAAAAACTTTCTGTTCCAGCTTTAATAAAGCTCGAGGCACTAAAACGTCACCTGGATCAAACCACTGGGCTGGAAAGCAAGAATGTGTCATGTTGTCTTGCCCTAAAGAGGAGATTAATTTATTATCATATAAACCGACTCTCAAAGGCTTACGTAAACACACAAATGGTTAACACATATTTACAAATGACCTGAGGGCATTTTTTTTTACACGTGCTCACATGAAAGGCCAAAAGAGATGATTCACAAAGTCAACGAGCTAATGATGTGGTCTGAGTTTTAATGTTAGATAGAGAAACACATTTTAAGACATCTTGACATCACAAAAGTGGACACTTCTGTAGAATGACTTCAACACCTGCTGTCTCTGCTTTTCATGTACAAAACAGGACACATCTATCTATAGGTGATTCCTGCCTGAGGCCTGCGTTTTTTGGACTTGTTAAATACAGCAGCCATTTTATAATGCAGTGAGGAAAAAGCATAAACCTAGAAAGTAATTATCTGTAGGATTAATCAATTTGAATATTGTATTATAGAAATATTAATGTCATTATCTTGTACTTGGTAAGTATTCTGTATCATAAAACACATGTCTGGCAATTTTAAGAAATCAAACTGCTGGAAAAACAGTTAAATTTAAGTGAGTTATGATGATTTGAACCTCTTGTCTCCTTAGATATACATAGGCGTGGCTTTCCTGTGGATGCATCACTGCTGAGGCTGATGTTTGAGGTGCATCATTGCTTATGGATGTAAATGCATCATTTGCATGTGTTGTAGCGGCTGTTAAACACAAGACTGCTCTTGTGTGCACATGAAAAGAGGTGGAAGTTAATGACGTGTAGAAAGGAGCAAGTTGGTCAGTTATGTAGCTTTGACAAGCCAGATGAGACAAGGTCTTGGAAGGAATCTGTAGGTTATAAGTGATGATAATTATGATTAAGGTTATAAAATGTATTTTTAAATCTGATAAAAAATGGTCTTTTTAACTTTCCACTGCTGAATTTGTTTTCTGAGTGAAATTCTGTTCTCTGTATGCTGCAAGTAAACAGAAAAACAAGAAATTGTATTACATGTGGCGAGCTGGGCTTGGCACTCAGCATCCCGGTTTGTAATTGGGGGGTTAGATCACCACATGATTCCCGAGCACGGCTCCGCTGCTGCTCACCGCTCCCTCAGGGGATGGGTCAAATGTGGAGAATAAATTTCACACACTCAGGTGTGTGACAATCAGTGGGACTTTAACTTTAACTTTATACAGTATAATGTGTATGATTCAGTCTTAATTCATTTACTTGTTAAACATTCCTAATATTTGTTTAATTATTACTTCTACTTTATTATATTTGTCCATTTTTGGGCAACAGGTGTCACTGCCCACTTACTTTATCTCTGTTTCTTTTATTTTTGTATGTGTAAGCACCGCTACATGGGTCATCATGGAACAAAGATAAGTCAGAAAGTCCCAGCACAAAAAGGCAGCTGTTGCTCAGAAAGAAGGGCAGGTTGTCCACTAATGGGAAGATCAGTGGTTTGATCCCCAGCTCCTCCAGAGTTCTGCATGCCGAAGTATCCTTGAGCAAGAATCCCCACAATCCCTTGACTAAATCCCCAAATTGCCCCTGATGGCTGTTCATCAGTGTGAGTGTGTTAAAAAAAAACTGAATAGCAGGTGGCACCTTGTATGGGATCCGCAGCCACCAGCGTATGAATGTGTGTGTGAATGGGTGAAAGTGACTCATAGTGTAAAAAGTTCTTTGAGTGGTCAGAGGGTTAGAAAGGCACTATACAAGTGCAGGTCCATTCCATATAAAGCATGTATTTTTGAACTGTTCCCTGCATTTTTGTTGATGCTGGATTCAGTGAGCCACTCTTAGTTTTAGAAATCTATCAGTTCAATTAATGAACAATAACTCTTCACGATGACAAATTCCTGAGACACGGGTGGACTACTGGACGGGTCAGGAGCCTGAAGTGTCAGCAGCCCCTGGGCCTTCACCTGGAGAATGTCACTCAAATTACTGTAATGTGTATGAACCAAGAAGAGACTCAAAATGACACCAGAGGTGCAAACGAATGGCAAAGAGACACAAAACAACCAAAAGATGCATAACAGCTACAGAGTGTCTGTGTCTTGCTCCTGTGTGGGAGAGGTGGTGGGGCCTTCTGCACAGGGGCCCATTGTCTCATGTCCTGAGAGAGACCTACAGTATGTCTTGCTTTGGAGAGATTGACTTCCTGTATATTGTCAGAGAGAATGACAAAACTTTGCTTTTGCTTGCAAAGTATTTTTGTTTTGTTTTGTTTTTGTTGTACACAAATTAATTTAGCTCTGCAGTGAGACCAAATGGCCCAGTAGGAATATCTGAGCTCAGTTTGGATGGAGGTTCTGTTCTTTTCTTTTATATGAAATGTGAATTTTAAGTTGTCATTTTTAAACTGGTCAGGCCTGCAGTATATTCTGCCAAATGCATGTGTAAATGTCGATCTATACTCCTTTCATATTGCCCATCAAAGACGCCATCAAACCACAGTTTGAAGCTGAGCAAAAAGAGATTTCTCAAAGGTTGAAGCATTCGAACGGCAGATGGAAGACAAGCAACACAAGTATTGAGATCTAAGCGTGGAGCCGAGCGAAACCCTCCAGCCTCCGTCAAAAGTATCTCTGAGATTCATTTAATTTAAATTAAAGCAGTAAAAAGTAAAAAAAGATGTACTGCACCTCCCAGAAATGTTCGGGTAACTTTTAATTTCTCCTTCTTCGGGTAGATTCTGTGTGAAAGAGAATATCAATGAGATTTCTCTTTCTCGTCCCTGTTTTGTGAAAAGTAAACAAACCTTCAAATTATAGCAAGCCTTTAATTAAGGAGACGATCAAACAATTAAAAGCTCATTAATTACAGACCTCACAACCATCTCCGCCAACATGAATATTGAGGTCCTAATTAATATTTGTGGGGCTGTTTTGTTCTTGGAAGACATTGGCGTTAATTAGGCAAAAAACAAGTCAAATTAACATTTCAGTAATGAAGAAACATACCTTCATGTTCTTATTTCTCTCTGTCTGAACACGCTCTGATACAAATTTGGCGTCTCAAAGCTTTCTGAAGCATGTTGATGATGAGTTTTATCAAACGGAGGCAAGTTTGCTGTCACTGATTTTTCATCCTGATGCACAACTGCTCGAGGCGCGTACTTTTTGATTGTCTCCTTTGAAAAAAGAAATATTTACTGCTGCGTGAAAAGTTAATGTTGAGTCTTTGCTTTGTCACAGACGGTCTTGAATCTGGATTCAAGGTCAGACTATACACATTTATTGTTACAATTTCAGTCCAGAGGAGGAGGACAAAAAATGCAGATTCAACAGGCAGGTATGCAGTTTTCAACAAAAGGCGAGCTTTAATGGAGCTGTTCAAGGTTTTCCAAATTCCAACAGGGAGCAGAAACAAAAAGCCACACTAAAAAACAACCAGGAAAAGACGACCAGGGTAGGATGAAAGCAGGTTGACGAACACAGAAGGTACACAGACAGACTGACCAAGGACAAAGGGAAACACACAGGTAGGTTACATATGTAGCCCTGTACAAAAATCATATAAGTTACAGAGCATAAAAAAATAATTAACAGTATAATAACATGCTGTGTTAAATAGAGTTCATAAATAAATAGAGTCCATAATAGTTAAAATATGGTTAAAATGTGTGCTGGTTAAAAGCATAAATATAATATGTACCGTTTAATAAATAAGACTATTTACAGTTAAAAGATAAATTCATATAAAGGTCTTTAAGTTCATTAAGTCTGTAAAATATCTGTGATCCGAGAGAAAAGGAGAGAGGAAGAAGCCGTGTTCATACGTGTAACCTAACCTGTTACCTGTCACATGTCAATCATTTCATTCCTGTTTTGTTTTTGGATGTGTTAAGACCTCACGAGCCAATCAGAGTAAAGTCACTGTGTAAGGGGCGGGACTAGTGGCACAGGTTAGTGTGGGGAGTAGTGAGCACGCACGAGGAGAGAAACAGACGCTATCGACCACAGAGCTAAGGGAGGAGGCATCGTGGTGCGGGGAGCATTTAAGTTTTATCGTGGAGGTCGACTACTCGTGGTCCTGATATAAACTTCTGTGTGACCTGCAAGAGGTGAATATGATATGTATGCCTGTATTTTGTGCTATATCTAACTGTTGTAGTGTGAAGAGACGGGATGTACAACGAGTTTAGCGACATGCTAACTAGTGGTAGCATTCGGTGCTAATGTGCCTGAATATCGTAGCTTTAGCATTGTGATATTTCTGCAGCTAAAGAAAAGCTAATGCTAATTCGACATGAGATAGCGTTTGATATTGTGGCTCAATTCGGATAATATGCTTTAAGGAGACGGACGTTGGAGAGAGAGAGACGGGTTTCCAACCAGTGGCCCTGCTGTTCTGCCGTGTGCTGGGTTTTTCCTTGTGACTTTGCTGCCGTGCCATGGCCCGCGCGTGTGTGTTTGGATTGTGACTGCCATTGCCATTATCATCGTGAGACTTTCATCCCCCGTTCCCCTTTCTACCCCTACAAATAAGAGCCTGGATTCGTGAGTACTAACATACACATGCACGTGCTTTTATTTTGTGCTCAGCTCTGAGTGTCTATCTAAATCTAACTAAAAGGTTTTTTTTTTTTAAGTTAAAGGAAAGGTGTGAAACCATAAGGGAAACTGAAATTTATTTTGAAAACCTCTGTATTCATACCTTGAATAATTCTGTGCATTTTATTTTTATTTTATGCTAAAATACATTCAACTCTTATTTCATTTTGTGTGAATAAATACCTGTGAAGGAATTTTTGCATTTAAAGTACAGTTGTGGTGGTCATTATTACAATAGCAGACATTATTAAGGGTACACATTCTTAAAGTAACATATAAAAAAAAAGTTGTATTTTCCTATAACAAGCCCAGGCCCAGTCCCATTGTATGAACCACTCTAGCTTTATTTTTAACTACACGGGACCTGGGTTACATATATACAGAAGACTAATCACAAGCATGAGACACAGCTGGAGAAGGAAGACACGGACAAAAGGAGTGAAACATGTATTGGCTCACAACAAGGGTAGAGCAGACAAGACTAAAACAAAACAGGTGTGAAGGGAAGACGGCACAGGTGTGGCAGAAAACAGGCGGGAAAACACACAAAGACAGGAAGTAAAACCAGACATGACACAGGAGGAGAGAATCTACAGAATAAAACAGGAAGCAGATTAAATGTGAGCTAAACAACATGAAACAAGGAACACCAACAGAAAACTCAAAGTCAAAGTCATCAAGATAACAGAATATGAACAAAGACCCAGGATCATGACATTTGTGTCAAAGAAAAATCTCTCTTCAGCTAGAATATGTATATTTCCTTTAGCTTTCATTATAAAATAAATGTTGATTACACTATATTATAGATATAGAAAAATACACTATCAGTGTTTAGATTGGTTTCCTATAAGCCTTGCCCTTGCGATGCTATTCTGTCTGCCATAGGTACGATCTCCTGGGAAAACCATCTCCTTATACAGCAGCCCAAACTGATCGCAGTGGTCCAACAATCTCCGCTGTTTTCTACTTGGAGTCAAGCACGAGTTGTTTGCGTATAGTGCAGATTCTTTGGAGATCAGAGCTAAGTATTCCTCAATTTTACAGTCCAAAACAAGTCATAGTAAAAGCAACTAACAGCAAGATTGTCCATCAAATTGTCCGCCAGTTGTCTTCTCGAGTGAATCCTTGAAGTTTCATGTAAAAGTAC
Source organism: Epinephelus fuscoguttatus (assembly GCF_011397635.1). Classification (NCBI taxonomy): domain Eukaryota; kingdom Metazoa; phylum Chordata; class Actinopteri; order Perciformes; family Serranidae; genus Epinephelus; species Epinephelus fuscoguttatus. Next base: position 13,890,027 of record NC_064767.1, read on the forward strand.
ATCACTTTTTTTGAGGACAGGATTATTCTTAGAAACTCCCTGACTGTGAGTAAGGTGAGACGATCGATACTGCAGTCTTGTCTGTCCTAATTTATTTGTCATTTACTTTTCTTTCTTTCCACTTTTTTCCATTTAGAAGTAGAGCTCACTGCATACAACACAACCACTACACAAACAGCAACACTCAGATTCAATAAAATTTTCCCATCTATTTAAATAATCTTTGTTATTTGTATGATATCCTTCCAAAGTAAACTGGTGTTTAAGGAAGCCCTTAAAACTGTAGATGTTGTTTTATAGTTGTCTTATAAATAAACATGTTCCCCTTATAATATAATTAAATTAAATATAATTAAATTAACAGTATAGGTCTTTGTTTCTGTCACATCCCCAACATCACAGAGAAGAGATCCAGCTCCAGGCGTAAACTCATTTTTGAGCACTTTTTTAAAACGTCACCCAAAAATGCAGATACAATATGACAGTACCAAAAAAGATGGACTGTTGATTCTCTAACAGACCAGATATAAATTATTCTTAATCGATAAAACCCTGTGAATGTGTCAACAGTTGTTTTTATAAATCAAACCCGAAAACTTGTTTCCATGGTATAGGGCAGTCTGAAGTATCTTCCCATTTTTGATAAGTACTGAATGGAATATTTCCCAAGGACCAGTGTGTTAAATAAAATTATAGATGTTTAGGTTTGTCTTGCTAAACCGGAAGTAGCAGCTTGGCCGACCGAAGTCTCATTGCACCTGCTCTATCGGCCACATAGAGTAAATGCAGTGCCAATCATTTAGGTAATATTATACGTAGCAACTTCATTGGCTTCATGCACCATTATACAACAGTTAGTTCTGGCCCTGCAATCTGATTGGTCAAGAGACAGTAAAACTGTGACGATATTGGAGTACAACATCACGGTTATTTCACTGTGTATGTATCACTCCGCCTCACAGCTGATTGCAATCAACAATCAAATCAAAACTGACGGTTAGTGTCAGTTAGGTCAGCAGTTGCGTTGTAGGCTAATTAATTCATCCACTGTCAAACAGCCAAAAATATGCATTTATTTCCTAAAATAACTTTTGAATTAAACTATGAATGGTCATCAGAGGAGGATGAGGGAGAGGAGAAGCTGAATCCATCTGAGCACACATCCAGGTTTGTCAGTGTTTCATCAGCGGAGCTCAATGACTTGGAGATAAGCAACATACTGTCAGATCAGAAGGCAAAGTCGGCTGTGCCTGTGAAGCGACAGTCCACCATGCAGTCGCCACAGACTTATTTCACCAGCTGCACAATTAATGGAAACATGCAGATAAATGTGTATAAAGAGTAAGTGCCTGGCGCACCATGTCTGCGTTAAATAGCAACGGTGACAGCGGAGTCCTGAGGGAACTATTTTTGTTGGTGGAAGACAAATAAAATGCTTAAATTATCTGTTTTGTCCTAATTTTTCAACATTTCTTAATCAGCCTTGCTTATTTAACTGTTGAACTGTTGTATAAAAGCAATATCACACTCGAGCTTGTGATGTTGTACTGTGATATCGTCACAGCTGTGATTGTGTTCGGCACTCGGCCTGCGGCCTCGTGCCTATGACCGAATCACAGCCGTGACGATATCACAGTACAACATCACAAGCTCGAGTGTGATATTGCTTAATTGAGCAACTTTCATGGGAATTAACAGGTCCCCACGTCCAAGGCTGTATTCAGTTCTCTTTATACATCCATGATTTCTCGGCTACGACTAGTATCTTTCTGGACTCTCCACTGGTTGTCTGGCAGCTGCTCAGATATAGTTCTAACATAACCCTCTGTTTCCTGTCTTTATGCTAAGCTAAGCTAATCAGCTGCAGCTTCATCATATTTAGCAGACACATATATTTCCCAAAATGTCAAACTATTCCTTTCACCTTTCTAATCATCATCTCCAGTATCATCCTCACCTCGGTCATCAGTCACCCTCTGCCTTCTCATTAGACTCACACAGACACAAGCACACAAAGACATACACACACAGTTACACACACCACCAGCACTTAACCAGCCTCCAGCCCGGCCCACCAGCTTTTGCAACAAGGTTCTCCTTTTAACTGTCCCTTTCAGCGCGGGACAATCGGACACCTCCCATCGCCTCCTTTCAGGCCGCAGCTCCAGTCGGCCCCCCTCTCCTACCCATACTGCTCCCTGTGTCACTTTGTGTCCGCTTCGCCCCCTCGCAATGGGTGCACATGACCAGAAAATGAAGCAGGGGTCTCTGCAAGCGGAGAATGAAAGCGAGTATGTTTGTGTGCGTTTGAGAGAAAGAGGGAGAGAAGGAGAGAGATTAACATGTAGGATTTAAGCTGGTGTGACGGGGTGAGGGTGTGTGAGCGAGGTGACATGTAGAGAGGAAAGTTCGGAGCAGGTCTGGCTTGTGTGTGTGTGTGTGTGTGTGTGTGTGTGTCCATTCAGTTCGATCTTAATGTAACAAGATCATCACACACAGGGTTGTAACCGTGTACATTCAATAGTACATCACTTTCATACAAACAAATAGAGGTGGAAAGTATCAGAACGTTTACTCAAGGACTGCTCTTTAGTAAAAGTTTGAGGTACTTGAGTATTTCTATTTTTGACCACTATATACTTCTATTTATACTCTCCAGATTAAGATTAATGATACAAAATATATTAAACCACTGCATTTTCATACCAACTCGTCAAATACCGCTGCTTTGTCAGTGGACCTAAATGTCGACATATGACAATTCTGTGTCTGTTTTGAACATTCACAGATGGTGTTTGACGTTAGTTATATGCATTGTGACTTTGGAAAACTATGTTTCCATTTTGACAGGAAGTGTTTTTACGTTTATTTCCTTGGGTTTAGGAAACAACAGCACTTGATCTTGGTTTGGCTTAAAATAAACATGGTTCCTACTAACATTATGTCATGTAACGTGACATATCATGTGTCATATGTACACATTGTAATCATGTGTAGTTGCCCTTTTGTGCATTTTTACGGTTCACTTCTAGTACATATTAAAGCCACTACAAGGAACTTTTAACTGGATATGCAAAAGTCTCTCGTTTCTGCTGATGTCTATGCATGACCTAAGCAGCAAATGAGACCATCGATGTGAAGATAAGCTATTTCTATATAGCATATTTCCATACCTTTAGGAAACTGTGTCCAGGTCCGTCCCAGGTCGCTTCCAGGACGAAGCGATTTACAGCACTCAGACGGCACACTTCACCTTACCTAGCTGCTTACATTTATAAATAGTCGCTATTCCTCCTCCTCAACCCGACGTCCGCGGGGAGTTAAAATAGCAGCAATCATCGGGTAAAAGTTCTGTGAAAGCACTGGACTCACCAACAGTCAGCCACGTCTCAGTCACACAGAGAAAATCCAGTCCTCAGGAAGTCAGGAAATCCTTCAGGATAAACGTTTTGTTCGCTAGCGATCTAGCATTTACCAGCCCAATCCTGGCAGGAGCCGGCGGGTCCACGGCATTAGCTGTCCGGGGAGCCACACACAGAGGCCACAGGTTGCGCAGATTCACCCCGCACCAGCGGGGATGAGGAGAGCAGGGGCTGCGGGGCTTGAACACCTCATCCGGGCCGACGACAGGTACCAGCCAGGTGTCGACAGGGTCCAGCGAGTGCCGAGAAATAAAGAGGCGAGGCACCGCTCCATACTCAGTCCAAGAAGCCATGGAAGTGCTCGCCAAACAGGCCTTCAGCCTTACCAGCTGACCGCTGCGTTTACCCCGGCGGCAGTGGCGCTTATGCCGGAGAGGTGGAGCTGGGGCGCGGCAGAGGTGCTCCTATCCCTGATAGGAGCGGGGGCAAAGTTTTCCCATCTTGTTGTTTTATTCATCCCCAAAACAAACACATACACGCCAGGTAAGCATCTTTACGATAATACGCGCTAGAGCTCGTGGGAAATGTAGGCTTCAGTCCGGCAAAACACTACTGCTGTTGTCCACAAGGTCGCCAAAATCAACTCAAAATGAAAGTTTTTTGTAGGGGCTTTAACATATTTTTGGCTTTTCTTTGCAGTAATCTTGTGTTTTTTATTGTTTGTTTGAGAGCTGCACATTTTTAGTCTTTATTTTTGTTCTGTATTGTCTGTCTGTAACTTATATTGCTGCTCGTCTTGGCAAGGACACTCTTAAAAAGGTTTTTTTAATCTCAAGAGGTTTTAAATAAATAATTAAATTAAATAAAGGTTAAATTAAAAAAAAGAATCCTTGCATACTACGTTGTTATTAAAATAACTCCACTGACTTTTGGTTTCAAACAGGCTCCCTGGTGAAAGTCCATTGTCTGTTTGTCCGTTCCACCTCCACTCCCACCTGACCTATATGGACTTTCTCTATCTTTATGCCACTGGTGTCAGAAATAGCCGCCGCTTGGTGTGTATCATGTCAGCACAAAGAGTGTCTTGGTGTGTTGGTGTCTGGTGTCAACGTCCCCTGACAAAGCAGCAGTATTTGACAAGTTCGGTTGTGGCCGGCAGCATCAGAAACAGCCGCTGTTCGCTGTGTATCGGAACGTTGTGACAGGTTCCTTTGTACATCAATATCTGATGCTGAAATCATAGACAAAGTGGCACATATACAGTACAGTATGGTATTACATCAATAAGACCGTTTTGATCCACAGGGGGAAATTCACAAGCTACCCAACACTATTTAACATAGAATAATATGTGTAAAGTATGTATGGTTAATTTAAAATCAGCTCTACATTCACCAGCTGCAACATTAAAGTGATGTACACATGAATGCATCAGTAATCATCTGTAAGCATCAGTAATTCTGCAGTATGGTACTGCTACTTTTATGTAACCCATTCAAATCCCCAACCAATTGAATGGACCATGGATTCAAGAACATTAATCTCAGAAGGCTGTGCACATACTGTTTCTGGAGGTACTGCAGATATTAAGGATATTTTCAGTAGTGATGACAGGTGCAGTGTGTTTTAAGGCATCACTTTACTCACTGATAAGAGTTAAGGTGTTTGTGTTTTTTTTTTTTTTTGTTAAAAAAAAAAAACACCTGTTAAGAAAATTTACATTTATTTTTCAACTCATGTTCAGAATCTCCCCCCCTCCAGAAAAGTAGCACATAATAAAGTCTTTTTCAAAAAAAACATAATTAACATAGTGAACATAATTAGGTTTTGAACAGTTAAACAGTAAAACATCTCAAATACGTCTCCATCACCGCAAACACTGTATGTGTGAAAGCAGACACACACACATAGGAAGATGCACACACACTCCATTAGCACAGTATTGCAGCCTGCAGGGTGTACGACCTGGTTACTGTCAGAGAGATTATCACATCATTAACTGCTAATGAAAAACCAATTCAGACAGCTCTCCTCCTGCGCTGCGTGCTCGCTCAGTCTGAGGTTTCCTCACCGTTCATTCACTCTCATTTCTCAGGTTGCACAACACCAACTGTCCTAAGAAACGCTGTCGATGTGCGGCAGCCATATCGTGCATGTGAAGGCATAATCCAGAGCTAGTGGGCCCTCTACAATCTATCTGTAAGTTTGTCATCCTGAACGTCCATACTGTAATTTATTATGTGAATCAATGCTGTTTTCATGTTTCCTCCATTTTGGGAGTTTAAAGGGGTTTTTTTCCACTTATTTGTGTACAGATAGAGGGTGTTGTATGCTGTACAGGCCCCTGAGGCAAACAGGCTGTATAAATAAAACTGACTTGACTATAAAAATCAAATGTTTTAAAAATGATCTTTGACTTCTTTGATTCCGTCAGGTCTGAAATCAGTGTTTCAGGGTTTGACCTTGTGTTTCAAAGGTTGTTGCTCCTCCGACTCGAGCCCCACTAATGAATCAGCAGCAGGCTTTGTGGCGCAGGGACAACAGTAGTTGGCTGTTAAGTCAGGTTGTTCATCGTCGCTGCTCGTCAAAGCTAAAACCAGAACTCCCTCTCTGGGGCCTGAAGGATGAATGGTCGCCGAAATGAATCGTCTGCATATTTTAATGCTCTGAGAGAAACTTTATGGCACGAGAGAGAAGGAGACAGAGAAGCAACTTCATCAAACACATCATCTGTCCTGTGACGCCTTGCCTTGTGACACCAGTTTGCTCCCGTGTGCAGCACTTTTATATTTATGTGTCTGCTCGTGCACACTTTTTCTGTACGTGTTTGAAGGCACGTGTGGCGTGTGTATGTGTGTTTTGACTGCAATAATAAAAACCACACCAGCACAGGCCACATTTTTCAAGTTTGTTTGACGCATTTAAAATGCTAATAACCGGTTTATTATGTGCTACATCAAATGCAAATGCTCTGTTTTACTGCCGTGAAGTTGGGCCGACGTTAGCATTTGCATATCTTATGTCTGTCTCCTTAGCATGCATGGAGGAACTGGATAGCGGGCAGACTCTCAATAAATAACATTAACAGGCGCATTAGATAAACAAGCTCCAATGATGCTGCTATTAGGGAATGCAGAGCCATAGCCCGCTTAAATGAAGGTGTTTGACACAGCAGCATATGGTGTGCAAATTCCCCCAAATCAACCTAACGCCAACGTTATCTGGAAATGTCAGGGAGAGCAGACGGATTGAAAAAACATCGCTTTAACGGCAGACGCTTTACGATGTTGAGAAAATGCTGCGGAGGAATTTGCCTCTTTAAGACCAACTGGCGGCTGGTGCTCCTTGTGTGTGTGTGTGTGTGTGTGTGTGTGTGTGTGTGTGTGTGTGTGTGTGTGAATGGGAGAAACAGCAGTTAAGAAACTCTAATTGTAAATGAGAAACTTTGTCTGGTTTAATGTTTGGTTCACTTTAAGTCTTAATCACCTTCAGGCTCCATTCAGAAACCCACTAAGATGTGAAGTAAACACTCCATAAAGAAAGTTCATATTTTCTCATTAAAGGCAGCTCTGACTATCAAAGCAGCAATTCATTATGAATATGAGACGGGACATGATGACACTTTCAGGCGGTCTGTTTTGTTTTTTACAGTGACCGAGATGTGGCTTGTTGACAGTTTTCTGATGCATCTCACACACTGAGGAAGGGTGCTGAGGAAAGTCGGCTTCACATTACTACTGCAACACACTCAGATATTAGGTGCATTAGACTAGACCACACTATTTTGGAAATTATAAGTTCATCAGCTGCCACAAAATGATCATGTATTACAGCCTGAAAAAGTCTGTAAAGATTTGTAAGATGATCCGAACAGTTAGGGTGGTTACTTGTGTAACTTATGTTCTAAACTTATAAATAATACATCTACATTTTGATGTTTTGTGCCGGGATGATTGGCCCAAAAATAATGTAATGCAATGTTCCTTTTCCCTCGCAAAAATTTAGCGTAACTTTGGAGCATTACTTGACCCCCTTTCCAACAAGATAGCATAACACAGTTGGAACAAATGGATGCCTTAGGTCCTCTAGTTTAATATGATACCTGTGTCTTCACTGTAGCTTTAACACTGAGCTGATACAGCAGGTTTCTTACTAAAAAAATACTCTGCCTCACTTCTCACCAGCTCATCATCAGCTCCACCTGTCACACCTGCTGCTCCTTAACTTTTTTTGCCAGACATTCATCAGTAGCCTCTCTGCTCCTTTCATTTTCTTGTTCTCGCTGTACCCTGGCTTTTCTTTTAGGAGCTCCCGATTTTTGGTGAGACATTCTGACTTATGAGTTCTCCGCTGCTGTCAGATGGACTGCACCATTTCACAATACCTGCGGGTATCAGATGGCATGTTGAAATGTGTTGTAATGATAGAAATACAGTTATTTATCATGTAAATACAAATAACTTGCATTGTCAGTGATGTAAGTCAGTAAGTACATTGTTGTACTTGATCCAATTGATCCAACTGAAAGGTCAACCATAGACCTGAAACTGACAGATTTGATACAGGTGTACTGTTGGTGAACTAAACCAGAATGCATTATTTTTTAATTATATTTCCTTAATTCAAAGCAGGAGTGGGAAGATCAATACCTAAATCATTGATTCTAATGATACTAAGTCTTGCTTTGAGTATCTACACTGACGTCACATTCTGGGCACATGACACCTCTTTTCAGTGATCTTCTATCACCATGTTTGTTGGAAGAAGACATTCAATAAACATTTATAATTTACTTTATAAATGCTCTTGTGTTTGAACATGCATGTTATAAGTCACTGACAGTTTAACAGGAAGTAAAAATAAAAGAGTTGATGTTTTGCTAATGGTGGTGAAAATGTATCCAGAAGCATTAATGCTCTGTTCACCTCGTAATCCTGAAATCCTGACACATTGCTGTCCCCTTCATGACGGTACACAACCTTTGATAATAAATCTGTGGTGATGTTGGTGATTCTGGGTCTGTACCACTTGGTGTCTTGATGTCGAGATTCAGTTATAGTTTCAATTACATTCAAGTTATGTGCAATATTGACTTGTAAATGCTTCCAACTAGAGCATGCTGTCTGCTGAAGGTATACTATGCAGGGAAAAAGACTCATAGAAAAGTAGACCTTCTCAAAAATCACCCATGATTCAAGTGTGTGGTGGTGTATTTATCTGCAGAGGCCCTGTCCTCTGCCTGTATTCTCCTGTTTTCTTATTGTTTTTCTGTGTTCAAGATGTTCCTGAGCACTGCGCACAGATCAGCTTTGGCCTTGAAAAAAAAAAAAAAAAAAAAAAAAGGTAGTAACCAGATACCAGATTTTAAGCAGCACACACCCAAGAGGAAGTTACAAAAATCAGACACATCCCTGAAAAAAATGCAAATACAGCAAACCAGAGTTAATCTGAGGTTGGCTTTTACTTTCACTCTCATTTTTGCTGGCAATGTTTTTTTTTACAGTGACCTACAATTCTTACATAGTGTACATTTAAGTCTGTCAGAAATCCTCTTGTTTAGGAACAAACACCCCAAAACTCTAAGTGTGTTTTCAAGGGAGCATTTTGGTTCAGTGAGAGTGTGTTTTGAAATAGAAATTATAACTAACAGTGCAGACAGTATTCAGTAATGTAAAGAAGTGTTACTCAAGTGTTGCTGAGTTCTTACTATTGAATTAACACAGCAAGAGGGTTCCTCGTTCGAATCCTGGGGTGGGGGAGCCCCCCTGTGTAGAGCCTGCATGGCCTCCCTGTGTCAGCCCTGTCCGGGTGCCACAGTGTTTGAAACATAGAGGATGTGCAATGTGCAACAATGATGTCCACCTTAAACCTCCACAAATGTCATGGACATGCAGCCAACTGTGAGAGTGTGACCGCAGATCGGTGTTTGCACAGAATGACAGTTGGATGGGAACAATCTGATTTTCTCTCTTTTAAAGTGTTATACTATAAATATGTGATTATAAATGTGTTAGGATAGTCTGTGTTTAACCCGACATCCTCCTCCCTTCTCCTCAGACCTCCTCTCTTCTTCATCAAAAACCCACTTGTGATGAGATGCCAGCATTCGCTTGTTCCTCTATTTGTACTCGCTGTAAACCCGGGCACTCCGGATAAGTGTCAGCTACATACCACAAACAAACGCTGAAGTGTAGATGCTAATGCTCTCTTTTTTTTTTGGGGTCATTCTCTCCTTCCTCCCTCCAGCCTGTCCAATAATCTCTCCTCCTGTCTCTCCTCCTCCTCCTCCTCCTCCTCCTCTCTCCCTGCTCCTAATCCGCTCCACAGCCGTGAAAACTCTCCATGAGAGAGAGATGACCCGTTCTAATGGGTGGAGGCAACCACCCACACACAGCCGCGGAGGGTCCAGGCAACACACACACACACTCACACTCACACACACCAGACCTCACTAATCTTACTTGGCTTAGTCTTGATTGCTCGAATAAGATGCACCGAGCCGGGAACACGCTACATGATTCAAACCCCCATTATAACCCATTTTGAGGTTGTAGAGACTCGGCCCTGCTTCATCAGCGTGGTCTGCACTTGTGTGGTGGTGAAACAGTTAATTGATTATTGATTAGTCAATTGACAGATCGGTTTTAAGTAAGTTTCCAAGCAAAAAATGCCAAACATAATACAAACAGAATGGCTTTGAATTTTGGACAGAAGACAAACAATTTGAAGACGTTTTTCATTATTTTACAGATGGAACATTATTGCAGATTAATCAATAAGAATAATTGTTTCAACTTTAGTGTGTTAGTCTTTTAGTATTTGATTTTTACAACTTTTAAGTTGATTAACTACAGAAATATAAATGCAGGGTGATGCATGAAAAAGTTTTTGCACATTCTTGATAGATAAAAAACATCCAAACATCTGGAAATAGATGGAGTCTGTTTCATACAGCAGCTATGCTTAAATGTCCCAATACAAGAACATTCAGATCGATCAGGTTTGTGTTCCCTACAGATTACTCATGTCACACAAAGAGCAGATCTCTGAAACATCGTGGCGCATCACAGCAGCTGTTTCGCTGGGCTGAGTGTGTGCAGGTGTTGAGCTCTCAGTGGGATCATTCAGCCATTTTCCTGCTGGTTCCTGTACACTTGTTTATTAGACCGCTTAAAGGACCATACAGCTGGTTCTGAACGTTGTTGGCCAGTTGAGTGCACGTTGCATATGCTTTTACATCCCTGCTGACCATTTACAAAAGCGTGACACAAGTTTTAAAATCCGCTCTTTGCTAAGTCGATAGTTTCGTCTTTTAAGCTACAGTTGGGAAAGGTGGTCCATCATTGTAAAAACACATTTTTAGTGTGTACAGGAAGCTTCAGCATCTCAGGTTGGAGAGCTGGCTGCTGTACAAAAACTTTGTTGATGCAAGCGATCACAAATTCACAGCATTCTTTTCACAGTGCCCATGTTTGGCTAATTTTTCAGCAAGTCACTCTTTTGCTCCTTAAATGTAGAAACAAACAGAAAAAATGAGAAGATGACAAATGTTTGTTGGAATAAATTATCCAGCACAAGCAACTTTCAGGTCTCTGCAAACTGATTTTAGTATTGGATCAAAGTAAAAAAAACCAAACTGACAGTAGCATGAAAATCAACCTGAACAAAACGCTTTAGAAAAACACAGTGGTGGATCTTCCCATAGACAGAGGGGCGGTGCCTAAATTGCCCAGCTCAACCCCGAAACACATGCCCACTAACACTTTTTTGGGGGGGGGCTACGAAAAAAAAATCTCATATTTTGCACATATTTTCTCTTGTTTGTTCAAACAATCAGTACGTTTACATGGACAGTTTAATTCCACTTTTAATCGGAATGAACGGCCATTCCGATTAAAAGTGGTCATGTAAACGGTCATTCCGATTGAAAATTAAATCCGATTAAAGGGGGTGGTTTATTCCGTTTGTCATTCCGAATGAAAGAATTTTGTGTGCATGTATACACTCATTCCTCTTTAAGTTCATTCCAGTCTTTCTTCGCATGCTCGTTTCCTTGCCCTTCTGCTGCGATGACGTATATAGCGCGCATAGCAACGGGCTGCATAGCAACAAGCTGAGCTAGAGCAGTCGGACTCATTGCACTCACCGGTTTCCATTCGCCACAGCACGGTCTTCTGCCTCCCTTCTCCTGCTCAACAGATGAAGCATTAGCAGAACAAGGTTGTTGTCGTACTGCTGCTTTAAGAATATAAGCAAAACACGGCGGAAAAAGGCACTAAGAACGGCGTCGTCAAGCATCTTGTTATCCAGAGTGAGGACTACAGTGTTTTCTTCCGGTAAACGTAAACACGTAACATCCGCTCCGCCCCCTATCCAATCAGAAACCTTCCCTGCCCCAAACCTTGCGTGGACCTGAATAAAGGCGATTGAACTGATCTCACATGTAAACCCTCATTCGGAATTAATATTTCCCATGTAAACTACCTGGAAACACTTTAATTCCGAATGATTTCATTCAGATTCATTTCATTCCGAATGAGAGGCCATCATGTAACCGTAGCCATTATTTAGGTGAGTTTATAGCGGCCACAGTGACCATTGTTGTTGTTACTCCTCAATGGTTCCAGCGCACCTATCAACAACAGCATTAGCTCTACCCGTGGTGCTAACTGGCTAATCAAATCCCCCTGCAGCGCTTATTGGTCGCTTTCTATTTTAACCAAGAAATCACTGTTTCATGCTTCGACACCAGGAGAACCAGTCAGCTAAAACTCAGTGGAGTGGGCAGATTCAAAGGTCTGGACCCAGGCTATGGAAACCCCTGCCAGGACAAGAAATCTTTTTTTGTTAATGCCAAAAGTAACGCCAGATAATTACTACAGTGTTTCCCCTAAATTTTTTCTGCAACAGCTCATGAGTCCTTGAACAAGGTAAGTGTCTATGGTTAGTTCACATGTCTGTAATAACAGCAAGAAAGTTGAATGTCTGTTATCTAAACTCTTAAGGTCAGTTGAACTGGTGACGTGGAGATGACATTGTTGGTAGGCTACTGGTTACAAACAGGCTAGGTAGTGAACAACATGCTAACATGCTGATGGAGTCAGTGTATTCTGTTAAAACAGATAATGCATTTTATTTAAGAGGTGCCTTTCAAAACACCCAAGGTCACCTTACAGAGTATAAAATAACATACAGAACAAGAGCCGTGAGTTGGGCACACACTGTGATGAAAACAGTAGCTATGTTTCCATCCAAAAATGATTCAAATCATTGGGAAATGTGCATTAAAAGAAATACAAATCCTGTGTGTTTCCATTAAATGTACGGACTTTGGTGAAAACTATGAACTCGTGCGAGTTTTCCGCAGAACTGGAAACAACACAAGTCTCGCATTCTTCTTCTTCTACGTTTTCTGATGGTTGGCAACCAGCTTGTAAATGCATTACCACCTTCCCGACCCGGAGTGTGGATATCACCATGGAGAGGTGCGCTACGTCAGACTTAATTTGAATATAACTGTTTCCATCCTCCGTTTTGCGAATCAACATTTTTTCGGATCAACTAAAACCCGGCTAAAGCAAGCGTATTTTAGTTTGTGCGAATCAGGCGATTTTAATTCAAATTTTGGCGTTTCCATCATAATTTTCCGATGCGATACTTCTAGATGCGCATCTAAACAGGCTGATGGAAACATGGCTAGTAAGATTGTCAAATCGTGGGGGGGTACAAAGGGTACAGTCAGGGTTAAAGTGCATAAGTCAGCTTGAACAGGTGAGTTTTGAGATGGGATTTGAAGGATGTTATGCTGTGAGCGATGCTGTTTGGCCATTACTGTTCTGTGTCAATGAAAACTCAACTTCTGGCATTTGCAATTGGTGTTCTTCATCCTTGGAAGAAGGACATAACAGGAGTAACAGGCGAACTACAAAAGTGATATCTTCTTTTCTAAATGAGTGCTGTGCAGTGGGTCTAATTTATGCCAGTGTGTAGAGTGGTTTGTGTGAATTTGGAAAAGTAACTGATAAATATTTGGAGAAGTCGGTTAACTGTTAAATATTGTAAGAAATTATAAAGTGTTAAAATTGAGAACAGAATTTTGTCTGGCAGCAGGTGGCAGAACGGATGTTTAGTTGGGTTCCCCCTCCCTCCACCCGCTCCTCCGCCAGGCCGAAGCAGTCAACCTCAGGGAAACACTGACACTGCTGACTGAGACTAATCTGATACGAGAGGATCAGTCTTCTCAACAATGTGTCCTATGTTGTGAAACTGAGTCTGTGCATATGAGATGATTGAGATTATACATTTATTACAGTGATCTTAGAAGACAGTACAAGTCACATATTTAATCTCTCTGTGTGTGCATGTTTAACCTTGTGCTGCCACAGCTTTATGTTAATCCAACGACAGTCAATTCTTCAGACTTGCTTATTCAGACATGTTAAACTGCCGTCAGATTAACGTAACGACGGGAGTGCGTGAAAGGAGCTACATTTTACATCTGACTGCAGTTAATTTCGGTTGGTGTTTAATTGCTTATAAATTAAGTTTTTCAGAAATAAGAGAGAAATAATGAGCTGTTTTCTCATGAATAACTTATATAGGCTCAGTTTTTAATGGTATGGTCCTTTACGACCAAGCGCTGATGATTAAAGTCCCCCAAAAACACACGACAATTTGTTTTTGTTGGACAAATATGCCCGGGAACATTCACCCTGGGATGCCCTGATACACGCCCTGCAAAACACACACACACGCACACACACACACACACACGCTGGTTAGTGACAGCCAGGCTAGCCACATAGCCATGCTACAGTAGCATTTCCTCCTCTGGTCTGGTCCTGCTTCAACAGATGGCCTGACAGGTCCCTGGACAGGCCTGCAAGGTGGAGGGAGGAGGGGGGTCGTATGGGAGGATGGGGGAGTTAAAGGGGGACGGAGGGAGGTTGCGGGGGGTTGGCACCCTCTTAGGAGGACTAAGGGGGGTTGTGTGGTGGGTGAGGGAGGGAGGAGACATATGTCCACAGCCCTGGCCCCTGCCGACGGGCTGTCTCTGCTGGCTGCCTGGTTGCTGGCTCGCTGTCTCACACACACACAATAACTTGTTATTGTCACTTACAGGAACACTGCATTATAAACCACACCAAATCTTAACCTTAAATTTAACAGTTTACCCACTTGTGTCCCCACAAGGACGGTGAGTCCTCACGACTCTCTGAAAACGTCTCAGTCCCCGCAATGTCATGAAAATAAGCATACACACTGAGCGATACACAAACTTACTCCACTAAGGCTGGCAGATTGCTGCAGCACAGCTCCTCTCCATCTGCACCTAAAAGACCCACGCGCCCCGACAATGAGGTGACCATGTCACTGCCTGAGCCGAAGCAGAGGGACGGAGAGAGAGAGAGAGAGAGCCGGAGACAGAGAGAGATGCAGGGAGAGAGGAGAGGGAGGGGACGAGGGAGGGACACATTAACAAGCTATAATCTCAACTGCCTTATCCATAATGCATTGTGTGGGCCAATTTACATGGTGCTGGTCCCTCTGGGAGAAAGGAGATCATCCATCACATTACTTTATTAGGTCCCTCACACTCTCTCACAGATGTACACATACACGCACACGCCCACGTACACACTCACACACAGGCACACACACATCATTATTTGTCTCTGCCTGTCCTCCTCTCTCTCCCTCTGTTTTGTGGGCCTGTTTTGTCATGGTTGTTGTTTCAAACTGCTGCTGCCTCTATAAAACAACTCCATGCCGGGTCGTGTTGTGCAGACTGTGACAAGGAGGGAGGGTTTTTTTCTTTAAAAAAAAATAAAATAAAAAAATACAGCAGCAGTTTGTTTTAAAAATCGCGACAGCCTCCGGTTTCAGGGTGAGTCATGGAGTCGGAGGATTTAGGTAAACGTCGGAAATCTGATGCCGAGCTTTGTTTTCAGGAAGGAAACTTTCTTGGGGTTTGAATAAATAAATCTCACAACTGTAAATCCACAAAGTATCATTAATCCCTGATTGTTTGTCCTCAGATTTACATAAAATGAGCCACTTTTTAAGGGAGATTTAAGACAAACATTTTGGAACAGCAGCATATTTAGGATTGTGTCCATGAATTTTGGTAAACTTTTCCTTCTTTATATTTAAATATGCTCATTTCAGCTCATTATTTGCTGGATAAGGGGAAAAAACTCTTTTTTCTTATGCTTTTTTATTGACATTTGTGATTTTACTCTGTCCAGCTGTACCCTGAAACTCCCTCAGCAACACTGGCAAGCCAACATTTAGGATATATACCGAACTGCAAATATCAAAAGATAAAATAATTCTCTGTGCATGATCAAAATGTTGATTGTTCCTCTATTAAAGCAGTTTCATTCACAAGGGATTTTTTAATGCAGATTCCAGTTAAATTTAATTGAACTGCACTTTTAAAGGACTTCAGTTAAACATCAGTTTCTGAATAATTTAGATCCAGACATCAGCGTTAGAAATTATTATTTAAAATCTGTGCTTTTATTCGTGGTCATTTATGAAGAAAAAAAAGATGCTGATTGTCTTTGTTTTTGCACACTGTTTATTTTTCTACTTCTTTATATAATTATGCAAAATTGCCTATTCATTTTCATCCAGCAGGATGTTTTGTGTTTATCGTGGCATATAGGCTCTGCACAAATACATTTCTATTACAAAGAAAATAAGCTGACTTCATTTCTTTTATTAATTTTATTGAACTACTTATAGTGAAATAACTGCAGGCCTCTGAGAAACTAAATTTAGGCTGGAGAAATTTAAGGGGAGGAATAAAGTCAGTCCAGATGATGAAGATACATTAAAACAAAATGCATTAAATTGTCCATAAAAGCGTCCTGAGCTCAGTTTGTATGTGATGTGCATGTATTGTGTTTGTGTCTAATGACTGGATCGACTCAAGTCGTCCGTGCATGTGTCAGTGGAATTAATTGTTGGCACCTTAGCCGCACACACACACACACACACACACACAGATCCATCATGCTCCGCAGTGAATAAAAAGAGCTGTAATTGCAATCATATATGTGGAGCCTCAGCACCGCGCGCCATACCGTACCATTAGTATCACAAATAAGTAATAATTTGCTAATGACAACATTATGTTGAGTCAGTTTAGGGGCAATTAAAGTGAGTGATATTTACATATGCCCAATGAATCACCGAGCGTGGCAGTTCAGGCGGTCTCTAATGAATATTCATCCAGGCATTTCTCCCCTGCGCGCTGCAGTTTACAAACTGAATTATGGCTGATTTGCCCTTTTAAAAAATGAACATGGGCGCATCTCCCACAAGGAGGCGGCGAACAATAACGTCTGATTATAAAAATGTTTTACTGCTAAACTGCCGGTGAGGAGACGGCGGCAGCGTGGTTAAAGACTCACTTGGAGGGGTGCAGAGGAGGGAGAGCCCACCTAAAATCAATCCGATTTAGTCTCGGCCTGTCCACCTTTTTAGACTCACATAAATATTTACAGTGCGCATTCAAAGTGCGCGATACATCACGAGCCTCAACATGTAATTGATTTGTTTTTACAGGCGGTAGTTTGTCTTCAGATTATCCCAAGTGGAGGTCACGGTTCACACCAACCTTTTAGGTTTGATTTCCATTAGAGAAGCGGCCGGCTCTGTGAGCGCAGCCCGGCTGCCTCACCATCCACCACCGCTGCCGGTGATTTCTCCGTAATTGCCCCCGGTGTGTGTCGGGTGGGTGCTGACCTCTCAGGTGCAGGATCAACAGGCGACATCAGTTTGCATTCACGGGGCGCTTAACAAGATGGGCCGCACGTTTGTCATGCAAATAAGCGGCTCTCTAGCAGGTGTCAACACGGCACACGCGCGCAGTGCGTGCACGCGCACACATGTAGCCCATGCAGCATCTTTAAACAGGACTGCAGTCATTATCAAATTGACAAACCTGCACCTCACAGTAATCAGTGATGTAAAACAAATATCCACAAAGAATAAACAGAGAGTTAAAAATGCTTCAGACTGCTTTAAAAATGTGACTTTAGGTGGATTTCCTTCTCCTACAGACCTATGCAAATCATTTATACCTCATATTGTCACACTAAATCCATAATAAGATACGGTTTATATGTCTACAATATTAGATTAATGTGCCACCTAATTGATTCCTTTGTAATTCATCTCAGTTTGTGCATATAAACTTTTAAAATGTGTATATCCCGCTGAGACCTGAACTTTTGTTTGGTATGCATTTTTAATTTCTCCTAGCTATATGAGAACAGTAGGACCCAATAAGTATAAAAAACTAAACATTATCAATGACAATAAAGTCCCAATGTCCTCAAAAAGCACTTCCTAATTAACAGCGTCTTATCTTGTGACTCTAAAATTGCTCAAATGTGTTGCCATATTGAACTATAAACATAATTAATGATAAATAAACAAGTTTCAATCATAAAATGTGATCGGGTGTCACTTTTGTGTCGGGATTAGCTGCAGACTGACTTAGCAGAGATGGCTGCCATCTTGTTTTTACATGGATTAGTGTATTGTGCTCTTACTACCACTAGATGGAGCAAAGAAGTGTCCACAAACGAAGACAACAGGTCTAAGTAAAGTAGAATGAAGTATAAGGTCAAGCAAACCCAAAATGTGATGTCCTCATACGAGGGTACAGGGTCTCAGGAAACTTTGATCAAGCATGCAATTTTTGTTTTTCTCTTATTATTTTTTTATTTAATAGGGGAGATGTTTCTTTATAAGCAATTTTGGCTTCTAACCTGCACAATTTCACAACTTTATAAATCTTTACTGTCTTTTTTCATACACAGGTATGTACAAATAAACTGAATTAAATCATCATATGGACAAATATGTAAGATATGTTTTCCTTTTTAAATTATGTCTCTGACTCTTGTTAGTCATTTTGGACAGTATCTATGATGATTTTAAATACACAAGCCATGAGCGATGAGCAAATCATCCATTTTTGTTTTTGTTTTAAACAAATACAAGCAGATGACACAGTTAATAAATATCAGGCCATATTTTATTAACTCTTAATATTGCACCTCTATCCTGAAAATAATATTCCTCACAAGCTTTTTAAAGTGCTGAAATGCCTCATGACACATTTGTTGAATTTAAGGGATTATTCAGGTGTTGTCTTCAAAAACAACAAGGCAAAAAAACAGCAACACATTTTTCCCTAATGCTGTCCCTCAGTTCAGTCCTCTCTCAGCATGGTTTGCTGCTCCCCATTTGACTAAAATGTATCTGCTGCCATCTTGTGGTAAAAATGTAAGCAAACATGCATTTCACATTTATTTGGAAAACCCCTCCTGTCACACGCAAAATGATTCATGATTCACTGATCCCAGAGGAGAAGGTCTCTGCTGCTTTTTACACAGGGCCCAGGGGTCAGAGGTCAGCTGTAGAAATGTCAAAATAGAGCTGGGGAGGAATTCAAGTCCCAATCAGCTCATTGTCCTCCCTCTGGTTATGACATTTAGGCTCACAAGAAAATACAAACACATGACAAGTGACTCATCACGAAAAGCTGAAAATACTACAGAGCTTATGTGAGACTGTACTTCATGGTGGAAACTCACATTTTCTATCTTTGTGATACAGAGAAAAAATAAGGCGATCAAGAAGAATAAAATGCTCAGCTGGGTGACAGAGCCACCCAATCACCAGTTTCTATTCATTTTGGGGACAACTCCATCAGTTTAGGACAGACAGCATGAAGAAACAGGGATGTGTCAGCTGGAGGGGGTTGGCGGGTTGCTCTAGTCCCTCAGAGGGTCTCTCATTAGTTGACATTTTCTGTTCTAACATGCTGATAAACATCTGCGCAATGTTTTTCAGCCACTTGGGTAAATTATGATTAAAGCCATTACACAAGAAAAATCTGATTTAGTTTCATGTGTCAGCGCAAAAATGGGTGTTTACTTTGGAGTTATCCAAAGTCAACGCATTTAATTTCCTTCTTGTTTTCAATCCAAGAAAGTTGGAGAATTTCACCATGAGACTACTTCTTAAGAAATACTGCAGTTTTGCCTGTAAAACAGGCTTAAAAATACTTATGTAAAGAGTTTTCAGTCCATTTTCTCACACTTTTGCTTGGCACTGCATGTGTGAGTGGATTTGTTTTTCTTTCTTCCCAAATATGAGCTTGTAGAGACTCACTGATGCAGGGGTGTCAAACTCATTTTAGTTCACAGGCCACATACAGTCCGATTTGAACGCAGGTTGGCCGCACTAGTAAAACCATTGCGTAATATCTAATAAATAACAAACACCTCCAAATTTTTCCCTTTTTTGTTTAAAGAAGTACATTTTAAAAACACTAATCTGTTTACCAAACAGATGACAAACAGCACGTGATGTCTCCAAAAGAATAAATGGAATTGAACAATATTTCTGTCATTACATGTGCATTTTTCTGTACATTTCCACTCCTCTGTAATAGTCTTGACATCACCAAACCAAAATAAAGTGAAAGAAAAGGACTGTTCTGGTGGAAAAGCCTCTGAAGCAGCATTTTACATGAAGAAAGCTACTCAATGTTTAACTTGCTCCTGAAACCTGGCACCTCTCAGCCTTCACAAGTGCCTCACAATTAGGTGTGCAAGGTCACTCAGTGGGTCAGATTGGACCCTTTGGCAGGACGGCTCTGGCCGCCGGGCCGCATGTTTGACACCCCTGCACTAATGAGTCTAACTTAAAACTAATGATCACCATATATCCCCTTTTAAGAGATTATTGTTGTTGTAAATTAGAGGTGAAGGCCTGCAACAAAAAGACGCCATATTCTCACTCCAAACTTTAGAACTCCTGCTGAGTAATAAAGTGATTGTTTGCAGGTCATACACCATGTGAGGGTTATCAGACAACATGCAGAACACCTCCCACCTCTCCTACATAGGAGCATGTTGTTTTGCATCTCTTTGTAAATGTGTTAGGACTTTTGGGGTAATTTGTGTCTCTTTGTGGGTATTTTTGTGTCTATTTATAGTCACTTCGTGTCTCTATGAGGTAATTGCATGTGCTTTTTTGTCATTCTGTGTCTGTGTTTGTTTAGTGTTCTTTGTAGTTGTTGTGTTTCTTTGAGGTAATTTTGTGTCTCTTTTGGTTTTGCCCCTTTTTGTAGTTATTTTCTGTGTCTTTGCAGTTCATTTGCATCTCCTTGTAGTCACCTTGTGTCTCTTTGTAGTGTCACTTTGTGGTTTATCTGTAGTCATTTCAGGCTTGCTGGTCAGTACGTGTTAATTTGAGTGACATTTTGCAGGCAAAGGCAAAGGCCTTTGAGCCTGTGCCCAGTAGGCTTATTCATTAATCCATCCATGCTGAACACTGGATAATCTTCCTCCTGTTGTTCCCTCCTCATAAAGTAACTTGGTATCAGTACACAAAGCTGACATATATGACAGATGTCTCTGGTAATTTAGGCAGGTGAAGGTCAGGGAAGGGCAGCACGCCGTCATTGTCTATGTGTGTCTGAACTGTGTAGGCTTTGATCACTGCTCCCCACTCCAGCACAGAGCTGTGGATGATTCCCAGTCTGGCCTGTTCATGATAAGCTGCTCCCAGCTCTCGGCCCAGGTAGATGTCTTGGATCTGGGGTGAGGACAAAGTCAAGGAATCCCTCTTTATGTCTGCAATCACGTCCAGATTTGTGTCTCTATCCCTGTTGTATCTATTTGTGTCTAAATGAGCACCGTTATCTATGTCTTGGTCACTGTTTGAGTCTGTGTTCTTGGCTCTGTTTGCATCTGGACAGTGGTGAACTGGCCTCTGGTCCAGGTTCATCACCGTCAGCCTCTCCAGGTGCTGCACAGCAAAATGTCCCTCCTTGAAATTAGGTGTCTCTTTGGATCCTCCAGCGCCACAATGGATCAGTGTGAGGTGCCTCACCTCTGAGTTGTTCAGCAGACGTGCCGTGTTTAATGGTGACGTGAACCAAACAGTTAAACGTCTCATCCGGAAAACGGGAGACGAGTGCGACTGGGGGCGGTGCAGCGTGGAAAGCTGGATGTCCTTGCATTTGCAGTCTGCAAGTGATGAGATGCTGCAGGGCTGCGGGTCCTGGCTGCAGGAGTAGTATAAAAAGCTGTTGTGGGTCACATACGCCAGGCGCAGGTCAGAGCGCTGCAGAGCCACCGACACACACAGCAGCACGCAGAGGAGAGGGCTGGGAGGGCTGATGGCAGGCATCACTGCTGGAGGAGAGTCTCAGGAAGCATATTGATTGGTGTTCATGTGTGGATGTGTGTGTTCAGGTACGTAGACCTGAGCCTGTAGAAAAGAAAAGCACATATTCAGCATGAGGAAATAAGTAAAGACAAACACACACTCTACATCTGTGATCAAACCCTTAAACTCAGGGATACAAACCAACTTTCAGCACACTTCATTCATTTTATATAAAGTTTGGCCTGTGTGCAAAGGCAACCAGTGGTGGAGGAAATGCTCAGACCCCTTCCCTGGTCACATTAAGATTACTTTTGTGGTTGCGAATTCTGATTAATGAGCAATGTCCCATATAAATGAATAGAATGGTATAAATAAGTAACATTTGAATGTAGCTGCTGTCAGAGATGAAACTGATCTTACTCTCTTTATATCCAGCTGTGTAGTTCAATCTACTAACTATACATAGCATTTTATTAAATGAAAATATGTTTCACATGTCAGCATTGCACTCCTGTAACACTGTTGTACTCACAGTTCAAAAGGAAGGATCAGTATAGATGCAGCAGAACCAGAGATATCGCTTTTTTTATTCCATGCACTCTTTTCCTTGTCTAAACCTGGTGCCTACATTACCCGCAATGCAACTTGACCACCAACAGTTCAGTCAGAGATTCAGGTGCATTCACACCAAATCTGGCGTTGCAGCCATTAGCCACAGGGTTGTGCTGCGGTGAGGGAGGGTCACTTCAATGCCCCATTTGTGGGGGAGTGCAGGGTTGAGAGGAAGCCAATCTCTCCATCTCAGCAGCTGAGTATTTGTCTTCCATGAGTTTGTTTTTGTTGGCTTAAAGATCTGTAGAATCCCTTTTGATTATTGTAACTGTATTATCTTTACTGCCACAAAAGACACACATGGAAACAAAGCGAGCGCTCTCCTTTGTAAGATAGTAGACTGCACACAAGCTGTTGATACGCATTTCCTTTCCTCACTATGATATTTAACAACAGAAGAACACTGTATAACTTGTTCCCATTGACTGCAGGGGTCACTGTATAACTTGTTCCCATTGACTGCAGGGGTCTTTCTGATCTCATCGGCAGTTACGTGATGAGCCGTCACAGTGTGTTGTCGGGTTGTGTTTCAATAAAAGTTGAATCTGATTCCCATCCTCCCTGCGGCCCCACCACCACAGCCTAGACGCACTACCCACATTCGGATGAATGGGAGGAGCTGCGTCTTTGCGGCAACGCCAGGTTTGGTGTTAATACAGCTTTATGGTAGTAACAGCCAAAGGCAACACATTCTCACTCCGACCTCGTCACGTATCGACATTTAAAACGCCATGAAAGGTGCCCTGGCGCATTTGTTGTTGAAGTCCTAGGATGCCGTGTCAAGTTCTGCCTGTTACATGCATAGTCTTCTTTCAAAATACACTTCTGTTTTTACACAAAATTTAACGTTTGCATACAGTCTCCTTAAAAATAAAGGCACTACGTCGGGTTTAGGAGAACGAACAGAGTTTGGCTTTATAATCTTTAGGGACGCGAATGCTGCTCTCCCCGGTGAAGATCGACGTTTGTTGGACCCATCCACCACTCCTCCAATCCACCCTACTTGGACTTTCGCCACCTTTACTTTCGTTCTTGTTCCGCTGTGTTTCCCCCTGACACCGCCGTTAAACTATAAAACCAACCTCCCACGGATCATGCTGAAGTTAAAAGACGGCTTTTTTCATCAGTATCTGACGCGGAAAGTCACTACCCAATACCCGATTTCGACAACTTTCGAGTGAGACCAGGTTGCTAATGTAGCCTTGAGCTGCTAGCCACAAGCAGAGATGAGGAGCAGGCTACAGAGGTCTGGTTACGTCTTTCTGACCCCACACCTCCAAACTTCTTTTTTATTCTCAAACTTTTAGTCTTCAGCCCCAACCAATGCTGACTCAAGTGACATCACTTGCGGCAACTTGGCTTCGCTTAGCTCCCTCTCGAGCCATTAAAGGCCTTACATGACCTTTTCACACATGCAGTAGTGCTCCACAACACCTGTAAACACACTCTTCTTCGAGTAAGAGATCTGATTATTTCTCCTTTTACTGTTCGCTGCATTCCAGGGGTGACTTTATGTTGTAATTGTCCTCAGTTGTTATGTAATTGTCCTCTTCATCATGTCTCTGCGTAATGATTTACAAGAACCCCCGAGGAGCAGGTGTGAACTTGCTCCACTTTGCTGTGGGTTGTTGCTCATCATAATAAAATCAACTTGCACTAGATAATATCAGTGACATTTTTGTGGCAAAAGTCCAACTGACAGCATCCCCGAATGAAATGTTTATATAAAAATAAAATGCTTGGGTCGTGTAAACAGACCCAGCCCTCTTTCAGCGTGGGTCAACTTTCGTACGGGAGATTCTCGTAACTGGATATTTGAGTAAAACGCTCCGAGGTCGCTCCCCTGTGTGTCTCTCAGCCATTAAGTATTGTCTTACCAAGACGTGAAGAGAGGGGATGTGGACATACCAACAGCTGGTTTGGATCAGAACTCTGCCACACACACACACACACACACACACACACACACACACACACATGCACGCACACACACAAGAAACAGTCTATGATGGGTGTGATCTTCCTGTACTACAGTTAAGGATACAATGTTTGGCACTGGGAGCCCACATTGAATTTCACACACACACACACACACACACACACACATGCACACACACACACACACATGCACACACACATGCACGCACACACACAAGAAACAGTCTATGATGGGTGTGATCTTCCTGTACTACAGTTAAGGATACAATGTTTGGCACTGGGAGCCCACATTGAATTTCACACACACACACACACACACACACACACACACATGCACACACACACACTTAGAAAATTATAACTGTGGAGATTGCTTTGAGATTCCAGGGAAAACATTGTTTTGAAATCTTGGCTTTTACAAAAGGTCTGGGTAGATTTTCTGGTTTGGCAACAACGTCGGGGCAGGAACAAGAGCGTTGACCACTGCATTCTTCCCCTGGCCTCATGTGACATTAAACATAAGTGAACTATCATCTACAGTATATTTAACATCCAGTCTCACTCCTTTTATTTTGCCTTAAAGCTGAAAGCTTATTCCACATTGTCTGACAGCATCAGAGGTATTATGCGTGTGTTTGTTTCAGCTCATCATTAAAGCTCTAGCATGTTTACCCTGGGAGAAATATTATTCAAACCATTCGATGAAATGGAAATATTGTTGATGGCTTGTGCATCATTTATACACGAAATTCGCCCTGATGTATTTGGAAACTTGGGGCCTCCAATTTCAAACAGCTTTGTGGGTTTGAACATTGTTTGGCTGCACAGCATGAGTTTATACTCACTGACACACCAGCAGGTCAGTGAAGTTCAAAGGGGCGTTTAGGGTTCTTCACTTCACTGAGTTTGCTTGCTTGCTAATGAAAATATCTCACAGTAGGTCTGAAGAAATGTTTTTAATGATGAAATAGCAGCTATTAAACACAGAATACTGGATTACAGCGGGGTTATGTGCAGGACTTATGACTTATTTTATGTGCAATAATGTGCATGAGCACTTTTTTAATCCTGTTTTAACAGCATACATTGGCAACGAGTGTATGTAGTGTATGTACAAATGTGTATAATGTTTATTTTCATCACTATTTTATGACTTTTGTATTACTTATTTTTAGATATGAGCCTGGTCCTTGAGTACACCTGAATTTTGTTATATGTTTGTACAGTGACAACAAAGAAATCTGAATCTGAGAAGGTAGTCAGCTGTGCTTAAATAAGTTAATATGCTATATTTTTTAGTAGTGTTAAGAAATCCCATGGGCGGCATGGTGTTAGCACTCTCGCCTCACAGCAAGAGGGTTGCCGGTTCGATCCCGGGCGTGGGAGCCCTTCTGTGCGGAGTTTGCATGTTCTCCCCGTGTCAGCGTGGGTTCTCTCCGGGCACTCTGGCTTCCTCCCACAGTCCAAAGACATGCAGATTGGGGACTAGGTTAATTGATAACTCTAAATTGTCCATATGTGTGAATGTGAGCGTGAATGGTTGTCTGTCTCTATGTGTCAGCCCTGCGATAGTCTGGCGACCTGTCCAGGGTATACCCTGCCTCTCGCCCGATGTCAGCTGGGATAGGCTCCAGCCCCCCCGTGACCCTCAAGAGGATGAAGCGGTTAGAAGAAGAAATCCCATGAAGCCCATCAATTATTACAGAAAGGTGGATTATGCTGCAGGAACAGTTTGAGAAGTTTCTAGACTTTTTTTGATGTCTTACATGATCTTGTCTAAAATATGACCACTTGTTTGTTTTAACAAGCAGAAAGTATGACCCATAATTATGTTTTGTGTCAGGTGGCAAAATCTAGAGGCCGCAGTAATCATTACGAGAGCAAAGAAGGAAGTAAGGTGACCTTGTGTAAAGAGCAAGAAAGTCCCCTTAACAACTTCTCATTCAAGGGATGTTGGGAATAGAATGATTTTATGTGTTTTACTATCAGTTGTGTTTCACTATATAAGTTTTAGATGTGTGAACAATGAGAATACTGAGATGATTTCAGCTAATCTGAATGTGTTTGCTTTGCAGAAGTGGAGAAGTACAGGAGAGGAAGAGACATGAAGTCTGAGGAGCACATATCGCAATGCTTAGATAATTAGTTTCATATATGGTAGTAAGAATAGAAAGTGATGTACAGATAGTAAGGTACAGCACGTGTAGGGAGTTGTGTTGTTCTCTTGTCTTTCTAAACAGGAGCCACGCCCCCACTGTCAGCGGGAAGGAGTCAGATTAACACGAGGCAGGGGCGTGGTGTGGTGAAGGAGGAAGTGGAACTGCCAATGAGAAGAGGACAACGCCTTGCGTGCACAATGACACTCTGTTACGCTCAAATATACTGGGTCAGGGAAAGGACAGGAGGTCAGACTTCGTGAACTGACACACCTTTGTTGTTCGTCAGGGACGTGAAGTTGAGACCCAGAGCTCTGTAATTTTATTCCTTTACTGCTTAATAAACTACATTAACTGAGACCGAATATCTATTGCTTCATTAAAGAACACGCAGGACTGAGCTCACACATAGCACATTGGAGAGTAGGATGAGCCCCAAGTCCATCAGGGACTAGTGCTGATGTCTGGTGTTAAAGTCAATGTAAGGAGCATGTTGACGTGTGTCATGTGATATACATTTCATTACCATAGTAACAAACGTATATTTTAAGCCAAACCATGTTCTTTCTTCTGAACCATGTAGTTTTGGTGCAGCTGCGACTGTTCTACAACATCAACCACATGTTTAAAACAACCATTAACCATCATATACAAAGTATTCTGTTGTCCACTTGTGGGTGCGCTAATTTAGGAAGGGCCGCTGTGGGTTGGGGCAGCTCAGACCATAGGGTCTTTGCTTGGGAACTGGAGGGTCGCCGGTTCCGGTCCCTGTCCAGACCAAATATGGAGCATGGACTGGTAGCTGGAAAGGCGCCAGTTCACCTTCTGGGCACTGCTGAGTTGCACTTGAGCAAGCACCAAAGACCCGACTGCTTGGAGTGACTGTCCATGGGCAGCCCTCTCACTCTGACATCTCTCCATTTAATGTATATATAGGTCCTGTTTGTGCATGTGTGTGTATTTCCAGCCTGTGTGTATATGACAACAAAGTGAAAAAAAATGAATTTGAACTTTGGGATTAATGAAGTATCCTCTTCTATTCAGAGGTAGAAACATGGTCGTATGGGTTGGCACGCTGCTCTCATTTAAGGTTCATACGTATGCCTACAAAAAGTAATGCACCATTTATAATGAGCTGGTAACGCGTGTATACACGTAATTGGGAAGGCTGCAATCAAGTGCCCAATGCCATAATGAGAGTAAAGATGGAAAGTCTGCCTGAAGAGGCAGGTTGGGGTGGAGGATGGGTCAAACAAACACAGGACTGTCCTCCAGGAAACTGGTGTTCAAGACTATAGCCCCTTTTACACTGCCAGATTTTCTGCGAATGTTGGGCCGTTTTGCTGGCAAGCTGCGAGCGTTTAGACACACAGAGCCGGATTGCCGAGTTGACCCGAGGTGCCCAATTTTCCGCCTTGTAAAAAGAACGAGGCGGCCTTCAGCTCTTCTCTTTGTTTTTTTCCTACAGATTAAATATCACACGTTGTTAGTGAGCTTTAAAGGCACTGGAAGGGTGTTTTTGTCATCTTCAGACAGAGCCAGGCCAGCTGTTCCCCCTGATTCCAGTCTGTGTGTTAAGTTAAGCTAATCGCAACGTGGGTAGTTTATTACTGGTACAGACCTGAGAGTGATATCTCTTTTCATCTACTCAGCAAGAAAGCAAAGAAGTGCATTTTCCCCAAACTATTGCTTCCCTTGTACAACAAGTCCTCCAACAACAAACTACATTGTTTGTCCGTGTCCTCTGGAACGACACATTCTGCCAGTGTTGGAAAAATAATATGTTCTGGGTTTGGGTTTGGTTAATGTTAGACAAAGAATATGTTTGGGTTGAAATTACTACTTTGTTATGGTCAGGAGACCTTTGTCAGCATGGTTGCAATTACACACTCATGGTTAAGGTCAAGGAGCGGTCGTGGTCACAGTTTTCAAAACAGCTCTCACTCATGGTCCTCCTTTGCTCCTGTCAAATTACAGCAGCTGCGAGAGAGCTCTGTCTTTTCAGCAGAAACACATGTTGTTTTTCAGAAAATGAAAGGACTGATGCTGTTCTTTGTGAGAGGAAAGTCTCAACAAGGACTGTGTCTTCATATTAAAGGGATATTCCACTGAAAAATTATCTTTCTGCCTGAAAGGTGGCTCTTTAAAGTCTGTGACTTGCTTGTGAGTTGCATTTGAGTCCAATGATGAAGGCAAAATACGACAAGTCCTCCAACCCCAATGTATCCCCAGACTATAGTTCATATGATATAATGCCCCATGAATGACTTCATCACATTAAGTTAAAGTTATGTACGTTAGGTTAAGGAGAAAAAACATTGTGACAATGTACCTTAAAATAACTATATATAATAAAGTAATAAAGTCTGTATGAACAAAAGTCGGCAGGTGGCATTTCGCTGCACTCCCTGATTTTGTTTTTATACTGCCAATGCTGAAAGAAGACTGATTGGGCTTTCCTGCAAATTTGCACAATTCCTATTTAATAAGGCCTTAGTCTATGTGTAACAGATATACTGTAGCTCAGATTGGAGTAGAGCAGACATACAGCTGTCTTTTTGAGGTGATAGCCAACTTACTAATGGTGCAAACTATAAACTGACATTAACTAGCATAAGCCATCATGTTCCAAAGAGACACACTACAGACAATAACAAAAAAATGACATTTGCCTTACAAAACAGAAAACAGCAAACTGCACACTACTCGGTCCAGCCTGATGGGAATGTGGGCGTTACTACAATATGTTAATCATGGTCTCCTCATACTCAGTCAAACTATTCTTGGCAGATGCACTCGACCCTACAGAACACATTATTCTTGACATTGCAGCAGCTGATGTAAGAGGGAGGACATGAAGCAAAAGAACAAAGAATCCAAGATGAAGTTTGACTAGTTTTCTTTTTTTAAACAGCTATCAATGATGAAAATGATGGTTTCTTGTTATGCCAACTAATGCTGAGAGCAGAGGGCAGACAGGTAGATGTAACCAGCCTTAAAACACAGTGAATGACAACATAATGTACAACAGACTGGTCTTACTGTCACGACCAAATTGCTCAGCCAAGCCTGCAGTAGATGTATGAAAGTGGAGATTCAGAGTGCAACTGTTTGCTTTTTACTCTGAACTCCACACCTCCTTATGTCAAGAGTACATTCTTTCTGTGTCCTCGCTGTAAAGCCTTTCCGCCCACTTAGATAAAAATGAATGAGCATTTGACCACATTTCTGGCTTAGCTATGAATCACTGCCTTGGAACTGGGGTGACTCAAACCTCAAACATCAGGCTAAATAATCATTTCTGTGGATCAGGGGTGAAGTTTGTAGTCTTTAAACCGCCACTGTCTCATTTATCTTCATGACAAAACACATCAGAAGATGACAAGTGACACCTAACAGTGAAATAAGTGTCAGCTGTCAATCCAGTATCAGAAGCAGTTGCAGTGTTAAACATGCAACGCATTTCACAGTTTTCCATCGGAATGGATTTGCGAGAATGTTTCTATTACATAACACAGACACAGGAATGCACAAGCTATGCAATGTAACATGAGAATATACAGCAAAGCTTGGCTTTCTGCTCTTCTTACGGACTGACTGCAGAACACAAACTTTTAACAGCTGTTAAAGCTCACTAAAAGTCCATCAGTGCTAGTTTACGGATAGTTAGTGTCCCAGGTTTCTGGTGTTAAACTTACCTCACGTTGCTGCTGAAGAGCTGATATGTGAATGCGTCAGTCTGAGGCTGGGATGGGGAAGAAAAATCACACATCCAGCTGACGTCAGGATGGGGGAAGTATCCCACAGAGGAAGCTGTAACTCATATAAAGTGCAGACTGAGTTCAACCCTCAAGTACTGCAGACACACATAGGCTGTTTGTTCTGAGCAGACTTGAACCAAAGAGACCCCTACCAATTTTTAAAAGGCATTTCATTTGTCATACAATAACTTGCACGTGTTTAGTTTGGTCAGCTGTTGGTTTTATACCTCTTACGCAAAAGGAAATGCCACAGACTTTTGCTTCTGTTTTCTCCGGTTGTGTAGCACCAATCAAAAGTATTTGCGTCTCTCTACTGCACAGACGGACCCATTCTATGACAAGACCATCATCCCTGCAGTAAAATACTTGTTTAACACTTTTAAACATTTGTAGGAGTCTTAACTGTTGATGTTTTATCAACTTTTAATACTTTTAAAGACACTATAGACACCCTGTAATAACATTCCCATCAGTTCAGAGATAGAAGTTTTTGTCAGAGGGTCCTCTTTATAGTTATTCATACAGGTGTGTTCATACTTACATCCTAAACCATACTGCCATTTTGAAATTTGCATTTTTAAGACACTTTGTTGTATGTGTAAAAGTCTAATTTATAACTGCAGATAATGTCTTTCTAATGATTTATCTACCAAGTTAAAATATTAGTCTATCAATTTACTATTAGAAAGAATGAATATATTTCACAACAGGAAATAAGGAGGTATTTGCAGTAGAAGAAAATCGGTATTTTCCCAGTAACACATAAACGCAAGCCAATTTTGATGCGTTCAAGTGCTGTGGGAAATCTTACAATTAGAACATAAAGTAGCCGAATCAACAATTCAGAATTAAATAGCTTTACTCTCTTAGGCTGTATGTCACGAATACAGAGATATAAAATCATTGTGGTGTCAAATCATCGTTATGCCACTGTATTTCTCAAATTCATCAACAACAAAATTGGCATCCGACGCATTTGGGAGGGTAAATTTACGAGGTATGTGAATGCAGCATAAGGGAAGGTCGCATCCGCTTGTGGATCTCCAACAGGGCTCACTCTGCGCGTGAGGTGAAACCTAGCACATTTCGGGAGACGAGCCGTTGCCCAGCCAGTTTGCGCAGCTCCTCAATGAAATGTCAGACTAGTTAGTGTCTCCTTTTGTTACAGACTTTAACAGAAAGAAAACAAGGAGCCCTGGGTCGCCGATTCAGCATGGATTTGTCGACATTTCATCCCGTTTTCCTGATTCTCGCCTTGTTAAAAGCTGCGGAGGCCCACGGTGAGTACAAGCTTACATAGGTGCAGTAGCTAGCTTAAATCTGTGCTAAAAATCGTAATGTTAGCCTGGTTCGACACCTATATGGCGCCGAATTAATTAGAATATATTAAATGTCGTAAGAAATGGCGTATTAAATTGAATGTCGGGTTGTATGCGATATGCTGTGACTGTTTTCTAGAAAGAGGTGAAATGGGGACAGACCTCACAGGAAAACACGTTATATTCCCGCTAGCTGATCTGCTGTGGGAGGGTGGGGGTTTTTCTTGTTTCTTATCAACACACGGGCTGATTATTCTGTGTGAGCAGGTCATTTTGAGGTTAAAATGATATGTTTTACTGTATCATTGGCAACACTTTCCCATGGTTTATGTGAATACGCCACAGCTAGACAGAAAGGTATTGTGCAGCTGCTCCTGGTTAGCATTGCACACATCTGTTGTACATCATGAAAACAAATGACAATGAAAGCGTTAATTTGATAAGAGCTGTAGGGATGAGATCACATCTTAGCTGGAATATCTCTTAAAATACTATCCAACCTGTGAATATATGACCCCAGAAATCTCTTCAACATGCCCCCAAATCATACACAACCTGTCAAACATCATAATGATGCGTATGCATCAGTGACTCTTGCAGGCTCACATCCCACTGAGCAAGCAACGTCTGTGGACGTCCAAGTCTAGTTGATATCACGTCTGTGGACATGATATCAACTAGACTTGGACGTCCACAGACGTTGCTTGCTCAACTAACTGTGTGAACAAACGCACTTGAGAGGGTATCTGGGGTAATTTGCCTTCTGTTTTCGGGGTTTATTTCCTCTTTGTAGTTTTCAGTATTACCCAAGCCACTTTGTTTGTGTAATGCATTTCTGCAAAGTTGTATGTATTTCTGCATTTTTTTTCTTCTCCAAACAAGACGTAAGTAAACTCACTGTGTTGCGACACATGCAGGAAACCCTGCAAAAGCCAAACATACATGCAGTTATACTTGGGGAAATGGACACCTGCACACATTCATTTCTTATCAGAAATTGCTCAACATGGGGAGCAGTTGTTTAGTCTTTGGTATTTTGCTTCATTTGACACAAAAGATACACAAAGAAAACCTTAAACGTGGGGGGGCAGGGTGAGCAGCAAATGTCCAGGGTGATTAAAGTTGAAAACAGGATTTGAAACTTGGACTGTTGACGTGACACATAACGCGGCGTTTCACCTTGCGTCAGCTGTATCCCCTCTGATATGATGCTGTTCACAGATCAGGTTGCTGATGGAGATGAGGTGGAAAACTCCAGTAATCATTTTTGGAACGTAACCAATCATCCAGTTAAGAGGCATCAAGTGAAAATGCATCGATCCTCCACAGTCTGTGGGAATTACTGCAGCACACTTGATGTGAAAATGCATTTTGACTGATGCTGTTAGTAGCAGGCAACTCTTAGTACAACTTTTAATGCACCCAGTACATTAGCATGCGGACCACACGGTCAGACTGTGGTCCGCAGTGCAGTGTGAGCACATATGTCCCCACCTTGAAGCACCCCTTGTCATCTTTATAAGCATCTTTAATCATTCAAGTCAACTTTAAAGCAAATTTAACCAAACACCGGCTTATTCCAGCTTGTCAATTGTGAGTTGTTGCGGCTTTTCTTTGTATTAAAAAAAGAAATAATCATTAGTTACAGCCCAAATAAGACTTTATGACAAAGATGATTATGGATCTGTTTAACAATTATCATGTATTTTTTCTTTATATCGAATTGCCTAAATCTCTTTTTGTACCAGGGGAGCCTGGGTACATACAGCACCACAAACGTCCTAGACACTGTTAATATGCAACATGTTAGACAAAGATTTAATGGGCTTACATGAGGTGAGGTAACCAGTGCACTTTGACCCGTTCACCATCGCTGCAGTCAGAGCTCCCCCACACATGAGGTGAAATTTGCGAGGGGAATTGAAATCTTTTCTCAAAGCAGCCACTCAGGAAGCATTTGTAAGCATTTTGCCTGCTTTGAGCTGCTGTTTGTCTCATGTCATGTTGACGACGCATTTGTGATAAATCTGGGCGCGTATTTATTAAGCATTTCAGAGTCACTGAGAGGAATCACGCTGAAAGTTAACATTAAATTTAGAAACACTCCTTGGCCTCCTGCACTTGTTGGATTTATTATTATTATACTGGATGTGTTAAACAGTGGTAACATTTTAAAAGCAGAAAATAGAAATTGGTATTCGCAGATGTGCCATTTAGACTTTAAAATCTAACTGTTGTAACTGAGATTGTAGGACAGGTTAGGACACCCCTGTAGCTCTCTTAAAGTTTTTAAAGTTTCATTTACTAGACATTAGAATGTGTATTGTGGTGGAGGTGTGTGTGTACTGTATCCTGTGGCTGTTGTCAGTCAGAGAGGGGGTCTTGTGGGTATATCTGTGAACCGCTGCTACATGATGGTGTTGTCACTGTGGCTTTCACAGGGTTTAGATGTGTTTATGCAGTGAGGAGTTTTGTTATTCTGTC
Source organism: Epinephelus fuscoguttatus (assembly GCF_011397635.1). NCBI lineage: Eukaryota > Metazoa > Chordata > Actinopteri > Perciformes > Serranidae > Epinephelus > Epinephelus fuscoguttatus. The sequence goes on from NC_064767.1 coordinate 13,923,863, forward strand.
GTACTAAACGACTGAATCGGGACAGTCTCCCATTGTGTTGTGTACAGCCTTGATGTGTGATATCATGCTGCATAGGGGAGACCAAAGCACTAAGATAATTGAACGCATTCCCTTAGGAGCCTTGTACACAGTTATGATGAGTCACTGAATACAGCAGCTAAACAAGTGGGGCTTTCCGACAAAATATACACCGTGTATTTGATTTTGCTTTCATTTATGTCTTGAATAGATGTTCCCATTAGTAGTTCACCACAGTGCTTGTTGTGGGGAGGTTTAGCAAAAGAGTGAGGGCAATTAGGCTAAAAATTGCTGCTTACTGAGCTAACGGACGCCCCAAAACTGACCCTATATTCAGCAAAAAAGTAAATGAGACAGATAGTGTGTGAAACAAATCATGCCCCATCTCCTCTCCGACTACCTCTAATGGCACATGCTAGAATCACACCCCGGTGCGGTCGGCAACAACCACTCAGAGCCGAGGAGTCTCTGACGCAGGTGTCAATCATGTCAATCGCCCTGTGAATTGCGCTCAAACTGTCAAACTAAATTAGAGAGTTGGTTCGGCTGGTGGGCAGTGCTTAAGCTTGCACCCTGTTTAACTGTATCCAACATGGCGGCCGCGTCACAAACTTTTTCAATTGACAGCTAAACAGTACACTAAAATATGTTTCCGAAAACAGTGGAGGCGAGAAGTAGGCAATGCAGTTAAAAAATCGTGATTCATGTTTGATCAGTGCTGCCTAGTTTGACAGTTTGACCACAGCTCACAAGCTGTGATTCACAGCTGCGGTAGAGACTTGTCGGCTCTGATTGGTTGTTTTCGTTCTCATGCAGTAAGGCAACACAAGGCAATAGAGTAGGCAGAGGGGTGTGGGGTTTTTTTGGGTTTTTTTTCACCGATCATTGGTCTAATTTGGTGCTGTGTGTATAAAGTGACAATTTTAGAAAATACGGGGAAAAAAGTTATTTTTTATAAAAGTTACCAACTGTATCTTTAAGGCTGCGTATCAAACATATATACTAAAATTGAATTTGTCCAGAGGTGGATCCCGCTGTCTGTACTTTTTCAGTTCACACCGAAGTAAAAATTAAAGTAGTCAAGTAGAGCTACTGTAATATGATAATCAGTCAGTCGTCGTAATGGATTTGTAATAAAAAATGCTAAACATTACCAAATTTCAGCAGTTCAGTTGTAATGCTGTTTTCTGTTTTTATCATTTTAAATTTGAATTTATTGCTTTAAACAAAACAAGAAGTTTTAAGATGTCAGCTTCGGCTTTAATAAAAGGTGATGGGTATTTAAAGGAGCTATATGTAAGAAATCTAAAGCAAATAGTCATAAAATCATCCTAATATGTCACAGAGGCTAAGGAATAATGTTAATATAACATACTGATCTCACCCACAACAATAGTACAGCCAGAATATTCGCATTTAAAAAAACATTTTTACAGTCCGCAAATCATGTTTGTGTTTTGAATTTGTGTTTTGGCTTGTTGCGCCACCCACCGCTGTCTACCAGTCACGCAGTCAGTAGAGTCTCAGCATCAGTTAACGTTACGACTGAGCTACAGCAGCACGGCAAGCAGCATTAGCAGTGTACCGGTACATAGCATTAGCAGTCTCCTCAGCTGTATCCCGGCAGCAGCGTTAGCAGCAGAGAAGCCGGACTTGCTCGAATGATCTGCTGGAAAACCAAAGATCACGGATGCGGCGATGCGGCCCTGCCACAGCAGCCGCCCGTGGGCACACAAATCAGTCTCCAGCGTGCTGCTGTCCAGCAACCTCGACTCTGTAGGGGAGGGGGGGCGGACACAACTCGCGGCAGTATTTTGAATTTGAGTGCAGTTAACCGTTTTGGCCACATTCTTACATACAGCGCCTTTAAACATTATTTTACAGACCAAAGATCAATCAGGAAAATATTTGTTAGATTGGCTGATGTTAAAACAATTTTTAGTGGCAGCGCGACTGTCCATTACTGAAAGCTGCCATCAAACATGTGTTGTTAGTGCTCTCTTCGATCATAGATTTCCTGATTTAAATTGAATTGTTATCTGTTATAGACTAATTTTATTTATGCAAAGTTTGTGTGCGACTGACTGTGTTCAGACTAGGGCTGAAAGGTTTGGGAAAATAATCTAATTGCGATTTTTTTTTCCCCCAATATTGCAATTGCAATTTAATATGCGATTTTTTAAATTTTTTTATTTATTGTAGCCTCTTTTTTCCCCCCAACAAAATGTAATGAATTTTAATATGACCAACACAATATTAGAGACATTTAGCATAGCCTAGTTTCCCAGAGGCGGGGCCCACACACACACACACACACACACACACACACAGGACATGATAACTTACCAATGGCAAGATGTAATCGATGCCCAACTCTGGAGCCTCATATTTGACGCCTTGTCCGTCGTGATGCAGACATGGAGATCCCACCTGGCCCATCTCTCATGCCGGCCGCAATATTTTCCCCTGTGTGGTCGTCGGGAAGTAGGTAGTTTGTAGGCAGCGAGTGCTGGGACAAGTTTGGAGTATTGCCCTGTGAAGTAGCACCGGTAGCACGGCACGCTCTGCACAACACCTGACGCTGTGCAGTATCTTCTTCTTCTTTAAAACCAAAATATGTCCACACCACTGACGTGCTGATTAAGTCTCAGCTGTGTCAGTTTGTGACTGTTCGTCGAGCCAGAGGCCATTGCGCAACAGGTTAAAGGGCAGCAAGAGAAGTTGATGCAGCCGTATGCTCCACGCTCTCTTGCTCGCGTCACGTGACCATTTTCGTTCAGACAGTTATTATTGAAGGTGAGACACTACAGGTGAAGAGGGTAAAATTTTAGAATGATAGATATGATCATGAAACTTCCTCAGATGATTACTTACAATAGTATGAAAAAAAATGTGTTACAAGTTTTAAAAATTGTAATGTTTAATTATGCAGATTAGGCATTTTTGCTAATTTGCATATATTGTAGGAAGATAAATCTGAACATCTGATAAAGCCAGGTGCAAAATTATTTTTTCATTTTGTTTATATAAGACGAAAAAGAAATTACAGAGGGATTTAAGGATATCTGCTTTTATTACCTAGAAAATCAAAATATACCCTCCATAGCCTTATAAACAAAAAAAAATAAAATGTCACATAAATCAGGCTAGGAATGATTGATTAACAAATCCCTCTGTAAATATCTTCAGAATATAGCTAGGTGTATAACTGGAAAGTTTGGTGTACTTAGGTGCTACAGAGATGTTTGACTTGGAGTATGACAAAAAACTAATTTTGAGAAAAAGGCATTCAGGGGAATTTAATACATTTCTATTGGAAACAATTGCTCTCAAACAGAATAAATGTTCAGGCCCTTAGTAATAATAATAATATAGTATATTTCAAGCTCATGAAAAGTGACCATTTAATAACATGACAGGCATGTAAGGCTTATAACCCAACTAATAAACATATTGGCCTACACTGCACAATGCTAACTGTTTGGTAAATTCGGGAGAAACTTACAGCTACAAGTAGAAAAAATGTAATGAAATAAGCCTCTAAATGTATAATTTGAATGTTTTCTTTATAGCAGTTTGAAAGAATACATATTTAAGGAGTAAACTAGCCCAAAATCTCAAAGTTGACCACTGCTAACCCATGAAAAATCAATGTCTTTGCCTGCCATGTCTCGCCTTAAGATTGTATTAGGAATAATTTGGACACTGTCTGACATAAAAAAAGCAATGATTTGCGAATCTTTTTTGACCCATATTCAGTTGAATACAAGACAAGAGACAAGATATATTAATGTTTGACCTGATAAACTTTTGTAAATATACACAATAATTCTGAATTTGATTCCTGCAAGACGTTTCAAAAAAGTTGGATTTGTTCACAGCAACCAAGTTATTGCTGCACACATACATCGGCTGGTCTGTATCAATATTTAACAAGCAAACAAATAATTATTTGCTGTGTTAGTTTCATAAACGTTATATTCAAATCCAGACAGTGGCTGTGTTACTTGTTAATTCTTTATTTACAGTGCAGTGCCATTGTTAGCCCGCCCAGTCTAACATTTACACACTTCAGTACAATGCAGCCATTATTGATGTTATGAGTTGTTCTTTTCATGCAGTGAAATCAATCTGGCTGAGACACTGCGGTGACAGGAAAGCCATGTGGGTCATGTAGCTCACTGTTCTGTGCATTGATGCATGAATTTAGTTCTTACTTTGTCTTTGATGTTCAGACATTTTCGTCATGTATGCAGATGTTTTGCATTTGTGCAGTTTCCACGTCTTTATCGCTGCGTCCGTCTCCCCTATTTTCTTCCTTTTCACTCCATCTGTAAATGATTTTGACGTCAGTGTCGGTGGCTGCGGTCAAACTGACTTCTCATTCTGACTGCGAGCATCAGGAGAGCTTTAAGGTCAATCAGGGATATAAAAATAATGATTTTAAAAGTACCAAGTAGGATAAGAGCATGAAAATATCAAATGCAAAACAATAAATTTAACAAGGAAAACAGTTAATAAAGGCAAAGAAATCAGAATCAGGAAATTTATGACTCTACTTACAAGGAATTTACTTTGGCTTTTGTTGCATCCATGAAACATCCAGTAAAGTATTGCAACACTCAAGAACTTAAAATAGAAAAATATACAATTAAAAAAATGCAAAGATGATTTACAAAAATGTATATACTCATGCATGCTACCATTTTGCACCTAATTATTTCATTGCATCTTGTTGGACTGACTCACAACAGACTTCCTGTGTAAAACAAACATCTCAGCGCACAGACATGCATGTTTGTGAACTCATTTCTGAAGTCTTTTGTGGCAGCACTTGGAGCATTTTCAGTCATTTTGTGGCAGTGGTACACATATCTCCAGTGACCTCCTTTTAAGTCTGATAGCATCTGCTCTCTCTTCCTGCTTTGGAAAGAGGTTTTATGCTTTGTGTGCACAAATCTGTCAGCCACATCTGCTACTGTTGGTTCTGATGTTTGTCCTCATGAGGTGACATTTAACAAACATGCTCAGTGTTTTGCAAAGGATTTCTACGCCTCCTCAGCTGTGGGGTCGACCTCATTCTCAAAGCTGGCATTTTTGTAATTGCTTGATTGAGATCAGGTCCCCAATTTTAACTTGAAAAAACTGCAAAGGAGCTAATGGACACTATGAATTTAAATAGTGTTTTACTGTACATAAAGTCTGTGCAGATTGCTGTAAATCATAAAGCCAGCACAGATTTTCTCCAGCAGTATCAATTTTTTCTCAGATGGTATTTACAGGGTCAAATTTATTTGATTTTCACAACACTTGAAGTTTAAAATTATATATTTTTCCTTGTCAAACACAAGGTTTTTTTCTGTTTTTAGGTAGTGTGAAAACACACATATATAAAGCTAAAAGAAGATAAAGCAGTGAAGTGAAAACTGAAATGAAATGGTGTGGTTACGTGTGTGCGCCTGGAGCTGCCTTGTGGTGATCACCCTCAGCAACCAACTTTACTGTTGCGGTTATCACTTCTTTTACAGTACATGCTTCAACTTATGATTTCTCTTTCACACCTTTCACGTTCTCAGTTTGTTTATGAGCCTCAGTGTTTCTGTGTGGGCGCGCGTTATCACGTGCATGCACATAAATGTCATTTCACAGAAGAAATGAAAGTGAAATGTACTCTTTTTTTTTCTCGTTATGATTCATAAGGGCTTTTTGAAGGTATGTTTGGTATCTCATCAAAGAAGCTTTATTGAAGCGTTGATAGTGTTCTTGATTGAACTTTAAAATGCCTTAAAGTGCCACATCAATTTTTGGTTCTTGCTTCCTTCCTCCCTTCCTCCCTATCTCGTATGTCTTTTCCTGGAAACAGGCTCAGAGAAAATGTCATCAGTGCAGTAATCTGATAATGAACCGGCCCCAGTCTGAGTAGGTGTCAGCCTGTCACTTTGGCATTTTTTTGGCACTCCAAACTGTAGTATATAAAATGGTAAGAAATCATATTGTTTTGAATTTATTGTGATAATCTCTGAAACAAGACGATGACAGAAGTTGGGGCAGTTTATATTTGATGCTTTGTTAAAAAACAAAAAAGAAGAAATCACAGTCTGTGTGTGTTTGTGGTGTGTGAACACAATAACTGTGCAATGCCATGAGGTATGGCTGCTTCCTGTAACAGGCTGCACACAGGGCTGATCAGCCTGGCTTTAAATTTCATTTAGTCGTCTTGAAATGGAGCTGAAATCAAATCAGAGTCGTAGCGCTGACGTCAGGATCGGTTAATGAGGGTAAAAGGCAAGACACTGTCTTCTTTTGTCTGCTTTTGCTGCTTTGGATTTGAGGAAGTGTGTGTGGGCTGTTGGGAAGTGTCTTTTTGTCTCAGTTCCTTGGTGGCAGAAGAAGTATTTCGAAAAGTTTCTAGTAGATTTAAAGAAGACAGTGAAAGCTGTAGTTTAATGACATGTTCTCTGTATCTGCACTGAAAGCCAAAATATTTCCCTCTTGGACTCGTGCTGTATTTTAGAGTCATTTAAGCTTTTGTGTGCGTGTGGAAAAACACGTAGACCCACTGACGGGTTCAGCAGGACTATATTGTGCATCTGTTTGCAGGCAGTGCCCTCTAGTGGAAAGTTAATGGTACTGAAAATACCCAGCTACATTGAGAAGAAGGGCAGTGGGAGGGGTAAGCTGAGAGTCTGTAAGTGACTTTAATGTTAATAGAAGGGGTAATTTCTCCTCATTCAAAAGCTCTGTTGTTGTCACTTCTAGAAAATACTTTGCTACTAGTGCCAAAGGGACATAACAAAGTAGTGGTCTGATATTAACTAAACATGGTTTTGTTTTGGTGTTTGAATGCCTCAGAATAAATACAGTCTGCTGTTTGTGTCTCTGTTTCCACAGTGGAGCCGCCAACCAATGTGACCTTTCACTGCCACAATGTGCACAATGTTCTGAAGTGGAGTTACAACCAGCTCTTGCCAGGGATGAGATTCAGAGTCGATATTCAGTCAACAAATGGTTTAAATGGGTTCGTGTTTTCTCTCGTACACATTATCTGATAAAATCTGTGTGGCTGTTTAAAACTGTCTTTTTATGACAATATGCTTTAAGCTGTACAAGCAAACAGTGAACAAAGTAATTTTAAAACATTTACCCAGAGAACTTGGTAATCCTGGATCAGGCCTTGGTTTTTAATGTACAGTACAGTAATTTTTCATATTTTTTTCTCATACTATACTATGACTTTTTTTTTTTTTTTTTTTTTACAAACAAACAAACACTTTTTAATAAGTGTTTTCACATACTATACTATGACTTAATGATTGTTTTCCACTTTATTTACTATGGTTGTTTAAATATTTTTTACATTCTATTCTGCTGCTTTTTTTTTTTTTACATACTATAGCATGACTTAAAAAAAAATCACATACTATACTATGACTTTTTATATTTTTTTATCTTACCAAACTATAACTTTGATTTTTTCATACTATACTGACTTTTTTCACAATTTTTTCTCACGTACTATTATTACATCTTTTTCTTTTTCTTTTTTTTTTAAACATACTATACTATGACTTATTTTCATAATTTATTCACATACTATACTGTGACTTTTTAACAGTGGAAAGTAATTTAAAATTGCAGGAGGTTTTAAGCTTTTTTAAAAGTAGGGGTAAATGGATGGGCACACATGCTTGATTAGGGCTTGCATTGCTCCCAAATAAAGATATTTAAATGAAAAATATCCTTATATACAAATGTGTTTCATGGAAATCACTGATATTTAATAAGAGCATGAGAATTATTTTATTATTTTTTAAATGTGTTAAAAACTTCTGAAGACGTGATTATAGTTTATACTTTGTCTATTGCTCGTTATCTTCTCTTGACAAAGTCTCACTTGTCTTTTCTGTTTCCACAGTCATCCCAATGAGGTTTGGGTGGAACCACCAGCTCCGCTACAAGCTGACGTGTCGTTTCTCTCTGATCCAAGTAATGACTACTTCCTTACCGTCACTGCTGTGATTGGACAGAATGAGTCTGATTCCGCCCCTGAGGATGGAATCACTTTCACCTATTTCAAGGACTCTCCAGTGAAGAACAAATGTGAGTTCTGATGTCGCTGAGCTTACAATGACAACATTCAACCTAAGTTGTTGAGATATTTCAGTTTGGACCAAAGTGGTGGACGGTACATTAAAAAATGAGCCATGTTCATGTTGGTTTCCAGGTTCTGTGGACTTCCCATCAGTTAACGTCACCACCAAACAAGATGACACCATCCTGCTCCGCTTCACACATCCCTGGCTGGTGTACTACAAAAGCCGCAGCTTAGATACAAAACCTAGGAAGAAAAAACACTTTGAAAGTGAACAGCAGCTGCCTGTGTTCAGTTACGATGTTGTTTTCCTCCAAGAGGTCAGACATTTTCACAACTTCTACTCCTTCTAAAGTTTGTTATGACAACGCTAAAACAATCACAGCAGAGGAAATGAGTTGTAGACTTGTGTTAGTTTCCTCGTGAAGTTATTAGTCAAACAGTAATAGTTGGTTTAGCAGGAGCAGAAGCAGGAAATGTGTTATAACTTATTAGTAGTAGTAATATAACTGCTTACCGTGTTATGGGTGGCGCTCTGTGCTCTCATGCATCACACACTTACCATTTTGCAGCGTGTGCACAAATAACTGATGAAAAGGAGCCTAACTGTTTGTTGTGTGTGCAGAAGGGGAGACACCACAGGATGAGCTGTCTGGACAGTGTGTGTGAGGAGGAGCTTTCAGTGAATGCTTCACAGAAGAAACACTGTCTGAGGGTCAAGGGAGAGGTGAATAAGATACTTGTTAAAGCCAAAGATTACTGCACCACGCCATTGGACGAAGGACCAAGCTGTTGAGTAACATTTTTATTTAATTTCTTGTGTGTTTTTTGTGTACGATTATGTTGTTAATGTGAAGATACACAACAGGCATTCTGCTACGTTAGCTTTGGAGAATTATGAGCGCCTTTGATACTGCCTGTTCAAGGTGGGACTATCGCTCCGTTATGCCACCTGTATTAAAAGGTACAATCACAGTTGTCTCGCTGGCAGCAAAGTAGTAACAGCGCTGAAACTTCAGGAGGACAGGTGTACAGTTTTAACGACATGTTACGTGTGCAACGTAAAACAGCTGGCAGCAGTTAGCAGCTAATTCAAAGACGAACAGCAACCAAAATATTTACTGGGGAGAAACTGAGGTGCGGAAACGGAAAAAAACTACTTAACTGAACTGTACCGTGCCGCTTGGTGGAAAGGGGGCTAAAGATGCTGTTTTTCGGTACTTAACTCTTTTTGTAATGACAAAAATGTAATGTCAGTTGTCAAACAAAAGTGACATTCCAATAAGAAGTTAAATCTTCTTCAATTGAAATGTTATCTTGAGCTAACATTAACAAGAGAAGGTTTGTGTTAACTGATGTCTAATGTAATGGGCCAGACCCATTACAAATATTACAACAAGCTCTGACTCAGTGTGACTTGAACAAGCTGCAGCGGTGACGTAGTTCTCTCTATACTCGTCCAGATGCACTCTCAGGTACTAAAATTTCACATTTTAGGTTGTTGAAAAACATTAAAGGGATAGTGCACCCAAAAAAAAAAATTCAGCCATTATCTACTCACTCATATGCCGAGGGAGGCTCTGGTGAAGTTTTAGAGTCCTCACATCCCTTGTGGAGATCCAAGAGGAGAGGGGGTAGCAGCACAACTCCACCTAATGCAGGCTGACGGTGCCCCAGATTTAAACGTCCAAAAAAACACATAATTGAAAGCCCACACACGTGAGCGCGGTGTACAGAGAGGCAGTGAGGCTAAAAACAGAGTTCAAATGACGTTTTTCCAAAGAACTTTTTATGTCGGAGCTTCAGGACACTTGGATCACTACGGACGAGCAGCATGGAGATATTTTGTGGTTTCAATTATGTGTTTTTTGGACGTTTTAATCTGGGGCGCTGTCAGCCTGCATTAGGTGGAGTTGTGCTGCTACCCCCTCTCCCCTTGGATCTCCACAAGGGATGTGAGGACTCTAAAACTTCACCTGAGCCTCCATCGGCACATGGGTGAGTAGATAATGGCTGAATTTTAATTTTTGGGTGCACTATCCCTTTAAAAACAGACACCTGACGCAAGGCATCCAAAGCTGGGTAAATCACTGGTAGCTCTTCTTTCAGGAGGAATATGAACACCTTTAACAACAGTGAAAACGGCTCTTCTGAGTATCCACCATGACTCAGGGTTTCAGGCAGTTGCTGTTTCTGAAAGTGGGACCTTAAAGACAAAGTGGAAATGTTTCAGCACCCAGTGAAGCCACAATGGTTCAACCAGTGTTTCCCAAAACATTTCCTATGAAGCTCCCCCTTTTTTGTAGATAATATAAAAGAAATCTTTTTACATACACATAAATAAACTTACAGTTATTAGTGTTGTCTGAAATGAATATGAAGAAAAGCAAAATGTGATTTTCGCAGTGTCTTTTCAGAAGTTTTTATTAAACATTAAGCTTTGGGGTAAGAGCAGAGACACTCTGTCACAGAGGAAAGGCCACATGTTTAATAAGGGTCATTGTAAAGGGAAGCAGGTCAGACAGGATGCCGGTTTTATCATCATCAGTAGGACATGTTTTAGCCAGCAGAGTGCGTATCAAGCCTCATCATCGTTAGTAGGTTTACCTCAAAGTTGTTTCACACGCTCACTCATGCTTTTATTTGGGTACTGTAGCAAAGCCCTTCATTCAGGAAACCACAGTGAGTCAGAGCCACGACTGGTTTCTCTGGTTAAACAGTGTGGCTATGTGGGATTATTAATACGTCTGCTAGTGTTTTTACTTTTACATTTGTTTTGTCTAGATGTCATCTACGTCAGCATCACAGTCACCCTGTTGATGTTGTGCGCAGCTGCTGTTATCGTCATGTTGTACCGAAAAAAGACCACACCCTCAACTCCTTTACCATCCACCATGGTATCTTCAGCCCACTTGATCATTTAAATGGAAATTTTATTATGTTTGAATATGCTAGAAGAATGTATGTCCTATAAAAAAAAACACTAATCTAACAATACCTCTTTGTGTCTTAAAGACGTTCACGAATAAACTGAAGCAGTGGACGTTTGGAGTGGTTCAGGACACGGTCTCTTTGCCTCAGGTGGAGCCTACCACACCCACACTTCTACTGTTACCAGAGGAGATCGACCCCACAACTGTTGTTACTCCCTCTATGGAGCCTGAAGTCCGTCTGCCCATTGGGCTGCCAACCGAGAATGAAGGTGTGTCTGATGACGTGGAGGTAGGGAATGATGAAGGACCTGGGTACATGGCTGGCAGAGGATTGGAAGAAGAGGAGGAGCTCTGTTCCAGGGATTTCCCCTCTGGTTATGAGAAACGCCCGGTGCTGGTTGAGTTAGCACCAGATGAACTGGCTGAGGGCTACCGTGGCTGAACGTGGCACCTGTAAGGGTACAGGTGAACTTTGTGGCACATTGAATGTTTTACATTAGGTCAAATGACGCCCTGCAATCACCTGTCATTAAATCTAAAAACTATGAATATCTCCGCAGCGATTTACAGTGTTCACAGATGTCAGGTGGTTCAGTTTGTGCTGTTTCCTAGTCAGACCATCCCAACGTCAAGTAAAAGGAGAATCAGGTTTGTTCCTCTTGTTAGTGCACTTTGATGTGAGTTACATTTTCCTCTGTATTTACATTAATATGTCAAAGCAGCACGACAAGCTCAAATAGCTATAAGGAATTACCAAATCAGATCAGTTCCCAGAATGTTAAGCGTGTAGTAATGCTATCCTTAAAGCCCTTTTCCTTCTGGACGAAAATACCCACCAACACCCTCTAACATCTGGCTTCTGTCTTAGTGGGAGAGGTTACAATCAGCATTGATTCCCAGGGCAAATTACTCTGCAGTAGTCACAGATATTCAGCATTTCCAGCTCCAAATGGCTCCGATCAGGAGTGATGGAAATGTAACACCCTGGTAAATGTGCTAATTGCTGCCCCATATCCAGCGCGATGCAGGTTTCGGTCAAGCAGTGCCTGAACATCCTTCTAAACTAGTTGGCACTGAGTTTGAAAGAGAGATTAGATTTGAAAAAAGAAGTAAACATTTTCACTGGCCTCCATGCTGCTTTCTATTGTTTACTGATCCTGTTTAGAGCCGTGTACACCCCTCTTGTCTACTGGCAGTGGGAAAGGAGTCTATTTCCTTTTGCTGCATTTAAATAACAATCCTGCATATGTGTTAATTTTGGTGGAAAATGGGTTTTAAGTTCTTAATTCTGATATTCTGCATCAGACGTACACAGGAGCTTCAAATCTTTTTCTTAAATTAGAACTCAGCAAGTGATCGAGGCCGAGTTGAGTAGAAAATACCCCGTGATGTCCTTACCTCGTGTAGCGACTTGCTCTGGCACTTAAAAAAAACGAGACCAGCCGATTCTGTACGCTGACTGACTGCTTTATCGTGTACATGTTCATCTTTCAAAACTTCACTGCAATGAATCATTCACAGTTATTCAAATGGACTTAGCTTTGCTCTACTTACTGTATTATATATTGAAATAATAACCAGTAACGACATTAACGTACAGTTTCATCAACATCTGTCTCATACAGTAACGTCTACTAGAATCCGTCGCACATACGCATGCATTACGATATGTATCAGCTACTGAGTTGAGTGGTTACAGTACTGTACTGTGGTGTACTTTGTCGTATGATACTGAGAATGTCCTCTTGCTTATTTGCACCTGTGTTTTCTGTCTGAATCAAGTCTTTTAATCTCCATTAGGCTTCTAGCACCTTAAAGTTGCTGTGAAACACAAGTTAGAGCATCTTTAACTTTTATAATGCAACATTTTATTTTCGCAAAGTGGAGTATTTGGGCAGGTACAGTCACCAGACAGATTTGATCAAGTCCTGGATCACTTAAAGAAGTGTGTGGACGAGACGAACAGGGATCTGCCACCTCCTTCACCTGCCTTACCTGCTGGTAGATCAGGAGGAGAATGAGGGATAAATATATAAATCGGTTGCTTACTAAATGATGTCGCTCTGCTAGATGTCAAGTGTGGCTTTAAAGGATGGATAGGGAAAGCAGTTACCCCGAACTCCATTTGTGTAGATAAATGTAGAATGTAGATGTGCCTAAGTTCAAGATGAGCCGCCAAAAAAAGGTTTCTTATTTCTGACTTTAGTTGACAAATACTAACAGTTAATTGAACATTTGAACGCAGGAGACCCTGGGTTACAACATTTATTTTGTTTTGTTCAGCCTTTAAATGCATTAATGCAGTTTGAGAACTGCAGTTTATTAATTTCCTCATGAAATGAGAGCTGTTCTTGCACCAGAGTATAACGTGACTGATGTTGTAATATTACTCATTGTATCAGACTTTGTATTGTGCCTTGTGTCCGTGCTGTAAAGTCTTTTTCTGAGTCAATTATTTTTTGTTTATGGTAAATAACAGACAATTATACAGATGTTAAAGGACCAGTGTGTAGGATTTAGAGGAATCTATCGGCAGAAATATAATATAACATTCTTAACTGTGTTTTCATCAGTGTATAATCACGTGAATCTAAGAATCGTTGTGGTTTTTTTTACGCTTAGAATGAGCCCTACACATGAGCAGCTCCTCTTTCACAGAGATCACCATGTTGCGCCACCATGTTTCTACAGTAGCCCAGAGGAGACAAACCAAACACTGGCTCTAGATAGAGCCATTCATGTTTGACGTTTCCTGAAATAATTATGATAAATGATATTCTTGTCACTTTGAGACCATTTTTTGCCACTGATATGTTGTTATAATTGGAATTGAACCTTGGCTAAGTCCCGCCCCAGGACGCAGACCGGCCAATCATAACTTAGCACCGGGCTGGCTCAGACCAAGGTCCGACAACCACACAGCTGTGCTCCAACTCCATAATCCAGGATCCAGGAGGTTTGCTGGTGGCTTTGGTGGAGGATGAAGTTTTTGGAGAGTAAAGTCCAAAACACACTGGCGGCGTCACATGATGGCGGCGTCATTGATGAGAGTCAAGTGCCGCCCCCAACACACACAAAGCGTCGCGCTGTGGGGCGTCAACCGGAATTCTCTTGCACACTCCACTCCGCTAGGTGGCGGTAATGTGACTAGCTGGTTGCCAACCGCCAATTAGAACAAAAGATGAGGAAGAAGATGCAGGAAGAGAAAGAAAACTCACAATGCAGGACGACCACGATAACCAGACAATGACGGTACAAGTGTGAGTTGCTTATTATAGTTGTCTATATGTTATTAATGACTAATGAATAAATAATTGAACACTAAATGAATAATCTGAGCATTGAGATTATGTTTTGAAAGCAGCAGATCAACCAATGTAGTTGGTAGGCTAACGATAGATGGAAAACAATAGATGGCGCCAAAGTTCTGCTCTTCAACAGAGCTGCTACTACGGGAGCTGGGAAGTACAAAATAGGCTTTTCTATAAACAAGAAGTGCTTTTTCAAGGGCAGCGATGCTGCAAAATAGGACAATAGTGAGAAGCGCTGCGGCATGTTATGTTGACGCATATTGACACCGCAGGTGTGGGTTTGTAAATAGAGAATAATGGGGCGTCTGTTTTGACACTCGTCATATGGCGCCGGTGTGTTTTGGCTTTAATACTTCAAACAATGAATCTTTTGGTTTGTTGCCAGGGGTTGGCAAGCTAACGTCTATCAGGACTGAGTCTTCCACTCCGAAAGGGCAGCTGCCGGCTACTGGTAAGTTGTGTTGTGTTGTCTTTAAATTGTTGTGTTGCAGTTTGCGACCTCTCCACTAGATGCCGCTAAATTCTACACACTGCTCCTTTAAGTTGATGTGAGATATCGCCAAACCTTGCAGCTAGATCTGTTTATGTTCTTTAACTCGCAGGGCTGCATACATGAATGCAGAGTCTGGCTGAAGGAAACGGACAACACAATTACTATGAATAGAACTAGAAAGGGAAATGGTGCTTTTTATTTACACATATTTTTGTTTAATCGGTTGCAAATAGGAACGGTCGGATCTAATTACCAGCCGGAGTGATTGAATGTGATGATATGTGAATAAGCTGTTTAGTTAATGTCTGGATTTGTAAAAATAGGTCAGCCCATTAAACAGAAGCACTTGATTATCTTATTTATCTGCCTATCAGTTCATTGTTATCCACATTGTCCACATGTTTCAGGTTCTGTGCGCAAATGACTGTTAATTGTCTTGTGTCATTTTCTTCAGCATCACATTTCAATAAAACTAAGATAAGAGTATCGTCTGACCTTTTTCTGCTTTTTTCATAATCTGTTCTAAAGAAGGATGTAGTCAAAAAGGAGAAGGGATGTTGTGATAGGATGTTGCACACAAATGTCAGTGAACATGTGTGTCTCAGATCTTACGTTGTGCTGACCATATTACAGTAAAAAAAAAAAAAAGTGACCTCATTAAAGAAGGGAAGTTGGTATTTCAGTGCAGTGAAGCGGCCACGTTGCAGCTGAGTTACTACTATTTAAACCGCTACGTCAGATTCTGTCAAGTCACCATGTGAAGGAAGAAACGTGCATGTCGTGATGTTTTATGATATTTGAGCAGCCCACATTGTTCTCTCCTCTGAAACCAGGAATTTGAGTGACAGGGGAGTCCTCTTCTGTGTGTGTTTGAATAGATGTGATGTTTCCTTCCTCTTTACTGTGTGTGTGTGTGTGTGTGTGTGTGTGTGTGTGTGGGGGGGGGGGGGGGGGGGTAAAGAGGGAGACCTTTTTTTGTTTCCAGTAACAGGTGATAACAGACTTCACTATCAGGTGTGTATCCTCAACTGATTCTGGGTTACTGGTTTGTAGGTAGAGGAGCTCGAGGTTTCTGGTAATCTACAGCAGTTATTATCTGATATACTCCCACAGCGTCAGGTACAACACCATCAACACCATCCCTCATGTTCAAAATGTGTTCAGTTGAACTAGATTTAAGCTGGATGCTATTTAACACTATTAATTTAGTTCTTTAATTGTATTAAGAAATGCACAAATACCCCTGAGCTGGGCTTCTAAAAAGGAGCCTACCTAACATTGAAATCAAACATAGCTGTATATGTCTACACCAGTTTACAAACGGACTTAAATATTTTAAAAATCTCTTTAAAAAAAACAAACATACGATTTCCAAACAAAACTAGAGAGAAAAAAAGACCAAGGAAGAAAAAAACCTACGGACAATTTCGAGTCACCAATTATCCTGCATGTCTTTGGACTGTGGGAGGAAGCCGGAGTACGCACACTGAAATGAGGTACAACATGCAAACCCTACACAGAAGGGCTCCCCCACCATGGTTGCTGTGAGGCGACAATGCTAACTACTGCACCACCGTGCCGCCTGATTAATAATAAAACAAATGAATAAAAACAAAAATAAAATTATGCAAACACATAATGTTAAAATATGTTTGTATACAGCTGAATAGTAATTTGCATTTTTGCTACTATGACCTGGAGTGGCAGAAGCTTGACTCTTCAACATTTTATTCTTTTAGTCAATTACGCTCAGCTACACTTTATCCACTTTCTTACGGTTAAGATTTCTTTGCTCATTTATTAAGTTTTAATGTTCTCTTTTTTCCCCTCACATTTTCTAAAGATCTTTTTTTTTTTTTTTAGCATCTTAGCTTTCACTCTGACAGTCAGTGTCAGAGAGACCGGAATCATGGGGAGACAAACGGGTATGACATGCAACAAAGGGCCACCTGCTTCGGAGTTGAACCATTTAGCTACTGGAGCGACCTATTATCAATCGCAGCAACTCATGTTGAGATCCACTCAACATGTGGATATAGTATTTTTTTTTTTTTTTTAATCAAAACTTCTTTTGTTCCAAATTTTGTTGCTCTTATTCCTCCAGCTAGCTCCTCGCTAATGCAAGTGCAAATACCCCTGGTTGGGAATTGCACAGTGTGCTACGTATCCTTTTGGTGACCAAAAGTTACCTCAGCTGTATTAATTCTGTAAGATGAGGATGTAAAAGTTGAACTAACACTGTATAAAAGTGTTGTAAATTCACACTAAATTATCACGATAGGAAAAAAAAGTTAAAAAGGTTACAAACAGTTGCACATTTGAGTGCAGTCCAAATTTGCACAGTCACGATTATTTTAATGTTCTGCATGACATAACAATAACAATATAATCTCTCAGCTTCTGTGGATATTTATAAACCCATTAACAATGTAGTTAATAATTAACACGAAGCAGACATAGCAATTGCGAGAGAAGAAATAGATAAGATTGTCAGTCCTCTTCTTTTCTCTCGCGCCCTTTGTTGTCACTGAGCGTTGTTATGTAACACATTTCCAATAAACTGTTGGTGTTTCCAGTGAAATGTGTGGACAGCTGACAGTCATCGCTTGTTCCAGTAACACATACTGGGAACTGTGTCAACCTGCAGCAGCAACGTGTGGCAATTCCTCTAAGCCCCAGAGAGCAAACAGAGACATATGACCTCACAGAGGTACAATTTAAATATGTAATAATAGACCCCACTCATGGAAAACGTTTTGACTTGAGAAACACAGGTATAACTAATAAAATCAATGATGGTTCATTTAGCTGCTTTAGTTTCTGGGTTCTCTGCTGAACATTCATGCTTATTATTACTTTATTTTAAAAGTTTTTAACAGTGGTGGAGGAAAATTCAGATACCATACTATGAAAATACTGATCCTAAGTAAACGTTAGTAAGTATTATCAGGAAAATAAATGAAAACAAAATAAAAACCTAAAAAACTTAAAATGATTTCCAAAAAAAAGAAAGAGGAAATTATTTAAATGTTTAGCAAAATAGTTGCCGATCAATTCTCTGTCAATCAGCTAACTGATTAATCCACTACTCATTTAAATACTCAAGTAAAGTACAAGTAGGGGAGACCGGGGCACAACTTATCGCGGGGTTAATTGTAACATGAACTTTTTAAGTGGTTACACAAGGTCGATCCTGTCGTGCTTACGGCTAGTTGACCACAGTACCGCCAAACAGCGACCCACAAAGATCCTCAGAGATTGGATGTGTTTTAGCAGAGTTCAGTAACAAAGGGGGTTTTGGCCAATTTCAGGAAATTTCTTTGTCACACTTTGCGATCACTTAGCCGTCTGTGTAAGTCACCAAATTCAACCATATATCATCTTGATAACTGTTTTCTTGCCTAAAACCAACCCAGTCCCACTCCAAAGTCGTTGAAATCCGGCGCTTTGGCAGCAACTTGTGGTGTCAGACACGGACGAAAAAAGCTGTCCTTTAACGTCAGCATGATACTCGGATGGTCGCCGGTATAGTTTAATGGTGCTTGGCAGCATCAGGGAAACGCAGCAGGACAAGAACGAAAGTTATGGTGCGTTCGTTTTGGACTCGGAGGTTGGAAATTCCCAGGTCCCAGTCGGAAGTTTAAACTCGATCGCACCCTGAGATCGGATTTCCAACTCAAACTCGGAGCAACCGCATCAACCCTGACTTACAAATTCAAGATGGCTGCCGGTCACATACATAGTGAGTAAACACTCTGCTGAAGTACTGTTTATAGTAGTTTTATCTTATATTTGATTTACATTAGGTCAGCCTCATCTGCAGCGTTCATCAGTTGGAGTGCATGATGGTTTTGAAGCTGTCTGTACTCCGAAAGTGCAAGGGCAACAAAGGCTTTCTTGCGGGCATCCATGTTTTTTTCTGACTTGTCCACCGTTGTCAACTAGAATGCAAAAACTTTTGACAACTCGGAGCTGACGTCATTCCCACTTCCGACTTCCGACCTCCAACCTCTGAGTACAAATGAATGCACCATTCAGGCAAAAGTCCAAGTAGGGTGGGAGGAAGGGGCGGTAGATGGGTCCAACAAACGCTGACCTTCACCCAGAGAGTGATGTTCGCATCCTGTAAAACTATAAAGCCAAACCCTGTTCTATTTTCCTAAACCTAACCACCAAGACAATGCATGTAACAGGCAGAACTTGACACAGCATCCCAGAACGTCAACAACCAACACACCAAGGATACCTTCTACGTTGTACGTGGAAAGACATGACCAGACGTCGATATGTGACGAGGTCGGAGTGAGAATGTGTTGCTAAAACATAGCACTGTTTTGAACTATGTAACCAACTCCCAGCTGGTATAAGCTAGGCTACATAAAACTTCCACACAGCGGGGTTAGTGGTAATGCAGAGTTACAGGTGACAACAGATGAAGAAGCCTGTGTTGCTCTCAGGTTTACTGTCGGTGTAGGAGGAGAGCTTTGTGACAAAACAATTTGGCAATCTGGGCAATCTTTAACTTGCGTAACAATGAAGCAGATGAGTGACACGCATGAGAAGAAAACTACAATATTCTACATGAATGGAAATCCCACAGGTTCTGCGACTGGTTTGGTTGGCGTGCTTTTATTTCAGATCTCAAAGGGGAGACAAAGCATTGAATCATTATATATTTCACTGTTTTTAGGCACCAATTCTCATTTTAATCATCTTTTTCACATGTCTATGGTGTATTTCCACCATCACAGCTGTCAGGACTCTGGTTTTTAAAACGTTTCTGTCCACTGCCTGAGGATTTAAGCACCTGATGCTGAGCAGACACAGATACTGACTCAGCTCCAGGACTCCTAAATCTCCTCTGCGAAACTGAATCCAGGAAAACTAAAGGCGGGGTCCTTTATTGTTACTGTTCAGTCAGTGAACGCGTCAACACCTGTAGAATCTGAGGTTTGGTGAGTAATCTATAGACAAACAAAATGTCAACCCAGATAAGGCTGGAACATTGGTCATGAAATCTGTCACGTATGAGTTGCACAAAACTGTACTTCTGTGTCGAACCATGCAGCATTGTTGCAGTGGGGACAGAAAGCCATAAATGGACCATGCATCACGGAAAAGGGAAATGGGGAAGTAGTTGGCGTGTTAAAGGCCGCCGTGTTCTCTGCAGCATCAGTCCAGTGTGGCTCGGTGTGTCTGTCGTGCTCCCAACAGCATCAACGCCATGACCCGTCTACTGCTCGGAGCCGTGCTGCTGGGGAACCTGGGAGTCTGTGTCACAGCTCAAGGTAACCATATTTATATGCTGTGTTATATTATGGATTGTTATTGTCTGACTGATTGATTTTTCTCTCTGCTGAGTTTTAAACATCAGCTGAGAGGAACCACACAGACTGATGGGTGCTCTCACATAACCAACAACAGCACTCACAAAAACCAGCTTCTACACTCATATAGAATATAATAAAATGCAAACAGACTTGACTGAGCAGTAAATTAGGTGAATCACAACTTATGTTCTTCGTCTCAGAATCATTTTAAGAGTCAAAACTTACTAAATGTCAGTTGTTATCAGTCGCCAACAAACAGTAAATTGATTTTTTTTTTTTTTCAGCCAAGAACAAAGTAGAAATGCAGCCGACTTATGGGCCAGCCCAGCAGACAATGACATCTGTTAGAGTAATGTGTGTAATGAGCTCTGAGATTTCGAGGAACTAAATCCAGGTTGCCAGATTTGAATAAACGAGCCCTGTGTTTTCAGGAACAATGTTGTGCATTGATGAAGCTGCAGCATGACAGCATCAGAGTCCTTTTAAGGACAAACAGAGTCCTGGTTCTGACCAGATGGAAGAATAAATCTATTTCATTATTCCATTTCATTCATAGCACTTTTCTACAGAAGCGTACTGCATTCACTTGACAAAAAAAAGCCCTGTTTTTCAGAGTAATTTATTTATTTTTCTGTTTTTTGGAGTAATTTTTTCCCTGTTTTTCTGAGTGATATTTTCTGTTTTTCTGAGTAATTTTTTCCCTGTTTATCATGGTAATTTTTGTCTGTTTTTCAGGGTATTTCTTTTTCTGTTTTTTTGTGGTAATTTTTTTTCTGTTTTTCGGGGTAATTTTTTTTCTGTTTTTCGTGGTCATTTTTTTTCCTGAACGAGGAGACAAGATACTTCAAAATCTCGTGAGAAGACAAATAAAACACTGTGTGAGTGTGTACTAAAAATAAATAACAAAATTGATAGAATAAGGATAGAAACTAGACACACAACAGATACACTGTAAAAAAGCCTTTCTGTAAAAGTATATTTTAAGGTGTTTTAAATGAAGACACTGAGTTTGCTAACCTACGTTCCCTAGGTAAGGAGCTCCACACCTGCAGGGCTCTGACGGAAAACACCAGGTTAGGAGGGTCCTACCTGAGGAGCACAGGCAGCAGCCAGGCTCATAGTGTGTCAGTAAATCTATAATTTAGCCAATCAAATCAAGTTGATTTAAAAACAACTGTACCTGACTTAACTGCTGTACAAAATAAAAGAATGACACACTAATATATAGCGATTAAAAAAAATGTACACAAATGTAAAACAGAATAAAACCAGTAAGAACAATCACACACGTAAAAAAAAGATGATAAAATACTAAAACTATTAAAACCATATTATGTTGGAGCAAGGCCATGTAGGGCTGTGAAAGTCATAAGTTAAGGTTTAAAATCAATTCTATACCTAACAGGTAGTCAGTGTAGAGTTGCAAGAGTGGGAATGATGTGGTCTTGTCTCTTGGACTTAGTAAGAAGTCTGGCAGTTGAGATCTGAGCGAGCTGGAGACAGGAAATGGCCTTGAATAGCCCTGAATACAGGGAGTTACAGTAGTCCAGATGTGATGAGATGAAAGCATGAATGACTTTTTCAAGGTCCACTTGAGATAAAAAAAAAAAAAAGTTTTACTTTTACAGTGTTTTTAATTTGAAGAAAGCAAGACTGCGGTTACGACCTTCATCCTTTTTACAGTTATTTGTATGATGAAGCTCAGGGTCAAATGTGACACCCAAACTGCGGGCAGATTGCTTTACATAGGAGGACAGGTTCACAAAGTTCTTTTTTAATATGGACAAAACTCTTTTATTCTTCCTCAGTTTCATCTGCTTCAAGTTATTTACCTATGGTTTGTTTATTTTTTTTTTGGCATTTTAGCCTCAAGATAAATCACCAGAACAGTTCTTTCCAGTATGAATCCTTTAAGAGTCACTCACAGGCTCAGGAAATCTCACCAAGCATTAACTTTTAAAAAAAATTTCAGAGCCTATAATAAAAGCTATTTGGAATAAATGCAGCTTCTGACTGGAGTCGAGGCTATACTGCACTTCTCTCTTAATTTTGAGTGTGTATTACTCCACTCCTTATTTTCATTTTATACTATTTTTGTTCCTAACTGTTGAGTTGCTGTATAATAACCACCATTATTATTTAACTGTTGCTCTTATCGTCTCATAAACCATTATGTAACTTCCTCAGGTCCAGTGATGCTCGCTCCACCCTCCCAGGTGAGGTTTGACTCTGTGGACTACAGAAACATCCTGCAATGGACTCCACCCGCCAACGGCAGCAGCTCACTGCAGTACTACGTCCAATGGAAGATGTGAGACATCGCACACACACTCACTCACACACATATATGTACAGCAGTACAGCAGCAGAAGAGGGTTTTCAGAGTTTGCAGCCCTGATCTCCTCAGGCAGGTCACTCCAAAGTTGACCTCGGGGCAACAAGAAAAGATGCATCTGAGGATCGCAGGGTGCGAGTGGGAACATAGGGCAGTAAAAGATCTGTGATATAACTTGGGACAAGGCCTCTCAGGGTTTTAAGTAATCAATAAAACCTTATAATCAGTTCTAAAGAAGCAGAGATTTGGATGAGTTGGAGGTGTGAGAGGGATTTTGTACTGATGCCAGAGAGGAAGGAACTGTAATAATCTAAATGGTTATGAATGCATGAATAACAGTTTCAGGAAGCATGTTAGAAAGGAATGATCTGATTCTGGAGATACTCTTGAGATGGTAGAAGCTGGACTGAACTACTGAATTTACAGATCTACATTTGTGCAGACATTCACAGTGTTTCTGTATTTCCTTCTCAGATGATGCATGAACTATCTGATTAATTTGAAAAGATTCATGATTGTAGTTGGTCACAGTAGCTCCTCAGCCAAGGAAGAAAGTGTCATGAAGCTTTTGCTTCACAAGGCCAGCAGAGCAACTGAAATGAGCCCAGCTGCAACATCAAAGTGATGCACATGGTGTAATAAATACAGGGTTTCAAAATGCGTGGCAGGAATTCACTCCCACCAAGTCAGAGCAGTCAAACAATCACAGGATGCAGGATGTACAAAATACAATAAGTGACCTTTAGTAACATAATTGAAATGACACAATTCATAAAAATGGGCGAAAGACTGCAACAGGTCACCCAACAAAAGGCTATTGAAACCCTATATTTATTACACCATGTGTATCACTATTATCCACCACAAAGAGTTTAAACCAGGACCAGACTGCTGGCTTCAAGCACACCAATAAACACGGCACGCTGTCGCCCTCTGCTGGAGGCACTGCAACTTACACACAGCTTGTACACTACAAACACACGTGACCTGCCCTGCACAGGTTACAGTCTAATTCCCCGCTGCGCTCTCAACCCACATGACTAAAAGGCATTTGAAAACACACACAAGGTAAATACATAAAGAATATTAAAGGTACTTAACTAACCTGGTCGGCGTCTGTTATTTATCTCTGGAAGCCGGAGTCCCTCCTGCCTGCAGTCAGGCTCACCTGCTGCCGGTTCAGTCAATCAGTCGCAGGGCTTCGTGTCTTCTACCTGCAATCAGACACACCTGTTGGCGCTCAATCAATAAGTCCCAGTGTTCATTCACATCACAATATTAATGTATCAACATGGAATGGTTTAGTCTGCATAATTTGTGCTGTACGGAAGGGCATTACATTCACTGAATGAATAAAAAACAAATTATATATATATTATTATATTATATATTATTATATATTATATAGGCCTCTATATTTTATATATATTTATAATCATGTTTGTGATATTTTTAATGATAATGTGTCGATTGTTTTTTAAATTTATTCAGATATAATGCTTTTATTCTGAAGAACGTTGACAGGAAGTGCCGTGCTTGTGTTTCTCGGTGGGCTCACTGTACAAATCAGCTAATTAATATTATGGTGTCAGCGAAAGGCCTTATTGTAGTACATCAGGATCTTATCTCGTAATTACGAGATACTAATTACAAGATAATTTCTCATAATTACGAGATAGTTTGTCATAATTACAAGAAAATTTCTCATAATTATGAGATAGCATCTCATAATTACGATATAATTTCTCATAATTACGAGATAGTTTCTCTTAATTGTGAGATGCTATGTCGTAATTACGAGATAACATCTCATAATTACACAGTAGTGTCTCATAATTACGACATATTTTCTCATAATTACGAGAATTTCTCATAATTACGAGATAGTTTCTCATAATTATGAGATAGTTTCTTATTATTACGAGATACTAGCTCATAATTACGAGATAAGGTGTCAATTGCTTTAACTTATTCACAATGCAATGCGCTCCCGTAGTACTTTTACTTTTGGCAATTTAAATATATTTTGAGGCTTTTGTACTTTTACTCAAGTAAAAGATAAATTTGGATACAGGACTTTTACTTGTAACAGAGTAGATCTGCTCTGAGGTAACACCATTTTAACTTCAGTAAAAGATGTAAGAGTATGTCTTCCACCTCTCTGCTGTGAGACAACTGTGATCCACAGAGTGAAATAACCTCTCTGTGTGTCTGTCTCTCTGTGTGTCTATCTCTCTGTGTGTCTGTCTCTCTGTGTGTCTATCTCTCTATGTGTCTGTCTCTCTGTGTCTGCTCCTCAGTTATGGCGAGCCTCAGTGGTTGGATGTCGACGGCTGTCAGGGGATCCAGAAGCACCAGTGTGACCTCAGTGACTTGACCTCTGACCTCAGAGAGTGGTACTACGCCAGAGTGCACGCCTCCTCCCTGCCCTCCAGCAAATCAGCCTGGGCCCTCTCCCCGAGGTTCAGCCCGCGCTGGGACAGTGAGTGTTTACTCTCCTCCTCCTCCTCCTCCTCCTCCTCATTGTCTGCATCCTCTTCTTTGTTTCCTCGCTTCCTCAAACTGATGCAAAAACTGAGGGAAGAATAAACAACCTGAAACACATACTGCTATATATAGTTCTTTATTTAGTCATTTATTAATCAATTTTTAAAAGATAAAAAACATATTTGATAAGTCGGTGATGTCGTCTGGTGCTTTAACTCCCCAACCTGCAACCTTGAAGTACAAGATGTTAACAAAACACACACAAAAACACAAAGTACCCCCTTTCACTGTCTCTCTTTCTCTGTCATGGCTTTGATTTGTGCTTCATCATCGTGCATTAAAAAAAGAAACCTAAAATGATATCCTTCTAATGTATCTGCAGCCAAAATCAGCTCTCCCGTACTGAAGCTGAACCTCACGGAGCAAGGGATTGTGGTCCGTGTGAGGCCGCCCAGGCTGCTCGTCAGGAAGCTGCACAGCAGTCTGCACTACAAGATCTACCTTATACACACCAGCGGAGAGGAGGTACACACACACATACACACACTCACACACAGTCAGGAAAATCAGGCCACTAGTTTTCCTGCAATCATGCGGACAAAGAAACAAACGGCACCAAAAACATGAGCTCCTTGGTGGAGCAGCAGATTAGCTGAACATGCAAACGTGAAATTTGTCTGCAGCCAAGCAAACAGTCATTAAGAATAAATAATTATGATGGATGAGTAATTAATGGATATTTACTTTTACATTGAGCTTATTGTTAGGTTTTAAGTTTTGGTGTTTGGATCCCAAAGATGCAGAGACACAGGAGTGGTGTCTTGACCAGGCTTTTATGGCAGGAGTGACACATCCTCAGCTGCCCACACACACTCTGCCAGGGAGAAAAGACACAGAACAACCCCAAACACAAAACCAAACATCACCATGACACTTATCTTTCAACTGCATTCTTATTTTTGCTATGAATGCACTTAATGTAAGTCTCATTGGATAAAAGCGTCAGCTAAATAAATGCAGTGTAATGATATAGATGAGCCTGTGAAGTAAAGATTTAAGGGCTGCAGCCAGCAATTATTTTTTATTATTTCGGTTCGGTACATGGCATACATGTATTATTTTCCGAGCATACAAGAACACAAGGCACATATTATTTATGATATGGAGGTGGACTCCAGTACATAAAGAGAAATTAACAAATAAGTCTAGAAGGAAAGAGAAGAAACTAACAAACAAAAGCATGTCACACGTATGTCCTCATACATCGGCGATACTCCTTTCTCCCGATGGCCATTTATTCTACTGAGCATACATTCATAACTATTTTCATTATTGATTCATCTGTTAATAGTTTCGTTTAGTCTTCAAAAGGTCAGAAAAATGCTGCTCTCAGTTCACCAGATGTCAAACAGCGGTCACATGACTCTAAGGTCACGTCTTCAAATGTCTTGTTTTGTCTGTCCAGCAGCCCAAAACCCAAAGATATTTAATTTATGTGATTAAATAGTAAAGAGGCAGCAAATCTTCACTTTTGAGGAGCTGGAATCAGAAAATAGCTGGTGATGAATGACTTTAACTATGAAACAATTATCAAAATTGTTGTTGAATCGATTAACTTTCAGCACTAAGAGAATCATCATCATGGTAAAAAACAGATGTTTACCTGGAGTCTGGAACTCACATACTAGTGAAGCAGTTACGCTGACACTACTACTGTTATGAAATCAAAGAGGAAGAAAAAAGAGGGAGAGGAAGAGCAGAAGAAGAACAACAACAAAACAAGAACAATAATAAAAGAGAACAACAACAACACTAGGAAACACAACTTTTTTCCGACATGTACTGTGTAATTTCTCCTGTAAGGCTCAGTTTGCTGTCAGACTCCATGGTAGGCTATCTTATGTAAAGATTGTTTCACGTGTCCAACTGTGCATCACAGTCCCTCACTGCTTCCTGTCATCTTCTCTCCTCCTCAGAAGGTGTTTGAGATGGGCTGCTGCTCCAACAAGCTGACTCTGAGAGAGCTGAAGCACAAGGCCAAATACTGCCTGCAAGCCCAGACCATGATCCCCCTCCAGACCAAGAGCAGCGCGCGCAGCCCTGAGAAATGTGTCACTACACTCTGATCACACAGGTGCCAGCACACACACACACACACACACACACACACTCCCAGAGAAACTCATCTTTCTCCTTATTTGTATACATGTTCAGTTTAGTTTGTTGAGTGCACATCACTGCAGTAACAAGCCACCTTATCTGTGAGAGCACGCTACAAGTGTCTGCTTTGTGTGACTGTGTCTGAGCTGCACAGTATTGTTGGAGAGTGAAAGGTATCCTCTCCGCTGCCACAAAAGATCACCAAATGAGAAGTCAAGTATCAGCTGTCGCACAACAATCGCCCGAGGTAGCGAGACAGAAAGAGGGAGGGAAAATGAAACTCCTGGAGGAGAAATCTTAGCAGGAGAGTTTCTCCTCAATGACTATAATTACCTCTGCTCACTCCACCCTGTGCACTATTTTTAGACCTGCGACAGATGTGCAGAGTTGTAATAATGTGAGTCTGGACAGTTATGTCTTTGTGTGGTTCATTAATGTTTTCCTCCCTCCTTCTCTTTGCTGTAGATTAACTCTGCCAACATGACACTCTGAATGACTGGACTTTTCACTCATCAGTTCAGCTTTGATTATCCATCGCTACCTCGATGGCTGCTGCCAGAAATATTAGTGCCAATAAAAGTGATGCACTTTATTCTTTAACGCATTAAGGATCTGACGTGTGGTGTGAACTGTGGAGGTAAACTGAGCGTACAGTACTTGAAACATTTCAGCCTCCAGAACACTTTGTTTCACTAAAGAAGAGCTTTTATTTAATGTAAAATTTTGTTTGTGAATGTTCTAAAATAATCTTAACTCAAGGTCCATTTACCAGCTTTTAAATGTGAGATTTATTTTGTGTGTCAGCTCTATACAGAGCCTGCGCTGTAGCCTACGCACATGGCCAAGCATTTATACCTGAGCAGTGGTGTGTCTGTGTCACTCTGCAGTTACACCTCCAAACCACTAGTCAGCGGCAGAGGTTTGTGTGAAGTGCTGTAAAGTTTAGTTAATTCAAAACACACTTAAAACACACATTAAACATGGCTTATAGAGACAGTTTCAAACACAAGTACACAACTCAGCTTCACAGTAACTCGCAGAATTCACAGACAAAGCACTTGTCTTTATCTGGACACATTTTCCCCACAAATTGTTTCCCCACAAGTGGTAACATTATTAGCACAAGCCTATGGCATTTTACATTGTGTAAATTAGCCTAGTGACGAGCGGAGATTTCCTCTGCTCATATGAAGCCAGGATAAATCACACACAAGACTTAAAATGCTATTTTAGTGGAGGCTTTATTGTCTTCACAATTTATTGTTGATAATGATGATGTGGTTCAAAGCTCCGGTAAAATCTAGTGAGTGGACCTTGAGTTAAGATAATTTCGTCTCTTCAGCTTGTTTTGTCCTTGACATGAAGCACAGCTCATTTTTCACTTTCGACACACTACAAGTGAATCACACAGACTTAAGACACTAATATCTACTTCAGCTTTCTCTACGGGTATTTCAGATTTTTTATTTAATGATTTCTTTCGTCTTAACGTTTCTGTTTGTTTGCTTAAACTGTTCCTCCAGCATCAGTTTCATTTGTGCATGGGCGGGAAGGATGTAGTTTGCATAAGTTAACACTGTGACCACTGTCTGTACTTTAATTCACCTGTGAAGATCAATAAATGTTACCTTAACTTTTAGCCAAAAAAAAAAAATAAAAATTAAAAAAAAATCTTAAAGTCAAACACTGCCAAAATATCTCAGGAGCTTTACTGTGACGCAACGAGTTTACACTTCAGCACTGTTCAGACGCAAAACTCTGAGAATTTATCATGTATTTGTTGTATGTGCCATGTTACAAATAAAAGCCACACACACTGTTTACACTGGTTCAATCAGTGTCACAGGATTAGGTAGTCTTTATTTTTTTTGCTGTCATTCAACCCTATGAGAGTGAGAATTAAAATCAACAAAGTGTTTATACTGTTGCTTAATTCTTTCATTTCCAAAAAATGGCTCAATCTTTTCCTAAGACAGCCGTGCGCTGCAGTTTTTAACAAACCATACTCAAACAGGATTAAATAGTGCACTCCTTGGGGTCTATTTTCAGCTGCGGATTGTTAAACATTTTGTGCAGCTAGTATGTTTTTGAGCAATAATGGAGGTCTGGGGTCATATTCATAAACATTCAATGAATACTCTCAGAGAGCTCCTAACTTAGCCTACAATTTTTTAGTAAGGAGTCTGAGCTTAGGAGAGATTTCGGAAAGTTCTCAGAGCAACTCTGTGCAAGGAAAGGACAGAAACTTTTACCTTAGTGGGGAGGTGTGGTTGACCCTGTTGACAGATGTGATTGGTTGTCACAGACACCCTTTCGTGAGCCTGCAAGGTGTGAACTGTGGACACCCAGTGGAAATGAAATGAACTGCTGACTATTAAAGTGACGTCATCATCACACTAGAAAGCTTTGTGTATATGGCCCCTGGTCTTTTCATACTTTAAAAGATATACAGTAACTGTCTGTAAACATGCTCCCCAGCGAAAGTGAAAGTAAAAGCCAGTCTCAATCTCTTTTTTTTTTGGTGTTGTATCTCTTGGATGCCTGCTATTTGCCACCTTTTTTATAAAGCCCCGAGCTCACATGAGCGTTGTGGGGGCACACACACATAGATGTCCCCAACACAGTACGCATTGATGCATCCATATTGTTAACCTAATGATTAGTATTAACGCTGAAGTGCAGGACTTCTACGTCTGTTACATTCAGGCCAAACAAGTTCACACAATGCTGATTAAGCCTATTGCCACCATGAAAAGCTGTCTGTGGTGTCTTGCCCGCGCAGGTGCACTGAAAGTGATGTGTTTTAAGTCAACTAGCCAAAAGTGGTATGGCGACAGCTGAGCTGGAAAATCCCAAGTGAACAAGAAAAACCTTGAAAACCTTGAAAATGTGGGGATACACTGCTTTTTCACTGCAGTAAGAAAGAGATCATGTCACCACTTTAACTTATGGGATGTACATGATCTGAATACTTCTTGAAATGTAAGTAGGAATCAGCATCAAATAATCGTGGTCATTCTGCAGCAAGAGAAAAAACAAAGGCAACATTAGTCTTGATTTAGACTTTATTCAAAATGTTGATAAAACTTGATACTCTTGATCAATCTGGCGTGAAATAACCAATACTGTAATGATAACAAAAGAAGTTCATTGAAACAGATGAACTCAAAGCTAATCTGACACGTTTCAGCGTGACGGAGACGTTCAGTGACTTAAAGGAAGTGTTGCATTTAACAGGAAGTCTCGTTAATTGATCAGAAGCTGGCGGGTCTTTCAGCGACAGCGCTGCGCCTCTGAGGTCGTTTTGTGAAGTTTTCGTACCGAGTCGTTTTCTTTGTAAGAACTCCTCACTAGCAGCTAGTTCATTTAGTGGTTTTGGTCCTGAAGACAGAGAGGCCTTTAGTGCTGGTCGAGGTGAATTTGGTCCCTTAGCCAGAAGCCTGAATGCACCTTATTGATAACCGGTATCACAAATATTCATGCTGCAGTTTGTCAAATGTAGTGGAATGTTTACACGTCGAGTCATGAACCGGACGACAAACCGCAGCTTCAAACTGAAATAAAATATTTTTAAGGGAACACAGAGCACCAGTGCATTGTGGTATTTACAGATTGAACCCTTAATTCATAGCAAAGGGTAAATCCAGTGATATCTTGGCTTGTAAACTGCCCCTTTAACAGCTCAGTGATTAGTAAGGCCTTTACAGTGTTGCTTTGACAGTCAGTGGTCATAAAACACAGATCATGGGAAACTTCACATTCTAAATCATCATCATAAGATGCCGCAGTGATATACACATCAGGAATCACAATTATATTTACACCATTTGGGAATTCAGATCTCGCTGTAGATGAGCCCTTGTTTTGTCCTTCAACAGGGGGACATGTTTTCTAATGTTCTCAAAAACAGACTGAAGTAAGACAGCGGGGAAGAAAGGGGGGATATAATCAGTCAACAGTAACACAGGAGTTAGAGAGCCCAGGAGTGACCAAGGGACTAGATACACAGTCAAATCTCCACACTGTCAAGCTCACAGAAGCCCAGAGAAAAACCTGCTGAACAAATCAGGATAACAAACACTTTGTTAATCATTTAGAGTCTGATAATGAAACTGTCTCCAGTCTCTTTAGCCAAAAATCTATCCTTAATGTCTCCAGACCTTTCTGAGCTTGATTAGATAGAGATTTGACGACATGCTGACACTGTTTGCTTGATGCTACATAAAAAGTGGACAAAAAGAAATAAAACAAAACCAAAAACATGACTTAATTAAACATAACATTTCAGGGTTCCCACTCATTTTTACCAATTCATTTGAAAAACTTTTCATAGTATTTCACCCCACTTTTATGACCTTATTTAAGTATTTTAAAATAGGCTGCTTCTCCATGTTGCTAACGTCAAACATTTTGTTGCAGAGCCCACATCCAGTGCAGTTAGGGTCTGCCTCCCTCTTGAGCCTAGTCATTCAAAGACGACAAATTATTAAATATGCACCTCAAGAGGGCATTTGGGAATAAGCAAACTGCTAGCACTGTGAACATAACTCACTTGTTAGACGTTGCTGCCATCTAGCTGCATACAACGGCTTCACAATGTATCTTTTTATTGTCATTTGGATGTCAACTTGCACGAGAGACTGCAATATTGCACTAAGAAAATTTTTTTTGGAGCTACTTCAAAGACTTCACTTAAAAATGAAACCATCGTCCTTTTTTTTTTAAAATCGGTGCCTATTTTTGCTCGCTTCAATGTTTAATATGTTATATATATATAAACATAATTTTCCTTTCATATTCTTTAAATTTAACAAGCAGTTTATTGTACTTTAGCAGTATACTGAGGGCAGAAAGGCCTCAACCTGGTACACTTTAATATCAGCTTATTAACGTAACATTCTTAGTAAGTAATATTGTGGTAATATTGTAATCGTAATATTAGTAATGTAATATTGTTATCGTGATATTCAACAATGTGACTGCATGTTTTCCTCAAATAGTGTAACCCTACTGCATACGCCAGTGTATATCAATTGATATTAGTGATGTTTCAACAGTCACAGCACTAGATATAAATAAGTATTATACGGAACAAATTCTACAGAATGTTAAGATGGGAATTTTCTAAACATACTTCAAACAATAGCCAAAAAAGTGTATATTCAAAACTTTCCCAAAACATTTTGTTATCTCTAAACTATTTCCAGGCCTTGAAAACAGTTTCTCTAACTTAGGAATTTCATGATCGTGGGAACTCTGGCATTTGTTTGCCTAAATTGCAATACTGTGCTCACATGATAGTAAAAATTAAGACATGAATTTGACATACAGAGAAATGTCAATGCGTCAGAAGGCACAGTTTGTCTGGTTTACAGAATTACATCACCATCACAGTCTGGTTTATAGTATTGCTATTTGGTGGCGTGGTCACTCCCGGGCTGTGTAGAAATCCTTCCATGATTTGAATCTGAAATCTGCTGCGTCATTATGTTCAGCCAATCAGCCATCATCACGGGGGATTAGATTGTATTCATAATTTATGGCAGGTTTTCCTGACGTGAACATTCGTGACTGAAGTGTTCCCCTGCTCTGCTGCAGTGTGCTGAATACAGGAAATAATAAACAAACAAAAAAAACCAACCGTTTCTATAAATACTCTTACAAAAATCCATATTAGCAACACATGACCACAGTGGCCGTTTAAAATTTATCCAAGTTTTGAGTGAAAAGATTTCACGTTTGCTTCGTAGGACTTCCAGTGTTTTTCTACCTGCATCTCTAAAATCTTCAGGGCATTCTGGGAGGAGACATACTTGCATCCCTGCTACGATCCAGTGTGTAACCTGTCCCCAGAGCACAGACGATACTGCAGCATCGCTGACTTTTAAAACAGTCATAAAACAGCATATATGTAATACAAAACAACTGCCAGCATTAGGCTGAGAATGGGATAAAAAGAAATATTTACAAACAAGGCATAACCATTTTTTTTTTGTTCAACATTTTAAGGGTACATGCATGCATGATTCTCAAGTCACAAAAA
The DNA here is from genome assembly GCF_011397635.1 of Epinephelus fuscoguttatus. Classification (NCBI taxonomy): domain Eukaryota; kingdom Metazoa; phylum Chordata; class Actinopteri; order Perciformes; family Serranidae; genus Epinephelus; species Epinephelus fuscoguttatus. Next base: position 13,957,065 of record NC_064767.1, read on the forward strand.
CCTAAAAGCGTGATCGCACAACTTTGAAACTGACATGGAATGTATGTCTTGCTGGTCGCTACGGTAAGGTCAAGTCTCTTCATATTAAATTACCTATAAAAATATATATATAAATAAAAAGGTGAGGGTATTGTGTTGCGAAAGCTGCAGCAGCGGTCAACGTTGAGCTGCACCGACAGAACGAGAAAGGAAGAAGGTAACAAAAGGGAGAGACAGAGGTGAGCGAACAAAGGCGACAGTCGAGCACCGAGGGATCAGAGGAGGAGCTGCTGATCCAGAACGTTCTGCTCAGGTTTCAGAACTGTGTGTGTGTTCGAGAGACAAGGCAGTGTGTATGCGTTATTATTCTCCTGCCAGTGTTCTGCCTGGTTCTGCCACACTGCGCTGTGATTGGGTGGTACTCATAACCTCAACATGTCCTTCTGAGTGGATGCTAGCTGTGAGCATGACCAAAGTCCCGCCCTACTGTGCTATGAGCGCAGATTTCGAGGGAGAGGTAATGTGACTAAACATGGAGCAATACAGTGGAGAGATGTGTGTAACATGCAGCAGAGCAGTGATTGTCATCTGTGCATGGCATCACCATGGGGCGCTGTATACACTACAAGAGGGAGACACACGAGGGGTTCAGCCCGCTCCGCAGAACCTGTTGTGTGCACGCCAAGACGCCAGCAGAGCCAACAATGTTCTTGAAGAAACGGAGAAGTAGGAGAAGAGATGCCAGGAGACACGTCAGCCCTTAGAAAATTAGGGGAAAGTCGGCTTTTTAATTGGGCTCTGGCCCAAAACTACTGCCATGGTTTGAAAGTTAGGGTTGGGCCAGATTTTTTGGGCCTGCTCAGAGCTTTAATGCTTCAGGCGCGTGCCTCTGTCAAAGAGCATATCTCAGTTCTTTTAATGCATTACAGTAGAAAGCTATTCTACTTCTGAGTGGGGAGCGTTGGAAAACCGTGAGCAATAGTAATTCTTAGAAAGAAAAAGAGAGAGGGACTTGGCTGAGACACTGCAGCTGTGCCTGCCTCCATTTTTTTGCACAGCAAGAAGCCTCATCTACAGGTCGGCGGCCTGTACAGCTGGCTCCTCATGCTCTTTGTAAAATCTACAACAGTTCTACGGCTGAAACTTCTGTGCAACCTGCAGTGAAGAAACTGGCTGAGGATCACCAAGCACAGGGTTTACACTGGCTTTTAAAGCAATTTAGCTTATTTCCTTTGAAGGTTACGATAAATAGGCCGTCAACGGAAGCTAGCTTACTGATACTAGCTAGCAAGATACTGAGCCCCACATCGCTCCTGATGGCTGTTCCATCGGCACGTGAGTGTGTTAAAGCTGTGTAGCATGTGGCACCTCTTTCAGTATCCTCAGCCACCTGTGTTCAAAGGTGACGCGTAGTGTAGAAAGCACTTTGAGTGGTTGGGAGACTGGAAAGGGGTGATACAAGTGCAAGTCCATTTACTGCTTTTTTCCAAGTGGCCTCAGACTTTTTCCTTAGTAGGCTGCCCTTGTTTTCAATCGGAACAATTAATAAGAATACTTCTAGTTTGGCCGTTCACTGTCTGGCTGCTGTTTGTGATCAATAACGAGATGCCTTTAAAGTTTAAATATCAATTTTCTTACTGTTGCATTTGTTTAACACTCATAAATACTGTATGACTTCTATTGACGTGGCTTTTTAGTTCCCTGGGAAACTAATGTTAATGACATTCCAGCTGTCCAGTTCAATCAAATCTGTTTTTTGGCATTTAATGACATGCTTTTTTAATGACATAATATTAATATTGAAGGAGGACAATTAACCTACATTTCAACTAATGGTGCAGAAGGGGACCTGGAAAACTGATAGGGCCCAAAAAAGATTGAGACGAACTGTCTTAAAGAGTTCTCTAACCCTTTGACTTTCTTGAATTTGGTTAATCAGATTTTTAGCCATTTGCAGCTTTTACAGCAACAATGACAGCAAGGCAAATGTAACCAAGAGGAAAACTGGCCTACACTAGAGCATCACGCTGAGGTAACAAGTACTAGCCAATCACAGTGCAGTAGGGTGACAGTAGGCAGGACATGGGAAGGGTAAAAAACATAACGCAGCATGTTAGACTGTTCTCAAACTGAGTGGGTGCATGTTCTAGACCTCCTGTGACACAGATGTCTTTGAGAAGTCTCAGACTTAGCTACGCTCTAGAACACTGAGATCCCTATGTCCTAGAGCTAAGACAAAGCTGGGTTCTATGTTACAGAACGTTTTATAAAATGGAGGACAAAAAAGGCAGCCTGGTTCTAAACCCTCCAGGAGTTTTAGGCCAAAAATTCTGTCTGTATGTTCTGAAACACTAGATTGTACGGGATGAACTATGACCACAGCAGATCACTTTCCACGGCTCCTACGAGAGGAACTCTTTCTCCAGCTCGAAAACGGAGGTCCGTCCCGGGGAACTCTGAATGCGGCAGAGTGGCACAGTGCAGTCCCGTTTCTGTCCCTCTGTGTCCATGTCCAGCAGTGAGCAGCCCTCTGACGTCAGCACCATGCTTAGGTTTTGTGCTGTCTTCTCTCCAGAGTAGTGGCCTAGGGAGTAGCTCTTGTTGCGTCCCCGCAGCAGGGCCCAGGCGTGGGGTCTGGCCCGGAACGACACTGGCCGTGGTCTGGAGAAGGCCTCGCCACTGGAAGGCTTCTCTGATGCTCCGTCCTTCTCTCTATCCTGCTTCTTCTGTGTGGCTGGAGGAGGCAGAGCAGGTGGGCCATTGGCTGGAGACAAGACAGGGGAGAGTTAATATCTCTTCACACTACATGCTCACTTCCCTTCACCCCTGTTTTGTGTTACTCACTATTGTGGTTGGTGGTGTATTTCTTTCTGCGTAGACGTGTTCCAGTGTTGTGGTTGCTCTGCTCTGGTGGCTGGCTTTGGGTTTGCACTGGTGTCTGTGTGTTAGCTGCAGTCCTGTTACTCTGGCCTTCTGTAGAAGCTGCCGGGCCCGGTCTGGATGACTCTGCATGATGATTGGCAGCCACCAGCTCAGCCTTCCCCGGGCTGGACTGTGACACCTCCGCCTCAGACTGTAAGAGGCACTTGGTGGAGTTGCATTCCATGATGGCAGACATGGAGATGAGATTGACAGGCTGGGTAGCGGTGTGATTTGACGATGCCTCGTCTTTGCGGGAGCGACCACTGGGCGGTGAGGTGCTGCGGCGGAACCGGGTCGCTCGCTGAAACAGGCCCTCCTTCTTCTTCTTCTCTTTCTCCTCGCGCGGGGGCTCGCAATCTTCCCCAGAGTTTTTGAGAGCCTCCCTAATGTCATAACCGAGCACAACTGAAGCCAGCAGTGAGCCGCAGCCGTACAGCACAGAGTCAGTCTTGCGGCGAGCTGACGTCCGCTTCAGGCTGTTAGTGGGGGTCAGCTGTGGGGTGGTGGAGGTGGATGAGGTGGATGTGGTGGTGTAGGGGTCGTCTGGGGTCTCTGGTGGGGCACCCTGACCTGCTGCCCCGACCCCAGCATCTGCCGACCCACAATGCCCACCGGGGCTCTGAGGCTGCTGCTCGTCCCTCCACAGAGGTAGATCGATGTACACCTGGTTGGGGAACTTGAGCTGCTTTGGCTTGGAGCTGCTGTCGGGACATTCCTGGGAGAATGCCTCGTCTTTGCCGCCCCCTGCTGGAAACACAGACGTGGAAATCAGACAATACAATCACATAAAACATGCAAACAAGCAAAAAGGACAGGTGTCCATGGGAATGAATACTGAAAGAGTAACTGCTGCCCAACCTCCCACATGTGAACTTAACTTTTATATTTTTTTACAATTTAAAATTGGTAAAAACTTATTTCATTGTAGACCTGTGCACAGTGTATTGCTTCGCTTAGCACCTCCTTGCCTCGCTGTCTCTCTTCTAATCATGAGACACAAGAAGACTACTGTTGCAGGAGTATAAGCTCCGTGAGAGTTAATGAGTGACCACCTGAACGGACACACACACACACACACACACACACACACACACACAATTTATAGTTTACTACACTAACTCCAGGGGTAGGCAACTTGCAGCTCCGGAGCCACATGAGTCTCTTTAGACCCTCTTCAGTGGCTTCGTCTGGCTTTGACATAAAATTATCTGGAAATGAATGGCACTTATTTTTTAACATTCAAATGTTCATTTTTCATTATTGTTGGCCTGAAGTAATTATTGCTTTCTTCAACTGTAAAAATGTGAAGCCCTTACATCAAATTAAAAAATGTTTTAATGTTTCATCAACTAAAATGTGCGTCATACGTCTTCCACCTGGTGCCTTTTCCTCTAAATTTAGCTGAACTTCAGTAGCAGTGGCCTGGAGTCTGTCAAGCATGGCTAACTATAGATTCCAAATACAAAAAAGGAAAAGTCATAGGGGAAAATAGAGGATTTAATAATGTGTGGACAGATTCATTTACTTTCACCACCAAAGTTAAAGTACTAAATAATTACACAGAGTAGCAGCCTTGTAGTAAATCATATAAATGAATGCTCATTTAGACCTGTTCGTATTGTTGATGGGCTAATTTAGACTGAATAGACTGTTACCTTTATTCAAATATGTTTTGTGGCTCCAGACAGATTTCACTTTTCCTTTTTTTTTGGCCAATAATGGCTCTTTTAATAGTAAAGTTTGCAGACTCCTGGGCTAACTGAATTTCAAATTGCACTTGTTTTACATTTTTGGCAAATTTACATTCCTAGTCTCACACTGGATTTTTTGTGAGTACTTAAGTACTCAATAAGAGTTTAATTTTAACCCATCCTTAGTATACTGCGTGCATTGCATGAATCTGTATGTTTTTCATGATGTTCATGTGCAGGCTGTAAAAACAAAACTTCCCCTGAGACAATAAAACTATCTCTATTCAAGAAAATCTTCTAACACTGCTTTTTTCATAAATAATGTAGACAGAGTACTTTCAACTTGACAGCAATTGAATTATTTCAATTACATTTGAAAACACCAAATGAGGACAATAAACCCCATTATAAATCCTACAAGTAAACAAGCACTCAAAAAAACTAAGATTTCAAAACCTGTTCAGCAAAACAACAGTTATTTATCACTTTGGACAAACTGTCAACAAAAACTGCAGAGCAAATTCACACAATAATAACACAAATATCAAACAAACACAGCATATCTTTATGTAAATTCAACACTTTAAATGTGCAGCATCACAATGGATTTTAAGCTCACCTTGTTCAGCAAACAGGGCAGCGAGGGGGACAGACTTCTGGGACTTGACCAGGCTGGTGGACCAGGGGTTACTACCATCTGACAGAGGACGCACTCTGAAAAGGAAGAGACACCACAGACAAAAAAATTAGAAATTAGAAACTATTTTCACTTGTAGTGTGTCATATGTTTGTGATATTTTACCTTATATTTATATATTTCCGTTTAAAATATAGAGAAGAGTCAAAAATAACGTCAACACATGAGGATGTGGTTATGTTGTTTAGAAACAGGAAAATATGGTCTCCACCCTGATATCATAGTGGAGAAATTACTGGCCTGCTTTTTTTTACTGTGTGTGTATTTATGTGTGAGTCTGCATACACTCTACCTCTCAGCAGCAGCAGGCCTCTCTTTGCTCTGGACTGAACTGGGGCCCCAGGTTCTTCCTTTCTTCTTGATTCCCTTTTTCACGTCATCAAACTCCTCTGGCCTGAAGAGGGTGCTGCGGCCCCACGTTCGGTTGCTCTCATCTTGCGTAACTGTTAACACAGTAACCACAGCCGTTAACCACAGACTCAAACAACTGCAGGAAGGTGCTGTTAGGGAAACAGCCCTGATTGGGAATCTGGTGTAGACATGTTAGTAAGATTATTAAAATATATTATGCAATCTGTAAAATCCCAGTAGTAATCTCTCGCTTAATTTTTCTTTGGTGTCTTTCTCTCCAAAAATGTCTTCAAAGAGAACTTAAAAAGTCTAAATAACCACATAACTCACAGGTGTTCTCTCTTAAAAGTTGAGGGATTATAAGGCTGTTCTACACTGGATGGATATAAGCCTTTTATTATTTTAATAACTGCCTCTGATTCAGGAAGATGTAGAGTAATAGTTTAATTTTTTATACTAAAAATATCACCTATGTTTATAAATTTCTGAAAATGTAAACTCAAAAAGCCAAAAAAGCAGAAACAAACCCCAAAGAGCTGTTATCATATTAATGCTTCCTATTGCTGTGGGTTAGTCATTGTGAAGCTGTGAGGGAGGATCCACCAAAGATGTCAGGGCAACAGACTGGGGCCAACATTTACTAGGAAAATGTAGTAATTAACAGCACTATCAGTATCCGATTATTAAATTCAAACCAATATGAACAGCAGAATGACCCAAGTCTGTGGCAACACACCATCATTGTCACTTGCCCGTTTGATTTTCAGGTAAGTAGAGCACCTGTGAAACAATCTCAACCAGCAGCAAACACCAAAGTCTTGTTATAATCCACACATCAGGAAAACCTTGTCAATCAGCACAACTATCCTCACTGATGAGAAGCTGTCAGAGTTAGCCAAACATCACACGCAGCGCTCTGTGCTGTTAGCCACAACCACGCTGCATGTGGGTAGCCAATAGCTTGCCTTTCCTCCTGAGCCCATAGGAGGTTGTGAGCTCGCTGGTCAGATCAACATCCTGTTGGTAAACATACAAACTGTCCCTCCGCATGTGGGATGTCACTGAGGAGGGAAACATACACGTTACCTCTAACCAACATGAGTGTTACGACACAAGTATAATCTATCTTATATTAATAAGCTAGGAGCATATTATTGAATGTGTTGTTAAACAGGACATTAACTGGATGCAGACCTATAAATTATTCATTCATTCATTTTCCGTAACCACTTATCCTGTTAGGGGTAGCTGGAGCCTATCCCAGCTGACACTGTTGGAGAGGCGGGGTACATCCTGGACAGGTCATTAGACTATCACAGGGCTGACACATAGAGACAGGCAACCATTCACACTCACATTCACACCTACGAACAATTTAGAGTCACCAATTAACCTGCATGTCTTTGGACCACTCTGGGTTCAAACCAGGAACCCTCTTGGTGAGACATGTAATTGTAATCAAACAGTATACGTGGGAAGATGATGGTGGACACCTCACAATTCAATCTTATTTCGAGGGCTACGATGTGATTATAAAACCATTATTGAGAGATAAAAACATGGGGTATTAGTAATGATCCAGGATTAAAATAAAATGATTAAGCATAAATTTATTTACGGAACACACAGCTCGGTCCTACAAAAATACTACTGGTGATCACAATGTTGAGAAGTGGGTTTTAAATATCCAAATATTGACTTTTCTGCATCGAGACATGTTTAACAAGAGAATCATGATGCATCTCAGACTCAATTTTCCCCCAACCTTTAGGATGTATTTAAGGGCATGAATGTATATGTAGGCTACGTTTCTGTGTGGAATATATACAGGTTGTAAAATCTTGGAACATAAACACCATCTATCAAACACTGTTACTCAAAGCAACACCAAAACAGTTGGGTCCATATAAAACGGGCCAGTTTGCAGAATGGAGAATCATCTCTGTCAGGGGTAATCATAACAAATGCCGTCACTCTGGGCAACAATCTGTGCCCACTGTCTGAACATCAGCATCTACCATAAATGCTCAAGAGGAATTTGTTCCAGTTATTGCAAGGGCGTTGGTGCGTGACTAACAGCATCATCAAACTGTTCAAACAACTGGCTGACTGCTTGTGGCTCTGGAGCTTTTGTTCACACGGCTCTGGTCACTGTGACACTGCTCCCATGTTCCCAGTTCCCATGAAATCCTCAGAGTTGATGTGTCCTCAGAATAGTTTTACTTTTAAATTTTTTTTCACTTAATCCAGGCCAAGAAATGCAACACAGAACAACAAGAATGATAACACAATATGATACGTTTAGGCCTCACACTGAGGAAAACTTGATGGAAAAACTGAACTTACGCTGAATGGCTCGTAGCCGGGGGATGAGTGTGGGGCTGCTGGGAGGAGAGGAGCTGGTGCTGTGAAGGCTTCGCCGCTTGTCCATAGAAGGTGACGCCTGCACGGTGATCTTATGCTGGAAGTCTGCAAAACGCAACATGCACATATGAAAAAGTGCACCAATAGCAACAACAAGTTTGAAACTGAGAGGGCTGCTCATGTTAACAAATACTGATTGAACTTTTCTAAGCTATGAAAACATCATACTAGAATTCGTAACCTAGGCGGCATTTCTCTTTACACATGAAAGTGAATCAAGACATCCCTACAGTGTGTGCACTCACCTGACGGCAGGCTAATGCGGTTTCCATCTTTCAGTTTGAGGCGGGAACGTTTGAATTTGCCTTTCCTCTTCTTCACATTGGGCTTGTCTTTGTTGAGCTGGAAAATGAGGATGTTGAGCTCTCTCTCCAGCACGTTGATCTCCCGCTCCGCCAGCTGCTGCTCCCGACGCTTCAGCAGCTCCTCCTGAGACTTTTGCTGGAGGGCGGCCCGCGTCAGCTCCTCTTCTCTGGAACGCAGCTCCTGCAAGAACCAGGTATAATGAAACATATGTGATTGAACTGGCAGACAGACTTCTACTGTCATAGTCTCACAAATACATCAACAGACTGACAAGTTGAGAAGATGTGACAGACCGTGTTCAGCTGCAGTGATGCACGTCCCAGGACACAGCTGAGAGGTAGGTAGCATCATTAAAAACAGGGTACATTGAATGTCTGACCAAAGTGGGGGTGATTAAGTTGCAGTGTGGGTAATGTAGCTGCCAGGTTTTAAACAGAATGAAAATGCATGTCTATAAGGGTGTTCTCACGGCAGCATTTACAAGCGGACCAGATAAAATGCCTTGTGAGAGAAAGCTGCTCTTGATTGGTCAAAATTTCCATGCAGGAAAAATCCAGGAAGTAAACCAAACGTTGAAGAAGAGTACACTTGCAAGATAAATGCGATACTTCTAATGTCACAATGGAGGGACAACTACGCAGGTTGATTTTAGCGCTGCTCATCGTGGACTATATTGCTGTCATTGTTCATTTTAGTCAAACCATACAGTTTGAAAACGAGGCGCGGCTCCAACTAGAAAACAATGTTTTGATGCACTGGATGTGCTGAATGTGCATATTAAGGCAGTACAGGAGGAGGTGCACATTAATAATCCTCTAGGACTGTAACATGCTCATGTTTAACCCAAACAGACAAACGGGTAGAAACACATCTAATAATTCCCACGTAACAAGAGAAAAGCTTTTGCAGAAAGACATCTATAAGAGGGGTATAAGTGTTCACCGTCTATTAGATAACTCCCTCTGTAACACGTTGGTTTCAGAAGATTACTGCCTGCTGTTTCAGGCCGTGTTACAAAGCTAACCAGTCTTGTCTCCTCCCATGGCTTACTCTTTCTTCACTCCCTCTATTTTCTCTTTAATTGCTCTCAGCTGAGTAATAATAATCCGTACTGGATGACTTCCATAAAGCAGCTTTACAGTCAAGCCACTTCAGCCACCCACCTAGACACAGATTACTGTGGGACATTTACAGGAAATCTGCTGATGTAGTGGTTAATTCTACATGAAATCTTGTGAAAATGTTAGATAATGTTTAAAGCTATTTATTCTTTCTTCTCTTGATTTAGAAGAAGCTTTACATACTGAGCAAACTTCATAGGGTTTTATCATTGTGAGATGGTTCAGGATATATCTGTTAAGTTAATAATTTGGATGATTGGAAGTTACACAAGGATACTTAACGAAAGGTGGTTTAGTATAACTGATAGACTAAAACCAAGTAAAATACATAAATCTATTAAATATTATGGACAAATTAATTCTCTTGAAACAAAAAAAATAACACCTGGAGTTCTCTGTTGCTGTGTCATTCAGTTCACTCGCTGTGTGTGCTGATCCTGCTGTTTCTACAAACACTAATTAACCCCCCTCTTTAAGCCAACGATGGGAGACTTATACAGGAAGCAGATTAAGGTCTTAACAAGGGGAAGTACGCTAAAGCACCTCAGCATTAATGACTCGTTTTGTTAAACGTGCGATTAGCTTCTCCCCTAAAAGTAACCAATTAAACCTTTTAGTCCATAAAAAGCTGTCCTGGGCGATTCTGCATGGTTAGGCCAAATCTTCATAATAGATTAGCCAACATGTATCATCACTAAAAAAAATAAAAGAGCAGAGAATAGTACAAGATGGAAAGAAGGTCTGTTACATATTCTGCAGGTCAGGTTTTCAACTTCCCACACTGTGTGAGACAGAGGGGCGAGAGGAGGAAATAAACATTGATTTTATGCATGTAGGCACCCGTCTGTCTTCATACTGTGTGTGTGATGTAATGTCAGTGGCTCCTTATATGGATGTTTGTGTTTTGTCACTCCGCCCCACCTTCTCTTTGGTCCTGAGCTCGTCAAACATCTCCTGGATCTCCACGCGCCAGTCATCCTGCATGCTGTGGAAGGAGTCCTGGGGCATGGTGGCCATCACTGCCTCCTCGATGGCCGACAGCTGCTCCAGGATGCAGGAGAAGGAGGGACGCACGTGGGGGTCCTGGTCCCAACACTCTGGACACACACATTGCAATGTAAAGACACATTATTCACACGTGTATTGTTCCTGTAATCAAATTTTACCAAACAATGTTATTGATAACGTCAAAGACCCTGAGTGCTTAGTTAGGTTAGGTACGTTAGTAGTACAGAAGTTGTTGTCTCATGTTATTTAGGTATTATTTCGGCAACCAGGCATTAGATTTTGGTTGAGAAACTTAAGATATGGTTGCAATATTTAGTCACCTTGTGTTTTCAGTAATTATGTTGTTAAATGTCCGCTTAATAGTGAAAATGTCACATAAAAGAATAAAAGCTTTATCACAGCAACCAAATAAAATTCATTGTACTTTGTGTATATCTATTTATTCAAGTTCATCTGGTTATTTATAGTTAAATCAATTTGCAGAATCATTTGTGATGTTGATGGGTTAGTCGAACTTTTCACCACACAGTCAAACAACTTTATTTGTTTCGCCATTGTCTCTAAAACAGATGCCTATTACACATGAGTAAACACACACCAATGCTCTGTAGCGGTGTCTGGTTCAGGCTCTGATTGTAACAGCAACAATCAAACATCACAAATGCAAAATATTAAAGATATATTTAGTCTGCGCTGCCTGTTTTGCTGTTTGCTCTCCCTGTTTTTGACTATGTTAAAAAGTGGTGACCACTGATGGCAACCAAAGGCCAAGAAGTGGTTGCGACACCTGTAGTTGTTGGTTGTGACATCAAATTTGGTGTAATCCCATACGTCACAACGTTCTGGGAGCAGCAAAACAAACTACTGTCATTTTAATCAGGCAATAATTGGTCTTCTTCCATCATTCTGCAAGCAACTGTGATATAGTTTTATGCTGCACAGGAGTCTGAAGGCAGCAGGGCACAGTTAAAGGAGACCTTGCTAAGTTAGAGGTGTGCAGCCTGTCGCTTGCAGCTCACTGTGGCTGCTCCTGACTGTTGCATGACTCGCTGCAAAATTTTAAACTGATCTGCTATCAACAAATGCCGAAAATGACCACTGTCTTGTTTTTGCAGATGCTTTTTGTTGAACAACAGGGAGTAAAGAGACCACTGAAAAACACATTACATTTCCTTTGACACCCTCATAATAAAAATTTACTTGTGTTAGTTTAATGTTTTTACTGCTGCAGCAGTAGGAAATGTTCAATCTGCATCAACAGCAACTTAATACAGCATTTTTTCTGCAAATGTCTGCCCTCGACACCCAGATCATAATACTGCAAAGATATAAATAGAAAAATATCTTTCTATGATCCCTTCTTCATAAATATCACCCCATATTACTCTAATTAATTCCTTAGATGTTAATAATACTGCAAATATATAAATATTTCTTTAACTAGTAGGCCATAGGCTCAATTACCATTGTGTTACTTCTTTCAAAAATAGATAGTGACTTAATAGACATTTATTTTAACAGAAAATATTTCAGATTATTACTTTAACGAAGACAGCCTTTTTTTGTGACAGATTTTTATGGTTGAGTTTGCAATGTAATGTCGTATGTAAGAAGTAATGGTCTGACATATACACCTCCGCAGTGGGTGTGTAGGTGTGTTACCCTCTGTTAATTTACCTTCCATGAGCTTGGCGAAGGGTTCGGGGCAAGTGGAGGGGATTGGTAGAGTTAACTTGTTGACTGCCACACCGTAAGCAACAGCCAGGCCGTCTATCCCACGATAAGGCACCTCCCCCGTTAACAACTCCCACAGCAAGACACCATAGCTGGTGGATGACGCACATACAAAGGCAATAAAAAGAAAGCAAAAGAAAGAGGGAGGAATGTCAAACAAAGGAATGAGTTAAAATGTCAGACAAATGAGTAAGAGTAGATATTTTATTCTTGTGTGAGTGTGTGTGTGTGTGTGTGTGTGTAGGGGGGCATGTTATTTGTCAGACCTCCAGACGTCACTGCCTTTGGAGAAGAGAGACGACTTGATGACCTCGGGGGCCATCCAGGAGTAGGTGCCTGCAGCTGACATTTTCGTGGTTTTGTGCCACTCCCTGGCCAAGCCGAAATCTGTGATCTTCAAGGTCTTCCTCCCGATGTCGTCATTCTCAATCTTTTCAAGTAATAAAACTGAAAAGAGAGACGGACACATTAGAGTGGGACGGAGGTAAAAAAGGAAGATAAATAAAGATACATGAGCGAGACGGCACAACAAGTGATGAGTGATGGAATGAAAGTGAAAAGTGGAAAGACAGGATTTGGATAAAAGTGACAGACATCAGGGGGGCAGAGGAGAAAGAGGAGTGAAAGAGAAAAGGAGATACAAAGAGTGGGGGACAGAGAGAAAGACAGCCGTGCAGGTGAGGAGATGATAGTTGATATTCAACAGGGCCAACCAAGGTATGCAGGTCATATATTACTGTAGTAACAGAAGGTTGACAGCCCCACAAAGCGCCTGTCCTCAGGTCCTAAAACTGTTTAACACATTAAAGAAAGCCGGAACCCTCCAAACCTGCCTGTAACACTAAACCTGGCCTGAGAGCCCTACAACAGTAGAGCCACAACCCACTGACGTGCAAAGTCAGGTCAAGTTTTATTCAACCATTTAATGTAAGTGTTCCTGTTATGTGTCTAATCCTTATGGGAACAAAATTACATAATTTTATACCAGCTTAAAATTCCGTTCAGTCATAATACAACAAAACTAAGTCTCGTTTAAATGCAAGAAAATGCACAAAAAGGAAAAAAATATATAATTATTACATGTAATCACTCTCATGCCTGGTCGCCACTCTGCCTGTGCCGTTAGATTGAGTGATGTGTGACTGAAAACGCTGAACGTTATCTATGGCTGCTCAGATCCTTTTTGCTAAATGGATCTGAGCAGATATTCACAGGCAGCAGTTGTATCACTGACTCTGATCCAAAAAATGTAATGTTTTAATATCAAACAGGGGCAGTTTAAGATTCCGTTTATGTTTATATGTATTGTGTGTGTGCATGTTTTCCTTTATAAAGCAAAATAAAATGGATATATGTTGAATGACTACTGACATCCAGATAAAGTAGTCGAGTAATCATATGCCCATCCCAACAAACTACTAAATAAATATAATACAAATATGTGGAACTATAGACTCAAATATAGTTGTAAAATGTAGGGCTGCAACTAACAACTAAATTATCACCTAGAACAGTTCTGGAGCCACATGTGGCTCTATAGCCCCTCTCCAGTGGCTCCTTGTAGCTTTGACACAAATGAATACTGGTTATTTTTTTTTTAACATTTTACAGGCCTACAGGAATTCTTATACTCTTCAATTTAACATTTCAGCTACTAAAATGTGCCTAATACATCTACAGCCTGGTACCTCGATAGCAGTGGCTAGTGTTTGCCTTGCTAGTGCCTTCCTCGCTGGTTAGCTACGGATGCCAGAAGTTTTGGAATAAAATAGAGAATTTAATAGTATGTGGAAATATTTGTTTGCTTTCACTTCCAGCTCTGCAAAGATAAAGTACCAAACAATCATAAATAGTGCCCTGCAAAGGAGCTTGTGGTAAAACATGAATAAATGCTTATTTAGACTATCTGTGAAGGCCAATTTGGACTTAATAGGCTGTTTTACCTGTATCAAAAGCCTCAAATATGTATTGAGGCTCCACACAGATTATTTGTTTTTAATTATATTTGGTCAAAAATGGCTCGATAGTTAAGGTTGCCGACCCCTGACCTAGAACAATAGATTAATTGTTAAAAAGTAAAGAAAAAAGGTAAAACATAGCCCAAGATCATGTCTTCAAAAGTCTTCTTTTGTCTGACCAGTCAAACAACTTATAGAAACTTAGTTTAATATAATATATGATAAAATAAAAATGGAGCACAACAAATCCTTAAAACTGAGAAGCTGAAACTAAGGATTTTTATGTTGTTGTTTTTGCTTAAACTAAAAAAGAAACATATCTAAACAGCTGATGATTAATTTTCCATTGATCGACTAATCAAATGCTTCATCTGTAATATGGACATTACACAAATGTAACCAAGGGAAACTTAATACTAAACATGCTAAAATCTAAGCGTAAAAACTTGGGTGACTTCTCCCTACATGATTAATACACACAGGATTCAACAAGACATTGAGAGCACTTCGGCTTTTTGAAGATATACCACCCACAACCAGATGAGGACTTCAGAGGAGCAACATTTTTCTCCCCTCAAATGTTTCCTTTCAGCAGGAATAACCCTTCTCCCTGTGCGCTGATACACCAACTGCCAAATATTCCTGTTATCTCTTTGACAACCAGACGTAGCCTTTTCCATGAAGCGGTGCATCAACAGCCAAAACAGACTCTCTGATCCTTTTGATCCTCTTGGTATTATTTTCAACATTTGTTTTTGCCTCTGCCAAGATCTCCTCACATTACAAACTGTCCCATTTCATTATTTACATGTCGTCCTAACACTGCGGGTCAATCTGAACATGTCCTATCAGCTGTGTTGGTTCTACAGAACGCCACAGCTGGCACAGAAACTAAAATGTGAGAGTTTAAATGTCCCTTCAGGTGTTTTGAACAGAGGCACTTAGGTGTTAAATCAAACACTTGAGTGTAATGCCGACACATATAATCTGTGGTAATATTCCCATGGGAAAAAGGGTGCAATGATAAAGATGCATAGTGGAAGTGTTGAAAAACACATCCACGGGTTTGAGTTTCTTCACTTACTGTATCATAATGTACACCAGAAAAAGTTACTCAGTTTAAAAGCTATTTGTTAACAGCTTTCAATAGAAGCTCTAATGCATGCGTGCAAGTATTACTTGAATGAATTAGCTGCACTTTGTGCTGCATTATCACTCACTGACCTTGGACTTACTCCTCCACAGCAGCACAAAAGTAAACCTGCCAAAACACACACACAAACCTTTCTACCACCAGACACCCATGATTTAACCTCAGTAACCATACTGATCTTCAATCCTAGTTAAGAATACAATGTGATAAATTACATGACAAATGTTTCAAAAGACTGAACAGATCTACTAAAGGGTGTAGGAGGGGTTGTAAGGAGGATAGCTGTTGACTTCGAGAACAGATAGTGTGGTCAGAAATTGGCTTAGAGTCTGAGACAGATGGATAAGTCTTAACAGACTCCACACTGAAAATCTGTGTATGAGGAAAACTAAAACAAACATATTTCCTTATGTAGTGCTGTGCTCACTCCTATAACTGGCTATAAATTGCACCTTTTTGTACATTTTCAGCCCGATACTGACAACAAATACGAATCTGAAATCATATCAGTGCTCTTTTTCTCAACTATGAACATGTATACCTCACTGTGAGCCTGTTTACACCTGGTATTAACCTGGGTTTTGGTAATCCAATCATGACTGTAAATGCAAGTGTAAACAACCACCAAGGCGCGTTGTGACCCGATCCGTCAAACCACTTGCAGAGGTGGTATGGATCCTTTCAACCACATGTCTTTTGTAGTGTAATTGCTAATGCCTTGCGTTGCATCCCTGACAAGGCCTACATCATCATGCAGGACATGGTGGTTGATTATAAGTTGCCTGTTTTATGATGTCTGAGACAAAGTGTTGCATGACCGTCTAGTGTTTATCCCTATGGAAGAATAAGTGTTGAATACTACTGAGAGCAATATCTCCAGCTGTGCCGACACAACCGCAACCGTGACTAGTGAGCTTGCTAGCCAGCCGCTTTTGACCTTCTAGCATAAGAGGTACAGGCAGTGACAAAATCTGAACATAAGTGATCAGCTGGAGATGCATGACAGACACGAGTGTGATGAACGGAAATGTGTCTCGGCTGTCCGCTTGTGTTCAGATCACCAATACGCATGTTAATACCAGGCGTAAACTGGCTCTGTGTGGTTCCTTCTCCTGTGGAAGTTAATAAGGCTTTAACTCCACACCTAAACTTTTAAATGAATTTATGCAATCACATATTCTGAGGCTAATATACAATCGTTAGAAGTCATTTTAAAGCAAAACTGCATTTACTGGTTCCAGCCTCTAAATTATAAGCCTTTGCCGTTTGTCTTTGTTTTATGTGACAATAAACTAAACATATTTAGGCGTATTAGAGGATCAGTGTGTAAGATTTAGTAGCATGTAGAGGTGAGGTTGCAGGACTAAAACTTCTTCCATGTTACAAACATGTAGGAGAACTACTGTGACTGACATGATAACGTGAATGGCCTCATTTAGAGCAAGTGTTTGATTTGTTCATTCTGGGCTACTGTAGAATAACATGGCAGACTACGTGGAAGAGGATCCCCTCCATATGTAGTTACAAATGACTCAGTCATTCTTGTTTTCAGGCAGATCATTGCCAATAGACGCCCCTAATTCCTATACACTAGACACACACACACACTGGGTGCTGGCTGATGACTTCAATTTGGGTTTAGGAACTTGTAACAGACATTTTTTACTATTCTCTTGCATTTTATAGACAAAACAATCGATTACATATTAACAGATAATGAAAATTATTACTTGCAGTCCAAGATGCAACATAACACAAGCTGCAATATTGCACACAGCCAATACCATATAACGTCTATTTAATATGAACTTTTCTACATCAACAGCACTGCTGCATCTCAGATATATAAAAACATATTTACTTGCATTAGAATAAAATCCAAGCTTGCCAAATAGGACTATATGTACAAATCTACAGCATGCTGTTTGACAGTTAAAATAATGTTCTGCAGTGTAAACATAAATGTGAAAAACAAACTAAACACCGGCACTCACAGATACATTTTCATATTTAATGTGGGCAAAACAAAGAAAAATGAACATGATTCCATTCCTATTGCATAAATTGCCTTTCCAGCTTGTATTTATCATGCTGATGATGGCTTTGTAGCTCAAACGCATTTGTTTTGTTTGTTTTGCTCACATAAAATAAGAAAAATTATCTATGAATGTCGGTATTGTTTGAGTTGATCCTCACCACAACTGTTTACCTGACACATTGTTTAAGATCTGGAGCTGTGTGTGCTGCTATATTTCACCATAAACATCAAAGGTACAAATAAAATGTGTCCCTGAATGTGCGGTTCTTTATCATATTTCATCAAGTCTGCATTAGTTTATGCATCACCTATAGCACTTAGACTAAAACCACCAAGGTCTTTCAGCTTGTGTTCTGCAAACACAACTGCACAACAGAAAAGTAGCCATTTTACTTCAGCTATCATCCCAATAAACACACAAATTAACACATGAACAGACCATTCATGCTCGTAAACCAGATCATCAAAAACAAACTGTTGTAGGGCATTTTCTTTAGACACACTGAAGACAGTTTTAGAGGGTGAAGTGATTTCCAGCAGTATTTTAACCGTAGTGTGACTCCTATGGGTCTCCACTAATAACAGGGGTATTGGTGCCATTACTAGCCTCGGGCACAGAGGGGATCCTCTACCCAGGCTGCAACAATGGGAATTCCATTACAAACAGGTTTCACTGGACCAATGATATACTCCTACTTCCTGTTGTCAAGTCCTCTCTCAGTGATTCCATAGATTCCTCCCAGCAGGCTCTGTGGCTTTATAATGACTTATGATGGGTTAGTTACACAACCCAGAAGAACAGTGGTTTTGGGATAACCCCGTCTGCGTTGATTGGACTATAGAATATCATGCCAAATACTTTCTTTGTAGCGCCATGATACTTCAGTGTCAGCCCTCTAGAAATGTCTGATAAAAGACCTTGGTCCTGTCTACATGACTCCATGCTGACGTGATGCTACAAAAACAACTTTAAACCCCAGCCGGCCATTTTGTTTTGCTACTGGAGTCTATTAGCAGCAAAGCTAACACAACAAACACTCTGCAGACACTTTTGAGCAGGAATGAAATAAACTCTCACTAAATCAAACAGACAATTCAATAAATATAAGCAACTGCAGCTGCAACTAACAGTCATTTTAAGTATAAATTAATCTGCCAATTATTTTCTTGATTGATCATTTGGTCTGTAAAATGTCTGAAAACAGTAAAAGTGCCTGCCACAATTTCCTGAAGCCAAAGGTCTCAGATTAAATCCTTGGACTCCAGAGCCATGTTGTGTGGTTTTGGAGTCCAAGCTCGACTCTGTGTTGTATTTTAGGCATGAATTATGCTACAGAACTAAATCTTATAATAACATTCAAGTAACTTTCACAATCTGCATCTATGCTCACATTTTCTGAATATGAATGCATACAACCCCTAAACATTGCCTGAGACACCACTGACATATGTTATTAACTTTGGCTGTCAAAACAGCAGAATTACTCCAATTTTACACGTGAAATAATATGCAAAATATGTCTTCTACACATTAAAGGTTCTGTATGTAAAAGTCAGAGCATCGGTATAGCAGCAAACAACTAGTAAAAGCATCCTGAGTGGAGAATAAGGTCGTGCTCCCGTGTGTTGTAGTCAGAACTTGTTTGTTTTTGTGATAAAACATCTGGCCATGCATGCACGTTAGTGCATGTGAGTCCTGAGTGTGTATGCCACTGGCTAGCTAACTGCCACCGCTCTGCACTGCGCTCATGCAGCGGCTACTGCTGATAATGCCCTCCTGACCCGCAGTGGCGCTACAGCGCTGTCCCGGAAGCATCATGTCCAGTCTTTGGTCCCCCCCTGCCACATTAACAACCTTACAGTAGCTCTGTCAGCACTGATGCCATTGTTAGCACTGTTAGCTGCTAGCAACCAGCTCAGCCACCTCAATGTTGAGAGGCTTGTGCAATCCGGGCTCAGACTCTGAATCACAGATATGCTCTGAATGTCGCATACAGCTCCTTCAATATTAAATCTTAATAACTTAGCTTAAGCAGTTACCAGACACTGACACAATTATGTCCTGATGAAACAAAGATGTATTTTCTATAGACATGTTTCTGCTTGCAAAAAATCTGTGAAACTGAAACAACAAAAAACAAACTCAACCTGTATATAAAAACAAAAAAAGAAGGTACTGTACAGTACATCCCTACATAAATCTTAAATACTGATGTTGGAAATTATGGGCCATATCACCAAACTGGACCAGTCTCATTTAACTACGCATGAGTTAATACTTTATGTAATAACATAAAGGTCGTAAGGGACAGACTAATCTGTGGGGAAGAAAGGAATAAGCTAAGTTAGGACTCATGGTGTCCTCCTCACTCACTAATGGCTCACCTGCAGCGAACACAAGCCACTAGTCTTTCTTTGAAGTCCACCTCCCATGACCTCTTCACCCTATCCTTATTTTCCAAGACAGGATAATCTCTCGCAGGTTTTCAATGAGAAGCTCCATATCAAGTTAATTTGCTTAGCCTTGTCAGACAAGCCTAACTGACCTGCAGGAAAAAGCTGCATGACTTTGTTTAATTTAAATCAGTTCATTCTTCAAAATGTCTCATTGGTTTCAGATATTTCTTACATTTTATTTCCGTAACCAAAACACTTAAACTAAAATGAAGGAGATGCTCTGTTGACCTCTGGTAAGGGTCATCCTAAAAGTCAAGCCCCAGGCTAAACCACACCCTGTACTCGATCCAGTACCTGGGTTCAGGCTAGGTGTAAGTTAGCACATTTAAACTTTAAAGCCGTCACAGCTGAGCAAATGCCAAAATCAGGCTGTGGCTAGCCAGTCTTGAGTATTGTTTTGTTCCTTCAGACAGGCAATCAAGGGGTTGTTTGGATAGGATATATTTAACAAGAGGAGGTGGAGTAATAGTAACCTAATTAGTGCTTGTGCATCTCATGATTATAATCCCGTCTAAATATAGGCCATGTCTGTACATTTTAAGGCCTGCACACTCACACACTGTTACATGCCAGTGAAAACAGCCTGAGGTTATTGCAGCTGCATGACTGCACTTATATCTGTGAATTTCCTGGTGTACTGGGGTCATTTCTAACATGTATATTCTGTGTTTTTATAAACATGGAAGCATAAACAAAGGTTATTAACTACACTCCTTATAGTTTACATCAATGAAAGATGTGTGTAGCCTACAATTACGTCATCATCACTGCTAGATTATTAGTTTTCCAGTTGCATTTGCTACAGGTGATGTGTGAAACCTGTTTGGTGTAAATGGATCAGATGCTCTAACTCCTGTTCACTTTCATTTTAATTTATCAACCTGTTTATTCGTTTTGAATTCTAATAACAAATGTCATACTTTATAATCACAATCCTATAAACCTGGCATGTCTAAAGAAGTTATAACCCTGGCCGTATGTTGTTTTCCAAGCTTCTTCTCTATCTATATTTTCTTACTCTTCTGAAAAGAAGATGTTTTGAAGCGGACAACAGTGCACCGCAACTGGAGATGGATATGCCTCCGAGGCAGACCCCACCCTCAGTCCAACCCCCACTTAATTCCCCGCTCCAACAGTGGATCTTCAGGCAGACCCATCTTTCATGGTGGAACAGTAGGAAGATCAGAAGCAGAGCTGCTGCCTTCAAAGCAGGTCCCACGCTTCTTCCCTTAGCTTTCTCCCCCTCAAGGTAAAACAGAACAAAAACTACACTTTTTGGGAAAAACATGACTGTTTCTTCTCTATTCGGCAAACTAAAAATACTTGAGGTTTAACTCCCTGCATCTCTGCAGCAGCCAAGACTCCACAAACCAATGAAAATAAAAAAACAAACACTTATAAAAAGTTTTGGAAGACAGCGCAATTGAAGTATCCTCATTCACTAGATATTAAGTAGTCTTAAATTGGGCTCATCCCAGTGTTAAGTGCTTTCTCTGTATTGAAGACAATTAAACTAAAGCAATAACTGTAGCATTTTTATGCATATGATACATATATTGAATATGCACAGCCAAGAGGAGTGACAGTGAGTCTTAAAGCAGTGCTTGGCAATGCAATCGCAAACAAGCACAAAGCCAGTCGCATTTTTTCATCTCATTGTCTCTCTGGCAACAGTACTGTGTGAAACTGTGCTCCTTATGATGCAGCTTTTAAAATAAGGCTGCGATTAAGGATTATTTTAGATGTCAAATAATCTGTTGATGATTTTTTCAATGACTCGATTAGTTGTTTAGTCTCTAAAGTCTTAGAAAATGATGACAAAAAATGTCAATCAGTGTTTCCCAAAGCCCAAGATGACGTCCTTAAATGTCTTGTTTTGTCCACAACTCAAAGATATTCAGTTTACTGTCACAGAGGAGAAAAGAAAACAGAAAACATTTCTATTTAAGAAGCTGAAATCAGCAAATTTACTTGTTTTTTATTTATTTCTCAGACCGATTAATAGATTATCAAATTAGTTGGCGACTAATTCAATATTTGGCAACTAAAATATTGATCATTGTAACTCTATTTTAGAAACAAAACTAATCTACAATGAGAGGTTTTCAAAATCCTGAGGCTTCCTTTGTTTTTTTTCTGTAGGGTAACTAAGCACCGATGCAACATGGTTGCTTTAAAAATCCTGAGTGCAGCCTCCTAACTTGACGTGGCAGTATTTTCGTAACTGTGCCAACAGACTAAGCATGAGAGTAAGAGGGCTTCCTGTAGTAAGCAGAAACAAGGCTGCTAAACATTCCCCGACTGGTCTGTCTCTCCCGGTTGAAATGAGAGTCCCCCCAGGCATTCTGGTTGATGGGAAAAGGATCAGGGCTAATGGCTGGCTAAATCCATCTATCATGGTCACGTCTCTCCGGGCCACTTGCTCTTTGTCTGTCCTCTTCCTCTCCTAGTTTGTGTCTGTTTAAGCTTGAATCAACCCACAACTATGCTAATTAAAACATAGCACATGTTAAAAGGTGTACAGCTAGTACCTTTTGCCTTATTAGCATCTATCAATGTGCTAGGGTAGCTGCGGAGGGGATTGGCTGATTCGGAAGGCAGCTCTTCTCAGCTGTGGGCCCTTTTCCTTTTCACCCTGCCCTGCAACAATAGGTGCAGTCAGGGAGAGGTCATAAAAAACACAGTGAAAGCATCTCCACTCCTCCTCTCTCCCCTCTGCCCATTCTCTCGTCAGAGAAAAGACAGGCAGTAACTGTCTGTGTGTCACCAGGGGTAATTGTGGGAAGCCTGAGAAAAGTTGCTCTGCAACACCTAGTCAAGCTTTGGTAACTTTTCCTCTTAGATTCTACTTATTGCAGAAGTAGAGCAAAAATTGCAGGAGGAGAAAATAAGGATTCTCTGGAGGCATACTTTTTAGTTTCAAGCCTTATCAAACTGTTTTCTCTCCTGTGGTGAGCTTGTTATGACCGAGTAATGAAAAACCTTTGCAATACTGTTCCCACAGATGTATGGTGGTTCACAAGGAAACCCAAATCTATAACACAATGAGGTCTGTATAATATTTTTATACTTAATGGTGCAGCAGTGGGAGTACAGGCAAAATAAAATGAAAGGTGCATGCAAATTAGCCAGCAATGGGAGTAGGTGTCTGTTTTCTAAATATTGAGTGTCAGGACAGACAATGTGTGATAGGTGCATCCCTAATTTCTATCTTTTTAATGCATATTTTTTATTGCAATAGGATTTATGGCAGTGAGAAAGAAAATGTACTACAGGAATAAAACCACATGAGGATTCACCTTTGTGGGCAATTATGTAAACAGTATAATTATATTTAAGAATATATTTAATATAGCTGTAATAATCACTTGGCAGACACTTTTGTCCAAAGCAATTTACAGAACGTGCATCTTGTCCTCCCCACGTGGGCCATTTTTGTCAGACTAAGATTATGCTTCATCACAATAACCCACCTATTTATGTTTGAACTTACTTTTGTGCAGTGTTACACATATAAAGATGGAAACAACAGGTGCACTTGTCATGTGCACAAGCCCTAGCACTGTGCCTTGATTGCTGCGACCACAAAGTCAAAATCGGGTCCTTCATGCTCTCTCCATCTATACCAATTTCACTGCACTGCCATGAAAGCAAATCCTTTCTGTGCCTCTATGACTTTTGTCAGGTTGTCACAGATCTGCAGAATGACAGGTGAATGAATACAGACACGGGGAAGAGGGAGGGGAACACGGATGCAGCGTGATGAAGTCTAACAATAGCTTAAGATTGATGGGAGAATGCTGTTGCGCACGCTCCACACTGAACTCCATCGGTTTCAGTGGCGCTCGAGCACACATTCCTGGCATACTATCGCTCGCACCACAACGCGAAACTCCAAAGTCGATGTGGGTTATGCGTGCTGGCTCAGGGCCAGGTTTCAGTGTGTCTCCTATCTATTGCTCTATGAATACTTTCACTCCTTGCTTGAGGAGGAATGTTTACATCAAAGTTGTAAGATGGGAAATAAATAGGGGTCAATGGAAGACTAAGATAAACAACAAATCCCCTTAACACTGGTTAAGAAGACCAACCACCATTCTGTTAACTAGTATTGTCTGCATTGCCAGAGTCTAATATAACAAATGCTTCTTTCCACAGGACTATGCTGATATGCTGTTGCATCTAAGGGATACATGCTTTCATTACGATGAAGACTGCAAGTATAGTTTATTCCTGGCGGCTTGTCAAATTAACAAAGTGTTGTAAACATAAACTCTGAGCATGCACAGTGACGTCTGCCTGCATGGAGCCACTGTCCAGAAATTGCAGTGCAGCTGCTTCAGAGCAGAACAACAGTGCCCATACTTATTTTAATGAATTAATATCATTATAACAATACAAAAGTATTAGTAAGCAGTAGTATTTGGATGACAGCTCTATGGCACACAGACATATGCTATATCAGGCTGCAGCTACACAGACAAGGCTGGTTGGCAAGATGAATTCTTTAATAATGTAAATGTATTCAGGATGTTTTTGCTTCATATTCAAAAAAGAAAAGGTAACTCCAGCATTTATAGTTTTAAAACTGTGTTGGCCCAAAAAAGTAGGCATGAAAAATAACAAGGAGCAAGACAGAGCAGAAAGGAACAAGGGGAGGAAGGTAAGTAAGGAGAAAAATAACGAAGTAAGAAGGGAAACCCCCTCAGTTTGTGGCAATAAAAGAGTACCGCTGCTCTCTGGGAGATTAAATATGAACGGAACAAAACAAAACGAGGGCTTTGAGACCCTCCGAGTCCTAGCCATTCTTCTGGTCACAGTAGCCTAGCAACCGCTGCTTGACCAGTCCATTGTGCAAACGTATGTTAAGCTTTTATCCCTCATTAGCAACATTCCTCCCTGCAGGCTGGGATTTTACAGATTAGGTTGAAAAACACAAAAGAGATTGGACAAATCTTGCTGACTTCCAACATATTACTTTACAGGCTAATCATTGATCAAATAGCTGTATGTTTGTCTGCGTGGAGCATGTGTACACTGCAAGTTGATAAATGACAGGCCGAGTAGTTGAGTGAAGGTGGAGAAGTTTAGTTGTGTATATGTACCTGTCTGTGTCCTGGTTTGGGAAAAATACTGGAGTTAAACAAACTGACAGTATGTACAGGAAACAGAAAAGCCATAGCAACAGACATGGTGCTCATTCATTATTAAAAAAGTGACAGATTGCTGATTAACAACCAGTTACTGCGATGTATCCATTTTCTATTTTACCCCCCGTGTAGATAATTCTCACTCCTTTTATCCTTTTAGACTGACCGACACACATCCAACGCCAAGACAAACAGACAACAGGCCCTCACCAGCAGATGCAACAACTTCTCTAAGCTGCATTATTCTAGGTTTTTACTAGGAAAACAACCCAACACACCACAGGGTGCCATTTGTGTGTTTGTGTGTAGGAGAGAGTCTTTTGTGAACTCACTGCCCTGGCTCAAAGCAAACACATACAGCTTCTTTCATTCCCTCTTTATTTAGATAAGACCGTATATTGACTACAGCTGTTCAGACTTCTGACCCCAGGATGAGCACCTGCAACTAGTGACAGTGCTGGTGAAAACTCAATGTCTGTCTTGGCCTGTGGAAGTGAAGAATTAATTCATAAAAACATATCTATTCCACTCGCCTACAATCTTCAGGTGACACATTGAGTTCCCAGGTTTCACTACAGCCCAGTCTCCCATAAGCTTAACTTTAAATTCTCCCTCTTTACTTAAGCCTGTGCTGTCTCTAGGTCACAGTGAAGTGGCAGGACAAACACACTGACTTGTGTTCGCAGCACTGTGCCTGTTGGGGGGAGTTTGTATGTGTATGTTCACCAAACATCCGATTAGCCCAAAGAGTCTAAACAGCAGTTAAATCCTTTCTCTCCATCTGCCCTATAATTACCACAAATCTTCCATCTTAAATAAGACTACTTTTGGGGTTGGGCTCCTCTGCGCTGTTAATCATGGCATCAGGGGCATTATATGCATATAAATTACATTATTTCAAAGTGTTGTTTGAAATTGTTTGAAAAACTAACATCTAAACACAATGACAGATATTCCACATTGGAAATTGTAATTATTTCATTTTATTGAGTATATAAGTTTTATTTTTGTGCTTAAACCACTACGTACTGTATAACAAATATATTCTAAATTATTGGTATTAGGTCTGGATTTTTTTTAGATTTTTAAATTTTAGATTTGCCACATTTCACTTTTATTATTTGTGAATATAAGTGGCATTTGTGAGGGTTGGCATGGTGCAAACTTTGTCATGCTTGCACCATCCCCGCCATTTATTAACTGAAATTATAAACATGCATGTTTGCATCATATGATCACTTGGCGTATGTTTGTTTGACTTGTATGCACACGCATGTCACGGTCAATCTACACAGGACCTTACGTATCCGTGAAATGCTGAGAGGCAATGGGAGCTGCCCAAACCCGCAACTTATTTGATTATCGATATATCAGCTTGTGTATCTTTTTTATGATAAAAAAGGGCAAAAAATGTCTAATTCCAGCTTCTTAAATATGAATATTTATAGTTTATTTCCTCCTCTATGACAGTAAACTAAAAATCTTTGGGTTGTTGACAAAACAACGCATTTGAGGATATTAAGGATGTTATCTTGAGCTTTGGGAAACATTGATCCATATATTTCACCATTTTCTAACATTTTATATAACTGACAACTATTTGATTAATCGAGAAAATAATCAACAGATTAATTGACAATGAAAATAATCCTTAGTTGCAGCCCTAGAGGCAAATCCAATTAGTGTCTTAATCTGGTGGTCAGGGAGGGTCTGGTCTGTGTACACTTCACATGTTTTGTCTCTAAATTCACACATTGACTCCCACAGCTGGAGATAAACACACATAAGTACACCAGAGCTGTTCCCAACATGCCCCAAGGTTGATAAGTCTCTGATCACAAAGGGAGAAATAGTGTTTGGAGTCATTACACACATAAACACACCTGAGTTGAAGTGGGTAGCCCGTGTCAGTGGGTATATGACTCAGACTCTCTTTTATCGAGTCGTGTCCATTCATTATTTAGTCCTGGGAAACTAAAGTTTGCTGGCTTGTTGTCTGGCTTGTTGTCAATTACCAGTCCATGGAGGGACTAACACAGTTGTTGACCTATTACACAGGATGACCAAGTTACAACTACATGACCCCACTCAAAAGTGAGACCTGTAAATACTCAATGTCATTTATTTTTCCATACAAGAATGTCTGCAGCAAGTGTGAAACTACATTTCCTACTGAATAAGCAGTCATTCCTGCATTAAGTAAATTGTATTCCCGATTACTATACCTAGATAGGTTCTCTGTCTGACTTCTTTTTACCCTGTGACCTCTGGTATTAGCTCTGGTTGGTCAAGCACATGGCCTGACAGTGTAGACCGAGTGTGTCTGGTTATGTGTTTGGTAAATTACTGACTTTATTTGAACAAGATTTCAGTTTGGATTGGAGAGGGGGCTGGGAAAGTAAGTGTGTGTGTGTGTGTGTGTGTGTGTGTGTGTTAAAGGATGAGGAGGGTGATTGCAGGGGGGGCAGCCCAGCTGAGCAAACTCTGACTTTATTTCACATCCTCTTGATGGCATCCCCCACCACTTCATACACCCACAGACCTTTTACACCTCTCTAAGTCCATCCTGAATAAAAGGCAGTGCTGCACCAGTGATGTTGTGAAATGTATGTGCATAATAAGTTTGCAGCAACCTCAATTTAGGCAGTGATGGCGAAATTATGTCTTCCTAATAACCTATAAGCATGAGGCATTCATTTCCCAGTGCCACAATGTCATTAATGTGATGTTAAGCAGTCACTATCTGTGTGGCAGGTTGGCACATGGAAAAAATAATTGTTTTAGAAGAAGCTATGTACTTTATAGGTTTAACACTCAAGTGCAACCAACAAGCAACTATAAATAACTAAAGGAAGATGAGCTGCATGTGCAACAGGTGGATGGTCCCCCTTTTCTCTCAAAGTCATGTTATTCATTTTAACTCTCTGTCAAACACACACATGCACACACACTTCAATCTTTACTTACTGTTGCTAGACTTCAGGTCACGATGGATAATGGGTACCACGGCCTCCTCGTGTAGGTACAGCATCCCGCGTGCAATCTGCACGGCCCAGTTGACCAGGATGTGTGGAGGGATGCGCCTTCCGGTCAACGCCCGGTTCAGTGTCCCGCCTCGGGCATACTCCATGACCAGGCACAGGTTGGGCTCCTTCAAACACACTCCCTCCAGCTTAATAATGTTGGGGTGCTGCAGCATGGAGAAAAGTTTCGCTTCTTGTTTAACACTGCTGGCGGTGGCTGTTATGTCCTCATCTGGGTCCTGCCGAGCCGCCTTCACGGCGACCTCCTGATCTTTCCATGTGCCTCGGTAAACTTTGCCAAATCCACCCACGCCTATGATCTCCTCTAGTACCAGTTCACTGAAGGGGATCTGGACAGGCGTGCTCGGGACTTGCTCTCGTGCCCCAACGGAGACACTCGTTGCAGGGAGACGGTAAATAGCGGGCTGGTAGGTGACATAGTTGGAGGGGAAAATCCCGACCCGGTGGTTGATTTTGCCCGTCCACCATCCCTCGTCCCCGGAGATCGCTGCGTCTTTGGACAGCACCTCCACCACGTCCCCGCGTCTGAGGCTGAGCTCGTCCTCGCCGCTTGCCTCGTAGTCATACGCAGCTGTCCACAGGGACCGGGTCGGGCACAGCGGGGCGGAGTGAGCCCACGCCCGAACCGTGGGGGCATCTGTCCAGGCATGCTCCCCTGTCCCACCGCCGCCCGGCCGCCCTTCACCGTTTGGGAAAGCGGCCTGCGAGACATCCATTTCTCGGTGGCCGTAGCGGCACCATAGGGTGCAGAGCTTTTAGGACAAAACGAAAACTTTAAAACGGTGAAATGTAACTTTGAGAAATCCGCATGCTGTCACATCTACACTAGCTGCTGATAAGAGAGGGGCATACCCTGCGCAGCCCGGGGCAGGAAGAAACCGTGTCCAAAGTCCTGTGGGAGAGACAGCGTCCACAGCCCTGTATCCACGTCGCCACTCCGGTAAAAGTGAATGAGGGTCACAACTTGCTAGCAACGGTTAGCCTTAGCTAATGTCACCACTTTAACGGCTGACGGTTAAACAGCAATATACACTCTGAAACTAACAACTCATGTCTTAAACCTCAAACAATCTCTGCCATGAGAGAAGAATAGCTCCACACTATAGTATCTGCTTCTGTTTAATGCTAATGCGACAAGCTAAAGTTAGCTTTCCAACGATGGAGCTAAGTTACCAAGTTTTCGCAGGTGCCGCAAGAGGTGCACCTGCACCGTCCACTCAGACCGGGTAAAGTGAAGCTCCGAGCGGCAGCTTTCTCATGGAAAGTAGCCCGTAAATACCGTCTAGTGACCGTACCCCGACATGTAAAGTCCTCTTGCTCGTTTGTGGACTTTAAACAGGGATTTCAACAGCATTGGCTAGCGGGGTTAGCTTAGCATAGGTCAGCCCGTTGACTAGTAAGGCAGTTGGAAAAGTTGCTCCTCTCAGCTTAAAGATCTGTTATTCCCAAGTTAGTTTCTCCTCCGGGAGCTGGAAGAAAAGCAGACGGTTTGAACACCCAGAAAGTACGTCAAAACGTCCCGGAACTCAACAGTGCGGGAATAGAAACGTGGAGAGAAAAAAATCCGTCAACTTTAACCAAAACAACCCCCCCATCGCCGTCGTCGCCAGACGAAGTCGGACCCAGCAGTGGCTGAGCGGAGGAGCAGGGGGACGCTGGTGCTGGGCTCGCTGCTGGCTGTGGTGGCCTCTGATTGGTGGATGACAGGACACGTGACCGCCGCAGCAGTGGGGGGGAGGAGGGAGGAGCTACTATAGGAATGTGTGAGGAGAGCGCGCCTTCAGGGAAATTATGGGAATAGTGGACCATATAATATGACACACACACACTCACACACACTCAAAACACCAGCAGTGTGAACAAGAAACTAATTGTCAAACTGTAACTACTACCTTTGTGATACTACTGCTGTTTTGGCCAGGTATTAATAGGTACACAAGGAATTTGACTCCGGTGACAATAACAAATGAACAGGACGATACAGTTAGATGGGCCTATATCTAGGCTATATCTACCTATCAGATAGATAGATAGATAGATAGATAGATAGATAGATAGATACTGTATGATTAGAGGGTAATATATGTGTAGCTACATGCATATGTAGGTTTTACTCAATATGCATGCACGTAGCCTAAATGGATAAGGCCGAATTTATTGTAAAAGGACATTATTATAAATACACTGTATTCTTATTATTGCTATCATTACTATTGGTAGTAGTAGTAGTATGTGATTACAGCATTGTGTTTTAGGCTATATCTATCTATCTAGCCTACATCTAGATATGTTAATAGATAGATATGGCCTAAAACACTAGCCTTTAATACTGTATACACGTGCATACATAGGCTTGCATACAGTCAACACATTGTGGTTTAATCTATCTATCTAGATAGATAGATAGATAGATAGATAGATATAGCCTTAAACATAATACTGTAATCATATACTACTACTATAGAAATAATAATAAATAATACTTAATAAATAATAAGGACACAGTGTATTTATGTGTATTGTCTTTTTACAATAAATCCGGCCTTATCAATATAGGCTATGTACATGTTGAGTAAAACCCACATATGCATGTAGCTACGCATACATTACACACGTGCATACATAGGCTTGCATATAGTCAACACATTATGGAGTATGTGGCTTCAGTGCATGACTGGACATGTCTGTCTTTGTGTGTGTGTGTGTGTGTGTGTGTGTGTGTGTGTGTGTGTGTGTGTGTGTGTGTGTGTGTGTGCGTGCGCGCAGATAAACACTGAAGGTGCGAACCATATAATAGGAAAGGATGGAGAGGGAGGGAGGCGGAGAGGAGGAGTGGGAAGGGAGGGGAGGCGGTCAGAGCTGCGCATCTGTACAGGCAGCCAGAGAGGAGAGGGCGAAGGAGAGAGACGAACAGGACAAGATGAGGACCGCGGCAGCAGCAATGGACGAATCGACATTGGGATGGGAAAAGGCAGCCGAGAGGACAGCAACGAGGGAGACCGATGAGGCATGAGAGAGGAGGCTCAGGAGACGTGCTGTATCGCCCCAACATGGAGGCGTAGCGACAGTAGCATGCATTAGAGAGGAGATCATTTCATTGTAGCCTAGCAGCAGCAGCAGCAGCATCATCCTTCCGTCCAACCTGAGCGGAGAGGAGGAGAGAGGAGGAGGAGGAGGAGAGATGGGCTCCCAGGTTGTGCAGACCCTGCGTCAGGGAGTGTGGGCATCTGTGACCGGGGGCTGGTACCACGACCCGGACCAGAACAAATTCAACAACTCCTGTCACCTCTATCTGTGGATATTCCTCCTGATGTTGCCCCTGTCTCTCCATCTGGTGAGTTTTTATGAGGGAACATGACGTTCAAGGCCGCGAAGGGGGTGTGAGGTGCTCACGGTGTCATAGTTCCCTTTTATACATGCGCGCCTTTATCCTTTTCATGGATAAACGTGCGGTGGCTCTGCGAGGATCTAACACCCTTCATTGTATGGCTGAGGGGAATACTAGGCTGGAGAAAACAGCACTGTCGCAGTATTTTTCCCTGCATGCAGTGACGGAACGCATGGCTGCTCCTGGATGTGAGGAGAGAGAGTCAGGAGGCGTGAAACTGTGGTTCACTCATATTTTCATGTCATGGCTTTTGTAATATAGGTACAACACAGGCTGCCATATTCCCTGTGATAATATCCTGACTGAGGAGCTTCCATCTGGGAATTGTTTATCTTGCAGGTAAATAGAGATACAGTGGAGGAACCAGGAGGAGTTGCTGCCACAGGTCAAACATCTTGACCTCAGCTGCATGACGTATATTGTCAACAACAGCCATGTACAGTGCTGAAAGGGTGGCCACTCAATTATCTGATCATGCTCACACAGCCTGGTACAATGGCAGCTTTTGTGTCATTGTGTGTGAAGACATAAGTGTAATACCATGTCTCGATTTCTCAGGAACATTTTCATGGAGCAGAGGTTTATCAGTAACCACTGTAATCCAGATTAGATGAAATATATTGCAGATTATGTGATGTGATTGCTCCCCACATCCCTCGTTTTCAGTCTCAATACAACAAACAAAAGCTAATTTGTAGGTACTGTGTGTTCAGATAACCCCACGGATGAGAGTTAGTGAGGGGAAGTAACAGATTCTGCTGTGAGAGTGACAGCTCAAGAGCTTTGCCACCAAAGCTCTATCAAAATGTTGCAGACAGTTCCCAGTCTGTTTGGAAACACCCACTGCTTCCCCTGCAAAAACTACACGTGCTTTCTGGGGAGAGATGTCTCAGATTTCAGGTTTATTAGCAAATTTGTCCAAAGGTCGCACACAGCAGCCCACACAAGATAAACAGCAGAAAGGTAAGGAATGAAATGACACTGGGCTGTAAAATTGTATCTGCAGACATTAAGAAGTGTCCATATCTGACACAGCAAGAACTCCCTCCAGCCCAGTATGACTCATGTATCAGCATGATGCAGATGCTTCGTCTTTAATCTTCCTGGTCTTTACAACCCGGGGATCGATAAACTTCATTAATCCACCAGTTAATCAAATTAGATCTTGTGGTTCACTGAGCCTCTGATACACTCGGGGAAAAGTGTGGCTGCAAATAAGCTTTTGCCTTTTGCAGAATTTTATCTACGTACAATAAGATGAGAGGAGATGGTTTTGTAGAGCACAACGTATTTAATCAAACACTGTTCTAGTGAGGACTCTGGAGATGTTGATGCCTCTCCTCTCCTCTCCTCTCCTCTCCTCTCCTCTCCACAGGCCCTGCCCCCCACCACCATGGCTTTGAGCATCTACTGCACCTCCATCACCGTCTTCTTCGTCCTCATCAAGCTGGCCAACTATCGGCTGCACCTGATGTTCGATGAGGGCGAAGCGGTGGTCCGCAGCAGCCTCTCTGACCTCAGCAAGGCTCCGGAGAAGAAAAGTAACGCCTCAGACTCCTGCCTGCCAGCTAGCATCAGGTAAACCCCCCACACACACTTAATAATCCTGCACTTCAGTCGGTGGGATGTATTAGAGGCCATTCAGAGAGATATGCAGCATATACATTCAACAAAGTGGCATTTTGCTCTTTGTTGCTGAAGCTGCTCCCCTGCCAGGTTAGTCATTATAGAATCTAGGCCAGAGGGCTGAAATCCCAAATGATACAACTTTATTATTAACATGAAATTGTACATTTAGGCCTGACACCTCCCTTTAGAGTAATGCCATTCATACTAAGTATAACTGAGTGTCTTAACATTCTTAACGTCCTCTTTCTTTTGCCATTTTTAGTCTTCTATTTCTCTGTGCGTGCCTATTTTTTCACTCCTCTTTTTCTTTGAGATGAGATTGATTTCATGATCAAGTGTCTCAGAGTGGGATATAGACTTTTTCCACTCCATTTCAAAGGCTCAGTGCAGCTTTGGTGAATGAACGAGCTAATGAGGGGAGGTCAGTGATCTTCAGATCTGCACGGAGATGAATAAAAGAAAATCCATCATTTCCTGTTCCCTGTATGACTGTTTTTCTTTCTAATTTCTGTGCCTGTGGAGAGATGAAACAGAGAGTCGAGACACAGGTATTTTTACTGCTCCCTCGTCCCTATAAATGAGTGTATTTTGGTATTCAGAACGAGATGCTGAGAATAATGGTCAGATGGGTTCCTCTCAAAGTGACATATTGATGTATGGACTTCCATACACTCTCTCTCTGCCTGTTACGCTTCATCATTTAATTGCTCCCCCCGTCTCTTCTCTTCGTCTAATAGGAAGAGCAGCACAGTCCCAGACAGTGTTGCCATGACGATGTTGGCTCGGAAACGTACCAGTCCGGTGATCCAGGTGACAGTGAAACAGACTGAAACTGACCCGGGACTGATCGGGGTGGTGAGTGACGATTCAAAGATGGACACCTGAGAGCATGAACGCACAATACAGAAAACACAGTGTTAACCGACTTGTCAGAACATTCATTCATGTGTTTCTGAATTCTCCTCCACACAGGACTGTTCGAAGTCAGACGAGGGCAAGACTGCGGAAGGTGATGCTGATCTTTCTCGGGGTTTGACTGGGATACAGATGGGTAACTATAAAGGAAAAATCTGCATAAATAAGCGGAGAAACATAACAAATGCAGGTGCTTCCATACAAACCACAAGGCCGCAGAGCTGAGATGCTGTGTCTTCTTAGTGTGGCAGGACTCAGTATTTCATTGGGTAGAAGAATCCAACAGTTTAGCAGGTGTCACTGGTTGTTACTATGGAAATATGACTCTTAGTGCACAGTTAATCTTGGGACAGGGTGGCTAACTTTCCAGGCTTAAAATACGTCAGTCATCATTTTTGTGACACTGTCTCACTTGCATTGGACTAATCTAAGAACAAAAATTAGACAAGCTGAACACTACAAACCAATCTAAAATATCCTTTAAACCTAGCTGAAGTTCTCTGAGAGATTTTGGACATTGTGGAGGTGTTAGACAGCTCTCTTTACTGCCATTATCAGAACACCAAAGGACGGACTATATTTTAAGTGAATAGAGTTTCATAGAGTCTATGACAACGGGCACTGAAGCGGCCCTGGCTTCTCATGGTGGCTGAAACCACACTAAGGCACCTCGTGTTGGTTTTTCCCATCTTTAGGTGCTGTTGCTTACAAATGCAAACATGCATTTTCATTTTATATAAGAGAAGAAAACATAATCCTTTATTAGTCCCATTGCGGGAACAGCTGCACTGTTACAGCAGCAAAGGGGATAATGCAAAGCAAGAAGCATCAGTTAAAAAAAGCAAGATATAATCATTAAGTTAACAGTTAGAAAAACTCTAATAAATAAATAGATAGAGTCTAAAGTCTGACAGCAGCAGTAAGGAAGGACATCATTCATTATTTCAAAATAATTAATTGACCTTATTTTATTTCCTGTAAGATCTCCACTGAGATGAAGTCAGCTGGCTTGTTACATTATAGAAATGAGATCAAGATAGAAGGTGAAACATATTTTTATGTATCTTCCTTCATATACAGATAACAATGATTCAGCTGCGCACTATTTAGCTATTTTAATGCCAAAGGATCTGTTATAAAAGTATTCAGTGACTTTCAATTAGTAAGAGAAAAACGTATGAACAGCAAAAACGACAAAACAGAAAAACCACCCTAACAAACCCAATGTCAGTGTGTATCTTTCACTCATAATTGTACAATATTGTAGAATATTACAAAGTCAATGAGTCACAGTAATAGTGCATTCCTGGCTCATTGGATGGTCCCATTTCCTGAGTTAGGAAGTTGATCTTCTGACTTTGTTTTTTCATGAGCTTTTAAGTTGTGATGTGGAAACAACACAGATGCAACAAAGAAGATGTGTGGTATTTTTTTATCCTGAGCATTTAAACATGTTGTTAAAAGTGTGAGGCTTTATATTACAAAGTGACTTTGTCCAGCACTTGTTGTATTAAATATTACATTAGCTCACTAATGCTGATGAATAACTTCTCCAACTAATCTAGGTAACTCTACGTGGACAGCAACTAACTTTTACAACCTGATACCATGTTACAAATTACATGTGAGCAAAAAATTGATATGTAAAATGTAAATAAATAAAACGCTTCTTACCACCAACCAAACATTTACTTCAGCATGTATGACCCTGCATTCATATGGTGTTGGAATATTTGGAAAAATGAGTTCCCCTCTAGGAAAATTCATATGAACACCCCCTCAAGTTGGAAAGTCTGTGAACATTTTGGTACATGAGTCTCTGAGTTGCAGAAACATGGCAGACGAAGGTAAATGTGTGGTTGATGGTAATAACGTTTTTATTCATTCACATATGGCATGTCAGTTTTTTGCTCGTGTACTTTGTATTATGGAATTGGGCTGTAACCAGTAGTTACAACTGTTCATGTAGACTGACCTAGATTAGACTGAAAAGTTATTGACGTGTTGTTTCCATCTACATCTTTGTATAGCATCGATGTTGCTTCTACATTACGACTTAAAGCTCATGAACACACCAAAGTCGAAAGAAAGTCTTCCCAGCTCAAGAAACAGGACCATCCAAGGAGCACGTGAATGCAGCATGACATCAAAGTCTGCAAGTTATGTACCAAAATTTTTGCTGACTTTCACACTTCCAATTTTAGGGGGCATTCATGTGAATTCTCCCAGTCGGGAACTCATTCTTCTGATTGCGACACTATGTGAACGTGCTGTAAGGTTCACCATTGAATCAAAAGAGCTGACGTGGATTAGAAAAGGATCTGGCCCTAGATCAGAGGTAATGATTTCAGAAATGACAGAAGTGCGAGACCAAAGGGGTTTAAGTTTAGACACACATGAAAATACTGACTGTGGGAGAAACAAGAAGCAGTTTTTATCAGTTTCTCAAGAGACGCCTTCATAGTGACTCTGTGGAACGCTAAAAATGACACTGACAATATGATGAAGTGATAATTATACACTTATAGAATGAAGACAGGATGTAGACAGACAGCCTGCTGCAGTGCAACATTTAACCCCAGGCCATCATCAATGATCTCTCGTTAGTGAATCTGTTGAGGTCGTGTATGTCATTTGGGGAAACAAGTGTTCTGTGTGTATCATCAGAATTAGTCTACTGGAAGCCAACGCTGTTCCTCTTCCCTCATGCACTCAATGGCTTCTTAGACAACGTAGATTGACAACTTCCTTTTCTGCAAACACATCATTGTTGTAAATATGCTCAGACAAGCACAGAACTAACAGGCCAGCCAACAAGATCAGCTGACTGCTGCCAGTAAATGTATGACCTAATGCACTGGTGATTAGTCAGAACAAAGTCAGCTGATTGAGGAAAAAGGATATAAATGTTGTGGTTTATTGAATCAGATGATTGCATAGTTATAAGAGCGGTATGATTGCCCCCCCTTCTGTTTTTTGATTCAATGCAATGGGAGGATATCTGTAACTGGCAAATTCTGCTGCAGACAACAGTGTGGATTTTCTGTGATGTCACTGCAGCCAAATAAGAGACTACAGTATTCCCATGTCAGGATTATTGTCATTATTACACTCTAAATTAAACAATATGAATTTGCATTTCATTTCAGGACAGGGTGAGGGTGCTACAGATCAGAGGCCTGTGGAGGAAAGCCTGCAACCGAGCCCCTCTCCAGATGACCTCTCCAGCCCTAATCCCGACCAGGCCGCCCCCCTGCTGCAGGCCCAGCAGAGGCCCCCGTCCCGAGCTGAAAGAGAAGAGATGCGGCCTGGATCTGCGAGTGGGTCAGGGAAAATGGATGCGGAAATAATTGAAACTGTCGCTGCGAAAGAAGGAATGGACGTTCAGAGCTCTTTGACAGGGCCTGACAGAGAGCAGTCGGAACAGGAAAGAACAGCAGAGAGAGACTCAGAGAAAGAGCAGGACAGAAAGGAGGACTGTGAGGATAAAGAGGCTGCCGACAGGGAAACAGCTGATGAAGGTCTGCCTCCGTCCAAGGGAAGTGAAGATGAGAGCGAAGAGGAGAGTGAGGGGCAAAAAGAGCCCTCAGATGCCAACAATAACTCACTGGAGACTCCCCAGGACTGCCAGGATGATTTCATCGACATCCCAGAATCCCCTGCACAGGTAGGCCTCACAGGAGTGACTTATGTTTGGGAGGTTTGAATTTGCACAGAGCTTTAATTGAAAGTAATAAAACCCTCATTGAATTGTGATTCATTTTGTACATCATGGGCAGAACCGTTTCCCTCTTGTGTCTCAGGCTGAGCCAGTGGAGGAGACGTACTGTTCTGATGAGATTGAAGTGGTTCTGGTCGACAACTCTGGCCCTGGGCCAACGTCGGCTCGCCTGGACGACGGTGACACAGTCAAGATCATCATCACCATGAGCTGTGACCCTCAGACTGCTGCTCAGCTGGAGGAGAGCGTCAAGCAGAGTCTCCTGGAGAATGCTCAGGTAGGAATCATTTCAGTAAGTTTCAAAGTGACAATTCACCCAAAACTCTTACCTCTTGTGCTATTGATCAGTCTACATTGTTTTGGTGTGAGGTGCCGAGTGTTGGAGATATTGGCCATAGAGATTTCTGCCTTCTTTTTCTACTGAACTACACCCGCAAACGGTATCACTGCACAGAAGGAAGCGTGCATCTTCTGCTAGCTCACCTATCAAATCAAAGTCAAATCAAATCAGGCTTTAATTGTCATCTCACCAATCGTTCCAACACTAAATTAATAAATATTACTACCATAAAATAGACATCAATGAAATACAATAAAACCCTAACTATCCAGCAATAAATCACAAACTTAAAGTGCAGTATGACGCTCACACATCACACATCAGCAGTGACCATTTTCAAAAAAGTGACAATTGGCAGTTAGCATTTAAACTGACCATGTGCAGTGTTGTGCAGTATGTATAAGGTGCATGGAATGGAGAGTCCAATTTAGCAGTCTACTGCTCTTAGACTTGACGCCGCGGTAGCATTTGCCTGATGGCAGCAGTTCAAGTGCCTGTGGAGAGGGTGTGAAGGATTCTTGATGATGCTCAGAGCCCTGTTCCTGCATCGGCTCTTAAACCACCTAGCACCACGGACGCCATTAATGTTGTCACTTGTGACAGTAAGGCTGTCATAAGCAGGAATGTCTTATCTATTGGTGTGTCTCAAATCACATACTTCCATTAGTACCCTTCCATGTAGTATACTATGTGCACTATGTACTCATTGTCGTAGTGCGCGAATTTCGACAGGGTAGTGTCTCAAACCAAACACTGCCGTTGTGCACTCACCGGAAATGACGACTGCAAATTAGCTAGTTAGCAAACTAGCATTAGCATTCACGTTATCGTTCGTGGTACCAAATCATTACAGACTGCTAAATTAACCCAGTAAACATACTGCTGGCTTATACCCGACAACAGTATAGTGGTGCTTAGTGCAGCGACGTTCACGGTCACACAGTCCTTGACTGCCATTTCCAGTTTGAAAAGTGCTCCCTCCCGTTCCACTACGTAGCCAAGATGGCGACCATTGAGGGTGAGAAGTGTCCATAGTTCCACACTCAACTTCTTGACCATTTTGAGTGCACCATCCAGGTACTCATAGTGCACTGCATTTCCCATACTTCTCAGTGTGAACGCACTTATGCACTCAAAATATTAAGTGTAAGTACAGCACAGCATATGAGTAGATGCACGCTTCCTTCCACGTAGCGATACAGTTGGTGGATATAGTTCGGTAGAAAGAATATAGTTCCAACATAAAACTGCTTACAACAAGGTCTGTGGAATATCTTGAGTAACCCTTTTATGATTTCTGATAATGAGACATTGCTGCTGAGTTTTTTGTATTTTTTTGGTGCTTTGAGCACCACAAGATCGGTGCCATCTAGTTCCATTATATTGAAAAAATGGCAGACATCTCTATGGCCGATATCTCCAATACTCTGCATCTCGCACCAAAACAACCTAGACTGATAAAAAGTACTACAGGTAAGACGAAAAGGATTTTTGATTTGGGGTGAACTGTAACTTTAACATCCAGTTTCTTCAATTTATTTCCCCTTTAAAGCTGTTGACCTTATACAGTCTATGCATCACACACTTCTGTGTTCTGTATCAGCCTGTTCCAGCTCTCTTTTAAAGCTATATGATGTTTACAACAAGTCAAATACTCAAACCCAAGACACAGTATTTTTATGGCTGTATCATGCTATAAAATGTAAATGCTCTAGATGTCTTTCTTTTTAGTTTTATACACATTAACACAAAATTTGTGCAGACATATTTGGTATTTTTGGAAACTTTGGGATCTCAGCTACAATTTGAAATACATTTCTGTGGGTTTGAACATCGTCTGACATCACATCATGAGTGTAATTAATGACCCCTCCAGCGGGCCATGTAATGTGATAATTACACTGCATATCTTTTAATCATGCCCCTGACCTTACCTCTAAAACCTATGCAGCTTCATGCTAGATTTATTTTTATTAAATGTAAAATCATGTGACGGCAAATGCTGACTGATAACACAGCTTTTATTTTGGCT
Source organism: Epinephelus fuscoguttatus (assembly GCF_011397635.1). NCBI lineage: Eukaryota > Metazoa > Chordata > Actinopteri > Perciformes > Serranidae > Epinephelus > Epinephelus fuscoguttatus. The sequence goes on from NC_064767.1 coordinate 13,997,123, forward strand.
GTATATAACCCTAACCTTCCTGTAGTAAAACAGTTTGAACAGTTTTATGTCTGAGGTGTTGTTACATTCTGAGAATACAGCGTCCATGTGTGACATGTCTGTTTATGTCCTACAAGGCTCAGAAGGAAGCAGGGGAGTGTCACATCAAGATCCCTGTCATCACCTTCGACTCCCCTGAGGAGGAGAAGCAGGGGGTGGAAGGAGGAGAAGAAGAACCTGGCTCAGAGGATGAACCCACCCCGAAACATCAACCTACAGCGAGCCAAAGTGAAGAGTTTCACTTGTGTAGAGAAACAACCACCTCTGAGTCCACCACGCTGGAGTGTCCAGATCCAGACCAGGAACTTCTTGGTGTGCAGACGACTGACGACAGCACGCCGAGCCCACAGCTGACGAATGATAACAGCTCATCAGGTATTGATGTCCACTCCCACCCCGATGACACAGATCCTCTGGACACTAATGTGGATTCACAAGGTTTCCTGCGTCTGCCACCAGCTTTGGGTCGCTATGGGCCCGGGGGAAGGACTCACATCCGCGGGCTGAGCATGGACAGTGGGAAAGACGCGGTGCTGCTTTCAGACCGCTCACATAACACAGTATGTTGGCAGTTCAGCTCTGTCGCTATTTCTAGTTATCTCCGTCCATCTGTCCATTCATACAAACATTTGTCTCTTCATCAGACCACCATGACTAGTTCCAAATCAGATCTGGAAGCGAAAGAGGGACAGATTCCCAACGAATCCAACTTCCTGGAGTTTGTTTCCTTGTTGGGGTCCCTGAGTGCCAGAGGGGGAGGTGCCAGCAGCACGCAGGAAGACGAGGGTCAAGAACGCAAAGAGGAGGTGGGAGCTGCGGAAGGAGGTGAAGCTCAGCAAGAGGGTTTGTTCCTTTACTTCCACCTTCTTCATCTACATGTGTTATAGGGTCAGAGTTAATGTAGATGTGTATACATGAGTGCATGTGTGAGTGCGAGGTCAGCATCGTTTCACTGGCTGCAATAAATTCCCTCTGTTGCTCTTGATGCATTGTCCCATCAATTATACACAGTTCAAGCTCCACACTAACACTACACTAATGTAGATATGTTATTATAATGTGTTAATTTGAACAACATATTCTGTTAGGTTCAAATTATGCAAGTAATTTTAGCCCTGCTGGACTCTAAGGATGCTGATGCTGGGCAGGAGGTTACTGAGTTGCTCAGCTGGTATGACACCACTTGGGATAAATGGAGCAGCACAGCTTGTGGTGGCAGCTAGAAGGCGTGTAGACTTTTGATATTGCTGAAATGGTGATTCCTCTGGTTAAATCTGCGCTAATTGCATTTTTCTCAGGGGTGTGTTTAACAAGCTGTAAACTCAGCATTGCCTTATTACGATAATAGGGCAAGAACGTAAGCAAACAGTTGCCAATTTGCGCACCCAGCAGACATGGAGCAACATTAGCATTCATTTGGACTCATGTTTCTGGTCACCTGATGATTATAAGCTAACTGTCATTCTCCTTTTAGCTCTGTTTTTGGTCTCCACTAACTCCATTTACCTCTTGAGCTGATAATTGCTCCACTATTTTCACCAACTTGTTCTCCGCTTCGGTGCTGGGCAGGTAGCATACAGAGCTTTTTCTTTACAAAAACAGCTAACTGATGGCATGAAAGGTAAGACCGAACCACAACAATAAAGTTTCAGGCCTTAAAACCATTGACTGTACATACCAGTGGACGACATGTATCCACTTCCAAGCCAAAATGTCTTGGATATGGGTGCTGCCATCTTGCACTGGTGACGTCGTTTGGTAAAGAGTCTGTGCAGTAGTGATTGGCAAGTGGAGCAGACACTACGCACGTAGCCTATGCCGTTGTGAGCGTTTATATTTGTGCATTGGTGTGTCTCCGTCACTCTGCAGTTACACCTCCAAACCACTAGTCGGCATCAGAGGTTTGTGTGAGGTGCTGTAAAGTTTATTTGATTCAAATTACACATTAAATATGGCTTAATAGAGACCATTTCAAACACAAGTACACAAATCAGCTTCACTATAACTTGCAGCATTCACAGACACATTTTCCCCACAAATACAACATGCTAATGTTATTAGCACAAGCCTATGGCATTTTGCATTGTATAAATTAGCCTAGCCGCTAGCAGAGATTCATCTTCTCATATGAAACCAGGGACAACAGCAACATTTAACAAAGGTAATGTCTGAAACTCAGCTCCATTTCACCTCACAAGATTCACAGACAAACACTTGTCTTAATCTGGACACATTTTCCCCACAAATACAACATGCTAAAGTTATTAGCACAAGCCTATGGCATTTTAGATTGTATAAATTAGTCTAGCGGCTAGCGGCTAGATTTTATCTTCTCATATAAAACCAGGGGCAACAGCAACATTTAACAAAGGTAACGCTATAAAATTGGGCTCCATTACAACTCAAAAGATTCACTGACAAAACAACTGTCTTATACTAAACATGTTTTTTTAAATAAATACAATATGCTAACATTATTAGCATAAGCCTATGGTATTTTACATTGTATAAATTAGCCTTCATATAAGCCTTCCTCTGCTCACATGAAGTCAGGATAAATCACACACAAGGCTTAAAAGGATATTTTTGTGGAGCCTCTATTATGAACACAAGGCGTCTATTCAACGCAGAAATATAAATTCCTCCTTAGTTTGACCCATGTCCCATCCACTAACGTGAAGGGGCAGGGTTTATGACCTGCAGCCAGCCACAAGGGGGCGATGGAGATGCTTTGGCTTTACTTCTGAGGAGCTGTCATGTCGTCTATCTTTATTATACAGTCATTGCTTACCAAAACAATGAGCTGAAAGAAGCTAAAAAAGGCTAAACCTGTGGGGAGCTGCAGGAGTTGGGTGATAATTCTCTGTGTGTTCATCACTTTGAGCTACTCCCTCCATTGTTGCAAAAACATGATAAGTGCGGCTTTAAAAACAGGAAATGGGTATCATTTTAAAGGTAAAGAAACACGGATCAGGGTTTTACATTTACTTTTATAAAAACAAATTTCTGTTTCAGTTACATTAGACAAAAAAAAATACACATTTCAATTTGATCTGTTTGCAGAGAGTCTGAGTGCAGCCTCCAGACAAGATGAGACGATAACAGAGACCAACACGGACAACAAACCAGAGAGACCTAAACCACCCACCAGTCTACCTACCGACAAACTACAGGCTATACCTCCCACACAGATCCCAATAGTCTCTCCTGACAGGTACACATGCCTACACAGGCTTCAATAAAAAATCTGCACGCAGCTGAGTTCTCTCATCCATCCAGGACCTCCAGTTGATTGTATTTCCTGTTTGCAGTCCACAGACGGACAGAGAGAAAGATCCAGACTACGACTCCCTGCCCTCACAAACCTCTCAGTCGGAGAGCTCCATGCTGCAGGTCATCTGCAGACCAGAGGCAACCAACAAAGAAGAAGCGTACACCTTCCACACTGTACACAGTAAGCAGCTACTCAGGAATAATTAACAGTTAAAATGTTTTTCATACTGGAGACAAACTGGATGAGTCACATGCACCACGTCCCTGATCACTTTGAGGAGTCTATTTGTGCTGGGACGGTCTGATAATATTTTGATCTTTTGAGCAAACACTCAGTATGTGTGTAAGGCTCTGCCAGCAGCTGATGGCTTCACTTTGCTCAAAAAGCTGGTAGATTAAATGACATTTTTCTGGAATGGCTCCAAGATGCTCAGCTTTTCTGTTATCAGCCTCAGATGCCTGTCTGTAGTGCTAAAAACAAAAATCCCACATAATAGATTTAGCTGCTCATCCGCTGGATATCAGTTTTTGCACATTGCTCATCCAAAGAAAAGTAGTCTGACAAGTTTTTTTTGGGTGTGTTTGTCTCACCAGGAGACAGGCCTCGCAAGCTGTATGCAGAGAGAGCTCTCAACCTGCCGCTGGGAGCCGAGCTCATCACTGGCAACATGTGGTATGGCTGTCAAATCTTTTCCTCCCACTCTTCACCATCTCTTCCTCTGCATGTTCTCTCCCACAGCTTTCACATGCTTTTCTAAACTTTATCTTACCTCATTGTCTTTTTCCATCTCCTCCCTAAACTATCATCACTGCCTGTGTAATCAGGTTTAATCCACTTACTGACATCAGCCTGTTTTATGTGTGTCTTCAGTGACCTGCTGTCAACTTCTTCCAATTCGGAGTGTCAGGACGGGCTGGTGGGCGGTCATGCTGACTGCCCTTTCCAGCGACGCATCATCCCTGCACACAGGCTTCGGCCACGGAGGACGCACCCTGAGATATTCCAGGTGCTTTTACTTTTTCCTCCTGCATACCAATGATCTACCAAACCTGATTTGCTAAGATAGGACATGCTTATAACACTAGACAAATGCATGGATGTTGGGGCTCTTCCAAATGGTTGTAAAGCTGTTATTTAGAGGAACCTTAAAGGGGTGGAGATAATGGAGGTGGAAATATCTACAGAAGTGTTGGCAATGTTGGAGGACCACCTGGGGGATGCAGGGTTGGACCCAGCTCAGCCTCTCATGGTGGGTCCTCCAAGTCAGCAGCCTCAGCCCGAAAGCAGCAAAGCTTGCCTCAGACCTCTAGGCCCAAAGACTTGGGCAGGGGAAGAAATGGAGGAGAGAAAGAGGACAAACTCAAAGTTGTGGGTTTTATGGAGCCATATTTATTAGAGCAAGTCACTGTTGTGTTTGTATTACGTGCACACACACACAAGGACCGACATCTATATGACACCCAGTCCTCCCAAAAGTGATAGTTGGTAGTAATGTGTCTAGAAATGTAGCTATGTGCCAATGATGGGAGTAAACAAGAAGGTTGTTAGCAAGCAAACTTGGATGTAAACACTGTAGGTTTCACATTCTTCCAAACATTGTTTTTTGTAAATGTTTTATGAGGATGCAGACAATTAGAAGTGTTTGTTAGGCCTAAAGGATACACATGATGTGTTTTGGTGGGAAATAGGGAAACTGTTTGTTTACAAGTCAAAAAACTCCACAGAGTACGTTTAACTTGATAACTAATTGTTGATTAATAGAAGTATTAACAAACGAATAAATAATCCATCAAATGATATAGATCGACGCGAAGGCAATCCAGGCACTCCGAAAAAAAATATAAAACATGGAAGGAAGTATTAAAAAGCCTTTATTGTAGTGGCTAAATCATTAAAAGTGCCAACGTGTTTCGACCACTGCAGGTCGTCGTCAGGGCTTTCAAAACATACAACACAGGTGTGGCCCCTCCTATATCGTGGCAGGAACCAATCAGAGGCCATCACATGACCTACAGGTGAAACAAATAGACAATAATGAAAGAATAATAAGTGAATAAAAAACACAGAGTGACATGAGATAAGATACCCAGAAAAAATGAATTTAAATTTAAATGTATACACACACGTCTTAACACATAGGCTGTGAGAAAAATGGCGAGGCTTGTGGTGATGACAAATCACAAAAAATATGTTAAGTCTATATCCAATATCCTAATTGAGATTAGGATACTAAAGCACCCAGTGACAGTCCATCTGTCACCCCCTGACCAAAGGTTTAATGTGTTCAATGTCCTCTATGTGTAATAGGGAATCATTAGCATTATGAAATTTACTGAAATGTCTAGCCATGGGGTAGTTGCCATTTTTGTTCTAATGGCATATTTATGCTCAGCAGGGCAATCCCTCTGCACGGCCTATGTAGAAAAGTCAGATGAGTAAATAACAGAAGTAGTGTTGCAATTAATAAAATCATTTAGTTTGTAAGTTCTGTTTGTATTAACATCCACAGAATGTTTAGTTTTCATAACATTGTGACATTTAAAAAGTGCCAAAAGGTTTGGATAGAAGTGCTTTTTTTGTCTGCAAAAGCAAATAATATATCAAATCAAATCGGAAAATCAAAAAAAGGATTCATAATTAACAGCTTTAAACAACTGGCAATTAAACAATCGATAAATAGATCAAATACAGATTAATCGTCAGTAGCTACAGTTTAAAAAAAAGTGGTATTCACAAAAAACAAAACAGGTTTTAAACGTGGAGATTAAAATGCTGATTCTTTTTCTCTATTTGCATTTCTACTTGTTAACATCACAGAGTTGATTGGCGAAGTCCCCAGAGACAGAGGCACATAAATAATAATCAACCAACTGGTAAATCGGATTAGTCTTGTCTCTCTGACAAACTGTGGGACGGGAAAAAAAATACGAGTCACTGCTGCTGTTTGAAACCGTAGCCAAATAATCGGCCCTGAATTAGTCTTCATCACTGCTGGATGCAGAGCAGCAGGGGTGACATACGCCGCCTGGATCAGTTGCTGAAGCTGAAACAACACAGACTCTCTGTTAAATCATTAATACACCGCTCTGTGTGTGTGTTGCACATCGTGAAAAATATGTTGTGCTGTCTGCTTTTAATGATCCTGGCTGTGTTTTGAATGATCCTGGGAAATCCTGCAGATAGGAAGCATTTATTTTTATGTATTACTGCAGTTAAATTCATGTGGGTATGAATTATTTGTGTGCCAGGAAGAGGACTCTCTGGATGAGTCGTCAGAGACGTCCACTCAGGAGAAACCGACCAGGAAGATTTATTACAAACTCCAGCTGTTTCCTGGGAAGTGGATTAACATTTTATATGACCGACTCACCCTGCTGGCCCTTTTGGACAGGTAATACATAACAAACCTGCCCATAAACTCTCGCTACTGTTGCGCCCACACAGCTGGAAGTCCTAAGTCTAGACATCAAACATCATACATGATATTTAGCTCGGATATTCACAAGATGACATGCAAAGTTTTAGAGGCATTGGTATTTTTGCTGTAGATTTTATTTACTCACAAGAATACCAGTTTGACTTGGATGTCTTACAGCACAGTCCCTTCCATCAATATCACTTTGGTTTCTGGTCAGTTTTCGTGTTATTTTTTTCTCATTCAATCAATCAGTGTCATGCGATTTCAGTTTAATCATGAGTTGAGCTGTAATTCAATCCCCTAAGGTCTGTCTGTCTAATCTTCATGAGCAAAGATATACTGTAACCCGTATATGCCTTTGTATGTGCTGCTCTTGTACAGAAACCAGGAAGTTCTGGAGAATCTAGTTGCAGTCTTCATGGCCTTCCTGGTTTCTTTCCTGGGTTTTGTGCTCCTCAACCACGGCTGCTTCAAAGACTTCTGGGTCTTCCAGTTCTGCCTGGTCATCGCCAGCTGCCATTATTCCCTACTGAAGGTGAGAATCTCTGTGGAAGGTGGTGCATGATACCTAAACTGTACCTGAATTACAATCCATGTCATCTAATTCTGCAGTTTACCCGACCCTTCACCATTGCACCAAAGTGAGAGTCCAAGGAAAACCATTTCACTACTGAAACCAGCTTGCATTGAGGAATGAATGATGTGTGAGCCCGAAATGTGTGCCATGATGACGTAATGTGGATTAAAGTAAAACTGACCTCAGGCGTGCCACTTCCCATTCACTCCCACTCACTTCCTCTCTTTTCAGTTGTTTTCATGTTTATTTAATAATGGTGATTGAATATTTGCGTCTGTGGTTTTGTTTTGCAGAGTGTTCAACCTGACGCAGCTTCACCAACACATGTGAGTGTGATGTTACTTTTGGACTGAATCTCAGAGGAAATATTATTAAAGTAAAGACCAAAGAAACTTCTAGAACAAAATTATATTAGGTTGCATGACAGATACCATTATTTAAGAAACTTACACGCATACATTCCACTCGTGACTGCTGTTCCTCTTTATCGCTGCGTGCCAGCATGTTTCCGAGGATATGACCACTTTGGAGCTCTCTGTTCACACATCAAACAAAGTACAGACATATGGGCATTCAACCTAATATGACCCAACTTTGTATTAAATGTGTGTTTATGATTGTGATTCCTACACATGTTGGTATGATGACCTTGCAGTTCCAAGCAGTATATAATGCGCTAATGCTGTGTGTGTGTTCATGTGTGTGTGTGTCCCCAGGGTCACAACCAGCTGGTGGCCTACAGCCGAGCAGCCTATTTCTGCATCTTCTGTGCTCTGATCTGGCTGCTGGAGCAGTTGCTGAGGAGGAAAGACCTGCCCGTCTCCACCCTGTACGGAGTCACCATCGTCTGCCACGACGTGCTGTGCTTCTTACGGGACCTGCTAGTGGGTACGGATACATGTACCAGAAGTGTTTCCCAGTTTATTTACTGTTCGAAACAATAATTTGTCCTCTGCGGATGCTAATAAATGTCTTTTGTTTGATACATGACACAGGGTTTACCTACTGTTTCCCAATCACCTTCCTGGTGGGCCTTTTCCCTCAGATCAACACCTTCACCATCTACCTGCTGGAGCAGATCGACATGCACTTTTTTGGAGGAACAGGTTCGTGAAACTGTTTGTAATTGTTGGATTTCAGTACTGTTGTGCTCATGAATCGGAGATGTGTGCTAATCTGAATTTGCGGCTCTGATCTGTAATCTTTATAATACATATTCAGTGTTTAAAGCCTCTGAAATCTTGGCTTTAAATCTAAGTATTTTTCTGTTATTCAGCTGTTAAATCATTAGCTATTATTTATTAGGAGTTTAACATTCAAAAACTCACCTAAGATGTTTATCAGGATTGTGTGGGTCGATCACACTCTGACTGAGATGTTACAATGTGACACCGCCTTTCTCCAGTGAGATGAGCTCAGGGGAAAAAATAAACAGAGAAATCTGTTGTGTGTAATGTTCAAACACTGTTATTACTTTGGCAGAAAAGTGTGTGTTTACATCTGAAACCATAGCTGATAGTAAAAAGCTGATTAAAATAGGACATGTTTTTGAGGCGTTGAGTAAAGATGAATCTTCTTAGTGAATTAAAAACCATAAAACGTAGACTACAGCACATGCTCGGCTTTGTTTCTCATTCTTTAGTACTACTGCATATATTTTCATCCTCTAATTTGTGTGTCTCAGCTGCTACGAGCCTCATCTCTGCAGTCTACAGCATCCTACGCAGTCTGATCGCTCTGTCTCTGCTCTACGGTTTCTGCTTCGGCGCTCTCAAGGTACAAATGAACTGGATGTAAAAAAAAAACAACACAGCATAGGTACAGTAGGAGATGTGAAAATAGCCTTTTCTCTTTTCTTCTCCTCCTTTTTCCCCCAGAGTCTGAGTTATAGGAGTAAAAGAAGACGGGGAGTTCAGTTATAAATATCGTGTAGCCGGGCAGTTTACACAAAATACAAAGTGTTGCCAGTCATCCTTCAAAAGTGACTCCAAGATTGCAGCTGTAGAGGAGAAGCTTTTTAAGTGTGAAGATCTATCTCTTAAAAGTACACAGCGTTATGATTCACCAGTGTGTGTGTGTGTGTGTGTGTGTGTGTGTGTATGTGTGTGTGTGTGTGGCTACAGGAGCCGTGGGATGAGCAGCACACCCCGGCTCTGTTCTCTGGTTTCTGTGGCCTTCTGGTGGTTTTCTCCTACCACCTCAGCCGACAGAGCAGCGACCCGTCTGTACTACTGTGAGTATCGGTGTGTGTGTGTGTGTGTGTGTGTGTTTGCATGCACACACTGAGTCTGGATGCACTTAATACTAAGTAATAATGTTTAAATTAAGGATTAGAGAGGTGGGAAAAAGAGAACTGAATTTATAGAGGAAATTATTGTAGATGTTTTTTTTTATTCTATATTGGTTTTTATTAGTTTTTGAAAAGCTTGGTACGTGGCATATATACAGTATATTGTTGTTTACAGAGCTCTGGAGCACATGGCACATTTTTTATATTATGGAGACAGACTCCAGTACATAAAAAACGTCTTACTGAGTCATACAACAAGATCAACAAGATCACACACTTACATAGGAGGCTAGTATCTATTTAGACCAATCTTCCATTTTAATATAAGCCCAAAACCATTCCCAGGGACGCTCGTCCCTCCTGATCGACACTAATTCTACTGCGCCAGAGTAGGCAACCTGCAGCTCTGGAGCCATATGCGGCTCTTACATGGTCTTCAGGGTCTTCACACAAAATAATCTCAGTTATTCAACCAATAAGACTCTCTCTCAGACACTGAATCTTATTTACAGATCTCTGGTAAAGTCCAAGATAATGCCCGCTTTGGTGGAGAGTGAGGAAGAAGAGGAGGAGGACATGGACAGTAAAGATCCACTGCCAGAGAAACTGCAGAACTCTATGGTAAGTGAAGATGATCATGTGGAGATAAACTGATGTACTGTAGTTGTGTTTTATCAGTGATTCTGTTGGTGGAAGATGTTGAGATGTTGCTGTTAATGCATAAACACACTTTCCAGTCTGAGTTTTGCTCCTCTGAGCTTTAATTGAGCATTTGTTATTGTTTTGAATGGCTGCAGCCCAGAGCCATATTTAGCTGAGAGTAATCATCACCAGAAAATCAATACTCATTAACACCGTGTACCTGAGCTGTGAAATTCATACATACTGTGCGTGAGAGGGCGGACGGTCTTAAATCCGGCGTCACAGGCGAGATAATAAAACAATGTTTGCTGTCGATCATTGCGTGTGATTACAGGGAATTATGCATCAGAGAAAACAAGGCTCCCGCCGCCTTTTACAGTATTAATGGGGATTGTGGAGCTCTTAAGTCTGCTCGAACCGCTGCGTCTTTGATCTCCAAAAATTGAAGGCTCAGAACGATTAGACAGAAATAATCTCACACCTAAATGAGTCTGATGAACGAATGCGGTTTCATTCAGTGTGGATTATTAATGATTGCGGCTCTCCCTCCTCTGCAGAAGGAGATTCTGCTGTCAGATGTAGTCGTCTGCTCTGTTGCTTACATCCTGACCTTCGCCATCACTGCGAGTACTGTGTTTCTGTCTCTCAAGGTGAGATCCTCGATTGTTTCCTCCTTCTACTCTGCTGCCTTTTACTCTTTGTCACATTTAGATCACTTCTAACTGAAGTGTTTTGTCTAATTATTCATTTAATCATGTTTCTTGTCATTACATACCAACATGTACCCAGCCCTTTGTCACCATCGTGCTGTACGCTCTGGCGGGGACAGTGGGGTTTGTAACCCACTACCTGATCCCACAGCTGAGGAAGCATCACCCGTGGTTGTGGATCTCGCATCCGGTCCTCAAGACCAAGGAGTACCACCAGTTTGAACCCAGAGGTCAGCACGCCTACTCTCAGTGTTGTGCGCATTCACGCCTCACAAGAGCAACTCAGAGTTCACACACATTAAAATTAACTAGATCACATTCATGTCTTCCCTTTTTTAAAGTAAAGTAAAATCTTGTGATCATCATTTACTCGCATATACTTCCCAAGAGTGGTCAGATGCTTCAACTTGATGTGTCATTTCAAATTCGTTGCTGATGTGGCTGACATTCGGACTTGTTTTTCCAGACTTGGCGGGCATAAAATTGTGTGATTATTGATTTATTCATAACAGTAGAGATGTTCCAATACTATTGTGCAAAAAAAAAAAGAAAGAACAGCGGTTTATTACTAAGCCTGTATGGATGTGAAACAGCTATCATTGTTGTATGGCTTGGCTGTGGTTAAACCCTAAATTGGTAGGACTTTCCAGTGTAAAATATTGCTAATATTTTGCTGTTGGCTAACGTTGCACTATTTCCCAAAAATCAATTCTTTGCTGCTCTAAGACAGTAGTTGCCAGTGGCAGCAATTTCCCGTGTAGGCTACTGTTTCAGAGCAGCGTAGAAGAATTGATCTTGGTTAAACTGCTGTTTTATTTGGGTGTGAAACTACTTTAAGGTTTACGTTTATTAATAAATGACATAGTATCGAAACGGTGCATAGACTTACACACCTACCAGTCCAGTATTTCAAGCAGTACTGGAGGTGTTTCTGATACTGGTATCTTTATCGGATCAACTCCACATTAAAGTCCTTCAAATATCCGTAAGAATCTGGCTTCAGCGGTGCCGCTGGCTGTGTTATCTGAAGTGCCATTAGCACAGCCAACAGACTCTGATACAACACCGTGTTGTCTGTTGTGTTGGCACGCCGGTGCTGTAAATCCTCAGGTGCTGGAATACAAGCTTTGTCAACTGTTGCAAGAGTGAACGACACTCACTTTTTTGTCTGTTGGTTGCTAGCTGACGCGTTCAGGTCACTCTACACCAGAAGTATGAGCTTGTTTTATGAACACGCTCTTTTAGTACATTCATGCACAACACTGCCTACTGTTGCTGCTAATATTAGGTGTATAAACCCCCTGGATCAACTAGGAAACAATCAGGAGACACACACAAACACCGAGACCATACAGTACTCTAAATGTATTATGTGGATAATAGAAAATGTTTAGAAATTGCATCTGGATTTGGCTATTGGGATTTATCATGTTGCTGTTGCACCATAAACTGTATATTAGTATGTTAACTGAGACAGACAGACAAACTTAAACTACTAAAACCATAACCTCCTCGCAGGATGAGGCTTTCCTTTTCAAAATGGCCATCTTGTCATCAAGATTAGGATGTGAGGAACTGGAAGCTTTCAATCTAATCTGTTTGTGTTGCAGAGGACGCTGTGCTGATGTGGTTTGAGCGACTGTACGTGGGGCTCCTGTGCTTTGAGAAGTACGTGGTGTACCCCGCCATCATTCTGAGCGCGCTCACTAATGACGGCTTTGCCCTCAGTCACCGCAAGAAGCTGGGAATCCAGTGAGTGACCTACACACAGCCACAAACACAGAGCGTGTAGTGAAGCATCCGTTGAATCTGTCATCTAAACTCTTGTTTGTGCTGCCTCCAGCTGTGACGTTCTCCTGACGACAGTCGCTGGACTGAAACTCCTGCGCTCATCCTTCTGTGACCCCAGCTTCCAGTTCCTCACACTGCTCTTCACACTCGTTTTTTTCCACTTTGACTGTCCGCACGCCTCCGAGAGCTTCCTGCTGGACTTCTTTATCATGTCGATTGTTTTTCACAAGGTGAGAGAGCAGGGTTTGATGATATCTGGGGACTCTGTGTGTGTGAGTGTGGGGGTGTGTTTGTGCATGGAAATACACCGGTGTGAATCCTGATAGAAAGATTGTCTCAGAGATAGAGACACAGTTATCAACCCCCCCCCCCCACACACACACACACACAATGATAAATGGATACAGAGACACACAGGTACTCATAAATAGAAACAAACTCAGGAAGCAAAAGAAGCGAGGACAAACATGGCAACGCTGAGATACAGACACAAACAGAAGTGACTTGACTCATCTCACTTTTCCTGTTAGTCATGATGGTGATCACAGATACTTCTGTTTGAGTCTTGACTTGTAGATTCATCCCCGACCACTGAACTTATTTTAATCATTTCAATTAAAGGGGAATTCCCACAAGTTTACACACAAAGGTCAGTGTACTCATCATGGAGAGGAGAGAATAGCTTCCCACCACGTACATGAAATGAAATGGTGTTGAGCAAACGCTGCCTAAATTGGTTACTTTTTTCCCCTTAAAAAAGGCCCGCCTGAAAAAAATCAATATCAGTATAAGCGGACGTTCACCTTGACATCAGACAGCCTTTATCGATGGGGAACTGGGGCCATTATCTCAAAGCCACCAGACTCCACTGACAGTAATTGTGGAACATGGGGGTTGCTCTACCTCTGCCTCAATCAGTTAGTGCGTAAGGTGAAGCAGTAAATATATTCCAAATATAGAAAACTTTTAAAGTAATCTTGATTTTTTTATGTGGCTGAAATACAATTTGCTGTGGCCCCCAATTCACAGCAGTAACGTAGCATTGAGATTTGGTTTATTAAAGATGATAGCAAAGAAACACTGTACATCAAATAAGCACAGCAGAAATGTCAGATAGGTTGGACCACCATGTTTAACCATATATCTTTAAATGTTACAGTTATGGCTGAAAATGACAGAAAATCACTGTGATTCAGTCTACAGTGATGTTATCAAGGTTGCCTCAGCTCTGGCATGAAATGTTTAAGAGAAAGTCTGAGTTACAAGGTGTGAAGTGTCACAGGCATTTTCCAGTCAGGGTCGCTGCTTCTTCTGCTTTAATTCTAACAATTATTTGTTTTTGTTCTGTCTCTGTTGAGTGCCTTAACTTCATGGAAGTGCAACACCAAACCAACAATGTGTATGTATGTTGACCTTACACAGCCCGCTGTTGATGGACACCAAAGTCCTTTATTTCCAACGATCTTGACTGAAATGTAACTGAAGAAAAACACGAAATATGACATTTTCAGTGGAAGAAATTTATTTTATACTCCAGTATTTGACCACAGGCGGCTTATCAACCTTTATAATAGTGTGGGGGAATGTAATAGATATCACTTTATCTTGCTAAAGGTTGTTTGAGTTAAATAACGCTCCTCTGTTGAGGTCTGTTTGTTGGAGACTGACTGTGTTGTTTCTGTTTCTGTCCAGATGCGTGAGCTGTTGCTGAAGCTCCATTTCATCCTGGTTTACATCGCTCCCTGGCAGATCGCCTGGGGCAGCGCTTTCCATGCCTTCGCTCAGCCGTTTGCTGTGCCTCGTATCCTTTGGCTAAGATCTGCGTGTGTGTGTGTGTGTGTGTGTGTGTGTGAGAGCGCATCAGTACCAGCTTTTCTTTCCTTTACTGGTGTGTGTGTGTCCAGACTCAGCCATGCTGCTGCTCCAGACTCTGCTCACCACCATCTTCTACACCCCGCTGGCTCCCTTCCTGGGCAGCGCCATCTTCATTTCCTCATATCCACGGCCCATCAGGTTCTGGGAGCGAAACTACAAGTAAGGCCCCGACGAAGTGAGTGAGTGAGTGTGGAGTGAGTTTCCAAAACAGCTTGGAAATGTAAAACACATCAATGTCGCTGTTGCACTGTGTGACATGTGTGTGACATGGGCATTGTAGTTTATTTTGACTCAATCTCACAGTCCTGCTGCCGTAAATACTTACTAGGGCACTAAATGTGTATTCATCCACTGCTGAAAATAGTCCCAAACTTTCTGTTTTCCTTCTTTCTCCCTGTTTGAGTAACTTTTCCAAAAACTACAGTGCCCAGCTGTTTCAGAAACTTACTGAGCCTTTTATAAAAATAAAAGCATGTATTTGTGACTTGTTTTTAAAGATTTACAGCCTCAGTAGAAATAAATGGGCTTCACACAGAGCCACAGACACGTGAGGGAAGTTGGACAGTGTTAAGAAATGTATGAATTTTAATAATAACATTAAACATTTTATTTCCTGAAGGAGAAATAAATCCCATCCTCCTGAGCTGAGCAGGGCAGATTAGCAGATAGACCTCTCCCTCGCGCTTACACAACGTAACCCCTCTGTTCCCTCTTACTTATTGATGCGAGGGACCGTTTGTACTTCAGCTCGCTGAAAGCACTCCAAAAATACTCCTGCAGCTTTGTTGTGCCTGTGATTATATTTAGACGTTGTTGTCTGAAACTCATGACATTAAAACCACCGACAGCGTCGTCTCTGCTGGAGTCAGATCTTTGTGTTTTAGGCGTTAGTTGTGCAGGTTTGTCAACGTGAGCCTCAGCCAAACACAGAGGCAGCATGACAACAAAAAAGTAATTCACACAAAACATCTGAGACAACAGAGTAGTCTTAAAATATTTAGTTTCATGTTTTTTAGATGCCTGTGGAGGCTTTACATCCAGAGTGATCTTTATACTGCATCAAAAAAGATACAGTTTAAGATCTTGAAGAGGATTAGTTCTTGATCAGTGCTCTCTGTCTGAGAAACTTTCCAATGATAATATAATCCACAAAGGGTTTCAGGAACATATATTGTCTGTATTAGCTTCCCCGTTCACACCTAAATGAGTTCCCCACTTGGGACCGCTTTGTCGCCGTTGCAGAATTAGTACCTTTTGCTTCTTTCTGGTCTCAACCGTCTGCATGGTTTTTACTGTCTTTTGTCTCCCATCTCTTGCAGCACAAAGCGTATCGACAACTCTAACAGCAGACTGGTGTCTCAAGTGGATAAGGAGACAGGTGAGTTCCTTCCAGAGGTTGGAGTAAGTCACACATGTGCAAGTCATAAGCAAGTCTCAAGTCATAACCAAGTCAAGTCATACTCACAAACTAGCAAAGATAATATAACTCAAGCAGCACCCAGTGGTGGGATGTAACTAAATACATTTACTCAGGTACTCTAAATATAAATCTGAGTCTTTGACAACTTTAGTTACTTTACAAATTAATATTTTGTACTTGACACATGAAAATGAATAAGTACAGCTGAAACTATGAGTCCGTTATTGAACTGACAAAGAATACGTTTGCCACTATTTTGAGAATAATCTAAGTCATTTTTAATGCAGACATATTTCATAGTTCTAACCCCACAAACTTGAGGGTTTTTGCTGCTCTTTTTTTTATTATTTAGTAATTTTTATGTTGAGGTTTGAACTGCTGGTTGAACAAAACAAACATTATGAAGGTGTCACTTAAAGATAAAAAACAATGACTGGCCTGCTCACTCAGTGTGAAACTCCATAGCACAGGCAGGCAGTCTGACTGTAGTTAAAAATCCTTTATTAATACATGGATAACCTCCAGGGTATAAAAACCTGTGTAAACACCCTGATGAGCTGGCTGCACACAGCCTTAATCCAGTGCAGCACTCCTTATATTTTCATCATTAAGAAGGTGTCACTACGGGCTCTGGGTAAGTGTGAAGCTATCTCCCACTATTTCCAGAATTTTTACAAACCAAACAATCTGTCAATCTTTGTTTACAAACAAACATTCAATTTACATATTGCCATTTCTCCTCCTCCTCCTCCGAGGAAGACAGAGCTGTGGTAGTGTGGGCGCAAATATCAGCCGGCAGGTCCTCCGCTGCTGCGATATATGTGTCATCATATTTTAAAAACAAAATGTAGCTTCTCAATATCTAGAAAAATACAAATATGAAATTAAAAAAGTCAAGTCGAGACTTTCATCAGTGTGAGTAAAGCAAGTCTCAAGTCCTCAAATTTGTGACTCGAGTCCCCCACCTCTGGTTCTTTCTAACTACACACTACTGTACTTCCTCCGCAGGCTGTGATGACAGCAACCTAAACTCCATCTTTTACGAGTACCTGACTCGCTCACTGCAGCACTCACTTTGTGGCGACCTAATGCTGGGCCGATGGGGCAACTACAGCGCCGGAGACTGTTTCATTCTGGCTTCTGACTACCTCAATGCCCTGGTCCACCTCATTGAGATCGGCAACGGGTTGGTCACTTTCCAGCTGAGGGGTCTGGAGTTCAGAGGTACAGTTCGACCATTTTTACCTCCTTCATCCCTCTCTCTGAATGAATGACAGGCTATCTAACACTCATCTCTTTACATTCCAGGTACATACTGCCAGCAGCGAGAGGTAGAGGCCATCACAGAGGGCGTGGAGGAGGATGATGCGTGCTGCTGCTGCGAGCCGGGTCACTTGCCCCACATGCTGTCGTGCAATGCGGCCTTTAACCTGCGCTGGCTGGCCTGGGAGGTGATGGCCACCAAGTACCTGCTGGAGGGTTACAGCATCAGTGAGAACAATGCAGCCACAATGCTACAAGTGTACGACCTCCGGAAGCTACTCATCACCTACTACCTGAAGGTACATTTCATTTAAGTCAGCAGATGTACAACCTCAACCTTTTGTAACTTAAGGCTCACTTCTGATTGTTAAAAAGTTTCTGTAATGACTCTCTGTTGTGCCCATGAACTGATTATGTGACAATCGGCCCCTGGGCACAGATAAGCAGAGGGGCCCACCACCTCGAGCACCTTGTGGCTTTGCAGCATCTTTTCGCGGTTTTGTGTCTCAGTCTATACATTTTGTGTCTCCCTGTGGTTGTTTTGTGTCTTTTCCTAGTCATTTGAGTTTCTTTGAGGTACATCTTTGTCTTTTATGGCTGTTTTGTGTCAGTTTGTAGTCATTTTGTGTCTCCTTGTGGTTGTTTAGTGTCTCTTTGTGGTTGTTTTGCCCATTTTTGTTGTTATTATGTATCTCTTTACAGTATCTTTGCCTCTTTTTGCGGTGTTTTTGTGTCTCTTCCTGGTCGGAAAGTGTTAATTTGAGTGACATTTGGCAGGTAAAGGCCAGGGGCCTGGGCCTGGGCCTGGGCCAGTCAGCCCGTTCAGTAATCCATCCATGTTTGTGCCTGAAGTTTGTCCCTTTAACTCAGGTGATATTCTTTTGAGTTCCCAACACATCCCGAGTGCTTTGGGTTTCAGTATCTCTGGAGCTTTGATGGTTTTAGCACCTAATTTGACATGATTTCACCATATCCAACACACTGTCACACACAGCTCAGCATCACTGCCCCCTATTACAAATCCAAACTTAGTACACTCAGGGTCAGATTTCCTCACAACAGGCTTTGGAGCTTTTACTGGCTCAGGCTTGTCTCGCACATCACTTTGTGTTGCTGCATCCTGGGAAACGTTAGGGAAACATGATTGTCTCTACCTGATGTCGTGACTGGTGTGGTGATATTAGAATGTAACTGGTCACTAAAATCCTGCATGTTAATCTGATGTTTTTTATTAATGTCACCAGCTCCCAACTGGTGCAGCCACAGAGTCCAGATTTCTCCTTAGTCATTAGTTCAAGGTCTACACGGTTTATTACATTCAGTGTCATAACTGTGTTTGGCTAGTTTGCTGTCTCTGTTAAGGAGCTGTCCAATAATCTACTCACTGTACAGCAGGAAATGTGACTCCAAAATGAGAGCTTTGTGCCAAAAATTCTCTGTACTTCAAAATAAAGTGTAAGTTTTTTTTTACAAACTTTACACGTTTGCGAGTCAGTTGCGGTCCATTCAGAATGGAATAGCGAATCACTTTTGCACCATGACCCACCAGTTGGAAACCACTAATTTATGTAAATTCTTGAGGACATTTAGACATAAAATAACTAGCTTTGTGAATTACAAAAGCAAACAAACAAAAAATGTAATCAAAACCAACTGGCAGTAACTCCACAGCCCACTAGATGGCACTCTGAGGCCCCAGTTGCTGATAAATTGGTATGAGAAAGACTTGTTGCACAGTATTTATATCTTGCCAAACTCTATATTTCGGCCATTCACAGTTTGCATGTGTGAACATTTTAAATGCTGCAGCCGCAGAGTAGTTTACACACCAGTGTTCCTATAGTCCAGCATTCGTTTGTTGATTTCTTCTACTCCAGCTTGATTGGAGATGGAAAGATGCCATCACTTTCTTCCGGTTTTAAAAGTGTTGGAACAGCCAGACATACTGACAGTAATCTGCTGAGATCCTGCTCTCTCTCTCTTTCCTAATTTAAGTGATATTTTGTTATACTATGTTATTATAGGAGTCACTGGTATGGAAAGGTAGCAAGTGCAGCTTTAATCAGGCATTAACTTTTGACACATTCAATCACCCTCTCCTCAGTGGCAGACTGGAAATTGAATGTTCCACTTGTCTCAACAGGCTCTTAGAGATTTGTCTGCCCAGAGGTTAAACAGTTAAATTGATAAACCAGTATCTTATGCATTAATCATTATAGCAAATGGCAGCTTGCCAATAGTAACTACAGATGTGTTCTGCAGCTACAACACGTCTCTGTCTCCTATGCGTCCCTTGTGTTCACTATTTTACTTTTATCTGATGGTCTGTCCCTCTTCCTGCCTCTCTCCTCTCAGAGTATCATCTACTACCTGGTCCACTCTCCCAAACTGTCCACCTGGCTCAAAGATGCCGCCATCCAGGAAGCGCTGCAGTCCTACACTAAGTGGCACCACATCGAGCGTGACCCTCAGGTCTTTAGCGTGAAGATTGATGAAGACTACGTGCACTGCCTGCAGGGCGTGACGCGTGCCAGCTTCTGCAACGTCTACCTGGAATGGATCCAATACTGTGCTGGGAAGATGGAGACGGTACATCACTTAAAGATTAGTCTGTCAAACTTCATTATGGGTCAGAGCAGCTGACTGTAGCTTTTCTCTCACTGATCGGAGTCATTGCTCAGTCTTGAAAATATCGTGAAATGGTGAAAAATGGCAAAATTTCCCAGAGCCCAAGTTGAAATGATTTGTTTTGCCTCACAGACTGTCCAAAACCAGAAATACTCAGTTCACTGTTGTAGAAAACCAGCAAATGGAACCAGTGAATTTATGTCATTATTCATAAAAATGACTTAAATGATCAGTCAATCTATGTATCAGTCATCTGTTTTTATTTATTCAGTCATGTGAAATGTTTAAAAGGAACATGAAAGTTGCATTACAGTGAAATTTGAAGTCATTCATGTTTGCCCTGTCTTTGTCTCTTGTGATTGTGTTCAGCCTGTGGACAGTGACGAGGACTCTCCTTTGGTGACTCTGTCTTACGCTCTCTCCGTCCTGGGGAGGAGATCCCTCGGCACGGCATCACACAACATGTCTAACAGGTAAACCCTCTTCAAGTCAAACAAGCAACACAAATAGATTATATGTGTGTGTCTTGACAACGAAAGCAACCCTGACCACAATGTTGCACAAATTGTTAAGAGGTCTGAGACAAAATTGTGATTTGGGGATTCACAGAAAATTTGACTTAAAGGTATACTATGCAGCAATTGTTGGATACTGTGGGTAAACCTTCTCCCTACACTGTTTGAGCATGTACTTCATGCTACTATTAAAGGAACATTTCTTGTAATAGAAAAGCTGATACTATAGCAAGCAAGTAAACTAACTGTTGGTACCTACCGGTTCAAAAGAAAACAGGCTAACTCTGTAACGCTCTTCATCCCCATCCTCTCCTTCAGTGCTCACCAGTGAAAGTTAAAGCCAGCTCGAGAGTCACTCTTGCTTTGGGCTTTTGTCTCTCCTGCTATAATTATATTTTTCCGGCACTGTGTCTGTGATTTTCTTAGCTTCCTCTTAGATGTGTGCCGCTACTAAGTGGTCGCTACCTTTTATTGATGTCACCTGTGCCCAGGAAAGTCCCAACCACGGCAAAATAAGAGGAAAATAAGAAAATACAGGCAGAAGGCAGAGTCTCTGCAGATAAATACACCACTACACACTGTGATGATTGAGAGTGAATTACTTTTGTATTACTCCGTTCATTGGTGTTTTTTCTCTTTTTTTGTTTTAAAGGAAAATCCTGCGTAGTATACCTTTAACCTGACATGAATTTATTTATTTATTTATTAACTAATTAATGAAATATGATAACCTAAAACCACTAAAATAAAATAAAACACAAGGTGAACAATTGAAAATGAAGTACTCACAGTTAATTAATCTGAAAATACAGTAAAACATTATCCAGTGTGAAGTGTGTTTTCCTGCATAAAGGATCAGTAATAGTTTGTTGGTTTCATGTTTTTTAGATAGACGAAAAAATGGCACACAATTGTAAAGTTTTACTGGCTGCAAATGTGCTAAAAATTATTTAGTGATAGCTCAATTGGGGTGACAGTAATCCATAGGACTTGAATTGGGAACCAGGGGATCACTGGGTCAAGTCCTTATTTTGACCAAATATGGCGCGTGGTGAACTGGCAGCTGGAGAGGCACCAGCTTGCTTCCTGGGCAACACAAAACCCCCAGCTGCTCACGGCATCCATCCAAGGCAGCCCCCCTCACCCCTCAGTTTAATGCATGTGTAGGTCCTGTGTGTGTGTGTGTGTGCGTGTGTTTGGACTTGTGTGTATATAACAACAGAGTGAAAAATTGAATTTCCCTTCAGGTATTAATTAATTAATTAATTAATTAATTTTCAGTAGCAGTGAATATTTGCCTGCACTTTGACAGACACACCAGAGGAGGGCGTTAGCAGCTAAATCTTTAACACACTTAGAATTCAAACAGATTTCTGGCACTGCACTCAGTGACTGTGTGTCTTTGTGTGGTTTGTATTCTAAAAATATTTCATAGTTTCATAACCGCTCCTCTCTTTTTCTCTCTCTGCCTTTTTATCTCTATTTCCCCCCTACAAACCTCTGCCCTCCACCACAAAGTCTGGAATCATTTCTGTACGGTTTCAACACCCTGTTTAAAGGCGACTTCCGCATTGCCACCAAAGACGAGTGGGTTTTTGCTGATCTTGACCTCCTGCAGAAGGTGGTGGCTCCTGCGGTCAGAATGAGCCTCAAGCTGCATCAGGTAAAGTGTGCTGTGGTTTAAAAGAGCTGCTGCTGTAACTCTGGGATTGTACTCTTCTCTTCTGTAAATGCACACACATTTGTGCATCATTTAATGCTTCATGGTGGTTGTCTCTCATCCCTGGAGTACACATTTTTGTAGTATGTGATCTAAACTCCGCAGTGCTCCATCATGCCTCTCCTGCCCTTTCAGGATCACTTCACCTGCCTGGAGGAGACCGAGGAGTCATCCATCTTGTACGAGGCCATCACAAACTACCGCAGCAGCCTGGTCATCTGCCACGAGAGTGACCCAGCTTGGCGTAAGGCGGTGCTATCCAGCCGCGACACGCTGCTCACCCTGAGACACATGATCGATGACGGCACGGACGAGTATAAGATCATCATGCTGTACAAACGCCACCTCAGCTTCAAGGTCATCAAGGTAAAAAAAATAATCTGGTGAAAATAGGGGAAGAAATATTTCAGTTTTCAGGTTGCAGCTGCAGCACAGAGTCAGAAAATGTTGGTCTGGAAAGTGAATGAATAATAACAACCCCATTGCAACTGAATATTTGAAGATGCAGTATAACAGTCTGACCAGTGTCTGAGGCGCAGGACCATTAAACCTGAGGGGGTGTGAAGCAGGGTGTCAACTGAGAAGTGCAGACTTGCAAACTTTAATTTCTTAACATTAAAAGTTAAGTTTGTATTGCACAAAATGACCGCAGCAGTGGCTGATCAATATGTTCTGACGCTGCAGAACTAAGTGCTTACATTTCTGCTTAACTCTCTTAAAGTTGTAACTGTTCAACATTGGAGGTTGATGTTAAAGGAATAGTCGGACATTTTGAGAAATCAACATGTCTCATGTCTCTCACTAAATATGAAGATAGCAGCCAGCAAACTTAGGTTAGTACAGAGACTGAAAACAGCAAGCCTGGCCGTGTCCAAAGATAACTAAATCCATCTACATAGAAACAAGATATTATGTGTCAATTAGTGAGCTTTAGAGGCACTACTAGACTCCGAGTCAGGCTGTTTCCAGACTTTGTCCTTAGCTAAAATGAATAAGGGTATTTTCCCCCAAAAAATGTTCTTTAAATATGCAGCTACAGACAGAAGCCACTTAGCTTAGGTTTGCATAAAGATTGGGGAAGCAGTGAGCCTGGCTCTGTCCAAAGGTGACAAAATCCACCTATGAGCAGTTGTAAAGCTCATTAATTATCACGCCACAACACAAGTTGTCATTTTTACACATCGCTTTTTGTACAGAACAAACATACACAATATAATATGTTGATTAAAGAGCTCTGGAGTTGCAAGTGGGGGGATTTTTTTTATGTCCAGTGACAGCTGTGGCTGGAGGCATAATGTTTTTAAGTTGTCCATCCGTCTCATTCTCATAAACACGATATCTCAGGAACGCCTTTGAGGGAATTCCGGGAAATTTGGTACAAATGTCCACTTAGACTTCAGGATAAACTAATTCGAATTTGGTGGTCAAAGGTCAGTGTAACCTCACAAAACATTTTTTGGCCATAACTCAAGAATTCATTCTCTCATTATGACAACACTTCACACCAGTGTGTTGTTAGAGCCGTTTCTAGCAAGTCCTAGTTTCCTATTATTTTTTGAGTCACTTCAGTGCACCACCTGACCCAGCATCTCGGAAACATTTGATTAAAGTAGGTGTGCTGAAGTGAGTGTGGAGCCTGGAAGACGCCACAGGGTTACAGTCTTTAACTTTATTGCAGTTTCCACGCAGTAACAGGTGACATGATAAACTCGCTTTTTCATTGTTTGATGAAGTTGTTTGATACCCCGTTGTTTTGGTGAATGTTTTTTTTTGTTTGTTTTTTCATTTTCTTTTAAACGCGACAGAGACAAACAGTTCATAGCATCATCCTTTCAACTCTTCATATGTCCTGCAAATCAATCAACCCTTAAACCCACAGACGCAACCTGGATCATAAACAGCGAATAAAATTCAACCAGTGGCAGCAAGCTTATCAATATCACCCCTTATGCTTATGGCATCTGTGGGTTGCTATTTATGAACTTATTTGGAAGCTGCAATACATCTAATAGGATAAAATGATGAAGTGATGACATGTTATATCCAACAGGTCAAAGATCAACTTCACTGTGACATCATAATGTTCTACAAAAACACTTTTCTGGCCATCATATATTTGGTCAGACACTGATTAGATGACACTAATCTTGGGTGTCCATATTGAGAATCTAATGATTCTATAGATCTTCTGTGACGCATGTGTGTGTATTTGAAAGTATTGTCTACTGTCATGGCCACAAGGCTGTAATTCTAGTTTTACCTTTGGACCAAGCCAGGCTAACTGTTTCCCTGTTTCCAGTCTTCATGCTAAGCTAACAACCTGCTAGCTCTCAATTCCCATTCATCCTACAGATGCAAACATGAGAGTGGTATCCATCTTCATATCTAACTCTCAGCAGAGTGAATAAGCGTATTTCCTAAACTGCCTAGCTGTTTCTTTCAGTAAAGTTTTTATCTGTGTGGGTTTTAATAGGGCTGTTAATCAATCTGTCTGACTCTGCAGTTGCTTTAAGTGCACTAATTTCCATCTAATCCTCTGCCACATTAAGTTTTAACTGTTCAGTGATGGAAGAAGAAAACTAAAACATCTCCGGTAGGTGAAAATGCAAGCGACAGAT
This sequence comes from Epinephelus fuscoguttatus, assembly GCF_011397635.1. Classification (NCBI taxonomy): domain Eukaryota; kingdom Metazoa; phylum Chordata; class Actinopteri; order Perciformes; family Serranidae; genus Epinephelus; species Epinephelus fuscoguttatus. Next base: position 14,021,903 of record NC_064767.1, read on the forward strand.
TAAACAGTTAATTACCTCTTCATCTTAAACTCTCATTAGGTAACTTAATTAGAACCAGGTAATGCCATAGCTAATATATTTTTCCAGTGGAGGTTCATAAAACATGAATTGCTAAACTGGATTTTTTTTTAAAAAATAATTCTTGTTTGATCTTATCTCTTCTCTCTCTGCAGATCAATAAGGAGTGTGTGCGCGGTCTGTGGGCGGGGCAGCAGCAGGAGTTGGTGTTTTTACGGAACCGAAACCCAGAACGCGGCAGCATCCAGAACTCGAAGCAGGCACTGAGGAACATGGTGAACTCATCCTGTGACCAGCCGCTGGGCTACCCAATGTATGTGTCATACACACTTCTGCATACGTATATTTGAAAAATCTTTGGCTTACTGATTTGATTGAGATATTTAACTTCCTTATCTTTACATTTTTGTCTATGTGCAGGTGTTCCATGTTGCTGATAGTATGACATTTATGTTGTTATCTTCCAGGTATGTTTCACCTTTAACAACATCATACGCAGGAACACACCGCACACTCCGCAGCATTGGAGGAGGAGCTTTAAGCCTGGACGCCATACGATCATGGCTCTGCTCTAAATGGTTGCGGTCAGTTTACAATAAATTCATTTGTGCATATTAGCATCTCAGTCAATCGTGAAGTCGTCAGACACAACCTCTCCCAAAACTCTCCCTGTGACTGTGCTCTCAAATTAAAATTCCTCACATCTGAAAGTCCATTATTTCGTCCAGTCTGGTGGGTAAAAAGGCAACGCTGTAACTGAGAGGTCATGGGTTAACTTCCTGGAACAGCCATCAGTCTCTAAGAGTCCTTGAATAAGACACTCTGGATAAGAGGCTCAGTCTAATTTGTCTGGCATTATTTAGAGTGCACACTTAGAGTACAAACTTGCACGTTTCTTAAAGCCTCATAGGTCACATGTAATCACTTTCAGCTGAGTGTTAGTGCTCAGACTGTCCTGCATCTTGTGTAGCTAGGATGAATCAGGGTGGACATAATGTTTCGTAAAAGATTATTTTAATTTTGGGGTCACAACACTGCTGCAGTAGTCGTCTGCAGTAGGTTGATTACCTGAAGTAGTGTCCAGCTCACAATGATAGATATAATATGTCCGTCACTTTGTGAGTGCTGTTCAGTTCATAGTATTTACAGTCCCTCCAGGATTTTGCAGCCTGTTGTGGCCTGAAATGCCTGATTTCACAACAGCTTTTGCAAAACAAAAAATCGGACACATGTTGTGACGTTTATAAGTGTTTTTTTGTAATGACATTGCTGGGGCAAGTAAAAGTGATGCTGTCTCGAATTAGGAGCTTATCTTTGTGAGTATTCAGTGTCCAACAGAATTTGAATCTATTTGCAATGTATTTGAGGGGGGGGGGGGGGCAATTGGACAAGATTCTGCTGATGATTTAGCTTTATATTAGCCATTTTAAATGTGTCTGCATTCATGTTAGAGATTAGCTGAAATATCCAGTGGACAGAAGAGGAAGTCTCGGGCCAGATATTCGTTTGCTACATTAGATCTCCCGAAATATTGGCCATTGCCACTAGGGGCTAATTGTTGTCAGATGATAGCTGATGAGATCTGAGATTATGAAGTTTCAAGCTGATAAAACAACATTTTTGAGAGGGTCCGGGGTCTCCAAGACCCCAAACACAACATCAGGGTTAAGATGATGTAACAAGAGGCATTAAGTTGTGATGACACACAGATGATGGTAACTTCATAACATTCACTTACTCAGCTGGTTGTATTTGGTGTAAATCACTCTTCATAAGGAGCCGCTGGCGGCGTAATGCAGCAGCTGCCTGCTGAGCGAGCGCTTCTCTGTGGATTTACAGATATTGACTTGGTGGAAGTCAGTGCAGGAGAGAGACTTCCCCGCCAACTTAATGTAGTTTTAAATACATGCACAGGGACAGTGGGAGTGCACACTTGAGAGAGAAAGAGAGAGAGAGAGGATTGCAGAGTGGGAGGGCTGCCAAAAGCTTTGACTCTTGTTGCTCCTTCCTCCTCTCCTCTCCTCTTCTTCCTTCCTTCCTCTGGCTCCACATCCTTCCCTCTATCCTCTCTTTTGTTTATTAGTCCCTCCTAACACATCAGCTTCAGCACAGCTTAACGTATAGGCTCTGCATTAACCTCCACAGGCCAGATAATGTGTGTGTATGTGTGTCTCTGTGACTGTGTGGCTCTCTCTTAAGCTTCTTAGAGGCTGAGTTTTCTCTTCAGATTAGATTAGTTTGTTAATCTTGTTTCATCGACCCCCAGTTAAAGGTGTTGTCTTAATTTCAGTAAGTAGCCGAGGAGCCGGGGAGACGGGCCATTCCTCGTCAGCGAGAACACATTTAACTAATTTAAGAGGAGGGCTGCGCTAGTGTGTGTCACATATGCTCGCACAGTTATGTAACATCTCTCTCTCTGAGTGAAAGTTTATGTGTGTGTGTGTGTGTGTGGTTAACAAGCTGGAATAGTCGAGGCTTGCTAAATTTTTGATGGCCCTTTGCCAGTTTGTGTCCCTTGCTCTGATGTGGATATGAATAAATAAATCAGAGTTCTGTGTGTGTGTGTGTGTGTGTGTGTGTGTGTGTGTGTGTGTGTGTGTGTGTGTGTATGCTCTGCAGGGTGCGTAAGGACAACCTGACCAGCTGCAACAGCGGTGTAAACATGGAGGATGTTGACTGTGGTGCTGGTGGTTCGTCCTCGCTGAGCCACAACCGCCCGTCCTCTGTCACGTCCAACAGCCTGAGCCTGTACCAGCACAGAGCCAGGACGACACACAGCCACAGACACCATAACGCAGGTACACACCAACACACACACACACACAAACGTGTCTCGTTGTCCTCGTGGAAACCCCTTTATTGACGACATTGATTCAGGTCAGATCAGGTGATTTATATATGTTTTTTTATTGTCAGCAAATCCCATGAAAACCCCCCAAAACAACAAAACAATATTTGTGAGTTGTTTCCTTTTTAAGTTTTTCATCTTCAGCAGGAACCAGTGTTCCCTGGGCTATGAGCTGACCCTGGTGACGGCCACAAACTGAAATGCATTGGTCTTGCAAGGAAGTCGTTCTAAATACTGAAAGTTTTATTGTAGTTTCGACACATTTTGACTCAGGGCGACGAGCCTCAAACAGGATAGAAAAATTGGAAACAGACGAACACATTGTTTTATAGGTTTTACTACTACTAGGAAAAATATAAAATATCTAATAATGTCTGATTTCATGTAATTTCATTTTCAAAAGTACATAAAAATCATCACGCCGTGACCTCCAGCATGCACTGGGGTGGTTTGCAGTCGAGCGTGAAGCAGTCAGGATGAGAGTCGGCACCTCCAAGTCTGAGGCCATGGTTCTTTGCCGGAAAACGGTGGATTGCCTTCCTGGGATGGGAGTGAGTTACAGCCCCAAGCGAGGGAGTTTAAGTATCTCAAGTGAACGCAGCGTGAGATGGATCGGCGTTTTGGTGCTGCATCTGCAGTGATGCGGGTGCTGTGCTGGACTGCCGTGGTGGAGATAGATTTACTGGTCCATCTACATCCCAACCCTCACCTATGATCATGAGCTCTGGGTAGTGACCGAAAGAAAGAGATTGCGGATACAGGCAGCCAAAATGAGTTAGCTCCGTGGGGTGGCTGGGCTGAGCCTTAGAGATGGGGGAGGAGCTCGGACATCCGGAGGGAGCTCGGAGTAGAGCTGCTGCTCTTTTGCTTCGAAAGGGGTCAGTTGAGGTGGTTCGGGCATCTGATCAGGATGCCTCCTGGGCGCCTCCTGTTAGAGGTGTTCCGGGCATGTCCCACTGGTGGGAGGCCCCAGGCCAGACCCAGAACACGCTGGAGGGATTACATATCTCATCTGGTCTGAGAACGCCTTGGGGAGGAGCTGGAAAGTGTTGCTGGGGAGAGGGACGGCTGGGATACTTTTTTTTTTTACCCCAAAGTATGTTTTTTATTTTTACATCAGGTTATAAAAGTGTGTATTTCTGTGTTTCTGCAGCCAGGAGAGAGTACCGCAGTCGGTCAGTTCAGCCTCAGAGTCAGCGTCCCCCCGTCAGCAGCCAATCAGGGCCCATCCTGGACTCAGGCTCCACCCACGGGCTCGTCCAGCGTCTGTCCAACAGTCAGCTGTCCTTCAACACTTCCATAGCCTCTATATTCTCCCAGGTATTCACAGACGACACGCTGTTTAGCAGGCATCCCTGCTCCTGTGTGCCTCTGTTAGGTGAATAAAGAGGATGTTTCTCTCTCTTCAGGTCCCTCGCCTCTCAGGAGCAGGTGGGATCAGCTCGCAGCTCCAGGCAGCGCAACATCAGCAGCGCTCCAGCCAGGTACCAACCTGATACTGCTGTGTACATCAACACTTGATCTTAGCCGACACAGTGCATCACAATACAACGGCATGTTAGAAATGATCTCAGACAGAAACCAAACATTTAAAGACTTAAGACAGCACATACAAATGGTAATATTCACCTAGAATTAAAAGGCTGTATGCGACATATTTAAATTAAAAGATTTGATGACCGTGTATTTTTGATTCAAATTCTCTTATACTTTAAAAAGTATTTAGCATATATAGAGTTCCTCTTTCGCTGCATTTTATTCATGCAGATGTTACATAAACCACTTAATGTTATTACCACTACAGAGTTCAAGCAGACATTCAGAGTTTCATCTCTGTCATTATCATAAAAACTCCAAGAAACAATTTCATCACAAAGCATGTGATTATAGAGTGTAATTGAGTTATTTTTACACACAGCCTGCCGTCTCTGATAATTGTTTGTGCATGAGCACGTTTGTGTTTCATGTTAACTGTACGCTGCGGTCTTTCCCCAGGTCTCCTCATCTTCGTCCACTCTCAGCTTGCTCTTTGGGAAGCGCAGTTTCTCCAGCGGCCTGGTTATCTCCGGGCTGTCGGCCGCTGAGGGGGGCAACACCACTGATACACAATCCTCATCCAGCGTCAACATCGCTATGGGGCCCTCGCACAGGTCCAGCAGCAGAGCCACGCAGGTAGGGAACAAATCAGTAAGTATACATGCAAACTCTCTTTCTACCTTCTTAATACAGAATGTTGTCCTCTATTTTTTTTTGAACATTTATATAACCAGGAGTAAAAGACTCTAAAATTAAGAATCTTTTCTCAGGAGTGTCCTGGCCAGATAGGCAGCAGCACAAACAACACAGCTGCAGACATAAACAAAGATATCATAATTAAAATGAAAACAAGAACAAATTGCAGAATTATAAGATACTAAAAAACATTAAAAAAACATTCAAAGCATCTACACCAGATGTGACTGCTTCCACGTAATTTAGAAATACTTCAGATGTGTCCAGAGAGACCAGCTCCTGAGACTTAGGTAAGTTTGCAACTTGACTCCAAGCCAAGAGAGCTGCTTAATTTACTGCCCCTCTCCCAACTCAGTATGGACTTTAGTGACAGTATTAGGAATGAGTTCTGTGAGTAAAGACAGTAACTTCCCATACTTTTTTTTGCAGGATGTAGATCCACAGGTAGGAAAAAAAGTAGCTCAAGAACAGCCTTATATAAGGCAGATCACTCAACCCGAGCATACAGAGAAATGTTGAGTAACGGTTTTCAGCGCTTCATGGTAGACAGTGTCCACCGTGTGTAGGCACTGTGAGGATATGTCCATGTATATAACGTACTGTAGTCCAGCACAGACATAAAGTGGCAGAAACAGAGTCTCCTTTCAGCCTTGAAGGAAAAGCAAAACCCAATTTTAACTTCAGTTTTTGCTGAACAGCTAGAGAAAAGTCACTCCAAACCTCATTTTTAGGGCTAAAAGCTTGACATTTACTTTAAAGTAATACAATAAAGGAATAGTTTGACATTTTAGAGGGTCAGATAAGACGTTTGGCACTGCCCTCATAAGTGATCCCTGTCAAGAAATAGTCAACACATAACCCTTGCAAAACCACAGCTGGTAAGTTTGACATTTTTGTGGCTTGAACAGACAAGATAACATGTTAATTAGTAACAATTTGTGCATCTCCTGGCTGTAGCTTCATGTTCATGTGGTATTGATGGTCCCGACTGACTCTTGGCAAGAAAGCAAACAGGCAGCGTAGCCTATTTGCTAAAGGCTAAAATGTCAGCATTGTACTGTAGATCGTAACCACACTAGCAGAGGGGATAAAGCCTGTGGACAACATTTACATTTCTGTAACAACTGGTGCACCAGGTGAGAGTGGACTCAAACACATGACTTTGGAGATAGTTCAAGTAAAATAACGGTCTTTACTGGTCAAAAGGTAGGTTTGGTACTCAGAAGGACTATCTGTGGAGGCAAACAAATCCAACAGGGAGGAGGCAGAGTCAATCAACAGGCTAGATCCAAAAAAAAGGAACAAGAAAAGGACACAGGACACACAAGGAGCTAAGACAAACTGGCACTGAGAGGAAACAAGACACACACTAAATGCTCTGGTGAGGGGAAGGATAACAAGATACAGGTGAGGTTAATCAGGGCGGGACAGACAATCAGACACAAGTGAAGTCATCAGAGGGGAGGGAAAACACAGGGACAGGAAGTGAAGTGATCTGAAACGAGAGGAGCTGTGAGATAAAAATAAAAATCCCGCTCACTGCTGTTGTAATTTGACTTGGGATGCAAAATGGTGCAGTACAGGCTATAAACAAACATTATATCTCTAATTCCATTGCCTCCACTCTTTCTTCTCTCTCAGTGGACATCAGAGCCATATGAGAGCATAGACGCATCCTACTCCAACGCAGCCATCACAGTGAAAGACGGCGTGCAGTCAGGTGACCGAGGCTGCAGCCAGGGATTAGATGAGACCCAGGAGGATTCGGCATCTGTCTCAACAGCTCCAGAGACGGCGGATCAAAAGAGCGTCTGAGAGAGAGAACACACACACACACACACACACACACACACACACACACACACACACACACATATGATGAGAGTGCCCAAACTCGTGCCCATATACAGAGAGGACTGTATGAAACGTTACACATATACACAAACATACGGAGGATTGTATGAGAGAGCACCCATGCACACAAACCTGCCTCCTCTCCCGTCCTCAGCATGTGGTCTCACCTTGTTGTCTGAATGTAAACAAGTCTGAAAAATGATCTCGGATCCGGTTGATGAAATAAAGACGTTTTTAAATGACGGTGCCTTTTCTTTCTACCTCATGGCATCTATTGCTTAAATGTGTTGTGTTTAAATATGTTTATATGGTTATACTGTATTACTTTATACTTTATTTGTATAAAGCAAAAACCTTCCAATGCAGTTCCTTGCCACACTGGTAAGACCATCCCAATGACGTGAGCTCATCTGTTTCACCCTCTGTATCAGTCTGGCTCCGCTGTTGCCCCGAACACTTCCAGAGCCAGACTGCTACAGAGAGCCACGTCATCAGGATGATTTTACCAGACTAGTTCCTGGCAGTGTGTAACAAACAATGCTGTATATGTTTCTCTCTTCCACGAACTTTCCAGGATGATCCTTAGATTGTTTGAGGCCAGCATGTGATCCCTTAGACCCTTTGGCCTCCAGTCAGCAATCTGAGCTCCTCACTTCCTCTGAACACTTCTCCCCAAGGCGAAAGAAAACACATGCAGACTTCTTGACAGTAAATACATAGTATGAGTAATTTTACACAGTGGCTGACTGAAACTGAATATATATATATATATATATATATATATATATATATATATATATATATATATATATATATATATATATATATATATATATATATATATATATATATATATAACAACAACCAACTCCTAGTGTAGAGTTAGGCCCAGGATTTAACTTTACATTTCTGGTTAAATGATGGATCTTTTTTAACTTAAGAATTTGATAGGTTGGAATCGGACCTGCAGCAGCTGCAGCAAGGACAAAGGCTTTATACTTTAGGTGTCCCCTCTGCTAGGTGAGCTAGTGGGCACCCTGGCAGTATTTGTAATTTGTTTAAAATTGACTACTTTTATGCCAATAAAGTAAGAAATTAGCCTAAAATAAAGGTACCTTCCCAAACAATCATAATGTGGAGGAAGATGTGAGACACCATTTAGACCTTCATATTGGGAAATGAAATGTACAGAGAGAATAACTGAACGAGTGGTCTCTATATACACACACTATATTCAGTGAATGTAGAGTCTGTAGGCAAACCTCAGAGATCTTGCCTCCGGAAGAAGAGCAGAAGAGCCCTGGTTTCCGGTGCTAGGCTGTTTGTAGTCCGCATGATATTGACCAATCACGTTTGAGCCGGCTGCAGTTGTCGCCAGGTTAAACGCCCCGTGCGGTGAACTAACGAGGCGGAACATAATTGGCGTCACTGCAAACTCTGAATCCATCGCAATGTTTCAGCATATTTACTTATATATAAACGGAAGTCGGAAATGGAAATTCGCCTCCTCCGCCCAAATCAAACCGGAATGCCAAAAAATTGGGGGTCTGCCCCCAGAGGCTGTATCGGAGTCTGCCGGAAGTACGCCGAATACAGCCGATGGGTTCTGAGAATGCTGAACGAGTAACTGAATAAATAAAATATGAAAAATCCAAATACTTAAAAAAAAATTGCACCTATTCAGTATTTGACCAAATGTCTACTTGCTTTTGTTCCTGGGTCATGGCGTTGAAGTATGGCCAGAAAAGTGTTTGTGCAGAACATTATGATGTCACCGTGAAGTTGACCTTTGACCTTTTGGATATAAAATGTCATCAATTAATTTTGTCCTGTCAGACATTTCTGTGAATTCTGTTATGATTAGCATATTACCGGTAATTCTTGAGGTATGGCCAAAAACATCTTTCATGATGACATAGTGACCTTTAACCTTCAACCACCTAAATCATATCAGTTCATCGTTGAGTCCAAGTGGATGTTTGTGCCTAATTTGAAGAAATTCTCTCAAGGTGTTGCTGAGATATCACGTTCACGAGAATGGGACAATTGGTGGACTTACAGCCTTATATTTCTCAATTCTGTATGTCTGCCAATCAGTCAAGTAGATATTGAAATAGAGATTCACAGGATAAGTGAAAACTTTGAAAAGTCAGAGGATCACCAAAGTAAGCAGGGTTCATCCTCTGGGGACCATGAACATCTGTACAAAATTACCTGACAACTCATCTGATAATTGTTGAGATATTTTAGTCTGGATTAAAGTGGTGGGCTGACTGAATGACATGAGCTGCACCGCTTCTCACAACATAAAATTATTTTTGGTTAAAGAAATGTGGAAACCTTTTTATTTGTAGCGTTACCAGATCCTTCTCCTCACTCACAAAGCCCTCCATAACCAGGCCCCCTCCTACCTCCTTGACCTGCTCCACCGCCACACCTTCCATGCCAAACTCCCGACTCCACCACCCAGGACCAAGCACGGGACCTGGGGCAACAGAGCCTTCCCCATAGCTGCGCCCCCCAGCCTCTGCAGGTTATATTTGCTGGTTATCTCCCACACCTCCCGTCAAAGAAAGACACAGTCACATTTGGCAAAAATCTATTAAGTATTTATTGTAAGTTGTTACATTTAGATTTCTTTCTCTAGCAGCACTATTTAAATTACAGATATTCAAGGGCAGTTATCATAGATTGGAGTTTTCTCATAATGCAAGATGTCATCGTGTAAACAAAGACAGAGACTGAACCGTAGATCAAAATGTACCACAAACTGAACACGCCGTTAATGTGACGGTAACTCATGTGAAGTTATTAACTGATGAACGACATTTCTGTGTCTTTTGAGATAAAAGAAAAAAGAAACAATGGTTGAAATAAATTAAAACAATACAAAACAAAGTAAGAATAGTGAACAGGTTTTGTTGTGTGACACAGTTACAATTTCAGTTGGATCTGATATAGTTGCTTGTAATCCACATCAGTCACGCGTCAAAAAGTTCAGTGCCTGTTAACAAAGTCTTCAGGTCTGTTGGTTACGTGTCAATGATGAAGTACATGTGGATGACTCAGAGAGATGACACAAAGACCCATGACAGCAACGTGAAAAGACAAAAGACAAATAAAATGTGTTTCGTACTAAGAACCGTTTTGAGTCCAACAGAACATGTGATGTTTTATTCAGACAGTTCATTTGACCCCTTCACATTAAAACAAAAGGTAGGTAATTATTTTGGCACATTTTATCCACCAAAGACACGTTGTTGTACTTCCTGGGTCAGTTGCATTGGCCAGTGTGTCAAGCGAAAGAGGCGAAGTCGCCCCCCTTCTGGTGGACCACCATCGGACCTTGTTTAAAAAAAAAATAATAATATGCACAGTAGTTAATGCTGAGAGACAAACACTTTTTTGATGCAGCTTGAATCGTGCAATGAATCACACATATAATGTTTGGAAATTTAAAAGATAGTCTTGCGCTTCATGAAAGTCACAGTTTGTCGTAAAACTAGTGCCTAGTGTTAGGTTTCTATTTCTGGCGATGGCATTTGAAAATGGAGTTCATTTGTGAAGATTATCTTACTGAGCAAAATGTGTGAGTATCATAAACATTTGTTTGCTAATAAGCTCATATTCATCGATAATCCAAAATCAAATGGAAAAATTACACTGGCTTTTTGACAAGGGAACCAGTGTGATGCTAACTTTCGTGCGGCCTACAGAAAAATGTCGTCCCTGGTGGACTCTACTACAACCCATTCCATTTATTTTAAGGCAGCGCCCTCTAGTGGCCATAGTAATAAATAATGGACTGAGCAAAAAAAAAAAAAAAAGACTGTATAATGTTATACGAATATTGAAGAAGCCCCTATAGGGTGGGTGGGAGTGGCGGTGGGATGGGTCAAACAAACACTGGACTTTCACCCAGGAGACCAGTGTCTGCATGTTGAAGTCAAAGCTGACTTGTTGTAACAACAACGTAGCCTAGTACACTATAATGTGTAGCATGGTATGCTAGTGACTTATGTCGTGTCAGATGTGATGTGTGTCACGTGGCAAACGTCATGATACATTAATGACAAAAGTACTTGCCAAACCATGATGTTTTCCTAAACCTAGCCATGTAGTTTTGTTGCCTAAGCTAACCAGGTAGTTCTGGAGCCGAACTGGGACTCTTTCATGATTATAAGGACTTCAACTGTTAGAACAGTGATATATGTTGTTTTTGGGCCGGTGATACAAGTCGTTTTAAAAGTCAGTGGAAATCAGTATTAATATCGGTGATGAAACTTATGACAAAAAAGGAGATGATGACGAGCTAAAAATAGATCTTGATAATAAAAACTAAGACGAAATCTATGTTTCATTTTCGTTGACGAGACGTGACAAAAACGTTCGTGGTGGACTATCAGACACTGATAAAGATGAAGTTCACTTAGTAGTTTAATGTTAATACAGCAAACCTACGACAAACTGTGATTTTCTTGACTATCCAAATGATCTTTTAAATTGACAAACATCATATGTGTAATTCATGGCACAAGTCAAACAGGATCAAAATGTGTTTTCTCCTTTATCGTTGACTACGGTACATATTTTTTCTACAATAAGTTCCTATGGGCGGCACTGAAAGGGGAGGAACTTTGGCTCAATACGCAACCTTGCTTTCCATTCTTTTTTATATAAATATATTTTTTCATGTAATTCAACTACTTCTTTGAAGGAATAGTTTAACATTTGGAAAACACAGAACTTGGCCTTCCCAAGAGTTGGATGAGAAGATATGAAGCTGGAGCCAGCAGCTGGTTAGCTTAGCTTAGCAAAATTATTTCTTGGGTCGTCATGGAATACTCCGACACATTCAACCCATGACACCTTGTTTTTGTATGAACTAGCAATAAAGCTAAAATGAGTGAGTTTCAGAGGTGGACAAAGCCACATTAGCAGTTTCACCTTGCTTGTCTTAAACTAAGGTGACCAGCTGCTGCCTGTAGCGTTATAGTTAGCGCACAAATACAGGAGTGTTGTTGATCTTCTTGTCTAACTCTTGGCAAGAAAGCAAATGCGCGTATTTCCCAAAAAAGTTGAACTATTTCTCCAACAGCACCCATTTTAAGTTTCACACAGCTACTTGTACTTGGGTGTACATATTTCTTTAATCTTCTGTCCTTGGTGAAAAGTAGTCACATCTGTATTGTACTATCATGCAGAGAATTGCCAATAACAATATAATTAAATATTTCTCACAATGTACAAATCCCCTACTGCTGAGCGCTGTTAACTTTGTACCAGCTCTGTATTGACGCACAGATTCACATCCCTGTGAGAGGAGACGAGCCCCTCCTGTGATAATCTACAACAGAGGATGTGTTTTGTCAAGGTTGGACTAATACGATAGAAAACTCTTTTCAATGCTACATCTCAGGGTGCTTTTGACAGCGACTGCCGATCAAGGATTGATGATCAGTTGATGATCAAATGTCAGATCCTTGGGCAGCACGACCCTGAAGGTTAGGGACACAGTGCTCTGAGATGTTCGAGGAAGTTGCACAATCTGTTGAACTCATGAGCTTCCTGGCTGCTGTTCGAAGCTCCACTGTCATTTTCTCATGTCGACATTTTAAATCTGACACCTTGAGGTCACTTTTTTGTTTGTGTGGCAACATAATAAATAATAAATTTCACTCTACACTGACTTCTTGACCATTAGCGAGCAGGAGGATCAGATTGAACCTGCGCTGATGTAAATAAAACAGTCAGGATCTCAGTCGTCATCAAAAGTTTTCAAGCAACCAGTGAAAAACAGTGAAAAGTTGAGCTCGACTGACAAAAGTCTTGATTTAAAAGCCCGCTGCATTCGCACTGTCCTGGTGGAATTGCTCTGCAAGTCATGCATGTGGAAATAACCAACCATAGTCTATATTTGTTAATACAAAGAGGGTCATTTAGTCATTCTGGCAATTCATGAGACACTCGAAACAAGAACCCATAACTGTCGATATTAGTGAAACATACTAGAAGAAAAATATGAACCTCTCAAAAGAGTTTCTGATATTTTTAATTGTCTGCATACTGCAGTACTTGAATACATACTCATACAGTATCGTTTATAGCAAATAACTGAATTATTTCATTTATTTAGCAAAAAGCATGCTGAATAGAAAAGAGTCACTTTTTTCTGAATCGCCCAAAGTGACAGTAAAATTCTTTTTATTTTTCACCAGCGGATCATCTCTCCACGTCTGTGATCTATCTACAAAGGCATGACAAAAACCAAGAGGCTTAGGCATCTAAATCAATAAAGAGAAAAGTGATTGCCTAAAACTGTTGAACTTCAACCAGGTACCTGCACAAATATAATCTCTTTCCTAATAGTAGCACAAACACCTCTGGAAGAGGTACAAAAGAGACAATATGAAGGTGTCAGTAAGAGGAACAAACATCAGTGTAATTTCTTTTTTTTGCTGTAAAATGGGACCGTCTCTGCTTTAACTGCTATTAACAGTGTCATACGTGTGATGTTACAGAGAGAGGAAGTGAGACAGACAGAGAAAGAGACAGAAAGAGATCTTGAGGTCTGTTGTGAAGCATAAAGAGGCACCAAATCCAACTGAGGGAACACACAAAGCAGGTTGAGTTTCAAACCAACATCAGTCATTACATCTGTCTTTAGCCACGATGCACTGTGAGGAATTGTGGAGGAAAATCTATAAAACATCAACCCTCCTGTTCTCATTTCCATCTCGCTTCAGGAGCAATATTTTCTGTACAAATAAAGAGTTAAAAAATAAATCATTAGACCTAAATCAACCCTCAACTCGAAGCTAACAGTGGCTCACAGGAGCTGAGTAAATGGTCTCGTACCGTAGAGTAACGCATCATTGACTTTTCTTACATCTTGCATTAGTGAAGTATTAATAAAAACAGAAAACCCACTTCTGCTGATGTGTCCCACATCAACGCTACTGTATTAGCACAGTGATAGTCTGACTGGATGTGGCTACAAAAAGAACGAAGAATAGAAAAATAAGTTGTTGTTGTTTGCTGACGACACAGTGCTGCACACGTTTAATCACAAAGTCACACTAACAGCTGTGCAGTGTCCACTGACAAACAACGAAACGATCATCATGACCAAAACTACTTCATGGCAAGTTAAATATTTTATTTTTTAATCGGTTACTGGTTATAAAATGTGAGTCATGTTTGGACAGTGCACATGCTCCTCCGCCCTTCAAAATAAGACTATGTAACTTTTGAATGACAAAATAACTCAAATGAAATGTGCAATAAATCGCACCTTTGCTCAGTTTAATATACTATTTTTGCAGCCTCACTAGACTGTATCAAAGAAGTGGACTTCATTACGACACTAAACATCTTCCCTAGTAAGTTTATCACTAGTGTCAAGTCTTCTTCAATACAGCATGATGTACCTTTTGTAAATTATGGTCCAATTTAGAGTAAGACAGATTATTAAGCAGGGTATGCTTACGGCGTGGCTACCTTGCGATTGACAAGTCGCTACCACAGGGTGTCCTTGAGATCTCAGTTAGATCCACCCCTCCCTCCTTCACCATCTTGTCAAAATATGGTCACTTTTGGCTCCAAAAAAATTACATGGCAATGGCCAAAATGCCAAATTCATGGCTTCAAATTAAGCCCTTAGGACCAGTGCTGGGCTATGAACCCAATTAGACATAGTGGCCAAACCGTGGAATTACAACTTGCAGGACGAGGACCGTAACGTGATGCCATGGGGCTTAAAAATACTTTTTCTGACAGACTTACACTGTGAAAGAGACGTCTGTGAATCAGCTGATACAATTTCTTTGAGTGTCACACACGCTGCAAGATGACTCATCTCAATATTGGGACTTTATTTAGAAAACTTCTGTTTGAAATGTTTATGACAACAGCAGAACATAGCTAGAGTTTTTCCTGCCTAATCACTCCCCGTGGATACGAGGAATTTGGGGACATGAGATTTTGGGGGGCTACGGCCTGCAGGTGGATGCTGAAAGAGCAAGCAGCAGTACTGATGCAGGGCAGGAGCATTGACAATACCAATACCAATACCAGTACACTTAAAGCAATTTATAATACTATAATACTAATTGAGTAGTTAATTTGATACCCCTAACATGACTTGAGTGGCATGTAGAATACCTTAAAACTTTAATTAATAGCCAGGGCGTTGTATATATGGGACAGACATCTTTATAGGACAGGCCTTTAATTCCTTTCACACAAAACTCTTGCTTGGAAAAGATCACCACTTTTTTCTTCTCTCTTATTTATGATGCCGGTAATTCTGAACGAATCATATTTTGGTGCTCGTGTTTTCTTGAAATAAACTGGACAATTAAAATGTGGAGAATCTAACCAAGCTAATGATTTGTATCTGTATGTGCGATCTACGCAGCTCACTAACATTAGCTCAGGCATGTAGCCAACAACTCGGAGGGCTTTAAGAGGCTTTACATTTTAAGATCTTCTATAAAAATGAACTGATTTGTGGAGTCAGAGCTTGGTCTTTTGTTAGGCTTGGCTTTTAACTGAAGTTTTACAGCAGCCATAATTTCAGTTTTGGTGGCATTTCGGCACGCTAAACTCCTAGACCCGTCAAATACACAATGCTTAACTTCACCAGACCCTTGGCCCAAAGAGGATCGATCAAGGTATTGTTTCTATACTACTTGGTACCGGGTTATTTCAATCGATACAAATGGTTAGCCGTGATGCTAATCCAGCTGTACCGTGGGATTTTGTGATAACCACACATTTTATATAGCAATACTCAACTGGTCCTGTACAAAAAGGTATGAATGAATTTGCATACCTATTTCCTAATAAAGAGGCAAGCTCCAAGTACAAAATTTTATTTAATTTCAAAAATCTATACGGGGAACCTATTAGTCAATGTTAGCGCATGGGACGCATCATTATCTTACATTACTTCCCATTTAAATGGTTGTGTTATTGGTGCTTTGATGTTAATAGGTTTAAAATGAATTCTTGAATCATTTCGTTAATAAATATTTCATGAGCAACAGTTGGTTGTCAATAGTTATTTGATATTAGCAAATAAAAACCAACATTTATGTCGTAATAAGACTGATAACACACGTTATAGGTGCTATTGTGCACAGATATTAATACAGGTGTGCCTTGAGAGGGCACAGAAAGTTTGAAAACCCTTGTCTTAAAGGTTGCAAGTACCGATACCCAGCCGTCATGGTTGCTATGTCCACTTCTTTGACACAGTCTTTAGGCGTGACCACTAGCTTGTGGCTGCAACGATGGCTAATGCTAGCAAACGTTACACAGGTCTCGCCCTGTAAACTACATTACTGAGTCAGTTTGCTGACTTACACATTGTTTGATCATTTGTCCTTCTCATTTAACTGTCACCTGTGGCAACTATAACATTTGTTTATCAAAAATACATAGTCTTACTTTAGAAATGACCAACTGTAAAAAAAGACAAGGACAAGTCCTTTTTTTTTTTTTTTTTTTACCTCACAGGATGGGGCTCGATAATCATATTTGTCACAGAACATCATGATGTGGTTACTCCTTCAATAAATAAAGTGTTTCCCCCTCAGTTAGGAAATACTGCACAGGGTCAGCTACCAGTGTTGTAGCCTGAGTAATGAGCGTCTCTCCCGTCAGTCAACTTCTCAGTCAGTCGCTGATCCGTCAGTTCCAGTCGTCTATATAATCTCACCAAGACTCCAGCACACAGCCACATAATGTCAGACAACAACACATTTATTTGTTTTCAGCAAGGTTTCTTTTTTATCATCACGAAGGCATATACTATTTTCTCTGTATATTACTTGTTATATATATATCTATATATATCTATAGATATATATGTATAATATTTATATAGAAACAAAAATAAGCGTACATTTTTGCTGAATAAGATTGAAGAATATCAGCAAAGGGCAATGTAAACCATGGTCCATCTAAAACCGGTGAAAGGTGCGGTAGGTCGCCCTTTCCCAACTCACCCACAGTAACAGATTTGCATAGGCAAAAATGGGATTAGCCCTTAGACAGTGGATTCCTGAATTCTTTATAGAGATGCAAAATCTAGTTCAGCTCAACACAATTAAAAACAAACATACATACAAACAAAAAAATAATAATAATGTTGACTAGGCCAAGCTCTCTTTAACCCCTCTGGTCATATACATAGTCATTTTTCTGTGCACATTTTTGTTTACAGTGTTAGGCTTCAAGTAGATCTAAAAACAACTTGTACATTGACAACTAGATGTGAAATAAATTAACCAACATGAGAGGTAGTGAAAAGCCTACGGAGACGTTTGTTGTTGTTTCTTTTTTTTTATACAAAGGAAAAAAAATCATAAAACGTGTCAGTAAGGCCAAAGCTTCGCAAACCTCCTCCGCCCCCATCAGGACACTTCAGCTCTAAAAGTGTTTTCGGTCAACAAACCACAGCCACGTTTCAAAAAGAAAACACCCCCTCGCTTGGAACCCATGGAGATTTAAAGACAAAAATCTAAACTCAGCGATGACACTACATCACTTCACATCATCATCATTGCTTGTAAAATCTACATTTGAAATGCAGTTATTAAAAAATAAACAACCGTGTACTCTTCCCCCGCTGTGTAAAAGTCACAATAAATTAAGAGGAAAGGACGTGAGCAGACAACGCGAGCTTCTGCTGCGTCCGTCCTCCCTGTAAAACACCGTTACCTGGGTTTTCTGCTGTGTCTATCCTCCCCCTGTAAACCCTGTGAAGTGCTAAAAGGAGTTAGCACTGGGGCAGAGACCTGCTGGCTCGTCTGCTCACACTGGGGACAGTTATCTCCCCAAGGTTACGAGTATCTAATAAGGTACACACATCGCACAATTTAAAAATGTAAACTTGGTTTTTAATTGCACCATGATTTCATTATCTGGTTCTTGGTGAAACATTCTCGTGTTAATTACTGTGTAGACTCAGCGACAAGGAGCTGTACTGTGCAGGAGAGGTCTGCAGGAGAGCGTCAGGAGCGACAAGCGTTCGTCTACGGACTCAAAAAAGTTACAAAGTTGTCCAAATACAACATCTAAAATGGTTCCTGGAAAGTGCTCCGAGGAGAAAGTGTGACAATTGATCCTCCAGTATCAGGATTGGTTAATTGCTCTGTATTCGTCTGATCGACTGAGCGCATGCATGCACAGCTCTTCATTACAGCAGCTAAGCAACATCAATCAAGTCCCTATGGGTGTTAATGTGGTCTGCGTGTGAGTACTGTATTGCCAAAGGTTAAATATACTATATTTTATTAAGGAACATTGCAGTGATTATTGGATTAGACTTGCCTTCTTTGACTTTACTGATTTAAAACCAATACTTCACGACAGAAAGCTTTTGTAGTAGCACGATAGCTTGGTTTTAAGCTGGCGGCTTCATTTAGTCAACGTCTGGAGGAAACTCAAAATCCCATCATTCAATGGACTCTTTTTTCCATTTAGGCTCAAGCAGAAGACCTGTATTTCTTTTTTAAAAACAATAAATTGAATTATCTGTTTCCTTATTTAAGTCCTCTTGCAAACTAGAAGCAGCCAGTTCTTAAATAATCCAACAGTACCATTAAAACATTTTGAGTATCGTCGTCATGGTAAGTAATTTACAAGCTAAACTTCGGACAATTCAAAACCAATCTAACATGGTGGGACATAGACTCCAATCTAGTCACTAACTACATCCAATTGCACTTCAATAGTCTGCTAATACATCCTGTGCCGTCTACTCTTAAATTTAATCTAGTCCAAACTTGGCACGTGAACTTCAGGTAGTTTAAAGGAGGTGGCAACACGGATGCCCACATTTACCAGTGAGGAGTGGCACTGTTTCATTGACACTTCACGACCAACCGAGAGGTCAGCCCTCCATCGTGTGACACAAAGAATATACTCGGAGGCCCAGTTCATTAAACAAAATAGCATATACTGCACTCATGCACTTTCTACTGCACATCCACAGGCCGGGAACAAATGTTCACATCATCAAAAAAATAACAAAAAAAGAATATGTCCTTTTTGCTAAAAATGTTAATGGGACATTTTGGCAAGACCCCCTTAAAAGTTTTTTTTTTTTCTTTTTTTTTTTACTAAATGTTTCTGTTAAGTGTGTAACTGTACCATACACACACACATAGCCATTATCATCGCATGCTGTCAAAGTCAGATTAGAAAAACAAACCAGAGTGTGTGAGGGCTGGCAGTGGGATGGAGGGTTAGCACGGCGAGCACAAGCATGCTCACTGCTTGCCTACAGCATGCTGAAACCTAGTTAGCCTCGTCGAGACGGCTAGCGTGTGGCTAGCTCGGTACGGTAGCATGTTAGCATCGTTAAACCAACCCTCTTCACTCGCTCTGGTGCAAAAATGAGTGTCTTGAATAGGCAGTAGCTAAGTGAAGTACTACCATACACTCTCCCAGCTCCGTCTGCCGGAGAAACAGACATGCACCAGAAGGACTCTACAGGCGTCTGGCATCTCTTCACAGCATCTTTGACATCATGTTTGGCACCCGGGTTATGTATCTGCAGCTGGACGTCCAACTCCAGGGACGGTTACCTACAGCAGCTAAAGCTAGAGCCTTACAGACAAAGGCCAGGGTTCAATAACCCTTCAGTAACATCAGTGCCTGCTCCATGCAGAACCAGCTTTCCATAATGCTCAAATTCAGAATAAAAACACTAAAAGGTAAACCCTCTTTTTTCTGCGTAACTATTTCAAAATGTAGATGACTATTTGGAGTCAATGTGTTTTTCTTTTTTTTTTCTCCTCACTGGGCACCTGTGCTTGTCAGGCTGTGATGGTCTGAGTTGAAGGGAGGAGGAGGAGGAGGAGGAGGAGGGGGAAAAAAGATGGGAGGTAGGGAATCGTTGGACAAACTGTGGTTGCTTTCCAGAAAAAAACTCCAGCAGCGCTTGTGCTGCCTTTTCCTTACACGTAAAGGCATTGTGATTTTCTCAGTGGAGAGATTTTTTGACTAAAGTTCATGAGTAATAATAATACATGTAGCTGCCCAACCACAATTCTAGCCCTTACTTCTCCCAGTTAAAGAATCCTAAAGAAGGAAAGTGCTTGGACGGACGGACAGACGGACGGACGGACGGATGGATGGACAGGTGGATAGATGGATGGATGGGTAAGTGCTGCTGCCTTTGCTGCAGAGGCCGTCAAATCTCCTCAATAAAAAAACTGCAGTAAGCTTAAAATTGGCAGAAGTGTACTTTTTCCCTTCACTGAATATAGACATCCAGACAGAGACACACAGGTCCCCCGTGTTAATACATCTCAATATTCAAAAACGGTTGCAGTCCGCGGCTTACATCGTCAAGCTACTGTAGAGAGAGAGAGTTACATGCAGAGCCAGTGCTTCTACTGGTTAAACGGGCAGAGACGCCCCAACTCCCACCAACAACTAGGTGTCATGTTTGGACAGTAAAGAAATAAAACATTTTTACACATCTGAAGAATGGGACAGAATTAGAAAAACAAAAAACATATGAAAGAATGAGTAAAGAGAGAGATATTAAAGTATGAGGTCTAAATATTACAGTACAGGAACAGTTGGCTTGTCCTTTTTCTCTCTCTCTCTCTGTCTGTCCCCACCGCCTGAGGAGTCCTTGTCCACAGTTAACCAGCAGCTGGCCATCAGGTTGGCTGTTTCTACCGACAGCCGACAAGCAGGTTGGCCAGTCAACCGTAACAAACAGCACAAATTTTGCTAGCAAAACAATCACTGGCCAGCATTAATGGTCTTAAACTGACCAATAACCAACCAGCAAAGGCCGACCTGGCTCCAGTGGAGAACTGGATATAAATTGCTTAAAAAATATAAATAAAAAACAACCAGCTATCTCGGATGTCATTCAGTCTTTTTTCAATCAAAAAAGAGGGAGAGATTTTTCCAAACCCGACTTCTGGCACCATAGTAGTATTTGAAGTTTAAGTAGTAGTCTCGTTGGCGTACGATGGCGATGAGGGAGGGTGGAGGGGTCTAGGTGTCGAGGCAGGTGCGCCTCCTGTTGGCCAGGAGGTCTCTGTAAACGGAGGAGTTGAGGAAACGGGGGTAGGAGTCGCGGTGCATCAGGGTGTAGATCTGAAACTGGGCCTCCTCGTACATCAGATTGCTGGGCTGCGCCAGGCTCAGGTTAATTCCTTCTCTGACCCGTGAGTCCAGACTCACCTGTGGGGAGGAAAACAAGTCCGATTTAGAAACCATCGTGGTTATTTAAGTAATGCGTGGAGCGCCAGTGACTTTATTAAGACATAACACAGACAGAGGAAAATGGGCTACATATCAGCAGTTAAACTTGATTAATCTGACAACAACCTGGCAGATCACTACTTGGGTTTGTAGTTCCTGATCAGACAGAGCACTTTCTGCAGCTTAAATTTGTTCCTAGCTAGCCACCAAATCACCTGTCCTTAGCTTACCGCTATTCTGCTGTGAAGTATACCAGGGATGGGCGATATGGCCCAAAAAAAAAAATCACGATATTTCAGGGTATTCTTGCGATAACGAAATTCTTGATGATATTACAAATTAGTAAAAAAGAAATGTATTATTAATTTGAGAAACTAGAACTGCAACAAAATAAGTGATATAGTTTTACAGTTGCCTTCAAATATTCAGTAAAAAATAAACAAAAATGATCTCTCATTTCTTTAGTTTGTGAACAACATCAGTAACTCAGAGTGAGATTCAGATTCTGTATACAATATTAATAGTTCAACAAAATGAAATCTACCACAAATTACACATTTAAACAGCTCCCAAATACAAAAATGTCCCCTGGGATCCTTATATATAAATCAACAGGTGATTTCCTTCTTTTAATAAAATCCTAAATGATTAAGTTATTTTTTCCCACCTGGACCTTTATGCTCTGCCATTTCTCCTCTAATCATCACGCTGTAACTACTACTGCTCAATTCATCTGACTGGACATTGGAAAAAAATGCCAATGACGTTGTGCGCTTTCAGCTCTAAGTTGAAGGGTTTTTTTTATCTTGTGGCGTTTAGGGCACTCCTAAACAAATACAAGGCACACTGAACAGAAAAATGTGTGGTGCTCAGCCACGCAAAAACAGCAAGCAAACGCTTCACTCACATTTAAAACAACTTAAAAAAGCTGTCCAGGCTGCTACAAAGTACTCTGTCCGATCAAGGCCTGAAGAGTCTACAGCCATGCTAGCAGCACAGTGGTTTCACCATCTTGGTATAGTGTGTTTGCATACTAACATTTCTGGATTAGCAATAAATATAAAGCACAGGTTAATGTTTGCAGTTTGCAGGTCATTCTGTTCTAGAAGAAAAACAGGTTAAGTTTGAACTTTGATTTCACAAGCAATCTCACAGCAAATAAGAATTTTCTTTGCTCTGTTCTGTGGTGGCTCATTTCTGCCAAATGAACACAAATACAAGCGTACCTCTTTGGGTGATAATATGGACACATAGTCTTCGTATATGATCCTGGACTTCTCCTCCACCACCGACGGATTCGTCTCCTTCTTCAGCTCTTCACAGGCCAACCAGAAAAGCAGGTTGTCCTCGCTGTACTCCGAGCGCAGGAACTCCCGGAAGATCTCCCGGCCTTCCAGCGAGCGCAGCATCAACTCAAAGCTCCGTGCCCACGACAGCGCTTCCTCTAGACTGGGGTGTCTACAGTTAGACATGAAACAAAGGCAATGAAGAAGCGTGTGTGTGTGTGTGTGTGTGTGAGACTGACACAATAGTGATTACACAAACGTGACAGGCTGGAGGGATGACAGCTAGACTTACTGTTCTTCTGTAGCTTCAATACTGTCCATCTTGGTGCAGGTCTGTCGCTCACTCCGCTCCATCCTGTCTTCATTCCTGGATTGGAGACAAGAAATGATTATGCCTAACTTTTTGGCATGTTTCTGCCTGTTTAAATTAATGAGTTTGAGTTATCATTAAGATACAAAGTGATTATTTATCTTAGCATTTTTCCACTTTTGGTACAATCCAAGAAAAATCTCTTCACTATAAACAACATAATTTCTCCTCTCTCTACAGACGTCCAGATCCAATCAACAACATCAGTATCAAGACTGATTGATTTCGTCTGTTGTTCCACACCGGCTGTCAAAATACCCCAAATGCACTCTGTTAAAACCCTGGAATCACTTTATAATGCACAGCATTGTTAGCAGGTGAACCACAGGGTTGAACGAGCAAATAAATAGCATCCAGGAGTTTCAATTAATTATATCTACACCGACAGCATGCATCAGTGACTGTCAGCCAGCGGAGCCACTTTGGGTTAATAAACACTTTAAATATTCCAGGGTTCCAGCATTTTATGCCGCCTGAACCTTTCAACCACTGAGCTAAATTTGCACTGTGCGATGCAGAGTGTAGAAGGGTGCTGGTTTCTATCCCAGCTGACACTGGGCAAGAGGCAGGGTACACCCTGGACAGGTGACCAGACTATCACAGGGCTGACACATACAGACAAACAACCATTCACACTCACATTCACACCTACGGACAATTTAGAGTCACCAATTAACCTGCATGTCTTTGGACTGTGGGAGGAAGCTGGAGCACCCAGAGAAAACCCACACTGACACGGGGAGAACATGCAGGCTCCACTCAGAGGTGCTCCCCCACCCTAAGGACAGCTTCAGGCAACAATGCTAACCACTTCACACACTGGGGGCGTAATGAATAAAGGACATGAAAATGCAAAATACTTGCCTTCGAATATTTACACTAGCAGTGCTGCAAGGTTGCAACAGTTGCCCAATAAAAGGTTTTGATGCAAATAGATTTGCCAGCAGCAATGCAAATTTGCGAGGACTACTTGGATCCTATTCCCCCAGAGCAGCATCTGGCAGTCTGTACTGCAAGTTGCTGTATAGCCTAAACTACTGGAAGATACTTTATTGAGTTTCCTTTTAGAGAAATGCTCTGAGTGGATTTGAGTTACCTCTGGTGAACAGTTACACAGTGTGTATTGTGAAAGGCAAGAGAGGAATGAGTGGATCTGGTGTGTGCGGCCTTTGTCAAGGTTGAATTCAGACGATGGAGAATCTGTGTTGTTATTTTGGAGGTATGCACAATATTGGATTTTTTGCCGGTATCCAATATGCCGATATACAACAACTCATTTTACCGATAACTGATACCGATATCGATATATCCACTATTTTCCCTGCCTAATTTTAGTGATCATGAAGTCTCTTCTGTAGTGGAATTAACATCATATTATGCATGCATACTCTCATCATTGATTCTGATAGTTCATTATAAAACCAATATCAGCCAATACCAATGATGTGCCGATATTATCAGTGTGCATAAGCTCAGAAAATCGATTTCTCGCCACGTAATAGTCACGTTCTGTGTGAAAGTACTCATGACAAACACAACAGTTCGATAAAAATGTACTGACGTGTGAATTAATCGCACAAAACAAAACAATCTCAGTGTGTAAAGGCTTTAAAACTGAGTTTAAAGTGAGGATTTATCTGCCTGCAGCTTCAATTTTGACCACTGTCTTTAAAATCGGTCACTCGCAAGTCACACAACTTCGCAAAAGTGCAATACTAAAGTGTTTGAGTACCCTTTGACATTGTTCACCACAGCCTGTCACGGAGGTCTCAAGTCAGAAATACGTAATAAGGAATAAAGGTTTTGATCTACAGTCCCATGTGCTAGAATCTCTTTATTCTAGTGCTGAAACCACTTGTTGATTAATCGCTTATTTGACGGGGTGAAAATTAGTCAGAAACCATATTAATAATCAATTGTTCAAGTCATTTTTTCATCAAATGCACAAAAATCTAGTCACAGCTTCTCACTTCTGAGCATTTATTGACTTTATCTGTCACATGTCACAGTAATCAGGACTGTTAGAATTTGCAAGCGTCGCCTCGGGGTTTAGGAAATTGTGACAGTCACTTCTTAAAGGGCCAGTGTGTAAAATGGGTTGAAAACAGTGACATCAGTGGTCAAATTCTAGATTGCAGGGCTCACTCGCTCACCCCTCCCGTCGGGTAAATGACGGTGGCCTCGTAGGGACAAAAAGCCTTGCGCACGAGTTTTTCAGGAGTAGGTCTATCTAGCGACGAGGTGTATTTAGAAATCTAAACCATGTTACAATATTGTAATGAATCCCTCACGAGCAGGAGACCAGAGGAGCGTTCAGGAAAAAGACCAGTTTATTTGAGCACTCCAAAAACTCCGGTAACACTCCAGGGGGTAAATGACTCAGTCCCAAACTCCCCCCCTCCCCTCTCTGCTCAATCTCCAGCCTGCACACTGACTGACAGCATAGCCGGTAAACAGAGCTCAGCTGTTTATTTAGCCTAGCAATATCTCCAGACTATAGCAGCTGCAATGGACGACTTTGAACGCGATTTTGAAGAGTTTCTTGTAGCGGACACAGACCCAGAGCCATACCTGTTTGAGCCGGAGCGTACAGATGAGGAACTCCATGTGTTTGATGCTGAGCGGGCAAGAAGAGAGGCTGAATGCACAGAATGGGATTTAGTGCTACTGCTACCATCGTTGGGGAGATATATCATCAGGAGGAAAAGCGCCGCAGAGAGTGCATCACAAGGAGTGAAGTTGCGTCTTCTTTTCCTCGCAGATGACGGTTCGGGTTCATTCTCTCCTGTTGCGTGGTAAGTGTGGTCCATTCGCAAACTTTATAACTAAAAAAACTTTTCACTACTCTCTATCGACGAACTACTAACACTCTGCTGTTTCCTCCTTCTTCTTCCTCCCGCTCTCTTCGTTGGTTTATTTTATAGTGTTTTTTATTTTATAGTGATTATACACTTATATAAACATATTAATGGGCAGAATATTCAGATTCAGATTCAGATTGACAATAAACCATGCCAAATATTACACACTGGCCCTTTAAAATTCCTGACATTTTTTAACCCAAACATTTAACTGATAGATCCAGACTGATGGACAGATAAACCAAAAATGAAAGCAGCTGCAGGTGCAGCGCCTCTCAGTTGATCTCTTTAAGCGATCACTCGCACAGCGAAGCGTCAGCGGGCGCTTCAGACGACGCATGTTCAAAGTCCGTATGACAATAAAGCTACAGTTAAACCTTTATGTAAACACTTGAAACACACAAACATGGTAGCCTCTCTGTCTGTCGTAGCTCAGTCACACTCGCTGAGTCCACAATGCAACACACACTGAGCCATCTATTTTTGTCCCACCATGGAGGATCTTTCCTTCCTCTTGCTGTCTCTTGTCAAAGTCCCCATTGTGCGGCAGTAATGGGCACAGCTAGCCACAGCCCCCGGGCACCCTCACAATACAGCTAAATATACAGGCTGTTCTTCACAGCTGTTTTGCATGTGATGTGTGGATGGAAATAGAAGGCACCCCAACTAGATAAGGGCCTTGTGTGCGGGTGGGTGAGGAGGGTGTAGAAAGTAGAGAAAGGAGAGAGAAAGAAGGAATAATAAAACTAAAGGGAGATGAGAGTGACTCACACAGATCTCTACCACTTGACCATGCATGATAGTAAAAAAAAACTGTGACACAGAGAGCGTTCAGTGATAAATATATTCACACAAACCTGCACTGAAAAAGGCAAAGTCTCCCTGCCAGCCTTAACGCTAAAATAAATAAACATATAGGCAGCTGAGGACAAATTTCCAGGCTCATTCTGGAGATCTGACAGCACTATTTGATTGAGAAACACAGAGCGGAGTCACAGAGCACTCACTACGGGCCCAGTCCACAAGCTGCCACCACTTCAGATGAAGTGGTGTGAAAGAAGCAGCACATTCACCATTCACTGCCTGAAAACAATGTTTCATTCACTCCTCTCTCCCTGCAAGAGTTCAGCCACAGTGAAGCAGCGGTAGGAGCTGCACAGCAGTTACTGGTTCTGGTGCCTTGCTCAGGGGCGATGAGGTGCAGTGAGTGTTTGTGCAAGTCTGTATTCTTTTCTCTCTGGTGAAGGAGGAATTAAAGGATCAGTGTGTAGGATTTCGGAGGACATATTGGCAGAAACGGAGTATGTTTTCTTGAGTGTAATAATCACCTGAAAATAAAAAATGATCGTGTTTTCATCACCACAGAATAAGCTGTTTGTATCTACATAGGGAGCAGGTCCTCGTCTATAGAGATCACCATGTTCACTGCCACTGTTTTTGCATTTTTGCGTCAGCCACCATAGTTAAAAACAAAACAAAAAAAAAAAACACTGATTGGTAATGTGAAGTTGCTTTATTCAGTGTTTTTACCAGTTGAAATCACCGGGTCTGTTCGTTTTGGAGAGGAATAGACCTCTGTGGATAATTCAGCTCCCAGTATTCCCTGGAACTTCCTGAATTGCAAAGTTGCAAAGAAGTTGCAAAGATAGCGGCCCATCTCTGACATGCAAAGCAGCGCAGGAGAGACACTAATTTGCAAAGTGAAACTGCTTTATTCAGTGTTTTTACCAGTTTTAATTACCTGGTCTGTTTGTTTTGGAGGGAAAAAGACCTCTGCAGATAATTTGGCTCCTGGTTAAAAAAAAAAAAAAAACTGAACAATGAACATTGAGGGAATCCTAATCAGGAAAAGTTTCATCAAAATGTTTGCCCCATGCACAACGTGCAGCTCAAAATCCACAAAACCAGCTAAAATCCAGTCTATGAACCCTTTTGGGAATTGGCCAATGCAACGCTATGATTGGCCAGTCTGCTTTTGAGGGGCAGGACTTGGCAAAAGATCAGTTGTTCAACTCGGAAAACTGTAAAAATGCAAGTTTGTTTGTAGAAAGCTTTACTGGCTCCCATACTTCCCTGCTCATCAGCGCTGTGTCAATATAATGTCTGTTTCTGGGCAACACAACATCAGCATAACATCACAGATTAACAGAATAAAAACTATCAGATTCTTCAGACACAGAATTTATATTATTGTGTAGGTTAATATGTTCTTACCAGAGACACTTGCAGCAGCCACACCAGCAGAGGCAGCAGGTGTTGGGTCGGGGCTGTCCAGGGGCCTGGGGTGGGGCCTCGATGTGCGCCGCCTGCCTTTTTCTCATCTCCACTCCACTCACACTCCGGGGCTTCACAACGTATAAACACACAGAATAAAAACACTGTTAAACACCCTTCAAATGAATAACGTTATAACAGAGAGTGTGTTTTCAAATTTGGTATCCATGTTTTACTTCTGGCTCACTGGCAATATGTCTTATTAAAGGGGGGGGATAAAAGATACTGTGTGTGAGTGTGTGAAGAGGGATGAAGCCAGCGAGTGAGAGAGAGCACTCATGCAGGACAGAGAGGATTCCCTTCCTTGTACGGTATGAGGGTTCCTGGCACTAAGCCAAGTCTTTCACTTGGCTTTGACAGACACTACACATACATTTCAACGGGCGCAGACACAGACGAGCAGGCTCTACACATCTCGCACCCAGACGGACACATGCCAATAAATAAACACAAATTCATGCACACACTTATACACTTATATCAACCTGTCGCTTTAAGGATTTAAGCCTGGGCACACCACACTAACTAAATAATGAGGTGCTTCTTTTATACAGTATGTACTGCTGTTCGTCTGATGCATCGCTCCAATGCAGACACACAGTATCGATCGTGGTTTCTGCTGATGCTTTGATGTTTCTGTTACTGTAATGTACTGTATAATGTATGAAACATGTAATGGAAATAAATGTACAGTGTGTGGTAAAACTTCAGTCAGCTTAACTACAGAGCAATGCTTTGCGCTAAACACTACAGTCAGCATCCTCTCAGCGATAACGCTGACATGCTGACTCTTATAACTCTGGTGATCATCCTGAGCAGAACATAAATGTTTGCACCACTTTACATTACGGGACAGTGCACTCAGAAACACTTATGATGGCCCCAGACTTAAAGTTAGAGATCACTAAAGTCCTTACGATACATCATCTGGAGACCATGAGTGTCCAAGAGACCCATTTTAACTGTAGGGCTACCTCTTGAAAGTCCAAGATTTGAATCACTGGTCGGAGACCCCTTAGTTAAGTAATAGGTTTCAAGTCGAGCAGTCATTTTTTGTTTTCGTCAGTGTGCAACATGCTTCTGGGGATGTTCCGGTCCCCAAATTTAGATGCTCTCATGCTCCTCTCTGATACAGGCGGCTGAGGACCCAAACCGAGGGTGAGTTTGACTGAGACGGAAGCTTTGCCCGGTCACGCTCTGAGATAATGTTATCTTCTGCCTTGTGCTTCAAAGTGGTGAATTTATAGTTCACAGCAACTTCATACGACACAGTCTTTAGCTTTTGTTTGATATCTAGTGTCGACAAATAATGTTCCAAGTTTCCAATCTGTTGTTAGCATAGTTAGCACCTGGGAGGGCTAACTTTGGCTTGTTTACGTGCACTGTTACCCTGAATGTCCCGCTAAACCCTGATTACACTCTCAAACTCGATATGGAAAAAAGGACAAAAGTAAAATATTGTACTGAACAGTCAAATCTGATTCATCTGACATAATTCCAATTTGGGTACAGCACTAATTTACTGTCATGTCACCAGAAAATATTTGACATTTTGCTTGAACAATATGTGAAACGATGATCAGTTTTCCAATCAATTCACTTGAGATTGAGATTACAACAGAATTTAAGTTTGGGTCATTTTAGGCCATTATGGAAAGTGTATGAGGTCGATGAAGAGTTTCTGCAAATGGTTCTATCACAGTGGTGTCAAACATACGGCCTCTGGACCAGAACTAACCCCCCAAAGTGTCCAAAATCGGCCCAGTAGATTACTAGAAGAAGAGGTGCCAGGTTTCAGGTGCAAGTTAAACCATGTGTTGCCTACTTCATGTAAAATTCTGCTTCAGAGGCTTTCCAATCCCGACCAGGATACAGTTCTCTGATATAAAGATGAATAGTTACGGTGACCATGTTTAAAGATACTGAACATTGTGCAAACTATTGTCATTTAGCAGCTTCAGTTCAAAAGAATCTGCATCAGGAAATGTGTGGATAAAAGCACAGGTAATGGCAGTGAGAAGTAGACTGACTGAATGTGGAAAAACAGACATACTGTTAAAACTGCACCTATTTTTCTTAAGACATCTCAGGCTGTTAAACGATTTGTAAAAGGATGAACGTCTACAGCATGTAACTGTAATTCTTTACACAAAAAAGGGAAAATATTGGAGCTGATGGTGCTTATGGGTTATTGTGTGATGGTTTTTTCGGTCCGGCCCATCTGAGATCAAACTGGGCCGTATGTGGCCCATGAACTAAAATGAGTTTGACACTCCTAGTCTATCATGTTAGTGAGTGCACAGGTCCGAAAAGAGGGTCACTTTTGTTCTTCAGGACTAAAACGTACACAGAGGTAAACATACTTGTTATAGTTTAAGAAAATCTCACTCTCAGCTCCTTAAATTTAACAAACTTAGGTACGGATCATGCAACCACAACTTTAGCAGGACTTCCATGAGCTATTTCTCTGCCACTGCAGCTACACTTAGGCATGATTTTACCGTTCGGCCTCAGGTAACAAAAGTGTGCATCTAACAACTACTGTACACAGTGCCACTCTGTCCTCTGTGGACAGTCCAGTGCCGATCATCGCCCAGGGTTTCCCCTGGCCTTTAGAGAGGCTTTGAAGGTGAACGTGCCTTCGGCCTTGCAGGAAGACGGAGAGTATAGAGCCACTTTCACATCACACAACAGCCCTGAGAGGCAAACATGGTGCTTTTCAACCCTTTAGGCTACTCAAATTAAAAGTACCACTTTCTAAGAACTCAATAATAACATACAGTATAGTCTGGTAATGCTGAGGCAGAAGATAATAATACTTGGCTAGATATTTATGAGCTAAATAGGCTGGGAAAACCCTTATCCCACTATAAGTATGACAGCTCTCTAACAGGAAGTCCAACAACTAAAATTTACACAAAGAAACACAACAGACATCAAAAAGAGGATGTCATAACAAATTCTTCTTCAGATAGAGGAGATAAATTGAACACACACTCCACTTCACAATTTGGGGCATTTTAGCTTAATTTCATCGAGGGGTGCAGTGTGAAAAATGCAATAATTAATTGCAGCCTTGTTGTCTCATGCAATTAATGAAACAGAACTCTTACCTGCAAAGTCATGGTTTAAATTAAACTCCTCATTAAACACTTGAAAATCCAAATAAAAATAAGCGCGCTCCAGTACCAACAGAGGAGCCCTCTTTCTCGTTCCTTCTACTCTGCGCACACATGAAATTTACGACAGCGCTGATGCAGTACATGGCAGGTAAGGCTGAGACAACCTGCCTGATATGCAAATTTTGTCGCCTGACCGGTGAAGTGGCCATCAGTTATTCAGCGACCAGGCAGCATCCATGGAAAAACATGCCGCTGGATGCAAACGACGGTGAGGGTATGGCTTTGTTCTAAACCCGGAGAAGGAGACCACATTGACAGCACATGCAAATCCAGAGTGGAAATACAAATACACCCAGATGAGAGGCAACAAAACAAGATGACGAAAAACAGAGCTACAAGATCTGTCATTGTGAAGTATTTAGATGACCAGCCTCACTTTTCCCACATCTTATCAAATGAGACATGATTTAAAATTGCTTAACAACGCCAAAATTTTAGCAACCAAACTATCGGACGCCACATTCTTTATTCTCGTTACCACAGTAACGACTACTCTTCCTGTGGTCTACACATAAGCACATAAGCCAGAAACAATTCAATGCACTGATTCAGGCATTGCACACTACTGTTGAGCTGCTGTGGGGGCCACAAGAAGTGTTGCAAGACTGACAAAATGTACTCCAATCAGAGCCTAGAGGACACCCGACTGTCAGAAAAGTCACGTGACTGTCAGAAAAGTCACCCAACTTTTTAATTTTCCATTGAGAGGTTTGTAGAGGGGGGACTGATTTATTGGAATGCAGCCCACGTTTTTAGTGGACACTGTCTAATTGGTACAAGAGGAAGTCCAAATTATCCCAACCTGCCCAAAACTACCTTCACCAGCCCGATTAAACAAAAAGTAGCCAAACTGGATGCAAAACAACCCAATCTGACAAGACTCTGCGAGTCACTAATTGTTGATATGAGTGGAATATTCATTCATAGTCACCCACTTGTGGACAGTCATTCATACTGTGACTGAGCAGAACTCCTGATCGATGAGTAATGCAGAGGTTTATTTAATATCTTTGCAACCGGATCATGCTGCTTTTTGTGGAATTTTTAATATTGCTTTGCTGCTTTTCTATCCGATCCCGCCTCGTCTCATGCCTCACCAGTACCACACTGTATTTGTCTGTAAGTTTCCTCACACAGACGAGAAGTGACAGTCTGCAAAGACTCTCTCCCTGTCGAAGAACATAAAGAACCTGGTTGGTCTTCATTTTCTTTTCTTTTTTTGGTGAGTAGAAACCTTTGGCTCTGACACTAGAGGCTACCGGCCTGAGTATCTAAATCATAGCTAAACTAATAGCTAGATAATGACCACTTTTAGTACGTCACAACGGTTTTCGGCCAACTTATCTGGTTTTCAAGCAATATACCATATCAACTTGATCACTATAAACGGCTGAGCATGGCCGCAGCAGGCTGTACATATATGATAAGGTGTCACATTAAGGCCTTTGCACAATGAGTCTATTTTTTTGGATGCATTTTTTTAAAGCTGTCATCTGAAAAAAAAAAATTGTTACGCACAGAAACCTTGCACACTGATTACAATGTATTTATTGTTCTATTTGTTGTGAAAATTCTTGATAGTACATGACAAAATGAAAAGACACACTTCCTCCTTTGCCTCTCTCCACTGGAGTTACCCATCTGGCTGTCACCACTCCCTCCCTGTCTTTCATTAGGCTCAGCAGCTGCATGAAGGGGTGGAGCTGTCCTCCATATTCTATGTGCGGTCCACATCCTCCTCCTCTTCTTCATCATTCACCTGAATATTACTATCTGACCTGTAAGTGAGCTATCTGAGTCATGAAATGATTCTGCGTGTCTTCGGTCTTGTCGCGGCTGTGTCCCGCTGGCACATTTCTGTCACTGATTCTTGGTCAAACATCTCTAAAGGCTTCTGACAGATGCGAAAAACATGTGAAATCGTATTTATTTTTAGACATGCGACAATTTTGGACAAAAAAAAAGACTCATGAATAAACTGTCAGTTCTTTCAGTTTTCATGATCATACTACTTTGAAATCTTATCAAAGTCCAGGCTTTTTACGGCACTTTCAAATTCATCTGGTGATCTTCCTCAGCAGAAGTTGTCATGGTGACGTTATAAAGTTGACATATAGACAATTATCTCCATGACAACTAACCAAACTTTATCCACTAAAAAAAGACTGAGTGATGCGGTTGAAAGCCCTCAGAAGTTAGTTATTGGACCTTAAGTTGAGATAATTTTTGTTTTTCAAGGTCAATAACGAACTTTCATACTTTAACAAATATACTGAAGAGGCAATTTTTCCCATTTTTTGCAAGCAATAAAATTATATTAACCCGAAAAATTACAACAGTGGGTGGGATTCAGTATCCACTGCGCTTCTTTCTTTCTCTATTTTTCTGTTTATCTTATTTTTGGGACGTGACTGAGTGGAAAAGAAAAGAATAAAAATAATAATATAATCCCTTGTCAGATTCGCTCACGGCTCGCGCAGAAAATAGACCAGACGCCGAACTGGTCGCTGCAAATTGTGAGCCCGCCGCGGAGCTTCCCGGCGCGGCGCGGCCAGTGTGGACGACACAGTCGGTTAACATGGGCGCCGAAAGGAAACTGCCTTCTCTTCTCAGCGCTTCGAGGCTATTCGCGGCGCTTCAGCGGGCGGTGTGGCCCTAGCGTAAGAAGCTCTGCAATCTGAACCACATTTACTCATGCTTTCTTTTTTGTTACACACATTTTTAGGATCAAAAGCTCTCAACTTTAAATACGTGTGACACCAGTGAGAGACAGAGTTGTAAAAATAGTCACCTTTTGATGCAAGGGCAATTTGAGGGGCCCGATTATCACCTACAGGATCTGATAAATTGGGTTATGTGAGGGGCCTAAAAGCTAACAGGAATGTCGTTTGTTCTGCAGAAACCTTGATCCCAAACTGGTCACACTGAAATTAGGATATTAATTTTTTACTTTGATGGTTTATCTGCATGTTGGAGACATTTTATAAGCAAAGACTGACTCTCATTCAAACTTTTTTCTTTATCTTGATCTGACAGATTTAATATTTCAGTGGCTGATTATTATTTCCCTCTCTAATGACTCTCAAAAGAAACTTGGAGACACTATTCCGTTTCTATTAATAACAATAAAGCATCCCAATCATACCAGACAAAGGTCAAACTTACCATGAATTAGTGAGTTCCTAAAAACAGGTCAGACAGAGCAGTCATGGCGTGAGGTAATAGGTTGCTGGATGATAGCAGGCTGGTTGACGGAGTGACTGACTGGTGGACTGTCTGGGCGTCTGTTTGTCTAATTGAGCGGCTGTTTGGCTTGCTGGAGAGGAGCTTCTTTTCACCACAGGGAAGGGACGTTACTGGTCTCACCATCCCTGACCGACTGGCACAGAAAGGGACACGAGAGCTGAGGTGAAATGTGACTACTTCCTCTCCTTATTTCACTCGCTCCTCGTTTTGTTTCACTCGCCGTCGCCTCCTAGGCTTCCTTGGGTCTCGGTGAAAGGGTCATTTATGGACTTGAGAGTGCAGGGAGCGGTGACAGTACAGCATCTGGAGGAACACACGGGACAAAACAGTCAAAATCACAACAGAATCATTTCATCCAGTGAGTGAAATAAAGGTGCAGTAACTTATCTTTGGTGACACTGGTGTGGAAAAACTGGGTTTTCAATGCACTGCAGAGTGTATCACTGCACACATATAATTAAATGTCGGCTCTATCAGCTGACACTCATTTGCTGACATCAGCACTTTTGATGAGAATCCCTTAAATTTGTTCAGAGAACAGACTCGTGACTGAAATGTACTTAAGAGCTTAAAAATAAACTTGTCAGTGTTCTCTGGTGGGCAATTATGTATTGGCCACACTGCTGATTACTCAAGCAGTGGATCAACAACAAAATGTCTCTTTGGCAATTGAGGTCAGCTGTTCATAATAAGTTATGTCTCCATTGTTTCCTGCTTGTCAAAATGTGAGTATTTAGTGCTCTTCTGTTTTACGTAATTGAAAACTGAACATCTTTGTGTTTTGGTAAGTTATTATTTGCATCCTAGACATTTCCATGTGCTCTGGAGAACCAAAAAATTGTTATTTTTCCTACTTTCTGACATTTTATAAACTAAATGTATCATGGCTCAACACTAACTTTTAAAAGTGGTTGCCAAGTTGGCCACCAGGCATCAGCTTTTGATTCTGACACTGAAAATATGGTTGCCATTTGCAGTTATATGTGTATTTAATGATGAAAATGTCACATACATAACTTAAATAAGTTGTATTTAAGTTACTAAACAAATTTCTTTGAAGGTGTATTTCATCTAATTATAAAATTCATGAAACCTTATCTATTCATTTGGGTCTTTGAATCAATGTGCACGTTTGTTTGTGATGTTGACGGGTTAGTCAAACTTCACAACCCACAGTCAAACAACTTCATTTGCTTCGCCATTGTCTCTAAACCAGATGCCTGTGCGCACGTGAGTAAACACACCTGCAGTGTTGTGTGGCTCAAGTTCTGAGAGCAATATTCAAACAACAATAATACAACACATGTTAAAAACGCTGTTATCTAATTTTTATTATATTTTCAATATGGAAACAGTTGTTGCAGCCCTAAACTGTTTCTAAACTACCCCAAACATATCTATGGCACTAACATACTGCCATTTCTTTTTACTTATGGCCCAAAATACGCTTGATACCAATACATCTCCATGAAAAGCTAAGGGATCTGGTCAAAACAAGACAAAGCTAGAAGGGCACTCGGACAGCGCAGACCTCCGCCAAGACCAAATGCCCTATCTTGCAATGCTAACGCAGGTGAAAAGCAATTTGTGTACCTCTTCAGTGATTGGAATCTACTCCTGAATTTAATGGGTTCTTCCATGGCCCACACTACAACCTTGAACCAAGTTTCATGAAAATCAAGCTAGCTGTTTTTCCGTAATCCTGTTGCTAAACAAACCAAACCAAAAACATGACCTGTTGGTGGAGATAGTAACCCAAATCTGGAAATGATCAATGATGCCATCATCGTTTTGTTTAAACACTCATAATGACAAAGACTAAGCCCCTCATCCGTGCCACAACCTAACACTCCATCAGTCAGATGCCATTTGCTGGATTTGGTCCCTGACAGGATCCGACTGAGAGCCTGAAGGCGACAGAGCCTCCTGCATCATGCTGCATGTTTTCATACAGGAATCACTGTTTAAACAACTCATTTCCTTATTAAAGTAGTTAAGAAATGCTCACGTGTCGACCTCAACACTGGAGACTCTTTATGTTGGGAACTATCACCAGTCTGCTGCAACAACGGAAGAGACAACAGACCATCTCTACATTAGTCATTACACAACTGTGTGACATTTAAAATGATGTGCTATACAAAGTACATTAAACATTGTTAGTAATAGTAGTTTTGCCTGAACACAGCTCATTGTCACTTTGTAGCATGAATCAAAACTGAGGATTCACATGAAGCCACCATCCGTCCCATATGACACAGCATGCCATCTCAACACTGTTCCATTTTAACACCATTCCCTCAGCGAGAGAAAAGCATCAATAAGTTTGAAAAGAAAAGTTTCCCTTGTTTAATAAAAGTCTATGAAGAATGATTTTGCATAGCTGTGTGCAAAGATAAGGCTTTTGTGTCAGACTTGTGAGAGTTTCAACCGCATGTTCCCGGAAGGAAGATGGCCACAGAGTCACTACAGTAACATGCTTCCTTAATAAAAGACGATAATATATAGTCATAAATAGTCTAATTAGTCTATTAGGTGATTAGTGAATTGGAAGAAAAATGATCAAAACCTATCTGGACTATCAATTAATCGTTGAGGTAATTTCTCAAGCAAAAATGCCAAAAAATCCGTTCTTATAGCTTCACAATTGTGCATAGCTGCTGCTATTCTCTGCTTTGTACTGTGTAAACTGAAATATTTGAGTTTTGGACCGCTGGTCACACAAGACATGAGATTTTTAGACGTCACTTTTTCACTATTGACCGATGTCCCAACTGGTCTAGCCATGAGTTCCATATCTTGCCTTAGTCATTAGTTCACGCTCCACACAGTTTCATATATTCAGTGTCACACTTGCATTTGCACATGTCGTCATTCTAGGTTGTGGTCTCGTAGTCACGTAGCTGTCCATTAGTCGCTCACGCTACAGTAGAACGCAGCTCGGGCTGCTTTTTCCTGACCGAACCCGACCCGAGTCCGAGACAGTTGTAACCTAGCCCAACCAGACCCCGACAGACTTCCTTAATTTTAAGTCCGAATCCGACCCGAGCCCAACGCAGTTTGTTACCAGACATAGTTATTGTTGTCATGGTTACAGCTTGTCTGTTTACCGTGATCACACATGGATGGTGTGTAAATGACCATCAGAAGGCTGCTGTTACACACAGTCAATTGAAGCAGAGCCAGTGTTGCGTTCAGGCGTTGTCACGTAAATAAAAAATTCCAGCATTTGAATAGGCCATAGCACAACAAGAGGGCCGAACCCAAACCGCGCTGAGCAAAATTTCTGATTTGATATACGAACCTGGCTCGACCGGTCGTGTTGGGCTCGGGTCGGGTATCCACACTCTGCTCTACAGCAGGAAACGGCACTTGGAAATAAAAGCTCTGTGACAGAAATTCACTGCACTTCAAAATAAAGTGTGCTTTTCACAAACTTGACACGTGCGTAAGTCACTTGCAGTCCATTTAGAGAGGAGCCACGATCCACTTTTGGACCGCGACCCACTAGTTGGGAACCACTGGCTAAACAACAGACCAAAGAATCTTAGACAATAACCAGCTGATCAACTGATAATGAAAGTTATTTGCAGCCTTAGACTGAACCAGAAACAGTTAGTCTCTGACTAATGACAGATTAAATCATGCTATTAATGATTATAACAAATGAAAATGCAGCTGCGAGTCCACATCACATCACAACTATCTCAACCCTGCCTCTGTAAAGACACACCGCGGAATCTCAGTGTTTGTAGTATGCATCTACAGGTAAAATATCTCCACCCTGAAAGCACACACAAGACAGCTGGTGTTGTGTGAAACCTCTCTGGCTGCAGAGTAAAAGCTGAATGAGATGAATCAGGAAGTCTCTCAGGATGTAGTGTCAACACAACCTGAGCTCCTCTGACTCATGAGGTCAAAACGACAGCAGCACTGGCACTATAAGGAACAACTTTATTATCATATCAACACGTTTGTGGCCTTTATCAGGGTCACCCTCCTCTGACTCAACACATCCATGGGACTCTGCAGTGTGGGTGCTCCCTCAGCTGTGCACGACATGAGTGCATGGCAGCAGAGGGAGGAAATCAAGTCAAAGCTGCGCTAAAATGAACTTTAAAGTGAAGCAGAGAGTTTATGGTGGATGCATGGAGTGAGCTGTCGCATCAGTGGATCTGTTGCATCTGCCTGCAGGCCCGTGCATATCTTCAGATAAGAAGTAGGCAGGCTCATCGGACCCGGCTCTCTGCCTCTGTGCACTAGCTCTGCTGGCTAGCTGCTGGGCTGGGTGTTTTGCATGGTTTCTCCTGCAGCTGTCCGACCCATCTGAGCCCAGCCGCTGCAGGTCCGAGCAGCCGGCGGAGAGAGGAGCTCCCCTCCCGGCTGACACCGCGGAGGGATAACGCGATCACGCAGAGGGCTGCACGGCTCTGACTGTCGCACCGAAAAATTGTCCACAAATCAAACACCACCCACTTTCTCCTTGCTAGCTTTAGCCGACAGTCTGAGATCCGCTATCTCTCGCAGCGAGAGGAGGAGGTGGCAGCTGAGCAGCAGCAGCTAGCGCCGTGCTAACGTCAGCTAGCCTGCCCGTGTGGAGCATTAGCGGAGAATAACCAGCATCTTACCCCTTTGTGTTGGGCTGTCAGTGTCCTAGGATGATGGGTGTGAAAGCGCGATGTCCCGATGCTTATTTAGCGACATCGTAAATGGGAATCCTGCGGTGTAATGTCCATCGCTGCTGTTTTTCTGCCATCCGCCCCACTTCAGCACCGAACGCCACCGAGCCCCTGGATGCACTGCGCAGGCGCGCTGCCACCGCTGCTCTGTGGCTGCAGTCGGTGAGAAGATGCACTGCTGAGGCTCCACACACAGTCTGTGCTGCACACACATACCACATCCCTGCTGCACAACTCCAGAACACAAGATAGTCATTTAAAAACGCTGCCGCGCTCAGTTTATTAAATATCAGACATTTTCAGGTGGCATATCCATAAAAGACCTCAAAATACAGCCTGTCTGACACAAAAGAAAACTACTTAAGTTTATAATAAAGTTCAGAAGGCCACTATTCATATAAAAGGAAATGTATCCCCAGGTTATAAGCCAGTAAAAATAAAAAAGCCTCTATAAACTCACAAACACAACCTCCTGGAGTGTTACATAAAAGCAATTTCTGCAGGAAATAGTGACTCCAGTGATGTCACACACTTTTATTTTTTCGTTACAGCATTTTAGCTATAGTGTCACTTTTGTCTAATTTCTAATTTAATTTGAAATGGCACTCCTTATATCCTCCTTAAATCACATAATATCTTGTGTAATATATATAGCCCTCTGTTGCCATTAGCTACATTTATAATGTCCACATCATATTTTTAATATACATTATTTGGTATTTTATAACATCTACACAGCGTAATGGTTCTCCAGTGCATTATTTAGACATGTGGTTATTTTGTGGTTATCGGTGAGTCATACTGTTATGTTCATGTGTTCAGAATGAATAACAACCTGGTATTAAAAAAAAAAAGCCATGGACATGGAATGGAACATGGAAATATATCATAACTGTACATCACAGGTGACTTCAAATGAAATCTGCTCAGTAGAGACAGTAGAAATAACCTGCACAGGGCTGTGGATCACCATGACAAGTACTCAATTTGAGACTGTGCATGTGTTTCTGTTACAGATTCTGCAGAGACAGATCACAAACATGTCCGTTATCATTATAAAATTGGCAGTAACTTTGTCTAAAGTCAAGTAGCAAGGCATGTAAATGGGTGTTTTACGCTAGAAGTGAGACAGCTAAAGGTATATTTGAAAGCAATACCTATTCCTGACATGCAAGGATCAATAATTTTAGTTATAAGCCATTGATGCATTCATTCATTCATTTATATCTGCTATGTATTGTCAGAGATCTGTACAGTCCTACACAAAGTGAACCAGAGCATCTTTCCCTGACTTTATTCTGTAGCTTACATCGTCACGTGTCATCCACTCAGCTGAAGTCACATTTTAAAGAATGAATCATTTCTGCTGTGAACGTCTGAATTACTGTCTCTCAGGTTTTTGTATCTGGATGTGTCACTCAGCCAACGTGCATCTGCAGCGTGAGAGTCTCCTCCAGTGAGCCTCAGTAGTGATGACTAAACTATATTTTCCTACCGTTAACACAGGGGGGCACCAAAACTCTGCTCTCTCTCTCTCTCTCTCTCTCTCTCTCTCTCTCTCTCCCCCTCACACACACACAAACACACACACACACACCTGCTCTGATATAGCGGTGACAAATCAGTAAATCTACTCGATCACGCTGCGTGGAAAGAAAATGACAAGAACATTATCACTGCTACAGTGACAATTAGAGGATTTTATCTGGCAGATAACACATTTTCTTTCAGGGGTGCGTAAAGACAATCATCTCAGTGCTTTTCAAATCTTCTCAGAAGGTAAAACTGTTTATAAATACGAGACTGAATGGAGCTCTGGAAACATACAGGAATGGATGCATTTAATCTATTTATTTAGGTAGTCCTCCATCTTCATCTGACACATTCAGTATTTAGATATGAGGATCCAGGACTCTCTAGAGGGGGGGTGGTGAGAAAGGTCACGAGAGGGAAACCATGATGGGACATGTGCATGTTCCTTGACACCACTGGCTTATTAATAGGGCTCTGAAGTGGCTCAGATCAACTCCTGTTTTCTTCACAAGCTGTTGTGCTGATTTGCATGTGAAAAGGTCAAAAGCTCTACTCTGCTCCATCATGGCTCCCGAACATGCAGCAGTGACTGCTCTGGCAGAGAGCGACGCATGTAATGAACAAGACAACTCTGTGTGTGTGTGTGTGTGTGTGTGTGTGTGTGTAAGGGATGAACACTGAAGTCCAACAAACTGAATCCAAATACTCTGCATGTGCAAGGGATTGTGATCAAGCAAAAGAAACGACTGAGCAGCACCAGTGTGTTTGCAGAGGAATCAGTGTACATGTGGGCGTTTGGTTCAGAGACAGAAAAGAGGGAATGAAATTAAGGGAGCCAGACAGCTTTTGATCCAAAAGTTGTTGAGACAATTCAGTCTGGACCGAAGCGTTGGATAAACCGACAGACTGACATTCCCTGGAGCTACACTGCTGCATGTCCCCTCAATCACACCTTAACCTGCAGACCATAATACCATCTCTGCTCCATGACTGTGTCTGTGGAGATATCTCTCACCCTGTGGTCATTGTGTTTGTGTGATTTATTGAACCGGGCTCAGGCAGCCCTCTGGGGCTTTTTCTGGTGGTAATTCGCTTGACTGCTGATTGTATATATACAACCCTGTGTCCAAAAAAAGTTGGGACGCTGTGTAAAACATAAGTAAAAACAGAATGTAATGATTCAAAAATCCTTTTCAACACACAGAGGAGGGAAATTATTATTAAACACATCAATTTTCTTTCATTAAATATATTACCAGTGCAGATATTCACATGAAATTAAAAACCAGACATTAGTATTAACTCAATAAAACTATGCTGATAATGAAACTGGAA
Organism: Epinephelus fuscoguttatus; assembly: GCF_011397635.1. Taxonomy (NCBI): domain Eukaryota; kingdom Metazoa; phylum Chordata; class Actinopteri; order Perciformes; family Serranidae; genus Epinephelus; species Epinephelus fuscoguttatus. The sequence goes on from NC_064767.1 coordinate 14,063,862, forward strand.
CATTTTAATCTCTAAAAATTATGTTCAATAAAGTGGAATAATACTTGGAGATGCCTTTGTTTGCAGTGCCAGCTTCAAGACTCGTTCTGTCTGAAGAAACTAATCTCTCACAGAAGAAATTTTTGGCTGATTCTTCCACACAGACAATCTTTAAATATTGACGGTTTTCGGAGGCCTGCTTGTAAATAATAAAAAAAGAAATTTCACTTTCAAAACTTCAACAATTAGAGTCCTCAGTTTCTAAATGCTTACTGATTGTTGTTAAAAGAAACATTTATAATGCCCGTGTTGCAACTTTTTTGGCATCAAATTAAGAATGAAAGTATATTTACAGAAAGAAAAAGTTCATCAGTTTGAACAATGAATAGCTTTGTACTGATATTCAATCGAGAGAGACAGAGGAATGAAGTAAAGATGATATTTGATACAGAATATGAATGTACAGATTAACAGATGATTTGTGCTGATTAAGATTTAACAGAGGTCTTTGGTGGTTGGACACCAGAGGGAAATATTTTGTGATTGAGGGACATCTGAGTGACAGCAGGATAAATCCCCCCATGGAGTCCAGACACTGGTGCTGGCGCTGGTGGCTGATGACTCTGTGGCTGCTGACTGCTGAGGCCGATGAGGCTGATGAATCCGTCAAGACTAGTGCTGTGTCTCAAATCGCGTACTTCTGTACTTACACTTAGTATTTTGAGTGCATAAGTGCATTCACACTGAGAAGTATGGAAAAATGCAGTGCACTATGAGTCCCCGGATGGTGCACTCAAAACGGTCAAGATGTGAGTGTGGAACTATGGACACTTCTCACCCTCAATGGTCACCATCTTGGCTACGTAGTGGAACAGGAGGGAGCACTTTTCAAAGTGGAAATAGCGGCCGAGGACTGTGCGGCCGTGAACATCACTGCATTGTACAAATACATGTGTTTTTTGCACTAAGCACCACTATACTGTTGTTGGGTATAAGCCAGCAGTATGTTTATTGGGTTAATTTAACAGTCTGTAATGATTTGGTGCCACGAACGATAACGCGAATGCTAATGCTAATTTGATAACTAGCTAATTTGAGGTTGTCATTTCCTGTGAGTGCACAACAGCCGTGTTTGGTTTGAGACACTACCCTGTCGAAATTTGTGCACTACGCCAATGAGTGCATAGTAGCCTGGTTCCAGACCATAGACCCCGCCAACTCAACTGTCTGGCATACTTCAATGAATTTGCGATTTATCTCGTCCAAACGCTGGACAGACCAATGAACGCAGGGGGTCTAGCGATTAGCCAATCAGCGCCACGCTGATGTCAAGCTGTACGCCGGTGGGTAACTGGTGAGGATAGCAACAATAGCGACCACTACAGATCCTACAGACCACATTAACGATGCTATCGAGGTATTTCGCCACTACTCGCGTTAATGGAGGACCAAATTAAGGAAGCTGCTAAACTGGATTTAATGGCGATGCAGCTGGGCGTGCACGACGACGGAGACATTTTAAACGGGCAATGCTCGCTTGTTTTCGGCACCCCCGAGGCATGGATACTAATGACGTCAGATTCTGGGTGAGTCGTTGATCTCTACTGATTGGTTAGGGAAAAAATCAAATTCCCTCCCCCTTGTAAATCGCCTTCAATGGAAGCCATGTCAGACTGAAGGTTCTGGGAGCTTCAGTCTGACACTCAGGCTAAGTGCATAGTGCACATACTGTAGTATACTACATAGACGTATACTAACGGAAGTATGTTGGGGTGACCATATTTTGATTTCCAAAAAAGAGGACGCTCGGCCCGGCCATGAGATAGCCTACTTTAATGATACTCGCAGTTTACTCAAAGATGCCTTATAATTTTAATATATTTAAAGTTTATATGTATGGATAGAAAATTCAGTTATATTACAAAATAATATCTCTCAAAGACAGAAATTCAGATAGGCCCCAATAGGGGACACATACACACACTAGAGTGTGGCGATCCGAGCCCGACGGGTCCCAACGGGTCGGCCGGGTTTGGTCAAAAATGCATAAACTGTATTTGGGCTTGGGTCGGATTCGGTCAGCTTTCAGTGAAAATGTAGTGTAAAAATCAATAAAATCCTATTGTCTGTCCTGTTTATTGCTTGGGGACTGTTATTTACGTGACAACACCTGAACATAACACACACACACATTGGCTGTTTGTTTCTACTGCTCCCCTCGCTGGAAGTCTCGGACCTCCCGCCACCCACCTCCGCCTTGATTAAACGCTGAAAATAAAATAAAAGAGGGAGATAGGTTTTTCCTATTTTATCTTATTTTGTTATATTTCTCCCTCTCCTCTCGCTGGAAGTCTCGGACATTCCGCCTCCCGCTGCTGTCTCAAACACGGAGGTCTCCTTCTCCGCAGAGCATCCACAGCGCACGCCCGGCCTGTTAAATAGCCTGTAACCATAACAACTGTGTGACACAAACTCAGTGCTTTAGTAATTAAATAATGTCGGGCTCGGTTCGGGTTCGGACAGAGATATGTGGCCCATGCCACACTCTAACACACACACACACACATACACACACACGGAAAACTGAACGTGAGAAGGACAGGACGTTTGACGCAGTGCCTGCTGTGATGCAGACACTACAGTGGACTGTCATGGTTAAGAGAGAGGTGAGGTTTACTGGTCCATCTACACCCCAGTCCCCACCTATGGTCATGGACTTTAGGTAGCGACTGAAATAATGAGATCACAGACACACATAATGCTTTGTTAAGACTTTGTGTCCATTTCATGTGTTTCTATGAGACCAGGAGATTCAGAGAGGGAGTTCAAGTAAGGTGGTGGGACAGACAGATGTGGTTGTAGCCTGCAGTCACACTTACCTTCTATCTGCCTAGTTGTCTTAAAGTCTCACAGAGAAATCATGAGGACTAACTGCACATTTACAAGAGCACAGCAGGTCAGGCAAATCAATAACTCGCAAGAACAGCAAGTGCCTGAATTACCTCTATGTGTGAGCACCCAGGCAGCTCTGGGAGAAATTGAGTCAGAGTACATAAATATAATCAAAGGGGAGCTGAGTTCAATCTAGAGAGTTTGGATGTACTACTTCCCTTGAGTCCACCTTAAGTTATAAACTTAACAGGTTTTCTGAGTCCTTCCTCCTTTCAGCACCTCAGTATGGAGAGGGTCTAAATTTTAACTTTTAAAATTACACTGAAAAAAAAAACACCTCATGAAAAAGAAATTAGATTGCTGTTAAAGATGTAAGAGCTGCCTTTCACCAAATCTGTCATATTCGAAGGCTGCTGTTCACTAATGCATTCAGTAGTCGCTATATTTCCCACAGTGATGGATTTAAAGCCTGCCCAGACAAGTGTGAAGAGTTTATACTTTTTTCATGAGAAGGCTTGATAATATAAGGCTTGATGCTCCTCCGTCTGTCCATCGCCTAGCCTTAAAACTGCAGCCTTTCTTGCATGTGGAGATTTTAAGCAAGTTTCCCCCATTTACCCTCACAGAGAGCACAATCTGTACAAATTTACATTACCAGGCCCCTTGCAGCAGCTCAGTACCCTCTTGAGCAATCTTCTCTTTTTCTATTCAGTCTCAGTCATTACTCATCATCTCCAAATTTAGATTTTACTCTAACATAACTTTTATGGATCAGATCATTGTTCTTCATGTGGATTTAGTGATTGTAATGTCAGTGAGCCCAGCGCTTTGGTGCAGACTGAATTATCTCCAACTATGAGATGCATTGCTGTTAAATTTTGCTCTGACAGTCACGTTTCCCAGATGGTGTGTCTTAATGACTTCAGTGATCTTTTGACTTTTCCTGTAACCCCACCGCAACTTTGACATTTGTGGTTTTGAGTGAAATGTCTCGACAACTAACAAATGGATTGCCGTGACATTTGGTTAAGGCATTCATGTCCCTCTCAGGATGAATTGTAATAACTTTAGTTATCCCTATGCTTTTTACTTAGTGTCATCATCCGGTCAAATTTTAAAGTATGTCCAATACTTTGGTTTACATCCAGTGCAAACTTATGGCATTCCCATCAGCCTCGGTTTTAGGCCTACATTGTGTTTAGCAAACTGTCAAATGTTAATATGCTAGCACACAAAACTAAAATGGTGAACTTGGTAAACATGTTAGCATTGTGGTTTTGAGCATACTAGCTTGTTAGCACTTAGCTTGGTCCAAATCAGGGACTTATTTTGTTCCAAAGTTGCATAATTGCCTAGAGTTCGTGTTCTCACCAGATATGATGCCTTGCACGAGAAAGCTGCTCTTGATTGGTCAGAATTTCCATGCAGGAAAAATCCAGGAAGTAAACAAAACATTGAAGAAGACTTGCAAGATAAAAGTGACACTTTCTAATGTCACAGTGGAGGGACTACGCAGGTTGATTTTAGCGCTGCTCATCGTGGACTATATTGCTGTCATTGTTCATTTTAGTCAAACCATACAGTTTGAAAACGAGGCGCGGCTCCAACTAGAAAACAATGTTTTGATGCATTGGATGTGCTGAATGTGCATATTAAGGCAGTACAGGAGGAGGTGCACATTAATAATCCTCCAGGACTGTAACATGCTCATGTTTAACCCAAACAGTGGCTACGGTTACATGATGGCTTCTCATTCGGAATGAAATGAATCTGAATGAAATCATTCGGAATTAAAGTGTTTCCAGGTAGTTTACATGGGAAATATTAATTCCGAATGAGGGTTTACATGGGAGATCAGTTCAATCGCCTTTATTCAGGTCTGCGCAAGGTTTGGGGCAGGGAAGGTTTCTGATTGGATAGGGGGTGGAGCGGATGTTACGTGTTTACGTTTACTGAAAGAAAACACTGTAGTCCTCGCTCCGGATAACAAGATGCTTGACGACGCCGTTATTAGTGCCTTTTTCCGCCGTGTTTTGCTTATATTCTTAAAGTAGCAGTACGACAACAACCTTGTTCTGCTAATGCTTCATCTGTTGAGCAGGAGAAGGGAGGCAGAAGACCGTGCTGTGGCGAATGGAAACCGGTGAGTGCAGCGAGTCCAACTGCTCTAGCTCAGCCCGTTGCTATGCAGCCCGTTGCTATGCGCGCTACGTCATCGCACCAGAAGGGCAAGGAAACGAGCATGCGCAGAAAGACCGGAATGAACTTAAGGAGGAACGAGTGTATACATGCACACAAAATTCTTTCATTCGGAATGACAAACGGAATAAACCACCCCCTTTAATCGGATTTAATTTTCAATCGGAATGACCGTTTACATGACCATTTTTAATCGGAATGGCCGTTCATTCCGATTAAAAGTGGAATTAAACTGTCCATGTAAACGTACTGACTGTGTCATGTGACTGCAGTTGGTTCAGATCCAGGTCGGAACACGTTCTCACCACAAACAAATCGCACCAGAGTTTGTTTGTAACCACCCGAGACCACCTCTTCAAGAAGGTCTCGGTCCAGTTCTTTTGGTGCACACTGGAGTGGGTTTGCTGTGTTCACACCTGCCCAAAGAACCACACTTAGGGGGCAAACGAACCTGAGTTCGATTAAACCAAACCAAACAGGGCAGGTGTGAAAGCACCCCGAGAGCCAGATTTACTTTTCTCAATTGATTGTGGCTGTAATCTGTGTGTGTTTAGCTTCTCATTTACTGACAGAGCAGCCAGTCAGCTTTTGGACAGTGATTGTTTGCTGCCCTCCAGAGATCTCAACGTTTAAAAAATGTTGTTTTGGTAAAATACCATACAATGTCTGTGGTTCTTCAGTACCAGATGTTCCTGCGGTAAACTCCTGTGAAAATGTCTGTGTTCCTGTGATATTTTCCTGTGGTAATATGTGCCCCCCTTCTTGTTTTCCTCTTCCTCTCTGCTCCTCTTTCTCTCTTGTTCTCAGGTGCTCCTGATAAGTGATTAGTGGGTAGCTCTGCCCATATTTAAGAGAGGCTGCAGAGCTGGCTTTCTTTTCCAGACAAAGCAGCCTTCCTCCTGCTGATTTAATGTGTCTTTCTTTTGCACCTGATTTTCTTTCGAGGATGGAGGTCTCGTAATTTAGTGTTTGTGGGTTTGTTTGCTGGTTAGTGTTGACGCTGTTTTGTTAGTTTAGGGGGGGAGGCTGTGGGTTTGAAGGGCCATTGTGTGGCAGGCCCACACTTTCTCCATCCTTTGGTTCTTTTTGGCACCTAGACTCCTGCAGTTTTGGTTAATTTATGGCATTATCATATGTAAGATAAAATCATTTTGGTTAGAAACTTAGTCGTCAGGTGAAGCGTCCTCTTTATATGTTGCTGGTCACAAGGTTGAGTCAAATGTTTCTTGTGTTGTGTCTGTAACATAATCAGAGACCTGTGAGATACTTCAGGAGATTTACCACAGGATTGTACCATAGATCTTGTATTACTTTACAACAGGTTCCCTTAACACATGTTCCTCCTAAGGAATGGTCCTGTGGCACTGATACCCCTTTTCCATCAGATTAGCTCTGGTTCTTGAACCAACCCTCGTTTTCACCAGTTTTTAGCAGAACCATCATAATCAAGCATGTGTCATCAGTGTAGGGCGTTGCACAGTTCATAGTAATTAAACATTAGAAGCAAAATGCAGATGACATCGATTACCTGCAAACGTTTGTTCTGTTAGTACAGATATTTGTTTTTACACAAAAAACAAGCATGGACCAGCTATTATGAGACCACTGCAAACTCTTTGATGATTTCTCACTTGACTTCTCCTCTATTGCTTTCTTCATCTTCTCTTTCCAACCTGTAGAATATGACAGGTCCACTCATGTCGACACGTTTCACACTTCAGATCAAGAACAACCTGCTTTTTTTTTTTTTGTTCCAGCCAGTGGTAGTTACGATGGGCTCCAGTGCACACTATTATGACAGGCACTAGTGCATGCTAGACCTGACATTGGATAACATCAACATACATATTACTCAGCAATCATCATTGCATATCTGTAAGAAAATAATACCAAAGAAATGAAGAAATAATTAATTTGATTCAACAATTTTAAAGAGGCAACAGATAGGATTCAGGTTTTTTTAGCTTGGCGCCACCTAGCGTCAGCAGTGTTGCTCGCACTGTCGCAACGACCAAATTGACCGTGGGGAACAGAGATAATAAATAAAATGTAGGCTGTAAAGCCACCAGTATACCTCTATGTAGAATGAGAAGGTGTGTGTACACTCTACTAAATAAATGAGTAAAGAGACCGAGCAACAATTATCAGATTTATCTGAAGAAAAAAAAAGTAATGCAAATAATTATGCCAGAATGCACAGTACCAGTATAACTCACAGTAAATTATACCAGTATGTACAGTATCAGTATAAACAACAGTAGACACGTAAGGGATAATGTACACATAAGGGTATCACTGTCCGAGGGCTGCCGTAGAATGACAACGAGAATGTCAGCCAACCAACACTCGCTACCCAGTCTCTGGTTGCAGTGATTTGCGATGCTGGCTAGCTAGGAATGAACTAGCAGCCAGTACAGTACAGTCCTCTCTCGGCTAGCTAACATTTAGCCGTGTTACTTACTGATCCATTAGAAAGAAAGCTAGCTGGACATCGGTTTTGAAGCCTCTTTGGTCACGGAGCTCCCTCCGCCTCTTGAACGCCTGACTGAGGTTTACTCTTGTTTTTCCTCTTCTTTTATCACTCTCCTTTTTGCTCTTCTTTGCCTCCTCAGACAGAGGAGCTCGTTTGCTTTTGCTAGGCCGTTTTTCACTTATCTCCAAACTTTGTCCGTCTGCCATTGTGCTCCTGACTCAACTATCTCATGCCCAACTCCTCATAAGGACCAGCTCCAGTCCCTGATTGGCTGACCGATTGGCTGATAGTCTGATTTTACTGTGGCCACTACCCTGTGCAACCCACATTATTTTCATAATGATATATTTCGGAAAAGATGCTATCTGTTGCCTCTTTAATTATTCAGTTATAGTTATAGAATGAGCATAGAAGTTTGTTATAGATGCTACCGACTATTTTACAAAAAAAGAAAAAATAAATATGACGGAGATGAGTTTGCCTTTTTCAAGGGCATGTATAAAGCAAATGGCACTGCTTTTAATTTAATTAGAGTTCGTCTTAGAACACAGGCTTATATTCAAGTTGGCAATCAACCAGCACATTGCTGGAAGGCTCACTCTCTTTATGGGCCCCCCACCTCACAGGCCCCAGTGCAACCACACTGCCTGCACCTGTCTATATTTATGCCGTATATTTATAATGTTTTCAGTTCTGAACCAGTTTAGTTTGGTTGAAATTCTCTGAACGGTTCAAAGCAAGGTGCTGGAGCAAGAATAAAACCAGTTCCACATTGGTGGAAAAGGAATATGACAGACTTTTGTGGTATTGTGGGATGTTTACCACAGGTTCCAATATGTATGCAGAACTGATACGACTTTAGTGAATCCAGCAGAGCACATCACCTCTGTGAAGATGTCTCCTCCTGTTACTTGTGGGATCTTCCCTTACTTGCATATGCAATGAGGAGGGAGAGAGATGTATCTTGTAAACACTGGCACAAATGACATGCAAACGACCTCAGCCTGGTTGATAAATAATCTGTTTAGAGCAGAATGTGTCACATCTCCAAACCCTTTGTATGTGAGGTCATAATGAGTTCAACTAAACACACGTCTTTAATAAATTAGAACGCCATTGTTCGCCTTTTTCATTGCATTTTAACTGACATCATAAGTCATGTGTCAGAGAGGCACAATCTGTTCTTTTCTGTCAGTTTGATACGGATTGGCAACTTTCCAAAGGGAAATTAAAGAATAATTTCATGTCCTTTTAAAGACGGTTTCCATGGCATTTCTGCTTTCTTCCACACAAAAAAACGCAGCAGCGAGGAACAGCAACAATGGTTCTAGGCAGGATACGAACTCAGGAGTTGTTGCAGTTACCTGGTAGGGATCTTATCTCGGCGAGACAACGTGACAGCTCTGAAAATGCCCTTTCACATTTCACCACTGCCTCCCACAGAGCCTGACTGTTAGAGCCAATACATCAAAGGCATGCCAGGCTAACAGGTGCAGCCTCACTGGTATTATATATTTCTGTATGATATCAGATGTGGTATGATATCGCTTTAGATGTGAATAAGGAAAGGGGCAGCAGTGTTCACCTTTGATGTGTTTTTTTTGTGTGACTCTGCAGCCAAACATCTCAGTCATCTGCCTTTGATTTACTTTGCAGCTCTATAGTATAGCTGCATACACATCCATTCAATGTCTTTTATCAACACGAAGGGCATTCTTAATTATAGGGAGAGCTGTAATTATAAATGAGGTTATTAATACAGTATATGAGTCATGGTGAAGGCCTGTATAGCTGCTGTGAATACACCCTACAACACAGAGTATGAAAGGATCATCAATGGCTGTGAAGCTTGTAAAAAAGCATATATATTAATTATTTTTTATTTTGTTCTTTGTTCCTATCTAGCAAGAGACTTCATAAATGATACCCTAACCCTGTGTGAATGATGGACATATTTGCAGCATGCTTTTGAGAGGCAGACTTTAAAAAGGATGGTCTCGCTCGCCAAAGGAATATCATTTATAACACTGAGGCTTTTTTTTAAAAATAGTAACAGAACAGAGCAACATTTCTCATCACTCATATCCTCTTCTACTGATTATACTTTAACCAAAAAAGCTCCTGCAGTGGGGAGAAATGCTTGACTGTCTTTGGTGGCGATACCTCAGTCACCTCAGTGGGAACAAAGCCTGAGTTTCTCTGCTTTGGAGACAAACAAACTGTTGTTACTTTGTTCTGATGCTAAAACTAAAGCATATTATATACTAATGTTCAACCTACATGACAGAGCAGATGATTAATTGATATAATCAGCAAAGAACTTTCCAGTTCATGCAGCTTTACTGGCTGAAACCCTTAAGTAGGAAGATTAACGAGTCTCCAAACTATGGAGAATGATTATGTTGTAATGCTGCAGCCTTGTCAGAGTGCAAGGTAGAATCAGGGATACGGAGGTGTTGGGAGACAGCAGGTGCACGGTCACAGTCTAGCCCACAGGTGAATTCGTTTTACTCTGAGAGGTGCTGAGGCAGAATGCATCATTTTTCACCCAACTTGTTTCTGAAGCTCAAGGAGCTGGAAATATAGCAGGCTTAGAAATGCAGTTTCTGTGGAGGTCACAGCAGAAACTTTTCTTTTAAAGTTACAGCTGTAGTTCAGGTTGTTTGGAAATAAATCTTATTCTGAGTGGGCACAGTATGTCTTATTTAATTGGACATATTTCTCGAAAGGTTCATGTTCTCAGTCAACACAACCATAAAAACAAACGCTGGGTTCTGCCGGTACGTGATCTGTACCTGATCTGAAACTTCAGAGACACGTGCAGAGGACTGCTGGTGTTAATGATGCCCTGCGGAAAGTTTCATCCTTGAATGTTTTTGATGTATCAGCCACATGATCTGATGAGGCACTATAAAGATCCTTAAAAGTTAAAATATGATCAAAACCCTGATAGAGCACATTTCTCTGCGCTCTCTGTGTTGAACATTATGTTCAAAATCTATTAAAAGCACATCAGTGAGCCGCACTGTTGCACTGCTATAATCACATGCTCTGATATACATTTTCTGCATACACCCTCCTGCTGCTTTAAATACTAGCTCAAGTGTGTATTCATCCACAACTGAAAAAAGTCCCCAACACATGCAGTATGTCCTTATGTTCGAGTAATGTTTGTGAAAATCTACAGCACTACAGCTCATTTCCCAGCTTGGTTCCCAAGAAGGTGCATCTTGTTGCCCCAGGCCCATTGCACTGGCCTCTCATATTATGAAGGTGATGGAGAGACTGGTTGTAGCATACCTCAGACCAAAGGTGCGTGCATCACTTGACCCAATGCATTTTGCCTACCAGTCCCATGTAGGTGTGGATGACGCAATTATATCCGGGTCAATGTCACTGGTCCGACAGCCCATTGATCCGACATCCCATTAGTCCGACGGTCCGCGGTGCTGAATGGCTCCCGGCGGGCGTACTTCTACCTTGATGGTGCGCTGCGACCAGCTCTGGGTCAGCTGGGAAAGGCTTGAGGCGAAGCAGGCTCACGGCTTATGTGTTTGTCACTTTCTTTTTCATTTTAACCCACACCATGATCTTTTCCTGACCCTAACCAAGTGGTTTTTGTGCCTAAACCTAACCAGACCTTAACCACAGGGCATCATGATGATTTCGGAGCCGACTTCGGAACAATGGGTTTAATATGGTCAGAACAATGGGCTGTCGGACCAATGGGCAGTTCCCTTATATCCATGCTGCGGAGGGCCTACTCCCTCCTGTAAAGACCCAACACCACAGTGAGGATCATGTTTTTTGATTTCAGAAGTGCCTTTAACACAATTCAGCCTGATCTGTTAAAGACCAAACTAGAAACCATGAAGGTGGACGCTCCTCTGGTCACGTGGATTGGAGATCGCAGTTTGTGAGACTGCAGAGCTGTCTGAACGCCTGGTGAGTAACATTGGAACCCCCCAGGGAACACTGCTTGCCCCTTTCCTCTTTACCACCCACACATCCCACTTCAATTACAACACAGACTCATGTCACATCCAGAAATTTTCGGAAGACACAGACATTGTCATGTGTGTGGAGGGTGGACATGATGAGGAGTAGAGGGGCCTGACCGACAGCTTTGTTCGGCGGAGTGAGGAAAACAAGCTGCAGCTTAATGTGGCTAAAATGAAGGAGATGCTGGTGGACCATAGGAGGAACATGCCCCCATCTTCTCCACTCATAAACATAAATGGGAGCGACATGGAGATTGTAGACAGATACAAATATGTGAAATCATGAAAAAGCATATATCTTGATTATTGTATTATCTGTAGCTGTCTTGTTTGTCTGTGTCAGTGTTTTAGTCTGATCCTGTTATTTTGTTAAGTGTTAAATGTGAGTTGTTTTGTAAACTGTCACAAAGTTGTTGTGGACCTCAGGAAGAATAGCTGCTGCAATGCAGTAGCCAATGGGGATAAAATAAACTAAACTTTGCCTTTTTAAGACATTCAAGAAAGAAAAGAAAATGATTTGTTACCCATTTTTAAAGATTTACATCCTTGGTAGGAAGAGTGGGCTTGTAGCTAAGTGCTACAGATGGGTTAGTAAAGTCAGAAAGTAAAGACATTTGCTTTGTTTTTATTCATGGCTCTGTGGCTCAGGAGGAAGAGTGGGTCATCCACTGCTCAGAAGATGAGTGATTGGATTCCTGGCTCCTCCAGTTTGCATGTTGAAGTATCCTTAGCGTCCCTGCTGAACCCTAGATTGCTCCCGATGGCTGTGCCCCCTGTGTGTGAGTGTGTGTGAATAGTTAACAGAGTAGCAGGTGGCACCTTGGCCACCAGTTTGTGAATGGATGAGTGTGGCATGTAGTGCTTTGCAAGTTCAAGTCCATTTACCAGTTAACAGTCAAGTGAATTTCTAGCTGACTTTTGAAAAATCACAAAAAAAGACATGCAAATTAGACACATTGTAGTGCGGGCTGCACGCGCTGTACGGTGGCTGCAATCCAGGAAACAGAATAGAAGAAGTTGAGGTTGTAAAACTGGAAACAAAACAAGTCCCCTCGGCCATCTAACCCAAGAAAAAACGTAGAGAGAATTTCAGGGAGCAATTTCAGTTGGACAAGTTTTTAATTGTTCTTTTATGCCAGCAAGTATTGGCCATGTTTCACACTGTCCAGAGAGGCATTTGGCTGGGAAGACAAAACCTACGTGACAAAGGCATTTCCAAAAACTTTTTAGTGCAATTGAAAAGGTTTTATCACACTTTGCCATTTCTGTAGAGCCTTTCTTGAGCAACACGTCAAACTGTGCATGAAAATATGTTTATGGAAACACAATTTTTGTTGGTTTTGTTTTGTTTTTTCACTGAATTTGTCGACAACAAGAGAAAGCCTTATTCTTTGAACGACTTAAACGTTAGTCTGGAGAGTATTGTTCGTCAGTATACTGTGTTCAAACTATTAAAATATACAGATGATTTAAAGTGATGGGAATGCTGTCCTAACTGTAAAATCATATTGGCATAAACACAGGTCGAACTGAACGACCAACAAATATAAAGGCACGCATCTAATGATATTTTCTGAGGTTCAAACTCTCTCGTGATGCACATGTTTTCCAAAAACAATCGAGCAATGTTAGATGTCATTCTCAGACTCCAAGAATGTTTTTTTTTTTTTTTTCTGAAAAGCTGACATTTTGAAGATGGGAGATTTTTCATTTGACATCGGTGATATACAGCTACGCCGCAGAGCTGCCTGCGGAGTCCTGAAGTTCAGCTCGGTAAAGCGGGACGAGTCGATGCTCTGCAGCTGTCATCCCTCATCATGTATCAGTGAAATGTCAAAACCTGTCTACTGCAGAGCACACACACACACACACACACACACACACACACATTCATATACCTCTGTCCTGACCCTCGCTCTCTGAGGCTCTCTGTCAAACCTCTTTAAAACTACGCTAAATTATTCATCTCCATCTTTGTGGAGCTGTGTTTAAAATTCATTATTGAGTCTGCCAAGAGACACTCGAAAATATTCACCAGCAGTTTTCCAAGTCAATGAGGCTTTCTATCTGCTCATGGCTGATTACCAAACTTGGAAGATAACCATCTGAGATAAATGTCGCAGTTTTCTTCATTAAACTTTCCAGATGCAAAATATCACATATTATGGATATAGCCATGAGAACTTGATTTTCCTCCAGAGTGTCCTCAGAGTCACTAAAACCATGCAAATGTACACAGACACTCACAGGATGGTCTGCAGACATTTAGTTTATACCAACAATTTCCAGATAAATAAAACGCACATTCCACCCTTAAGCATCTCTGCATGACATGTTTGGTATCTGATGAAACGTTGACACCTTGACACTAAATTTAAACAGCAGTTTGACATTTTGTGTTCCTTTATTTTACTAAGACTTACATAAGATAATTACAACTCTTATATCCATCCATTAAATACTGTGTGAAGCTACAGTACAGTTGGGGAGCCGTTAGCTTAGCTCAGCATTAAGAATGGAAACAGGGGGAAACAGCTAGCCTGGATCCCTGGATGGAGAAAGTGAATCAGTATATTCCCAAAATATCAAAGTATTTATTTAAAAAAAAAAAAAAAAAAAAAAAAAAAGACTTTCATTGCATACATTAAAAAAGGCGTCCCAGCAAAGGCTTGTGGGATGGAAGGAGTTGAAATTTTGTTTGTAGCTCCTGAAAATTTCCTTTCTCTGATCTATCGTCTTCACCCCAAATACTATTCAACTTATTGCACATTTCCCCATTTTGGGAAACAAATTGTGATTTCGTGCTATATAAATATATAAATATAATCATTTTGACTTTATGACCTTTGGAATCTCAGAGTTGCTATGAAGAAGTTTCACCCGCAAAATAATCATTTGTAAATCACTTAGTCACACCATGTTACTCTGAATCCTCACTGAGACTGGCAAACATACTGATTAATTGATTGACTTGGGACCATATTTAACAGCAGCCAAAAATATCAAACTCTCACACAACTCGTGCAGTAAAATCCAAGTCTAATTTATGCAGTCATATGCTCGATACTTTCAAAACATGCATTTTTGTTGAAACAAACAAACCAAAAATCCTTCGTATTGGATTCTGACTTTGAAGAGAGCACAGACACGTTTCATTTTCAGTTCAGTTTTAAATTGTAAGATTTTAGTGAAACCTTTTAGTGATGTGTGTTTGGGAAGTCGGCAACTGAGCATACAAGTGGATAAATGAGACTTATACCGCATGAGTAGTGTAAGAGTTTGTAAATGGATTTGGACCTGGACTGCTAAATGAACCTGCACTTGTATGGCGCTTTTTTATTCTTCCAGCCACTCAAAGCACTTCACCACTACATGTCACATTCACTGGTGGCTGAGACTACCATAAAAGGTGCCACTTGCGATTCAGTAACCATTCACTTGCAGTCACACACTGATGGGGCAGCCATCGGGAGCAATTTGGGGTTTGGTATCTTGCCCAAGAATACTTTGCATGCGGAGTGGAGTAGTCCGGGATTGATCTTCCATTTAGAAGACGACCTGCTCTACCTCTGAGCCACAGCCACCCCAACATTTAGATGAAGTTTTGCTGTTGTCAGACATGGTTCCCAATCCATCATAAAAACATATTGCTGTTTTCCGTGGAGGCATTTAAAAAAAAAAAAAAGTTTTTTTCCACAAATGTGACTAATTGATTTACAGATAGTCATATTGTAGGTGAGTATTCCTGTTCACCACAGCAGAGCGTCTGTAATCATCTGCAACATACAGAAAAACTGCTTACACCCCAGTTTTTCCAGTGATTTTTCTCATATGTTGCAAATACGGATTGGGCCATTCATCTTGTGTTCTTCCTGCAGCTCTCCTGCCTGAACTAATCATAGCATACATCATATACGGGGGGTAAATAACTGGATATCTGCATGTTCCCACAGCTTTGGATTCACAGTGTCTCTGGAAAACCAAATTGAGAAACTAAAAGGTTTACTGAGAAAACTGCCAAGTTAAGATTTGCTGTGTGTTATCGACAGAAACAAAGCTGCAGTGCAAATACAATAAAATTCGCTTCATGTGACTGTGCAGGTGTGTTGTCGTGAGTCCAGCTGTGTTTTAAATTGCAGTTTTCGTCACATTTCTCAGATGCCTGCTGTAGTAAATGTCAACTTAAGCAGGTGTGTGCCACATCCTGCGCCCAAAAACCAATTACAATAATGACAGAGGATAAGTTTCACCACTCACTTTGCTCACCTGCTGCTTCAGTTAACTAGTGTGTAGATTTAAAGTCAATATTTTACATCCAGTGTGTTTTTTCAACCTCTAAAACATGCAGAATCCAGTTTCTAAAAGTGTGTCATTTAAAAAGAATTTACTTTGTACAAATATATATATCTTCAAGCAAATATATTATTACACGCAAAAGAAAATGTTATGGTATTATATTTTATATTTTATTTTTGCCAATATAGCCCCCTAATTGTACACACTGGACCTTTAAGTCAACAGTGTTGCATTAGCACAATACACGAACTAGCTTTGGTCAAACAACATTTCTTGGATGCACACACACAACAGCCACGTTAGAAATTTCAGAAATTTCAGACACATATCCAACAATTCAAACTGAAAAAAAGTAAGAGAAAGAAACAAACAAAAATAACTGCACGATAATTGTATCTGTGCAGCTGCTGATGACCAGGCCTCAAGAGTTTCATTTCATACTAACAGTACCAAAAAACAGATTTGTATGAATGTGAGAGGGAACGGGGGGAGCTTGCCAACACATTACCAGCATTTTTTTTTTCTTCTTTTTTGGCAGCTGTGACACCTGCTCGAAATGTATTTGTTCTGTCAGGTTGAGAGTTACAGGGAGGAATTTAACAATTTGGGGCAATTTGGTGTGATTTGGGGAATGTCACTCAACACTGAGGACACACAACTTGCACAAAGAGCTGGCACATTTTGCTGACGGTGACAGAGCATTGTAACACACAGATATACGAACTATTTCATGCTTTATATGTTATATGGCCTGTGCATGGACATTGGCCACTTTATTAGGTACACATGTTCAACTGCTGATTAAACCAAATAGCTAATCAGCCAATCTCATGCCAGCAGATGGTAGGGTCACAATTTGGTGTAAACAACATGAAAGCATGGATCCATCCTGCCTTGTATCAACGGTTAAGGCTGCTGCTGCTGGTGGTGTAATGGTGTGGGGGATATTTTCTTGGCACACTTTGGGCCCCTTAGTACCAACTGAGCATGGTTTAAACACCACAGCCTACCTGAGTATTGTTGTTGACCATGTCCATCCCTTATGACCACAGTGTACCCATCTTCTGATGGCTACTTCCAGCAGGATATAACGCACCATGTCACAAAGCTCAGATCATCTCAAACTGGTTTCTTGAACATGACGATGAGTTCACTGTACTCCAATGGTCTCCACAGTCACCAGATCTCAATCCAATAGAGCACCTTCGGGATGTGGTGGAACAGGAGATTCACATCATGGATGTGCAGCCGACAAAGCTGCAGCAACTGTGTGATGCTATCATGTCAATATGGACCAAAATCTCTGACAGATGTTTCCAGCACCTTGTTGAATCTATGACGCCAAGAATTAAGGCAGTTCTGAAGGCAAATGGGGTCCAACCTGGTACTAGCAAGGTGTACCTAATAAAGTGGCCAGTGAGTGTACATTTCTTTTGTTTGCATGCTGACAGCAGATGTGCAGTATTTTCAGTTAGTTAACTTACATTGTGACTTTGTGTTTTTGTCAATTACACCTCAGAGAGATGTATATATTATTGCAAAACTTCAGAAACATAAATCCAAATAGACTTACTAGACGGATACTGCTGCAAAGGAGTGATGCAAAAGACCTGTCCTATCATTTTCTGCATGCGAGACACATCATCAGTTCAAAATCATGTTTATAAGCAGTTCTCATTAAATAAAGAAAAGAAGAGATTTTCTCTTGATGAGCTCTCCTTATTAAAATTGATTAAATCCACCCTGAAAGACCAGTTTGCAGGATATGAGACAAGAACATCAACTCAGTCGGGCTGATGTTGAATTTCTGCTGTTTTTCTTTTATCTATTAGGAACCAATTTGTAAGAATCTGTTAAATTCTTTAATTCACTCAGTTCAACTTTTGACTAACACATTTATCTGTCAAACAAGAAGACAAAAACAATAGACTTAATTGGAGCCACAGTTGGGAATATGTGATAACAGAATCAAAAGACCTGAACATTCGGAAAATAAATCCTGCGCCGGTGATTCTGACAACAATTATTTCCCTCCGACTCGTTTTATGGTCCCCGTGATAATAATTTGAACCTCATTCAATCTCTTCCCACCCCTCACCTTAATGTTGCAACCCATGACTCATTCACTTGTGGGTTTCCATGGCTACGCTTGTGTCCATCTCACCAACTGGAGGGTACATCGATAAACGAATGATTGCCTCCTTTCCCTGTTCTCTCCATCCTCTCTTGCTGCCTATTACCTTTTCACTTCGTCCCACGCTCTGGTTTTCATTTCTCCTTGTCATAATCTCCCCCTTCCTGTCCCCAGGTCCTCAGTCCCCGCCTGAAACCTCTGATACTAACGACTTTCTGTGGAAATGAATTTCAGCAGGTGAATATGAATAAAGGTCAAATAAAAAAAGCCTGAGGTGCAGCGTTGGATTGGATTTGCAGATGAAGTTAGCTGAACTCTTCACACATCATCGTCCTCTGTGCTTTTGGTGACATGATTTCAAAGTCCAAATGAGGTGTTGTTTGAAGATACCATCACCTTTAACTTAAAATCTTCACAATTTTAAGAAAACCTCATCTTAGTTCGTAGATTTCTCTGTAAGCAGTGGAGTTGAGGGATTCACAGAGAATGAGGAATGCACGTGATGCAGCATTACTGTCTTTAATCTTAGCTAATTAACGTAAGCCTTATTGTTACGGCTCACTCTCCAGAAGGGCCATAATAAGTTACCACTAATGCAAAATGAACATCCCACTGCTGCTTTACATCAAAAGCATGCGGTGGCTTTTATTGTGAAGCAGACACAGGGCGTGCAATTAGCACTGACCACAATTGTTTATCAAAAGCCATCTCCAACTCCATGATAACTAACTTTACAGAGCTTGCAGAGCTTCTCTATTAAAGCTGTCCATTTGTTTGGCTGCACTGTGAACAGGTAACTCTTGCTGTAATCCAAAAAGAGCTGCCGTAAGGAGAGTTTGGTGTGATGTTAAACCACATTTCCTGTTACTAGTGTCACCACATCAACCAGGAATTAAATCTGAGGGATTCCAACTTTAGAGATGTGTTAAGAGATGTGAAATATTCTGCTTTGAATGATAGTTTGTGTCTGATTGAGTCAATACAGATGCAAACATTGCTCATTTGAAGAATTTAACTGCTTGGCAAGAGTATCTAGCACAAACTGGTGAGGGACTCAAAGCAGACTCACAGACTCAGATAAAAGTTTAGGGTCTTTAATCAGGCTTAGGTCGTACATGGGTAGTGAGTCACACAGGCAAAAGTACCCAATTTGATAGGCAAAAAGGGTGCTCAAGAGGCAAAAACGGTCAAAAACACACTCACAAGGAACACTAAGGAAATGCTGGAACTCTAAGGCCTAGTCCACATCAGCATGGGTATTTTTAAAACCAAACTTTTTTGGCCTCCAGTTGTAAAAAAATCTGCGTCCATACGAGCGGTGTAATAAAAATACCTCCGTCCACATGACACCGCAAATTCCACTATCGAGCAATGTAATACACATGCCAAAGCAGTAGGTGGCGATATAACTCCTAACTGTAAGGCCATTGTAGCCAATCAGAAGGCAGTAAAACGTCATTACCGGAAAAACAACAACAAGTGTACTATTATGCAGCAGGAGCAATCTCAGGAATAGCACACTCTTGCGCCTTTGCTGGATGTAGTTGAGTAGCGTTAGTTGTATGATACAGCCACAGAGTGCTGATATGCTGCTAAATAGCAGCAGTATTTTGTTAGGTCCATCCTCGCACGCACTGGATCGTGTAATAACACAGCTGTTTTCTGTTTACGTCGCACACTGTGACATCATACAGTGGAGACGAGACAAAATAACTGCGGTTATCCTGTCCACACATGACTGCTGACACTGGACTTTTCCAAGAAGTTCACCCTGGACTCCGGTTACAAATAACTCCAGTTACAGGGGCCCAAAACTGCAGTTACGTGTGGATGAAAGGCCAAACCGTGAGCAAAGAGTCACGGTTTTATAAATACCTGCGTTGGTGCCGACAGCCCCTAACTCAGAGGTGAAGACGATCTGGTAAGAAACAAGGGGAAGGCAGGAACTTAATTATGGGAGACAATGAGGTGAAACAAATTAGGGCAGGGCAAGTAATCACAAAGGAAGGAAACTTGACAGGATGTGGGATCTGAAACAAGGTGAGACAATAGTTACCAAAATAAAACAGGAATTACAGTCATGACAAATAATCAAGAATTTAGGTAGCTCGAAGGGTTATTTTTTATTTAAGGGTGCATTCTCAGTGTGTCTGAATTCGAAGCTTCAAGTTTCCACATCAGAGTTCATACTGGATCATGATTGGCTGCAACTAGTTGTGATGTCACAAAGTCCTGCTTCGCACAGGGACTGCCCATTGTTTCAAAGGCTCATTATCCCAAAGCCCTTGTAGTCTGACAAATGCACCACTGGACCGAGGCCCAATCATCCAACAGCCAACACAAACATGTGTAACGATTTAGAACAAAACTGGGACTCAGCTGCAGAGAAAAACAGTTTATCAAATCTAAATCTTTACTCAAGGTGTCAGGGTCAAACACATGAAGGCAGTCAGTCAAGGCAGGAAAGTCCATTCAGGGAAATCACACAAAAAGTGAAGTCCATAAATCCAAGCAGAGTGAAAACTCAAGGCAACAAACACAAGGAAAAGGATGAAGCACATGAACACACCAGGGCAACAATGACAATCTGGCAACTGAATGGGGGAAACACTGGGCTTTAAATACACAAGGGTTGATTACTAACTACACACACAGGTGTGCAGAAACAAGACAGGTGAAGCACATGGGATAATTAACAAAGGCGGGAAAACTCAGCAAGTAAAAGAACACTGAACACGATGAAAACACTTTTCAA
The DNA here is from genome assembly GCF_011397635.1 of Epinephelus fuscoguttatus. NCBI lineage: Eukaryota > Metazoa > Chordata > Actinopteri > Perciformes > Serranidae > Epinephelus > Epinephelus fuscoguttatus. The sequence continues at coordinate 14,084,591 of NC_064767.1, forward strand.
AATAAAACAGGAAGTGGACACAAACACATGAACATAATCTTGACAGAATATCACAACAGCTCTTAGTCCGAAGGTGTGTTCCTGCAAGAGGCGACAGGTCTCCCCAGTTATGCAGAATGATGTCATCAGACCATCTCAGAAGACATGACCTGCCTTACTTACTCCATTGGTTAGGGTCAGATGACATTACCCTGCAAATAATTAGCCATGTGCCTCTGTTTGAGAGAAACGGCCTCTCTGAGCAATGCGTGTTTGTTTTTGGGACACCTGGACACAGGGCTGTCAGACAAATTGCCTTTCGGTCCTTTTCATTTGGGACGTTTTCGGACTATTGGGGCTTCAGAATTATGAGCTGTCAGAACAATGGCATGCCGCTGTTGTAGGTACACGTCTTTGACTCAGATTTAATGTGACCACAGAGAAACTTTTCTGACTTCAGCAGATGAATGTGACAAACACTCTTCTTGTGTCAAACTCTGTGTTTTGTTGCCCAGACAAACTTTTTGTTATCATTACTCTCTTGACTGCAGTTTGCTGTTGCTGAGTCTGGAGTTTCCTTCAATGTTATTTGTTCTTTTACAGGGATGTGGTTTCCTCTTTAATCATCGTGTTCAGTGGTGTAGAGAATAAATGCACATGCAATACAAAGCCTCAGTGGTATTCACATTTGTATGTGACACTGTTTTTTTTTTTTCAGGAAAGTTTGCTTTTGTCGTCGGTGTGACTTCCATCTCCTCTTCTTGCCGCCTGTTTTTGCCTCTGACACACACTTTCCTATCTTCTCCTCTTCTCTGTTTCCTTTCTGTCTTACAAACTCCTTTTTGCCCTTTTCTGCAACCCTCTCCTCACCCACCTCCTCTATCCATTTCTGCATCGCTCAGAGTAGCTTTTACAGCCTCCTCTCTTAGAAACTAACAATACTGCCTCCCTTTCACTCCTTTACATGAGCTCCGTCTCATCAACACTAACCCTGAGACCCGCATCACCCACTGCTCACCCTCCTCCTTTCCATTATGTATCATCCAACCCTGACATCACTTGTCCTCCATTTCATCTGAAAGAAAAACAACAACAACACATCGACACCAATATTCTTTACCTGCAGTATATGCATTTCTCATCCCAACCTGTAAGGTGGGAAGAGGTGACCATTGTAAGTCTTTGGTGTCTAATCTCAACACTCACACATATGTATGTGTTCAATACAGTGGCCTTCAGACATGAAACTCACACATATACACAAGATCCCTTTTCACTGGCTGACATTTATGCTGACAAACATGACATGGCATGTAGAAACATGGCACACAATTACTTCTGAGACTGTCATCCCAAGGAAAACAACAGCTTCAAGACAGCGACGGTATGCTTCAAACCGCTGCATGGCAACCACCCTGACAACTGCCTACTTGCAAGAGCAGTACCCAAAAAAGCAAAGTGTTTTTAAAAGCAGCTGTTACAATCCAGGGCTGTGACATCAGGCAGGTGCTTTGGTAAATGTCACTGGTGGCGGAGCAAGCCAGCTCGCTACTGTGTAAATAACTGTATACTAGAGATGCACCGTATTGGATATTTTGCTGACATACACTATGCTGGTATAACACAACTCATTGCACCAATAACCGATACTGATATTGATATATCCTCTTTTTCCCCACCTAATTTTGATCATTGAGTCTCCTCTGTAGTGGAATATACATCATATTATGCGTGCATACTCTTGGAGAGATGGAGACATGAAATAAATACTTTTCCATGTATGTAATATTCAGTCATTGTGCAAAATAAGCAAACGCATGTTGGCAGGTCGTGATAGTTCATTTTAAAGCCAATATTGGCCGATACTGATGACCTGTCAATATTATTGTGCATCACAACTGTATACTGTGGCAAGACGATGGAAATCACAGAAATTACAAATGATTTTAACATATCTGTGTTATATCAAACCGGACTTTTCCTTTCACAGCAGAGGACGCAAGAGCTTGCTCCGTAATATTCCTGGTTAGCAAAGTAAAGACTGCTAAAGTGTGTGTTATACTTGTGCGTCATCTCTATGCAGAGCCTACAACATAGCCTATGCATGTGGCCTACGCCGTTGTGAGCATTTATAGTTGAGTGGTGGTGTGTCTTTGTCACTCTGCAGTTACACCTCCAAACCACTAGTCTGCATCGAGGCTTCTGTGAAGTGCTGTAAAGTTTAGTTGATTCAAAACACACATTAAACATGGCTTAATAGAGACAATTTCAAACACAAGTATACAAATCGCCTTCACTATAACTCACAGCATTCACAGACAAAGCATTGGTCTTTTGCTGGAAACATTTTCCCCCACAAATACAACATAAGGCCTTATTGTCTTTACATTTTCTCGTTTCTTATCTGTGAAATTAAGTAAATGAAAGCTTTGTTTCCACTGAGGGAAATGGTTTCAGCTTACAAATACAGACAGGAGGTCTGCGTCCCCATGGCATGTAGTTACATTTTTGGGGAGGTGCACATCAGGCAATGATGCAGGGTACAGCGTCTCATAACTGAGAGAGTAAACAGTTTAGCGCCAGCAGCTACAACAGAAAACCTGCCAGCCAACCTCACAACCAACCAGGAGCAACAAACCTGAGCTAACACAGAGCTGCTAGCTCCTGTGCTATACTATGCTATATCCTATAAGTTGCGAGCACCATCCTGGGAATTCAGACACCAACATTATCAGCTCCTCCATCTTGTTGTCTTTCTTTTGGCTGCCACTTGAACCTCAACGCAGTGAAATCTGCACAGCAGAGCAAAATCTGTGCATGTTCTGCTTCATTCACCTACTGCAATGTTTGAAACCGCTTCCCCTCTGCTGCTTTCTCTTATTGATGTGAAACATGGCAGACTCCACGGAAGAGGACCCCCTCCCTCTGTAGCAATGAAGGTCTTATTTTACACTATGCCAAATATTAGTTTCAAGTGATTAAACACTCATGAAAACATAACCATGAATACTATATTCCATCTCTGCCAATAGATGCCCCTAAATCCTACACACTGGACCTTTAAAAATTCAAAGTCAGACTGAGTAAAGAAAATAAAGGATTTTTGTTTGTCACAGAGCAATTTGTCAGTAACCCATCCATGAAAGCTAAGAAGCATGATTACTGCGATTTGATGATCTTTGGAGACTAAATTACCAGCCCATCACAGCTACAACGTACTGATTTTGAGTAGAACAAACTGTATGTACAGGTATGACTCATACTTGATTAAAGGCCCTTGACGCTGCCAGTGATGATGGGAGAAAGTGACGACTTAATTACTGTAGTGATCACGCTCAGGGACTTTTCTGTATTTGAATTTTCATTCTGAAAGAGGCAGCATACAGTAGATATTAGAATAATCATTTTACCCTTCTGTTACCCCTGAGGAACCCTGACTCATCTTAGACTGTCGTGAATACATTTTTCTACCTTTTGAAATAAAAAAAAAAACCTAAAGGAAATTGAAATCTTTTTCTCTTGCTTCACAAGCTATTTCATCAAAAACAAAACAATCTATCTATTAGTTTAATGGGAATCTTCAACACTTTGGCAGTGATACAGCTCCACTCCCTTTGCTATCACCTCTGCTCCACTGTTACCACAGCTCAAGTCTCTGTGAAAGGTGTCTTCTACTCTAATTAAAAAGCCTAATTAAAACCAGAGGGATGATCTTCCTCTGAGTCCCGTCTGCCCACTCGGGACAGAGAGAGGGAGGGGAGATGCAGCCGTGGGAAGCGTCTCATGGCGAGGCTGTCTGCGGCGTAACAGACTGACACTCCACTGGGAGTCTGAACTGAGGGGAGACCGAGTCGATAGCTGGCTGCCTCTGTACCCACTGTAACAACCTCCCTGAATTCTAACAAACTAATTAACTACAAACATCTCCTGCAAAGGAATGAGTAAATTATACCAAGAAGCCAGCTGCAGCCTCGTCAGAGCAACCCCCGAAGGCCCAATCAGTCAAGACCACGTTCCCACATCAGACTCATCACACTGAGCTGCTGAGTTTGTTCTCCACGCACTTCACAGCCTGCCGCTCTCAAGAGGTGATGAAGGGACAAGGGTTAGCCTGTAGAAATCTGTGTAACATCACAAAACATGAAGTCGGATTTTTTTTTCTTTTAGCAACAGCAGCAGGTGGATTTCTGGTCTTGGGCTGTTCCAGAAACTTGCAGCAATTTCAGGAGAACATCATTCAGACGGAGAAGGATGGGAGTGATGCAGCGTGTTTTTGCTGTGAGGATATTAGCAACAGTTTATCCATCTGCTCAGTACATCTGTGCTGCATCTCCGCTGGCAAGACTTCTGATCACCCAGCCAAGAAATTAGTATCGGTCCTCTAATCTAACTCTTAAAAAGAAAATCAACTTTTCCCTTAAACTTTACAACTGCGGACTTGTTAAAGTTAATGAGAAAACTGTAAATAACAACTCACTTGCCAGAATAAATGTAGGCATTGTCCTGCAAACCATGGGTTAAGGCTGTACCCATTGCATTGACTCTCTGAATAAAATATGGATAAAACCAAATATCAGCCGCAAAAGTGCTAGTGCAAATGATGAATATAAAAATTAATAAATAGAAAAATAATAGAGTTTTAGAGTTTTAGTGGGATTCATCGGAACGTTTAGTGTGACAGTGACAGTTACGTGATATAGTAAACAAGCTACCCTGACGACAGATTAGAAATGTGCAACATTTTTTGCTGACAAGCGATATCAACCATAAGCCAAAGACTGTCGTATTAAGTTGCTGTGAGCTGTAAATTAACCACTTCTAAGCAAAATGCAAAAGGTATTGTCATCTCAGTGTGTGACAGGGCAAAGCATCTCCTCCTCTGGGCAGCTGCCTGTGCTGAAGAGCTGTGTAAAAGCGACAAGATCTCGACTTGAGGGAATCTCTGTCGTCTGACCGGTCTCCGACTGACGATTCACGTCTCAGATCATGTGTAGTGGGTTATGTTGAAACTGTATGTTTCAATTTTCAATTTATGTTATGACAACACTATTGTCAATGTGTGGTTTAGACACAAAAAACACTTGGTTAGGTTTAGGGAAACATCATGTTTTAACTTAGAATACCTGGGTTGATTGCTACAAACACCGCTGAGTGGTCCTAAACTCTTTTTAAAAGATACCCGTGTTGAGGGCGCCCTAGTATCTCACTTGGGTCTCTGAGTCTTCAGCAGCAGCCCAGGTTCAAGTCACAACTACGGCCCTTTGCTGCATGACCTCTCCTCCCTCTCACCCATTTATACCCCTGTCCTATCAATTGAAGGCCAAAAAAACTGCTTTTGCAGCGAGCAGGAGCTGAAAATGTCTCGACTTGTTGTTAAACAAGTGAAAATTTGCAATAGCTTTGATCACGTATGTGCATGCATTCATGCACCCATGCATTTACACACACGCAACGTCACAAACACAAGCACAAGTGTGTCCATGATAACTAAGTGAGTTATGAAAGGGGACATGGCAAAAAAGTTTCCTGAATTCATTTTAAAGTTATGAGCCTTTTTGTTACATTAACATACATATTAGCCAGCAATCATCACTGCATGTCTGTATACTACAAAAATACCAAAGAAAATGAAAAATGATTTTTTTAAATTTAATTTAAAAATTTAAATTTGGAATAAGCATTTATTTTTGTCATAGATGCTATTGACTTTTACAAAAAAAAAAAAAAAGAAAACATGACAGAGATGAGTTTGCCTTTCCAAGGGCATATATACCAGATGGCACTGTTAATTTAATGAGCGTTCCTCTTTGAAAAAAGGCATACTTCCAAGGTGGCAATCACTCATGAGAGCAGATTCTCCACCCAACACATTGTTGAAGGGCCCACTCTCCATACTTACATAAGATACGTGAGTGCATTAAAAAAGCATCAGAATGGAGCTTCTTTATCAAAATAAAATCCCAGGAGAGGATTCCCCCTGATCCCCCAACATAGTCCCCCATGTCAAAGTCTGGAAACGGCCCTGACTACATCACTTTAGAAATGTTGATATGATACATATGAAAGGAATGTAATGTATCTGTGGTTTGCAGAAACAAACAATACTAACATTTTATTCTGCCAACTGAGCTGTTCATAAATGACTTATAAGTTCTTTAATTACAGATTACGTGTTTGCACATGGCGCACTAGAGAGTGAAAGTCTCAGGACTCTTAATTAATGACTTTATTAACACATCTAACTGCATCAGTGATGCCTTTTAAAAATATATGTCTCCTTACCATCATTAATGGCTCTACATTTATAATGACAGCCTTACAGGGCTCAGTAGTCAGAGTGTGGTATTAAAATGTTCTTTAAGCTGAATTCTCGACAGTCCTTCACGTCAGTTTTACTGCAGATGATGAGCAATGTGAAACGTCTTCATTCACAGAGGGAGCGAATTTACTGAACATGTCAATATTAATGCCGGGGCGTCAGAGCTGCGCTGCTTGGTGTATTTCTCCAGTGATTCAACATAGCATTTTGTCCCATGGCACACGTATACACATAAACAACACACACACACAAACACAGCAGTGTGTTTTTCTTGTATTTTTCACTTGATGTTTTATGAGCTTTTAAAAATATATCATTCCAGTTGACATTCGGATTCTCTGATAGTCTCGTCTGAATTGCTTTATTGTTTTGTTTTTGATAAGAACCGTTATTAAAGGCATTTGTTGTGTCTCGATGAAACCAAAGATAAATCGTTTTCCCATCTGTCAGCTGTGTGACAATAAATCAGAGAGATACTTTCAGTAATCTTAGACCATAACTGAAAATCTCAACATAAATCATTTCGGGATTTATTGGTTTCATTGCAGTTTGCAGTGGCTCGGATCAATAAAGATCAACTGTATATATTATGAGGAAAGAAACAACATGCATCTTGTTTTTCCAGCAGAAAAAGAGATGACATGACAGCATAATTACCTCAATTCATAATGTATAATTAGATAAAAAAAACAGCAGCACTTGAGCAGCAGCAAACAAAGGGGGAGCCTCGCGACGATGCTGTCGGCAGATATAATGTGTTCGCCTATTAACAGTTTAATCAGTTTCACATAATGTGGGCAGGCAAAGCTTTTGCATTACTTAAGCTCATGTTTATGTTCTGGATTTCAGATTCAGATGACATTTAAACAAGATGCCCATGTGGCTTTGACACAGTGGACAGAGGTCAACACACTGCAAGGTAAACACAGACAATACAGGTGATTACGTAAACCTTTTCATCACTCTGACAAAACAGAAGGTGGTCACATGGCCACATCATAAAAGAAGTATCCAAAGGCCGAGATTTTAGGATGTATGGATTTTAAGGCAAAGCGTTTTGACGTATATATGTTTGATATCTGCTTGCAATAAAGCCCTCACAAGGCGTTGGTTGCTTCCTGAACACATTAGAGTGGATAGATATTATTGTAAATGATATTTATGTTATGGAAATGATTACTTTTCCCCATCTTCAGAAAAAAATGTCCATCAAATTCTGGGCGAAGTGGGTGATATATGTAAGACCCTATGATGTTTAGTCAAGCAAACCTCACTGACTGCTTTCTATTCATTTATTTTTCATTTTTGTCTCTTGAATCTCTCCTCAAGTCTCCCCGACATATGGTGCTTATATGTACACTTAATCTCTCCCAAAATGTTCGACAAAGTTCTTAAATTGTCAAAAAAAAAATTAAAAAGCAGGAGAAATGACTTCGTTTGTCATAATTTATGTTTTGCTTATATATATATATATGTAATGTTACAGTGTTGTATGTTCATATTATGGCCTAAGTTCCCTGTGAGCAAAACCCACAGGCTTCAGACCATTTTGAATTCTGTTTTTCCACCATGCTTTTTCTGCTTTGGCAACATAATGATGTTATTTTACTCCAAGTGTTTACTTTACGTAGCCTACGCTGCTACACGTAGCTACAAGGGGTGTAAATCACCAGTTTCATCATGATACAATATTATATTGATTCTATGGACGACGGTTTTGCTATGATACGATTTCGATTTGATGCGATTTAGGGGCCTGTGATCGATATGAGACCATGTTAATGCCCAGTTAACACAGTCTGTTACAGAAGACGCTGCCACACCTTTCTTTTTACTTTTGGTCATAAAAAATAAGAACAACACATAAATAATAGTCAACGCTTAGGTGCAGTGAAGTTCACTTTAAACTGACTCCACTAACTCACATAAAACAGCACATGGGATGAGTTAACCTTCAGGGCTTTCTGACAGTGAGACCTATCTGGAAGAACTATTTTCATTTTAACCCAAACCATCATCTTTTTCAGAAAACTTCAGGACTATCTGGCTTAAAACCCTGAAGGCAAACTTCTCCAAAGAGCCATAAAACACAGACTGACAACAAGATCATTTAACAAAGGTATAAAACTCAGCCCAATAATAACTGTCAAGGTTTATGGACAAAACAATTATTTTGTTAGTGAACCATTACAGCTGAGAGAGCGACATGAATATTTGTACCAAATCACACAGCAAATCATCTAATAATTGACAAGTCATTTCACTAAAAGACCCCAAATGTCAAACTCCTGGTGGAGCTCAGAAAAAGTCAGGGGATCACCAAAATTTTGTGCCAATAACCGAGGTAGATGTTTAATGAAAATTTTGAGCTGCTGTTGCCCTGAGAGGAAATATCAGAGGATTACCAAATATCTCATTTGGATTCATCCTCCTGAGAATGAACACCAAATTTCATGCCAATCCAACCGATAATGGCTGATGAATTTCAGCCTGGGCTAAAGTGGTGGACCAGCCGGTGTTGCCATGCCGCCAGGGTGGCTGAAAAGCAAAATGATAAATGAAAATGTCACTAGAAAATTTTCTTCTACACCGAAAAAGCCACAAGATCTCAAAGACAGGTCAGTAATATAAAATTACTAGTGGAACACAATAGTTGAACTGACATTTTATCGGAGCAGCACATAAAGCCGGTCACAGAGCACAATGCTGAGGAAATAAGGAGGGAGGAATTGAGTTTTTCAGTCAAAAAAATTTGGCATTGGCCATCCAGAGGGTGGATCAGATCCTTAGATTTGACGTGTAGTGATGCTGGAGTGAAGATTAATCTTGTGAAGGTGTGAACTGTGATCCTCTGCCACTGACTGCACAGTGTTCACGTAGTCCTTTTGTTTGACAAATGAGAGCTCTGAAATAATTATTATCACTATTAAATAAACAGTAATTTCATCATGTTAAAACACACTTTATACAAAGTTGACAGAAACAAAATAAAACTCACAGACATTGTCTTGGTTTGTCTTTCCACTGTCTGAACAATAATCAGCTCATGTTTGATTGAAATAAACTCTTATTTCACCCAGCTAGATGTGTAAATATGCTGGATCTATACACGTTGAAATAATCATTTATTTAAATAGAGTCTAGTGGAATTGGAAATGGCGACTTCTTGGGATGCTTTCCATAAGTTTTCAGACACTAAAAGCAGCCCCACAGCGCAGCCCCACATGCATTTTCGGATGCTCTTGGACATTAGGAGTTTTGTTCTTTGGCCTTAAAGACAATGTTTGGCTGTGAGTTCAGAGACACTGTCCTGTCATGAGAAGGTCAAATGGTAAAGAAAAGCACTAGCTCGGCCATGTTGCTGTTTCAGGTGTGTTTTATTGTCACATTATAGATTTTTACTAATGCATGAATTTTACCACTTTACATAGTGTTTGTGGTTTAATCCATGAAAATGCATCATATTGATGAGGGATAATTTCTGTGACATGTAGTGGAGTGGTATACAGTAACATAAAATGGAAATACTCAGGTAGAAATAGCTCAAATGTGTACATAAGTACAGTACTTCAGTAAATATACTCAGTTACATTCAAACAGTGTTTGTTTTTAAATGACAACATTAGAACTGTCAGTAGAACTAGAACCCTGATGATCTGCATCATCACAGAACAGGTGAGTTTGTAAGTGGGAGTGGAGCACACTTACAATCTCATTCCTACACACACCCTTGGAGAGGTAAGACACACTTTTAAGCAGAGTTAAAACTACATTTTTTGTTGAATTTTTGTGTTCAGTTGTGTTGGGGTACAAGAAATTAACTTTCTGAACATGTTCCGGTCAAGTGAAAAACTTTTTTCATAGTTACAATCAACATATCTGTACAGTAACACGCTGTGATCAGGAGATTGAAATGCATTGCAGTCAACACACTTGTGAGCTCCTGCATGAAAACAGACAATATTTTATAGGCATTTTATTAAATATGACTACTCCCTTTGTTATTCATGTGTGCAGTTTGCTGATCATAAAAAAGCTCCTAACATTGTGTGTATTTACAGTACGTTACAATATGTATTTAACAATCATAATCCCAAAAGTAGCAACAGCAATACTGGTAGTAAAGGCTGTTGTCATATATGATAGAGACATGCACACACCAACCTGTCTGAGAGTGGTCGTTGCTAGACTAGATATCTAAAAAACAATTAATTCCAATAAAGCCCAGAGTCTCATGAGCTGTTTCAAGTTTGAATCATTTCTCTATCATTTCTCAAAATATTGTGATTTGGTGTAGCCACAAATAGGAATGATTTTAGCTCATTTCATGTTGTTTTTCAATGATCTCCAGTCAATGTGAATGGGAAATTTTATGCTGTTTTTTTATAAAAACAGCTTGGCAAATCTCTGAGAAAGGTCGTAGCACAACATTCCCAAATTTTCTGCATGTTCTGGTGCATTTTTTGCCTCTACGCTGTGAGAGGAGTAGAGTGCCAAAACTTATACAGAAGGATAAACACAAATAATTATAAATAGTTGCTTGCTGTTGCACAGCAGGCACCCAAAATACTTGATTTTAGTTTGAAACAACAGTGCGGTAATTATTTAATTTATTTATTCTTTTATTTTTTCAGTCAAGAATTTGCTCATTGTTCTGCTTAAAAGAATAGTCCTATTATCAGTGAAATAACTGCTGTTTGTACTACAGTTTTCCAACGCCAGTGTACGAGACTACCAGTGAGAGAATGTTCAAAAATATTTTTCGAAATCCCTTTGCAAGACCTCGGTCTTCAGGAACAAAGTACGTTTCTTCTTCGAAGAAGACGTCTAGATGAAGGGGTGCGAGACCTTTGTCTCCTGAAGACCTCGACCCTCCCAAGATCCAGAGGGAGCATGAATGAAGGGGTGAGAGACCGTTGTCTCGTGGAGGCACCAACCCTTCGACCACGGAGGAGCAAGAACATAGTGGTCTCATCCCTGTGTCTCTTGAAGACGTCTCTTATAACATCATGGAGGAGCATGGGCGAAGGGGTGAGAGCCCTTTGTCCTCCCCGGAAGACGAGCCTTCCACCACCTTGAGGCAGCGGGGACAAAGGGGTGAGAGCCCTTCGTTCTCTGCAGAAGACGAGCCCTCCGCCACCTGGAGCCAGCAGGGACAAAGGGGTGAGAGCCCTTCGTCCTCTGCGGAAGACGAGCCCTCCGCCACCTGGAGGCAGCAGGGACAAAGGGGTGAGAGCCCTTCGTCCTCTGCGGAAGACGAGCCCTCCGCCACCTGGAGGCAGCAGGGACAATGGGGTGAGAGCCCTTCATCCTCTGCAGATGACGAGCATTCCACCACCTGGAGGCGGCGGGGATGAAGGGCTCAGCGGGGACGAAGGGCTCAGTGGGGACAAAGGGATGACAGCCCTCCGTCCCCGCCTACTACTGCGTGGAGGCAGCGGGGACGAAGGGCTCAGCGGGGACGAAGGGATTACAGCCCTTCGTCCCCGCCTTCCACCAACTTGAGGCAGCAGGGACGAAAGCATGAGAGCTCTCCGGAAAACATGTCCTCTGACTCCTGTGACCCTGAACTCAAGAGGTCTTCCTCTCAAGAAACACTTTCCATGTTTGAGGAGCCCCAGCAGAGTGGTGAAAGACCTCCTTCTGTTGAGGATGAGGACAGAGACATACAGGAGGCTGACAGGACGCCGAGGGCGGCCGGCCTATCCCTTTTTTACTCTCTTTTGAAAAAGAGTAGGAAGGTGAAAGTACGACCGGAGAGGGAGGAGAGAGAGATGGCAGCAACGATGAGAAAGGAGAGAGACAAGCTATCAGAGAAGATATGCACTGAGGAGAAAAGACAGAAGGAGGAGGAGAAAGAGAGACAGAAGGTGGAGAAGAAGGAGAAAGAAAGACAGTGGAAGGAGGAGAAAGAGAGACAAGAGAGAGAGAGAAGAAGGATAGACAAACAAATGAGGTGGACAAGGAGGATAGAAAAATAGAGGATGTGACTCAAGAAAAAAAAGGAGAGGATGGAGGGAGAGAATCAGGAGGAGAGGAGAAACGTTGGTCTGTTTTCAAGACTGAACAGTTGGTGGCACAAGACAAAGAGAAACCTTGTGGGAGGAGACAACATGGTGGCCTTGAACCAGGAGGACCGCCACCAACTTGAAAGTAAGAAAGTGAACTGACATTCTTTCACATAAAATGTCATAAAAGTATACATTGCCTCCGACAGATACACAATCACATTTAACCACTGGAAGTATTATGGTTACTATGGTTACTACCGTAACATGACTGAAAATGGTCCATGTATGGATCATTTAATCAATTAACTGAACTAATCTACAATCTTTGCACATTATTTTATCCAATGAAGGCTTCAGTTAAACTAAACTTAAACTATACTTAATATTTCCAAATAAACACTGAGTGGAGTCTAAAAGGGCTTAAAACTGGCAGATTTGTGTCATGTCGTCCTGTTCTGCAGAGAAGGAATGTATGTGTAAAACCTGTTTACAGAGCCCAGTCTCACTCTGAAGTTGTCAAATCCAGCACTTGGGCAGTGACTTGCGACATCAGAAACCAACAAAAAAAAGGTGTCCTCTAATGTCGGTGTGATACGTGACTGGTTAACGTTAAAGTTTAATGGCGCCTAGCAGCGTAAGGGGGAAACATGGCGGGACAAAGATGAGAGTTAAGGCGGTGAAAGTCTGACTGGGGCGGGCAGGAGGGGTGGTGGATGGGCCCAATGTGTTGGTTTACACAGGAAACTTAAAGCAATGAAAATGCTTCTGTACTGGTCTGTTTGTGTGTTTTAGAAGCCGTATGTAGCAGTATGTACTCTGTACCAATTTGCAACATTACAAATAACATAAATTTGGTCTGTTGACTCTTTCTTGTCAGGAGGTGTGCAGGCGTACACCTGGACTCCAGACTTAACCTTTTATATGCTGTTTGTTTCAGGTGGCTGCGGTCCTGAGGAAAAGACACAGGGAAATGCCAAAAAGAAGGAAAGACTGAGGAGAGTGAAGAAAAGGCCAGGGCTGCCCCTCCCTAAACGCAGAACACGCGCTGTGCGTAGGGCCTCATCTTCCATGGGGGACCACATTTTGCGCGAGGGGACGCATTTGCGCATATGCGCAATGGATGCGCGCATGCACTACCGTGAGGCGCGCATAGAATCAGCTCGAGGAAGGAGAGAAGAGACCTGACCGCCCATGCGTTGTTGCAATGATTGACAGCACTCCACATCTGAACAATCAGAGGGGTGCACTGGCAGGCACTTACAGAGCTGCAGCAGGTGAAGAGTTGTCCACATGTCGTCCAGAAGAGCCTCAGGAGTGTGTGCGGGGACGGGAGGGAGGGCGGGCTCCACGGAGGGAGAGACCCGAGCCTCGGGGGTATGTGCGGGGCTGGGAGGTCGGATGCTCCCAGAGAGGGGAGAGGGAGAAATATAGCTAAATAAGATGAAAATAGAAAAGAATGTCTCTGTATTTTATTTCTGTTTTCAGTGTTTAATTAAGGTGGGAGAGGCGGAGGGCTGAGGGAGATCAGACGCCTCCAGAGAGGGGAGAGGGAGAAATATAACAAAATAAGATTAAATAGGAAAAACCTGTCTCCCTCTTTTATTTTATTTTCAGTGTTTAATCAAGGGTGGGGGATTGAGGTGGTGGAAGTTACTTTCTTTTGATGAGTAATTGATGGCTATTTGTGACTCAGATTTGTTTATTTATTTATTTCAGTTTGAAGTTATTTTTATTTAATATTTATTTATTTATTTCAGGTTGAATTTTTTATTTTATTTGACTCATACAGCCAAACTACTGTATCTACAGTACATTTGTTATTGCCAGTAAAGGCTGTAAAGTTAAATGGCAAGTTGTTGTACGGTCATTTTGTACCTATGATACATTTGGGATGGGGGCCTCCAAATAAAACTTCGCTTAGGGCCCCAATTTGGTCAGGGGCAGCCCTGGGAAAGGCTGACAAGAAAATGGGCAAGGCATCATGACTCTGCTGAGGAAGGCTGCTCCACAAACCCCTGCAGTGAGGTAGTGGCAGCCCAAATAGAAGAAAGTAACTGAGGGGGATGAAACATTGCAAATTTGAAAAAACTAATTCAAATTTACATATCTAAAAAACAAAACAAACAAAAAAAAAAACATTAGCAACCACCTAAAAATACCCTGTAACCACTTGATAGCACCCTGCATGTTGGCTTTAATTCAGTTAAGTGGTGAAATGGCATTGTGCAGTGTCTAACCTAACACCACCTGACCCAGCCTAATTCATCCTAACCTAACCTGATGTAACCAAGGTTAGTAGCTCTAACCCTTGTTCCTGACACATATTTGCTCTGAAAAGAGTAAATGCGGTCACCAGGGAGAATCCTGAGTGCCATGGGTATTGATTTTGCACCAGATTCTCCTTAAAGCTTCACTGGTGTTGATATGATCACAACAAGAGGTCATATCACACATCAGAAAGGGTCAAGTATGGAAGACTGGTTAACCTTTGATCGGTAAGATCCTCTCTGCAAAACCCTGGGACAACCTAAGACAGGTGCCAGCCATGATTACTTGATCTCGTCGCCACTGAGAGCAGACGCAGTGAGTGGCAATGCTGTGACTTGTGTTTTAGTATAACGTGGAAAAACACAGAACACAATATGACAGAAGCTGGAGAAGCAGATTAGGAAAAAAAATCAAAACAGTGTGTGGAAGTATGGAAGACTGGTTAGAAGTAGATTAGAAGCAGATAAGGAAATAAATTCAAAACAGGCAAGTATGGAAGACTGGTTTGCTTATAACGGGTAAGATCCCCCTGCAGAGCTCGGGACAACCTAAGGCAGGCACAGCCATGATTACTTGGCCTTGTTGCCACTGTGTGCAGGACAGTGTGCAACTCTTTGTCTCATGTTCTTACACAAGAACAGATGACATGATTATTGATACCTGGGACTGGGAGAGACACCCTATCACTGACCTCGAATACACTTTCAGGGTGCTCCCCTAAGAGTGGGAACATGAATAGGGTTAGGGAAACCTTTGAAATCATCTTGGTTAAGGTTGGGAAAAGGTTACAGTCAGGAAAAAGAGAAATCAGCACTGACTGAAGGTCGGACAAAAATTATCAGCACAAGCGCTCAAGTCTGTTTAAACCACACTGAGCCAATATGCTGCCTTTTATCTGGTAAAGTCATCTGAAAACTCCCTCACACTTTACCAGAAATGTGGTGTGTCAAAGGTGGTTGCCCTGCTTTGCTCCAGCAGTTGGGCTGGTTTCTCAGGCTGCTGTTAGAGGGGGGGTTTCTAAGGTGCACACCACCGAGCACTATATCAGTGACCTCTGCAGGACAGAGGGTAAAGTCTCCTCTGAGCAAGCTTTTCTTCCACTGCCCGACTCTTCCTTCAGTCGAGGTCAGCATGGACAAAGGCCTACCTTGCACTCCTCAGTCATGTGACAGTTCTCCAGCACCTCCTCACAGCCTCATCAAGCGCCTCTCACATCGTTTGTGACCTCAAGCCTCCAATCAACGCTGATGTCCACCATCAGTTTCTTGAGTTGCTGCTACAACAGACATCAATTTTCCTCTGGCCACATCACTAAGAAAGAAAATAGGACCCACTGCAACTTCATGTCCACAACCTCCTTCAGCATCTGACAATATGTCTCCACTGCATCAAAATGTGACTCCTCCTGTGTGAAATGTGACTCTGGAAGGGATCACACTGTCCATCGTACCCAGCCCCTCTCCAGAGGATGTCTTAAGTGCCATATCGCAGGCAGCTGGAGTTGCTTGAGTTTCATGAAGATGTTTCACACATGTTCTGTAGCACCTCGGTCTTGCCCTCTTACTGTCAGTTGATTTTCAGTGGAGATGCAGGGCGATGTTTTAAAGGACGGCCACTGTTCTTTAGTGCTATATCATAGGCAACTGGACCTGCTTGAGTTTCTTGTAGATGTTTCGCCTCTCATCCAAGAGGCTTCTTCAGGTCTAACGGACTGGTGCAGAGTCGCAGGCTTTTAACCCTGTGTGGGTGTGAACCCTTACAGAGACGCTGAGGTCGCATGTGAGCTCTGAGTTTCAGGGTTGTTTAGGTCACACGTGAGTCGTTGACCCACCTGGCCATCATGTGTTTCATTAGGGTCAGGTGGATTCAGGTGTGAATGGCTGTTAAGTTGTCTGGGGAGGGATCTCAAGACTGCATTGTAGGTGGGTGATAAGTGGTGTCGTAGGCCACCTCCTCTGTTTAACGATGGTCGTTCCAGTTTGACATACATGTCTTCTTTCACGCCTCTTTCGAGTCATCTGTCCTCCGTGGCCAAGATGTGCACATTGCTGTCCTCAAAGGAGTGTCCCTTCTCCTTTAGATGTAAATGGACTGCAGAGTCCTGCCCTGTATCTCCACTGAAAATCAACTGACAGTGAGAGGGCTGCCAGAATCAGATCAAGGTGCTACAGGAGTGTGTGTTCCAGCACCAGCTGACCTGCAGCTGCTATATTTCAATGTTTTTTTGTTGTGCTTCATACTTGATAGTGATGTAAAATAAACTGTGTCATTGTTTCATTGCACTGATTTGTACTTGTTGCATTAATCTTTTTACCATGTGAGCATCTGTTTAAAACGTATCAGCTGTCAAAGGAGATCGGCCAACTAGCAGTTCAGTAAAAAATGTGTTCTACATCTCCAATGTTGTCATAGAAGCAGCTTTGTGAAAGTACTATTTAAATTATTATACAAGCAACAAAGATCAGAAAAGCAGAGGAAGGAATCCCCATAAATTAATCATAATCTCAGATGAAACAAAAAGCACATTGCGGGGATGTGTCTGAGCAAAGACTGGGGAAATGATCAAACTGTCTAGGTAGCTTAAACCCACATAATCCTACATGTGCTAAAAAATCCCTGTGAGTCATACCTGACTCCTTATTTAATTAAAAAGTTTTTTGAAAAGCAATTTAAAATCACTTCAAACTCACTTCAAAAACTTAAATTTTATGGTGAAAACTGAAGTTTACTGTAGGTCTTTTCACCCAACTCACATTTTCTGTAAGTCCCTTTTAAAAATATGACTACTGGTGCTGCAGAGACCCAACGTAACCGATTCTCAAATATCAACAGGATATTGGTTTTGATCACCTCAGATATTCAAGACTTACTTTGAAAGTACTTTAAAGTCTGATGCCAATACTCTCAAATCCTTCCTGGCACAACGCGGGTTATTGCCAGGATGTTATTGCTGCTGTTTGTTTCAGGAATGATGGAGTTGTGTTGCTGGAAGTGTCACACGTTTTTACAAATAAGTCTGCAGTAACGCAATGAAAATCCCCTGCAGTGGTTCACATGAGCAGGAAAAAAAATGTCTTGATTACAGTTCAACAAAAGAAGCAGCAAAGACAGAGGTGCTTATTATTTTTGTACGTTTTTGTTTGTGTGTGTGTGTGTGTGTGTGTGTGTGTGTGTGTGTGTGTGTGTGTGTGTGTGTATGTGCACTCATCAATAAAAGGAGTCAGCATCCTTTGGGGTTTATTACCCTCATCTCAGCAGCTTGGCTGTGTAGGTGATTAGGAGAGAGTCCCTGAAGCTACTTCCTGGAACACATTTAGTCTGTGTGTGTTGTTTGTCTATACAGGGACGTCCAGTGGTGGAGAGTAAATAAGAACCTTTACCTTATTATATCAGTTTGGTTTTATTGGTCCGCAGAGAGGAATTCACAAGGTAAATATATAAAAATGAATAAAATAAAAGTATCACATATAACAGCTGTAACACTGGAGCTATGAACACATTAATGCATTTGTTGTTATTATAAACCAACATTGAGTGTTGGATGAGTGGTCAAAACAGACATGATGAGAGATACCTCAGACAAATATGCCAGATGCTCTGGCCAAACAAAATCTCCAACCTTCAATTATACAAGAAGACAGGTAGCCATAGCATCACCAAATAATTCACACACAGACGTTTGAGATGGCTAGGCCATGTGCTGAGAATGGAACAGGGCCGGATCATGAGAGTTGCCTCAAGATGGACACCACCAACAAAAGAAAACCCGGAAGGCCCAAAACAATGGAAAGAGCTCAGTGAAGCCTTATGTCCCACAGAGAATGAAGAGGAGTAATTACATAAGTAAGTTTTACTCCATTTATTTGATGACTAGATTCAAAATACAAAATCTAATCTACAAATCAATTATGATATTATAATTTCAATAAGGTTTTATTGTTCCCCAAGAAGGAATTAACATGCTAACTACATAAAAATAAATGAATTGAAAATGAATAAAATAAAATATCACATTTAACAGCAGCAACACTGAAGCTATGAACACATTAATGCATTTATCAGTAATCCTAACCATCATAATAGACTTTATTTGTATAACACATTTCAAAACACAGTTACAAAGATATTACAGAACATCATATATAAAAACAGAAATTATAAAATAGAGTGTGTAATGAAAAATGAACAAAAGTGATAAAAGAGGGATGGAAACTAGACCAACATCAGATTTACTGTAAACAAAAGCCTTCCTGTTAAAGTAGGAATGATATGTCAGTGGATCCCAAATGGTCTGTCCCCAGGGTCCAGATTTATCCTCCGTCATCAGTTCAAGGTCTGCACAGTTTAACAGATTCATATTTACTTGTATTTAGCCAGGTTGCTGAGCTAGTTTGCCACCTCGGTAAAGTAGCTGTTCGTTTACTACACTCTACAGCAGGAAACAGCACTTCAAAATAAAAACGCTGTGCCAGAAATTCACTGTACTCAAAAATAAACTGTTTTTTACAAACTTGATACGTTTCAGAGTGACTTGCGATCCGTTCAGAATGAGCCTACGACAGAATTTTGGACCGCTACCCACCAGTTGGGAACCGCTGTGATATGTTATTCTGAAATAGGTCATTCTAGATGATGAGTACGCTTACTTCTGGTACTCTAAGTATAATTTACTGCCAAAACTTTCATAGTTTTACTTTAGTAACAGAGCGTTTCTACAGTGTAGTATTTTTCTTAGATAAATGTGTGGAGAACTTCTTCCTCCACTGGGGATGAAACTGTTGTACGTGCAAAGAAAACACTTTAGAAGTTCAGTGAAACATCTGACCCTCTGTCTTTTATTCCTATTCTCTGGGTGCTCTCACACTTTTTTCTCCTGTTTTTCTCTACTCTTGTCCCTGAGTCACTGTGTAATGGTTGTTTTGTATGAAATGACTGCACACCTGACAGCTGTAGCTGACGGCTCCAACCTGTAATCTGACCCAAATGCCACAGTGGTGAAGGTTCGCTGCATTCAGCACAAACCTTGCATCATGAGCAGTCAACAGATTTTATAACTGAGGGAGAAAGTCGACTAAGCTCACTCTTTACAGTTTCTTTATGATTTTAATAGCAACATTATTGCCTTGTAAAGTTTTGGCAACAGTTGTTTATTTACACATCTGGCAGATAAAGAGCAATTTTAGCGTTCATTTTAAATCATGTAATAATTTGCAATTTCTGTCCATATGCAGTTCAGTTAGACAACTTTAGACAAGTTTATTTCAACAGCAGAACATAGTTTGGGTTTGCTGTCTAGACTCCAGCCTCATCGCTCCCCGCAGATATGTTTACATGAGATACTGGGGAGTGATGATTGAATATTTCCCCCCTTATCCAGAGCCTGCAGGTGGATGCTGGGTCGGAGATGGGGCTGAAAGAGCAGGCAGCGGCACTGATGCAGGGCAGCAGCGGCACTGACAAGGCAAAGACAGAGCTGGGAAGATTTTGCAGCTTAAATTTGGAGTTTGTGTTTGTAGATGACATTTGGAGAGTGATTTATGACGTGTGTATGAGTCAGTGCAGCTTGAGTTGACTGCCTGAACCAGCTCGCAGGTGTCACTCCATCTCCATCTTTGAGGGAAATTCTTGTGGATGTGAAGTGGCACAGGAAGGTCTTTACCAAACACATCACAGCACTCACGCAGTGTTATGAATCCAGTTTGAGTATCAGCAGTGCAAATGTTCCATCATCATCAGTCCTCGTGAGTACATACGAAACACTGGAAATGTTAAGCTCGGGTCCTCGACCAGAGGCCTGGAAGTTTGAGGGTTCTGCGCAGTATCTTAGCTGTTCTGGACTGAGACCTCAGATGTTGTACCTGGAATCTGCTGGAGCCACTCTCCCAGTTTTGAGTGCGCTGATCACCACTGGCACCAGTGTTGCCTTTACTCCCCAAATCTTTTCTAGCTCCTCTTTCAGCCCTTGGTATATTTCAGGCTTCTCGTTTTCCTTCTTCCTGATGTTGCTGTCGCTCAGATTGCTACATCTGTCACCACTGCCTTCCTCTGTTGTTTGTCAACCAACACAATGTCAGCCATCACCAGTTTGCCAGTCTGGATGTGGAAGTCCCACAGGATCTTAGCTTGGTCATTCTCGAGCACCTTAGGAGGTGTCCATTCTGACCTTAGGACTTCCAGCCCATACTCGCAGTGCAGATCCGCCATGTGCCTGTGTGCTCCTGTGACTACAGACACAAGCCCATTCATCCTGTGTTCCCTCTTAAAAACGAATGAGGATAATTTGTTTGTTGACCTTCAAGTCACTAATGCAGAAATAATGTCCTGGAAATGTGCCCAAAACAAATAAATAATCACTTTATAAAAGATAAAATGTGACTCTCAACAGTTTTATCATAATCATGGCCAAAAGAAAAAATGCAAGAAATCAAAGCAAGTGCTGTTATTAAATACAATCTGCACATTTTAAGTGAAAAACAAACACACAAAAAAACCCTCTGTATTCACATGACTCTAAACGAGCAGAAGTGAGAGCAGGCAGTGGTGTATTCAGAGGGAATGACTGCAAATATCAACCAGGCATGAAGCAAAAAAACCTTTAAATGCTTTCTTAAATGTCACGGTCATATGACGCAACATGCTGCTATAAAATGGTTTCTGGTGGAGCTCCAACAATGCTTAAATGTAGAATGTGCTATACAGTGTGGGGAAGCTGCAGCTACTGCTAAAACAGTGTATAAAAATACAATAATGCAGCAAGTGAAAGGAGCTATTATTCAATATAGACTAAGAACAGTAAACTAAGTGTGCTTTCAAAAAAGTCAGAGGCAGAGCTTTTTGTTGTAATACAGTTTTATTCCATCCTGGCATTAATAATTCAACCTAGAAACTAGTTTATGTACAAATTTGAAACAGCAAATATGTTTTGAATGAAATACAATACCAACCAAATTTTCTCTTGACATAATGAGGAAATGTTGTTATTTAACATACCTAGCACGTCGCAACAATGTTGACATATAACACTAATGTTAACTGACCTTTAAATCTTGCAATGCAATATCGGCTTGTAGTGATGTCAGCACTATAAGATCTTATAATGGTTATATTAGTCACCGGCAGCACTTGGTTGACATTGAGGACAGATTGCGGCCTTGGTTTACAGGAACACATTTTCTATGTGACCATGAACACACCTCCAACACAGCTGTGGACTATCATGCAATTATGATGGGCTGTATTTAATGATTAAATGATATATTCTGGGTGGGGCAACACAATGGTTTGAGCTGAAGGTGTGAGAAAGAATAGTATCAGTAACATTGCTAACACTGTGCTACATTACAGAGAAATACAAACCGTACTAATGAACCTTCATTAATATAGGCCTATATTTTATCTACAAGTGCACGTCACACACTGAGCGAGCCGCCTGTTAATGACGCTGTGGGCTAATGGGCATGTAGCTACTTCCATGTTTCAGATGATACGTCATGTTTGTAGTCGACCAATGAAGATGAGTTTACATATCACCTTGGGTTCGTCCTTCACCTTCTCAAAATGATCCCACACTTTGGATTTCCTGCCCGACGTGTTATTAACTAGCCTGTGGAATAACCGCAGGTACCAGCCCTGGAAATAAGGGGCCGTACACATGCTATTTTTTAGCTGCCTTGAAACGTGAGGTCGGGCGCTGGGTGCTACTCTTGTGCCTTTTTTGTGCCAGCTTTCAAGAGCACAGCAGCAGGTTGCGTATGACGTTCCTAATCAACCTTAACAAGCATCGTATAGCCTATTTACCTGAAATCCTGAGTGCAGAGCTGATCTTCTTCCAGGCGCTGTTTCTAAGTGTATTAGGCCTATTGTCCGTGGGACAGATGTAAAGCTCTGGGTAGCCCTGCACTAACATGATCAACTTTTCCGTGTTTCTCAGACTGAATATTTACAGAAGAAGGGAAAGATATCTGTCGCTGTGACTCCTGTCTGACTGCTGAGCGTGGCCACTTCCTGTGTCTGTCCTTTCAAATTAAATTCCCACATGGTTCATTCATATAGGTTTTGAATTATTTTGACTCCTAATAGAGTTTCACGTTTGTTTGTTTTTTGTTTTTTCTAACTAACGACCTTTCTGGCCGTTTTATCGACTATTAGGGGGCAGCCCTAGTTTGAAATGTCTTGAGAAAGGTCCTCGTGACTAAAACGCTGACACTTTTTAAATCAATCAAAGCAGAGGTGACAGGTGTGTGCAGGAATTCACTTTCACTCCCTGCAGCACAAAGGAAACAAAGCAAATGGTGTATGTGTTGCCTCCCTCTCAACATGTTTTTCAGTAATACAGAAATAAGTGTGCAGTGACTTGTGACAAAACATGTTTATTAACACTTATCTGAAACCACAATCTTCTTCAGTGCTGCGTGATATATAATTGCTGTATTTCATTCATTCGAAAAACATAATTGGAGAAACAAAAAACAATGGTATATTACAGATTTGATGTCTATAGGAGACAGCGCTGTATAATTGGGTATCAAAAATTGATCTTTTCCACTGAATTAGAGCCTGAAGGAGTGTGTGTAGCTGTGCAGTGTGGGTGATAACACAATAACAAGATAAGACCATCTTCACTATGTCCAAACAGCAAGAAAAACTAATCTAAAAAAAGGGGGAAGTGACAAAGTAATAACAGTAAGTTTAAACTGAAATTGACGTCGCTACCTGATGGAAATAGAGCCAGGGTTTCCATCAGGCTTTCTATCTGTCCTCAGTGTCAGCTCCAATCAGGCACAGGACACGCTGACATGCTGACAGATCCCTCAGAAATGAGACAAGGTTGGCAGCGCTTCCTTTCAGCTTTGGATGAAAATCCTGTTCGGGAATGGGTACAGTATGAGGAATTTGTTGTGTGACATGTATGTATGCAACACAAAGGAGGCCAGAAACTGACCTCATATTGAGTGGCAGAAGAAGAAAGGAGCTCGGGAGATATCAGTGTTGTTTCCATGGATATTAAACTCAAAGAGATGTTGTTGGAGCAGATGACCCATGCTGGTATGGCTCATTATCTGGAGGGTTTGGAGTTCGCAGAGCAGTAAAGAGCATTATCATTAGACAACACAAAGGGGTATTGAGCCACAGCCAGAAACTGCTGGGAATGTAGTATTAAATAAAACACCATACAGAGGCAAGGAGAAGAGTTGTATCTCTGTGGGACTCCGGTTAAACTACATGGAGCCAAGCCAGCCATTTAAATTAGGCTTATTGACTCTGATGACTCTGCTAAAATTGCCGTAACCATATTTGCGTGCGTGAATACGAGTGGAGTGGATTTTGCATGCACGTCATTATATAGTCTGCAAACAAACAGTCATGCATGTGATCAGATTTGTCGTCAAATGTACATTTAGTGTTGCTTTAGTCCGGGGAATTAAGATGTGTACTGTAGCCTACTGTACAGTATGTTCCTGCAGCCTCATTTACCACATGAAGCCTTGTGGGTTGTTTTACTCTCATTCTCTGTCAGTGGTACATTGTAAAAGCACTGTTCACATCCTTTATTTAAAATGGCTATAATATATGAAAACAATGTGACAATGAGAAAGAGGTCAGTTAAAGTGGTGAACCTGCGGAGGATATTTCCTGAATCTGCAAATCTGCAGCTCCCCTCGGCTTTTCTGAGCTTTATAGTGAGTTTCACCTCGCTGTGTAGCTGACCGACCTGCACCAACTGCTTTGGGTTTACCTTCACTGTTCTCAGGCAGCCGCTTTCAGTGGAAAAGTTTTGAAAAATCTACTGTACCATTGATTGAGAAAATTACTGCAAGGACGGGGTGTAAATATAGACAGTGCAGGCTGTGTGCTTGCATACCAAAGTAGACTGTATCGGCACCTTCGTCCTACTGATTGGGTGTGGTATGTGTGTGCAGTGTTGTTGTCTGTGTGTGTGTGCGTGGGTGGAAGGACTTCACTTGCTGCGAGCTTCATTCCCTGAGGTATTTAAGCTGCAGGCTGCAAACACTGCTCTCTCTCTCTCTCTCTCTCTCATTCCCTTTGTGCTTTCAATCTGCAGGCCAAGGTCTCCACAACATGCTGCAGCCTCAAGGCCAAGTTGCACGTCCAGAAAGGCTGAAGAGTGATGCCGGCCTAGTGTATGGCAGCAGTCTGCAGTGAGCCATCAAGTAACAGTTGCATGTGACAATGAACGACAACTACAGAGGCAACCCACGTACAGCAAAGGTGGACCTTGGCCTGCTCTCCTCCTTCCACTCTGCGAGTTAAAAGCTGACACTCCTCAGCCCCTGTGGAACTGAGGAACTGACCATTCCCTCCCCAGCGTTAGATTAACTCTGATTTTAATATATGTGTAAATAATAAAATGGTGTTCAACCCTTTTTAGCATTGTGTTGCCTTTTGCCCTCACATTACTGGGTGTCAAATCGTAAATTATACTTGCACTGGGGCCTGTGGGGTGGGGGAACGTTATAAAATGCAATCACATATTTAAAGAGCGTCAAGCAATTAAAATCTGTGTAAAGCAAGCACAGGTAATATAGCAGTATATCAGTCAGTCATTATTATTATTAAGTTAAACAGTGATCTACTAATGTTTGTAATTTGAGGCCCACCCACATTGGTGTGGCCCATCCAAAACTGAAATCCTGGCGCTGTGCCTGCTAAGGCCCATCGTATCTACCTTACACCACCGCTGCAAGGTGTGAACTCATAAGATTAAATCAAATCAGGAGTAAACAAATAATTTTTTGGAGCATCATTTGGCCCCTTTTCTGACAAGATAACATAACATGGTTGGTACCAATGGATGCCTTAGGTCCTCTGGTTTAATATGATACCTGTGTCTTCACTGTAGCTTTAAAACTGAGCCCCAAACAACAGGGTTTTATTTCCTAAAAATTACTCGGGCTCACTTCTTGCCTTCAGCTTCTCCTGTCACACCTGCTGCTTCTTCAAATTTTTTTTGTCAGACATTTGTCCAGTGCCTCTCTGCTCCTTTCATTTTCTTCTGCTCTCTGTGCCCCTCACATGTTTACATCAGCGGCACTTGAGAGTTTTGCGCATCGTGCAACTGACCCATGTAAGATGGACCGCATCATTTCTCAGAACCTGCAGGTATCAGATGGATAAAATGTGTTTTAATTATAAGATTCCATTTATTTATAACTTGTACTGTCAATTGTTGTACTTGATCCAATTAGGGTCAACCATAGACCTTTTCATGGGCCCCCCTTGGCCTTCGGCAGGGGTCATTTGTACCCACGGTGTGTAGAGAGGGTGGCATCCTTCATATTCTTGATAGTCCACATCTCAGAGGAGCTCTCCTGGTCCAAGAACACCAAGGTGGTGGCGAAAAAGTTCCCAGCAGCGGCTGCACTTTCTGAGAATTCTCAGGATATAAAATAAACTAGATCAGAAGCTGCTGGTGACCTTTTATCGCTCCACAATCGCGAGCGTAGTCACGTACTGCATCACAGCGTGGTACACTGGGAGTTTGGCTGCAGACAGGAAGGCCCTGTAGAGGGTCATACATACAGCCCAGAGGATTATTGGTTGTCCTCTGCCCGCCTTAGGGGAGATCTATCCCAGTGACTCCTCCCATCATCTGTTTGAACAGATGCCCTCAGACAAGCGTTACAGGTCATTGAAAGCCCGCACCTCCAGACTAAGGAACAGTTTCTTTCCCTGGGCAATATCTACACTGTGCAATATTTCTAACCACTGACTTTTAGTGTTTTTATTTATTTTATCGTTTGCTATTATAGCTATTTTATAGCTGTGTATATGTCATGCTTCAGCTGGTTGTCTTGTTTTATCTGTTTTTAAAAGCACTAATGGAGTGGCACCTGTAATCTCATTATATTTCATATTTAATGACAATAAAGCTTGCTATTCTATTTCTAGACCTTTGAATTAAAGTAGCAACACCGTGTACTCAAAGTCCTTTACAAATCAGAGTTGTTCATTTACATCAGACTCATTTTAAGTAAAAGTGCAGAATTATTATCAGTAATAAATCAGTATTACTCACTGTATGGACCTTTGCAGGGTTTTACACTATTATTGGATTATTATTACTGATGCATTCATGTGTAAGCCTGTAATATTGCAGCTGATTTCAGTGGAGCTAAGTTTAACCACCACACAGTATAAATGCAGAAACTATAACACTGTATGTGTTAAAAGTCCCCTGGAGGACAGTAATCACCCATAGTGGCCATTTAAGTACCTGTCGTTACGGAATAAACTGCCCCGCTGTTATGGACACCTGCTGACTGCTTCTCCTTATGTGGTCGTATCAGTTAAGTCACCATCAGTGTCGCTCCCCAACAAAATGGTCCTTCGAGCCGGAGGACCATTTTGTTGCACAGCAGGTTTCTGCATAGTGGCTTGGTAATCCATGCTCATATCACTGAAGTATTCATTTTTCTCTGGCTCAAAGGACCATTTGTTATGGAGAAACAACAGTGTTGACTTAAGTGACATGAGTAAGGAAGGATCAGCAGGGAGCAGGCTCTGTTTACAGCACAGTTTATTTTCAAGCAGGGAGTTTAGTGTGTGGTTTTAGCTCTGCTAAGACAAAACAAATGTACTGATAATAAACCAAGACATAAACTAATATTGTGCAATGAAAAGGAAATCAATGTATTAAAAGAAACATACAGAAGAGACAGCTCCCCCACTCAGTCTCACTCCCAGGATCCCTCCTGCGTTCCTGCCTTCGACCAACACATCCATCATTGCACTCACTCACAACCCAAAGACCCAGCCTTCATCCCTCAACCCTCATCCCTTCATTCCTCACTCTTCATTCTTTGATCCTCATCCTGTCATCCCTAGCTCTTCATCCATTTGTCCCTTGACCCTCATCCCTCCATCTTCATCCTTTCATCCCGTACCCTTCATCCCTCATCCCTCCATCTTCATCTTTTCATCCCGCACCCTTCATCCCTCAACCCCTTGACCCTCATCCCTTTATGCCTCATCCATTCAATCCTCACCCTCATTCATTCATTTCTCGCCTTTCATCCCTCAAACCTTCGACCTTCCTCCCTTTATCCCTCATCCATTCGACCCTCATCCTGTCATCCCTCATCCATTCGACCCTCATTCATTCATCCCTTACCCTTCACCCCCTCATCCCTTCTTCTTCATCCTTTTATCCCCAGCCCTTCATCCCTCAACCCTTTGACCCTCCATCCCTTCATCCCTCATCCATTAGACTCTCGACCCTCATGCATTCATCCCTCACCCTTCACCCCCTAATACCTCCATCTTCATCCTTTCATCCCGTATCCTTCATCCCTCAAACCGTCAACCCTCATCCCTTCAACCCTCATCCCTCCATCTTCATCCTGAACCCTTCATCCCTCAACCCTCCAACTCTCATCCCTTCATCCTTCAGCCATTTCACCCTCAACCCTCATGCATTCATCCCTCACCCTTCAACCCCAATACCTCGTCTTCATCCTTTCATCCCGTACACTTCCTCCCTCAACCCTTTGACCCTCCTCCCTTTGTCCCTCATTCATTCAACTCTCATTCCTTCATCCCTCATCCATTCGACCCTCATTCATTCATCCCTCATTCTTCAGCCTTTTATCCCACACCCTTCATCCCTCAACCCTTCAACCCTCGACCCTTTGACCCTCCTCCCTTTGTCCCTCATTCATTCAACTCTCATTCCTTCATCCCTCATCCATTCGACCCTCGACCCTCATTCATTCATCCCTCATCCTTCATCCCCATCCCTCCATCTTCAGCCTTTTATCCCACACCCTTCATCCCTCAGCCCTTCGACCCTTCATCCCTCATCCATTCGACCCTCAACCCTTCATCCCACATCCATCCGACCCTCATCCCTTCATCTCTCATCCATTCGATACTTGACCCTAATCCCTTCATCCCAT
Source organism: Epinephelus fuscoguttatus (assembly GCF_011397635.1). Taxonomy (NCBI): domain Eukaryota; kingdom Metazoa; phylum Chordata; class Actinopteri; order Perciformes; family Serranidae; genus Epinephelus; species Epinephelus fuscoguttatus. Next base: position 14,113,084 of record NC_064767.1, read on the forward strand.
CCCTCCATCTTCATCCTTTCATTCCACGTCCTTCATCCCTTGATCCTCATCCCTTCGTCCTTCATCTCAGACCCTCATCCCCTTATTGTACATCCTATCATCCCTCATCCCTCGATCCTTATCCTTTCATTCTCTAACCCCTTGATCCTCACCCCTTCATGCTTTCCTCGAAACCCTTAATCCATCATATGCAGTAAACCATTTGAAAACTTTATCTAATAGGTGTGGTCTTTGTCAGTGAATGTTGTTTTTATGTCAAAACTTAGTACAGCTGTCTTAGAAATGTAGTGCAAATAAAAACGGTACATTCCCCCCTGAGCAGGTGGGATACAAAACGAAGCACTCAAGTAAATGTACTTAGTTACTTTTCACCTCTGTCCTCTACTCTGCCACAAATTGCATAAACACAAAAGAAATATGTTGATGAACAGTGAGTTTCTTTATGGGCACTTTCTTAGCTTGTGTCCTTGCACTCTGCTGCCACATTGACTCAGGCACTCATTATCTGAAAATGGTTTTTGTAATGCCTCAGATAAAAGCACTTTGTGGGTTCAATAGTTTAGAAACAAAACAAAATAAAACAGATTTTTGCCACAGCTGAATAGTTTGTTGTCGGCGTGACCTTACTTAAAGCGTGCCCCGAAAAAAAATACATTATTCTTTTCATAGAGGGTCAACAGTCCAGTCAGCGCCCTGCTCTGCTTCTTTGACATTAATGTGGAAACATGTAGTGCTAGATTTACTGGAAAATGAAGTGTTTTCCAGTGAAGTGAAGGCAGCTGAGAAAGATTTAAACAATTCACAGTTCTGTCTCTCTTATCCCTTGTTTGCTGTTGCAAAAGAATTATTTTGCTTTGCTGAAGTGTTAAACACCACTTTTGTCACCTAATCTGTTGTGTTCTGCTCTGAGAGAGTGTGTTTCTGTAGAGTGTATCATCTGTATACGTGACACAGCTTGCAGACTGAGGTTATATTTTTCTCTGTGTGTACGACACTGTGGAAGCTTGTAGTTGTTCATGATACTCAGCGACTGTGTCGTCAGTCCCTGCATGTCTGCTCTTACTCAAATTGGCCTTTCGAGAGCAACATAGATCCTACACACACTACAGTAGTGACATAAGACTTGTTATTTCACATAAAAAAATGCATCATGGAGGTTAACATAATCAGCTGCACTTTTTCTGAGACAAGATTTATACTTGATGTATTTACCTCCTTTTTTAAAATCTTATTTACATACAATGACCATCAGAGGGGGCTGGAATCAGCATACAAGTCTATTAGATGAAGATAATTCAACCTGCATTTATGTCCTGCCTTTTTAGGCTCATACTGCATTCCACCTGAAAGTTGTGTGAGACTCCATCATATCTGAGCTTCATCACCAAACAGTGTGCTTCATAATTATTTACTGGTGGTAAACACAAAAAAACAACCTAAAACTATCCTGACTGCTTGCTGACACAGAGTACAACCTGAAAACCGTCATTATCTGTGAGCGCTTCCTTTACAGGAAGCTAACCTGCAGATATTGAGACGAGGGAGACAGAGAACTCAGAGAAAAACCACGCTGACACAGGAAGAGCGTGCAAACTCCAAACAGAAGGAATACACGCAACAAATAACCTCTCTTGTGTCAGTCAGTGGGCTTCGAGGTTGCAAACAGTTTTCTCAAACTCAACAGAAGGTTTGACAAGGTTTGTGAGGAATGTGAGAAATCTTTGGCTATTAGACTCCATCGTCATCTATTCCAGGAGGGTGGTAACGACATAGTCGATTAGGGAACCCCCCTATGGAGTCTAGGCACTGGTGATGTTGATGAGATGAGGTGAAGAGGAAGCTGAGGATCTGGATGTGAAGAGGAATGGGCTTTTGATGAGCTTGTCCTGGGCTCTGGATAAGGTGACCAGAGGTGAATGGTGTGGAGGAGGGCGTGACAAATCAGCCTAAAATGACAGCTGACAGGAGCAGAGGGGAGAGCAGATTTAAAGTTTGCCAGCAGCAACATGAATGACTGAAGGAGACTGTGGCAAAGTTTGATTTGCTAACCAGGAGAGGTAATGCCCAACACAAGGAAGCACTTGAAAACAGTTCCAGCAGTGCCATAACAAGCAGGAGTCCAATCAGCCAAAATAACACTCTCACTGACTGATTAAGTGGTGCTGGTTATTTATATTATTGTGGTGTTACTTAATGTGAATACAGTCCATCTGATGCTGGTTTTGTTTCTGTTTTTCGCCGATTCATCACTACTACTAATGCAGCTGGAGCCAGTATCTCACTCTCACTGTCCTCATTCATATTCTAAGAAGCACAAATTATACTCAGCCACAAAATAAGCTTGAAAAGCTGGAAATCAGAATGGAAGCTCAGAGAGTTGTTGCGTAGTATAGAGATGACACACCATCTCATCTGGTTGCACTGGTGAGAGCTGGCGGGTTTTTAGAACGTTGCAGAACAGCGCAGTGTAAGTAGCTGCATGTTTCGACTTGTGCAAGTTAGAATGGTGTTTGTATCTTATCATGAAGCAATAAGCCACAAGAGGCCGTAGTTAATAGTGATTTTAGAGCAGCTAAGGTGTGTTGTTCAGCATGACGCTGACACACACATCACCTCTGGAGAGGTTTTATTCTGCACTTTATCACCGATTGGGTGAGTCATTGATCAGATTCATCTCTTTTTGCTGTATTTTGTTGTCTAAAATGATTTTACGATCATCCATTTCATCAAGGTGACATATCAAAATTCTAAGAAAACATGGTTGTGTTTTGTTCTACCTTTGAGGATTTGTGCCTGTACTAACTGTGTCCCCTCACCTTTGAAATCACAATTCCTCCTCTGGGGGACTGGCTCTCTGCCTTTTATTCTCCTCTTTGTCAACCCACTTCTACACACACAGCCACACGTAGACACGCTGTAAGCACTGCAGCTCATGATGTTTGATGTTTAACCAAAGCTTTTCCTTCTCATTATCATCCGTTCACATCACAAAGTAGCTGAAAGCTGACAGGGAGCAGTTTTTATTGCTGCCTTCACTGCCTGACATTTGTCTTTGTCTGTATAATCAGACTGATTCATACGCACAAAGTGCACTAGGGCATTGTGCAATTGTGGGTACAGCTGGCCTCCACCAATAACAGAAATAAAATTCACACAAGAGTCATTTCTGTCTGAGTTCTTCCAGCATAATTGGTGACAATGCATGGTTTTGAAGTGTACAAAAAGGGCAGACGCCTCATTACAACCTCTCTATGGGACTGCAAATTAAGTTTGAAGTATGCAGGGGACCAACTGGTCTGCATTAACTAAAAGAAAACCTTGTCATACTGGTAAATGTATGCTTCATATTGCAAGAGAAATTCATTTATCTGCACCTCAGTGCAAAGGCTAAGGCCGCGCCTTGATCCCTGCACGAAAAAACAGTCTGCTTCTGAAACTGGGCTTCCTGGATCATTTGTTCGTTTGGTTCGTTATGTTCAGAAACATACTAGAACTTTGAACCACCCACTGACTCATCACCGACCCTTTTTTCTCTCCACCATTTGCCCCAGCACTCCTCCCAGTGTCCCATTGACATTTCAATCAGTTTAAAGAAAGGTGGAGATTTTTTTGGTGAGGAATGGTGCTACTTACTTAATGGTTTTCTGACTGAAGCAACAACCGAGAGCACCTTCAGGTGTTACTGGACGATTAAAGGCAACAAAATAAAGTTTAAGCTTTGGCAGCAGCGTTGGTAACACTGACAGCTCAGTTAATCTTCACGTAAAGATGCATACTGAGATCACAGAATAGTTTAAATTAACATAATCATTTCATCCTGTGGGTGAGAGAAGAGCTATAAAGTCAGACCTTTATCCACATTATCTGAATTGATTTTGTGTGCCACCCAACAATAGATCTGTTCTTATCTTCTCCACTCAGAGTCATTCACCGGTAAAGGTTAGCGATTTCCAGCTCTACAAAGGTGCTTTGAATTCCTGTAAGGAAAGAGGATATGAATGTAATTAACGCAAATGAATCAAATATGGGTGCAGCAGATTGGCTTCAGAGGGGAGCATTTATAAACACTGTCTCAGAGGAAAGCATAACTGATTATCATTCTTTAACCTTGGTTAAAGAAAGGAGACAGCATTGTGATTCAGTAGGAAATTGAATTTGAAGATGCAGAGGGAGAGGAAGTGTTTACTGGAGGGCGTTATGTGACCGTGAAAGCTAAGAGCGCCGCAATGAAAATACAACAGACGGGACATTAATTCAGGTGAAGATGTTTGTTTATAGCATGTTTTTATTTTAATTGGAATGTATCAACACAATGCATCATCCGGGAGAATAACTTCCCAAAAATTGATTTAAGTGTTTTCTTGCTGTTTTCTATAAAATGGGTTTGCTTAGAATAAAAGGCAATTATAGAACAAGTGGAAAATTGATGTGCTGTACTGTAATGTATCCAGAATATAAATACATATGGAAGTGCACTCAACTGTTTGTGGTGACAACAAAAGAATACATTTATATACGTATTAATTTTACCTTTTTACATGTGGTTGTTGAACAAGCAACCATTAATATGCTGCGCTATGCTCCGCTCTCCTGTGGAGGCTTTCCATTGGATTTTGGCTGCAGGTACTCGTACTCGTCGTCCTCCGCTTATCCGGCTCCGGGTCGCGGGGGCAGCAGCCTCAGCAAAGAAGCCCAGACAGTCCTCTCCCCAGCCACTTCTGTCAGCTCTTCCAAGAGAACCCCGAGGCATTCCCAGGCCAGCCTGGCGATGTAATCCCTGCAGCGTGTCCTGGGGCGGCCCCGAGGTCTCCTCCCGGTTGGACATGCCCGAAACACCTCCCAAGGGAGGCATCTGGAAGGCATCCTTACCAGATGCCCGAACCACCTCAGCTGGCTCCTCTCGATGTGGAGGAGCAGCGGCTCTACTCCGAGTCCCTCCCGTATGTCCGAGCTCCTCACCCTATCCCTAAGGCTGAGCCCAGCCACCCTGCGGAGGAAACTCATTTCTGCCGCTTGTACTCGCGATCTCGTTCTTTCGGTCCCTACCCAGAGCTCGTGACCATAGGTGAGGCTTGGAACGTAGATTGACCGGTAAATCGAGAGCCTAGCTTTCTGGCTAAGCTCCCTTTTCACCACAACGGATCAGTTAAGCGCCTGCATCACTGCTGACGCCGCCCCAATCCGCCTGTCAATCTCCTGCTCCATCCTACCCTCACTCGTGAACAAGACCCCGAGATACTTAAAATCCTCCACCTGAGGCAGGAGCTGGTCCATGGTTCCACGACCGCGACGAAAACCACATTGCTCCACATTGCAGACATTTTGGCTTGGCATAGCAGGGACAGCACAGGTGTTACAAATAACAATAACAATCATGTCTTGTTGCTTTTTTTTTTGCATTTTTATGGTTCACTTCCAGTAGATATTAATGTACTTTCTGGCTTTTCTTTGTCGTAATCTTATAATGTGTTTTTTATTGCTTGTTTTAGAGCTGTACATTTTTATTCTGTATTTTTGTTGCGTGTTGTCCATAACTGTTCCGGCCATCTTTGCCAGGACACTCTTGAAAAAGATATTTTTAATCTCGAGGTTTTTCTGGTTAAATAAATGTTAAATAAATTTAAAAAAACAATGCCTCTGTTTTATTCAAGTGTCCCACTAAGCCAGGACAGTGTGACAGGGAGCCAGCAAGAACTATACCAGGACCCTCAAACTGAAGCAGCTAAATGGAACACAGTGGCCATTATTTTTATTATTCACACCTTTCAGGCAGGAGCGACAAGTGCTGGAATTTGTAATTTACGTGACAACGCCTGAACGCAACACAGGCTCCGCTCCAATTGACTGTGTGTTCAGTGCTGTGCTGCACTGCTGTGTGAGCTGCATGTTACACACTGTCCAGGGTGCCATTTAGGATAGAGCCGCCACTGGATGAGTCCAACAAACACCAACTTTAATCCAGGAGAGCGGTGTTTGCGTCCTGTGAGATTATAAAGCCAAGCCCTGTTCTTTTTTCCTCACCCTGACCACATACTTTTGTTGCCTAAACTCAGTTATGTGCATTCATTACGTCAGTTTCCTGTGAAAACAGAAGTGTATGTCGAAAGATTTTGACACAGCATCCCAGAGCGCCAACAACCAACACACCCAGGGTACCTTGCACATCGTGTCTGGACATGGAAAGTCCATGAACAAATGTTGATAGGTGACGAGGTCGGAGTGAGAATGTGTTTACCTAGAGCATCACACTTTGAGGTGTAGGACCACGAGTGTTGCTATCTAACAAGTTGGGAGAGAGAATGTGTTGTAACAGGAAAGGCCTTAACCAAACTGTGAGCTGTGGATACGTCGATATATGACCTGCAATTCTAACTGTGTGCACTTCAGCCCATCCAAGTACTGTAACCACAGTTTCCAAACTCACCCCTATGTACTGAATAATGCACTTCATTTCCTGTCCACCACTATATCTTAAGTTTTCAAAGTCTGAGTAGGAAATTTATGCACAGGATATTGAAAATCAAAAAAAAAAGTTTGACTTTGATCCTCACACTGATTTCCCTTAAATTTTTAACTTTCTTAACTTGGAATGACTTGATCTTCCCAAAGCCCAAAGATGAAAAAGCATGCACGACTCAGCTGTAAATAATAGCAGATCACTTTGCTGGATCAGGAGGGAAAGGTGTGCTCTGCAATGCTGACCAGCAGACTGACGACCGATGATGCAGATGTGACTTTGCACACACGCACCCAGTGTCTGTATTTCATTAGTCTCCATGCAGACCTGCTGTTATTGCCACTTCATTGTTGATATATCTTTATGTATCCTTTAACATGGAAAATCTCTGTGTTTTGTCACACTTATAACTTGACAGTTCTTAGTATCCTGTCTGACTTTCCCCTGACTCCAAACACACATTCATACACCCTCATACACACTGGGCTCAGCATGCATCCTGTATCTCATCCGATTTTACAGTTTAATGCAGCTCAATGAGTTTAATTAATAACCTTAAAGAGAGTTTGTGTTGTCCTCCCAGATGTGACTCCCGCTGTCCGCAGCGCAGGAAGGACGCTGTTAATTAACACTAACTTGTTATGAACTCCACCTTTCATTAGTGTTCATTATATAATTTAGTTTAATGCTGCAGTTGTCATCATGCATTGGCGGACAATGACCACACGTCGTATAGACACCAGAGGGACTTCAGTTTGGGCCAAACAGGCTTCCACTTGATCAATGTGTTTCAAAATGGTTTTAGAAAACTGAAATCCCAGATGAGCCCTTTGGCCAAAGTCCGGTCTGAGCCCTGCATTTATATTCTGCTACACAACAGCTTTCCTAAAGTATTTCCAATTTACTGCCTCTTCAAACAAATTGTGTGGCAAAATTACGATCACAGTTTCTCCCAAATCAGAATTAATCAGCTCAAGGTGGCACAAAGGAGAGAGCCACAGACCGAAACAAACAAAAAAACACCCTCAGTTGTGTCAGTTTTAGAGGCGATTTGTCATTGGCCAACTGGCATATCCATCTGGACCAATAAGATAATGGGACTGAGTGGCAGGCAAGCAGCCTGGCAGCCATCCCTGTACACAGGGTAACCAGATTATTATCCACCACAACAATCAGGTGTCTGGTGGTGATTTTTAAATAAGCCTTCCCAATGAAGCCTAAGCAGAGGGGCTTCACAGCTGGCAGACACACACCCCCAAGTGTGGCTGAACCAACAATGCAAAGCTTTGGTTGCTATTTATTAGTAGCCAATGCCAGTGTTTTTAGCACTGTTGCTTTGTGCACATGATGACAAAAGGATGGTTAGAGAAGGATTGTAATTAGGTAACAGTGGCCCCTAAAACACCTGTAAATAAGCTTATTCACTTGTTAAACTCATCCTCATCTCTTAACCACTGAATAGTTTGTTTGCCAGTGACTCCCAAAATTACAGGTTTAGGAGAAGATAACTGTTTGGGTTTATTCAGTCATTCATTTTCCGTAACTGCTTATCCTGTTTGGGGCAGCGGGGTGCTGGAGCCTATCTCAGCTGACATTAAAAGAGAGGCAGGGTACACTCTGGACAGGTCCCCAGACTATCACAGGGCTGACACATAGAGACAGACAACCATTCACACTCACACTCACACCTACGGACAATTTAGAGTCACCAGTTAACCTGCATGTCTTTGGACTGTGGGAGGAAGCCGGAGTACCCGGAGAAAACCCACGCTGACCCAGGGAGAACATGCAACCTCCACACAGTAGGGCTGCCCCACCCCAGTGTACGAACCTGCAACCCTCTTGCTGTGAAGCGACAATGCTAACCACTGAACTTTTAAGGTCTTATGTGTGGGAATTAGTGGCATCTAGTGGTACGTTTGCAACATTGCAACTGAAAAATCCCCCGCGTGCCAAGCCTCTCCCTCCCTCTCTCTCCCTCTCTTAGAGTCTGAAAAGTTGGTTCTGTTTCACTTGCGAACATTCATGACCTGTGACTGCATGTCACTAACTCAGCTTCTTCTCCGGAGCCTTTGTGCTCCACTGTCTTGCAGGTTCCCTCGAATCGCGGCTACACCTGGATGGGATTGATTGACGCGAAAGACCCTATCTACAGCCAGTGTTTGGTTTGTACATTTTTTTAAAGTACAAAAGTATGTAATATACTGTGGTACACAACCACGTCACATACATAATGTCAGTAGCTCAATGACCAGTGACTTTTGGTTCCACAAGGAACACAATGCATTCCTGTGTTTCTCTGACCCATCCATCCACCCCAACCTTATTGACTTTTTCCTTTGCTCCCATCAATACTGCAGCCACTAGACGTCACAGCCTCACAAATAATGTAAATATGGGTCACAGTAAGCTGTTTGCACGGACGACCCACACTGCCATTTTTTGGGGAGGATGATCTGACTTGTTAGATGAGAAGGTAGATACCATTTTCTTAGACAAAAGAGTAGTATCAGTTTTTCTCAGCAAGAAAATAAATATGGCCAAATGGAAAATGGCCATCATGACTTCTTCAGTTGTACAATCGTCACAAACAACACGGCTGAGAAACAATAAATATATTTTTTATGTGATTACAGGAATGAAGTTGAAGACCTCGGTTATTTATTAATCCTTATCTTGAAACAAGGACTTCTTTCAACCATTTTATTTGTTGTGAGAGAAGTTTATGGTGCTTTCAAATGCCCCATTGATGGAAGCAGAATGTGATATAGTCATTTAGTGTGAGGGTTTATTGCAGTGTCCCACATCTGCTGACTCAGACTGGGTGTCCTCTAACAGGGGACAGTGAGTGAAATCTACTCACATTTGCCCTTTTGCCTCTTTTACGTATAAATGCACATATTACTCATACTCCCTGGTCTTTTTTTCTCCTCTGAAGTGTCTGGACATAAAACGATGAGGGGCACCAGGCTGAGGCGAAGTGGCGGAGAGAATACTAAAAGGCACCAAAGTACCTCCACACAGCGATGGCAAGAATACAAAAGAGGATGGATGATGTAAAAGAGAGAATAGGAGATCATGTTGTTGATATGCAGATGAATGGGTGGATGGATGATGGGACAGATAGATGGTGTAACACTGTGTAACAGTGTCTCACTTGTTCCTCTAATTGGCAGTTGTGCGACACCGCTGCCCTGGAGCTCTCTGTCTCTCTTTATAGTCATATATTTATCTTGATAAGTCTGGATACAAGTGGTGGACCAATCAATGTGAAATTCTTCACTGTCTAACATGGACACACACACTCACACACACACACACACACACTCCTGTGTAAGCTTCAATGCAAGGCAATCAAACTTAAAACAAGCCACACAACTCTTCAGTTCACACCAGCTTTACTCCCCAAACTTCTTTGGCTCTTTTTGCCATCACGGTGGTGACCGAGGCCGTTTCCACTTTTCTTTACACAGTCCTTTGATCAGTCATGATCACTATAGATACCAAGTAAAAACAAATCGAAACATCATTGTGCATTAAAATCCTTCAAAACAGGAGCTACATGGTGTGCGGACTTATTTGTGTTTTTACTTTAACAGACATTTCTTTGGTCCAGCACCCACTCCATTGGACGTTGGGATGCTCATGCCACTATAGATACCAAAACAACGTTACCATCATCCTCAAAAAAATAGAAATAAAAAACATATTTCCTCATAGCAGATAAATTTATTTTAAAAAGAATATAGATAACCACAAATACAAACTATACAATATTATTGCAACCTTTCATAATCCTTTCAACAACAAAAAAACCACACACACAAATACAAAGCAACAAATTTTGTATTCCTTCAACCTCGTTTTTCATCACCAGAATAAATGTTGGCATTGTGCCTTTCTGCAACTACAAACATGTTACATTTTGACATTATTATGTAGCGGATTTGTTGCAACTTTGGCCTAAAATACCCAGTTTGGGTGGCCCAATCTCTCCCAGAAACACAGTGTTGCCTCTGTAAAAGATAACATCTTTTGTGGCACAATCTTGCCAGAAAACGCAGTGATGTCTTAGTAATAAACAACCGCTTTATATGGCCCTATTCCAGCTCAAAATGCAGCTATGTCTTAGTAAAAAACTGCTGCTTTTTGTGGCACTATCCCCAGTGGAATCACAGTGACAGGTCACTAAGTAAACACCCACGTCCCATGGTTACAAAGCCCCTGGAGACGCTACAATGACCGCCAAACAACACCAGACATGTTGTTTGTTGGTGCTGAACAGCGATCTGCAGTGGTCTGCAGTTTGACAGCTGTCTCACCTAGCTGCTTTGCCATGCTGCATCCCCTCCACCTCACAGTGAAGAAGTCAGCTCATATTCATGTCACTTTAGAAACAATGTCATGATTCCTATGAAGCTTACAAGTGTAATAGTAGCCGTCTCGCTACCCCTGTGAGCTCCCCAGCAGAGACGCACAGACACACTGATTCAGCATTCCGTCTATATGCAATACTTTTAGTGACCACTGCCCAGCCCCCAACAACAAAACCAGTCCTCAACATGTGCCTATGGCCGCCTAGCTACTCCAGCACATCTCTCAGTCCACTTAGTTTTAAACCAAAGGCTCTGACAGTGTCCTTCTCCTTGGTCTGAGCCACACTCATCCAAGGGCCAGCACATTTCTGCATGAAAAAGAGAGAGATGTAATCAGAACAAACCAGCAGCAGCTGTGTCAATCAACTCACCTGGTGCTACTCTCATGAGCCCTCCACCACCTCCACCCTGCACCTGACTTCTAACCACACCCACCTCCACAGTAATCTCTCTATAGTCTTAATATCTAACACTATTTTCAAAGTCAGTTTGAGGTCAACAATAACACAAATGTCCAGTTATTCATTCCACATTTAATCGGAATGAAAGGCCATTCCGATTAAATGTGGTCATGTAAACGGTCATTCCGATTGAAAATTAAATCCGATTAAAGGGGGTGGTTTATTCTGTTTGTCATTCCGAATGAAAGAATTTTGTGTGCATGTATACACTCATTCCTCTTTAAGTTCATTCCTTGTCTTTCTGCGCATGCTTGTTTCCTTGCCCTTCTGGCGCGATAATGTATAGCGCGCATAACAACGGGCTGCATAGCAACGGGCTGAGATAGAGCAGTTGGACTCGTTGCACTCACCGGTTTCCATTCGCCACAGCACGGTCTTCTATCGGGAACCGCCCATTGGTTCGACAGCCCATTGGTTCGACATCCCATTGTTCCGACCATATTAAACTCATTGTTCCGAAGTCCGTTCCGAAATCATCATGATGCCCTGTGGTTAAGGTCTGGTTAGGTTTAGGCACAAAAACCACTTGGTTAGGGTCAGGAAAAGATCATGGTGTGGGTTAAAATGAAAAAGAAAGTGATAAACACATAAGCCGTGAGCCTGCTTCGCCTCAAGCCGGTCACGGCGCGCCATACGCCCGCCGCGAGCCGTTCAGCACCGCGGACAGTAATGGGATGTCGAACCAATGGGCTGTCGAACCAATGACATGGACCCCTTCTACCTCCCTTCTCCTCCTCAACAGATGAAGCATTAGCAGAACAAGGTTGTTGTCGTACTGCTGTTTCAAGAATATAAGCAAAACACGCCCGAAAAAGGCACTAAGAACGGCGTCATCAAGCATCTTGTTATCCGGAGTGAGGACTACAGTGTTTTCTTCCAGTAAACGTAAAAAATAGAGTGCCAAAGTCACGCCCCTTCCGGTAGAGCTCATGGGACCTTATGCTGCATTCCAAACAACTGGGAACTGGGAAATTTCCTAGTTGAAATCTCCTAGTTCCCACCTCAAAGCGTTCCAGGTGCACAGCCACAAACGTAAACACAAAATCCATGTGACCGTGACAAACTGATGTTTCTGTGGTGCACAGACAGTTTAACAGACAGCTTTGCATTGTCCTAAAGTCTACCGTGTATCAGACGCAGCATCACCGCATTCACAGGGGCTGCCATATTTGTTTGTGGGTTATGTGACGTCAGAGGTCGGAAATGGGAGTACATCGCTTTGGTACAAGTTCACGGGTGGGAAGTTATGGGTTTGACTGCCGTTCCAGTGCACTTTCACGGGTTACAGGTTGTGAAAACACGAGTTACGGGTTGCCTGGAACGCACTATTAGATTGGAAAAAATATGAATGGCAGTGAATGGGGAGAGTAATATTGTCAATTTGTTCCTGTTTGAGTTGCGACATGAAATCTAAATATGTTGTTAATTAATTTAAAACATAAATTTTAAGGTCAAGAAAGTCATACTTTGTGGTAAAACCGTTGAGATATAAGCTTTTGAAAAAACGTAATTAGAAAGACTACACAGGAGGTGGTCGCGTATGTGACGTCATAGCTTTCGCTCGCTTCCTGCAGCTTGGAGTGACTGCAGCCTGGCACAAAACACAAAGACATCTTCAATCATAAATCGATTAATCATAAAACAGTGGACTTTCAGCGGGGAGGCCAAGCTGCAGGAAGTGAGCGAAGGCTATGATGTCACATACGCGACCTCCTCCTGTGTACTCTTGAGTCTTTCTAATTAAAAATCTTACATCTCAACAGTTTTACCACAAAGTATGACTTTCTTGACCTTAAAATGTATGTATTAAATTCATTAACAACATATTTAGATTTCCTGTCGCAACTCAAACAGGAACAAAAGATAATATTTCTCTCCCCATTCACTGCCATTCATATTTTTTCCGATCTAAGGTCCCATGAGCTCTACCGGAAAGGGCGTGACTTCGGCACTCTATAAAGGCGACTGAACTGATCTCCCATGTAAACCCTCATTTGGAATGAATATTTCCCATGTAAACTACCTGGAAAGACTTTAATTCCAAATGATTTCATTCAGATTTATTTCATTCCAAATGAGAAGCCATCATGTAACCGTAGCCATTCTCAGAAATCCTTCTTCTTTGAGAACAAGTATGATCCAGGAGACGAAAACATTTGGTAAAAGAAACATTTAGTTGCTGGGAGTTGAACAGTTTGAACAGGTAGAGCGGCATGTTTATCATAAAATACATTTGCTGAAGGAAAACAGTCGTATATGAACACAATCTTTGGAGACATGGTTGTATATAAAATATTCAAAAGGACTATACTGTCAATCCTCACAGCGTTACCACACATTCTGAATACTAAACCAAGATTTAGTTCGTTGTGTTGTGTGGTGGAGTGGTTTTTTTCCTCTTATCTGTGGACACAGGGGAGCATGTGCCGTTAGAGAGGAGCTGAAGCAAGAATTGATTGCTTGGTTGTTACAGAGAAGACGATTAATTGGACAGAGTGGCAGATGTGGGCTCCCAGCCAGGAGCAGCGCCGCTGATGCTTCGCTGCTTAAAACTAAATCATTAATAGTGTTGAAGGCTACATTTATATTTCAAATAATTAAAATTGAACAATCCCCCGTGGCTAAAATCGTTGCCTGTTATTTAAGAAAGACTCCTTTTATCTTATGTGGAGTTTTAAAACCAGACTGATATTTCTGAAGAACTGAAATATTGTTGTAACAGTGACACAAGGTCACAAGGTTCCTGCACTCACAGCACCGAAGGGCCTCACAAGATGAGTCATTCTGATCCCGTCATCATGTTGTCTACCTTCAGGCCACTCACTGTACAGCTGACTTGCTGGTGAAACTGATTTGGACAGAATCTCTTGCAACAAAGGACACATTTGTGGAATAAAACTGCGTGCACAGGCTCGCTGATCTAATGTTTCACACCCCAGCCTCCACTATGTGCCTGAATCTCACCACAGTGTTTATTCTGCTGCTTGTGTTTAATCAACTTTAGAGTTCTGTTACAAAGACATTATGACAAGCGTCACACCTCTACAACTCATGTTGAGTTATTATTTCATATTTCTATTTCTCTGGAGAGGCGTCAGAGTAACAATAGCAGCAGAGAGATATGAGCAAACACACAAATGCTGCTTTTACCTCTTACTTTGTTTAAGTGTCTTTGGGGAGTTGCAAATAAAAAATAAAATACTAAAGGCTGTGGCAGAAAATTAAATTTAATGCATTTTTTCAAGGCAACAGGCTTTATCAAGGGCCCCATTACTTCAGAGTTCCGCAACACAGTGACACTTACAGAATGTGCAGTGTAATGAGAAAGCGAACCATACGTCACTACAAATGACTTCAAGGTGACCACTCGTCCATGGAGTGTTTTTTTTTTTCCTTGCAGTGAGTCATTTAGAGAAGAAGCTCTAAATCACAGACGTAGGTCAAAACACATGTTTTGCATTTCACAACCTCTGTTACAGTTATGTGTCTTCATTTGTTTGGAGACTGAAAGAATCTTAGCGGGATTTGACCTTGAGATATGAAGCTCTCGTGAAAGTTTAGGCAGGAAGATAATACAATACAGCTTATGCTGTAAATGTTCTTTCTCACCCTGCCATTCACTTCTTGCACATACGCTCACTCACTATGTCCAGGTGACATTGTCAGGGTAGGTCAATAGAGTCATCAGCTGATTCACAATCATCTTACTGCTCCTTATTTTAAGTATGGTTCTCTCTTGATGCAGTCATACGCGTCCTCCACCTGCCTTTCACCACCTAGCCTTTATGGATTCGTCAGCCTCATACGCCTCAGCAGTCAGCAGCCACCACCAGCACCAGTGTCTGGACCCCATGGGGGGATTTATCCTGCTGCCGCTTAGATGTCCCTCGATCACAAAATATCTCCCTCTGGTGTCCAAGCGCCAAAGACTTCTGTTAAATCTTAGGGACCGTACACATGCCGCGTTGTTTGCGCCTTCAAATTCATCATTTTCAATGAAGACGTGAGGCAGGCGCACTCAAACGCCAGAGTGACACTTTGAGATAAACCGAGTTCAACTTTTGGAACGCAGCAGCGTGCGCCGCATGACATGTGACGAGGAACAGCCAATCACAGCCAACAGATATCTTTCCCGTCTTCCGTAACTATCAATCTGTGATAAACATGGAGAAGTTTATCATTTTAGTGCAGTGCTGCCGGAGCTTTACATCTGTCCCACGGATGATATGCCCACATACTTATGAACAGCACATGGAAGAAGATCAGCTCTGCACTCAGGATTTCAGGTAAACAAGCTATGGTGCCGTGCTTGTTGAGGTTGCTCAGCAACCTCTGACACAACCTGCCCCCATGCTCTTGAGTGCTGGCACAAAAAAGGCACAAATGTAGCCCCCAGCGCCCGACCTCGTGTTTCCAGGTGTATAGTAAATGCAGCATGTGTTCGGCCTTAATCAGCACAAATCATCTGTTAATCTGTGCACTCATGTTCTGTATTAAATATTACCTTTACTTCACTCTTCTGGCTCTCCTGACTGAAATACTGAAAGGACAGATGCAAAATAAGCAGTGTAAAAAATGAAGGATTTTCATAAACCCATGATGTAAGACGCTTGTATCTTGCTGCAAGGGAGTATTTTTGGACATTATACGATCTTTTTGCTGTCTTTTGTTCTGCCTTTGTTGAAGTATGTTTGCTTCATTTTTGGCAACCATATGGAGCCTTCGGAGGTGAGTATTACATACAATTTAAATTGTTTTGGGTGAACTGTTCCTTTAAACTGTGGTTAAATTCATTGAACCAAGGTAAACTGAAATTAAAAATTCAAGAATCATATTTAAATGAATAGAGTCCAGCTGAAGGTGAACTGTATTGAATGGAGCTGAAGAGTGAATAGAGAAGAAATGAAGAGTGCTGTCTTGACTCATTTTACTGGAAGCATGACACTGATGGAAAGAGGAGGAAGAGCATCACATGGCCCCCGGTTACCCCTCCGGCAATCCTCGCTATGTTTGACAATATTTACACCACAGAAAGACAAAGACTGTATATGGGCTGATGTAGGCGGCTTCATCTGGGGAACAAATAAGTACTTGCGAGTCACTTGTTTACACTTGCTGGAAGCCTCGCAGAGATTATGTTTCCCGCATGTGACATTAACATAATCCATGTCTACAGGAAATGCAGGGGCATTGCATTTGTTTTACGTCTGATACAAACTGTTGATGAAGCTGCTCTTGAGAGTGGTGATGCAAACACTTGAGGTGCAGTACATAAAGTTAAATGTAATGTATTACAGTTACTCTCATTATGAACAATTGTTGTGTACTATTTAGCAGAGGCTTTAGGGATGGCATTGTCAGTCTGTTGGTCTGTATGTCCACTTTTGTCCAGCCTGATCTTAACAGCTGTGAGATGGATCGCCATTTGTACAGACTTTCGTGGTACCCAAAGGATGAATCTTAATGACTTCATTGATGCCCTTATGTTTCCTCTAGCGCCACCAGCAGGTCAAAGTTGTCACTAAATCAATGGATCGGCACATTTTGTACACACATAAATGTTTCCCCCAGGATGATTGGTGATCCCTAAGTTTTGACCATCCAGCGGCATCATCAGGTCAATATCTTGATTTGTTCAGTGTTTGAAAATGTAATTCCCATCACCCTCAGCTGTTCATGGTGTTTATTCCTAGTTAGCTTATTGTACAGCCCAGCATTGTTAATTTCTGCAAACCACAAATATGATACATTTGCATGTTTCATACGTGTCATATCATATCAACACTTCCAAATGTAGTTCTGATTACAGGTATACGAGCTGACTTCATCATCAGGAGGTGAAGGGGACAGTGGACGGTGTGACACCTTGGCTGCCAAGCTGCAGACTACTGAAGAACAACAAACAACAAAACCAGCTGTTCATTTGTGAGACATTGAATAGTTTCTGGGTGTTTTTCAGCAACACATCTTGTTGCACTTGACTTTTATTTTCAAATTCAGCAAATATAATCATATATATCAGAGAACAAACAAACATGATGCATCACATTACAGGTGTAAGCTTTGCAATTACCCATCTTGTTCATATTGTATTTACAGAGGCATCACAGACACAGGTACCCAAATAATCTAATCCTTATACACTATCACCCATATATTTAACCAAGCACTTTTATGGCAGACAAGAAGGTAAAAAAAAAAGATGAATGAGTTGTCACTGTGTCACCACTTTACATGTACTTCTACACAATCACAAACACATCTGTATTTATGGCTTCAGTTGCACGTGGACAGTATCAATCAAACCCCTCCTGTCCACTGGGGTTACGAAGAAGTCGTGTCCGTAATCAGTCTCTGCCACTATAATATTACCGGTGTCCACTTAGTGTTGAAAACATCAGTCCTTAGTTGGAGCTTGGCCATTAAACTTTCCATCAAATATACACTCTACCCTAAGCGACACTAAATGTGCCACTAAATGTGGGTGTTTTAAAGTGACGCATCATGACGCTTCTGGCGGCAACTGTGCTACCAAACCTTGGTGTTTTGGTGTTTCCAGTGGCAATGGTGCCAAGAAACGTGGGTGTTTTTAAGTGACACATCATGGTGTTTCCAGCAGCATTTGTGCTGCAGACCTGGGTGTTTTTTAGCAATATATCATAATTTCCAGCAGCAGTTATGCAGGTATTTTAAGCCAAAACATGATCTGTTCCTCACCAGAACCAAGTCGTTTTTGTGCCTAAACATAACCACACAGTGCTGTTGTAACATAAAGTTTCAACATATCCACTACATTATAATGTACAAATGTTACATATCTGTGATTTCCAGAAACGTACAATGCCTACATTCAGTGGTCGAATTGTTAATTTTTAACAAGGGGGATGCAATGTAGCTCTGATTTTTTTGCGTGCACGCATCATCAAATATGACAGCACAGATGTGCAAAATTAATAAAGATAAAGAAAAATGGCATGACCTATACCTGCTGCCTTTAAAAACACAAATAATGCAGTAGTATTGCTATTGCAATACAGACAAAAAACATTTTAGAGTATTCATAAGAGTAGCTCTGACATAGCTGTGAAAATGAATCTTAGAGTCACTCTTATCCTATAGACATTTCCTTAGCCATTTATAATTTCTCCTTACCTGTGAAGCCTTGGGCTGATAACTGGTGCTGCTGTCAGGTCCCTGTCCTGATACCTGCCTGGTTTCTCCCTGTCCCTCTTCTATCTATTGCAATAATATAGATAATAAATGTGCAAAGCAAAATTTAGAAATAGAATTAAGAATAGTAGTGGTGACACAGCTGTGGAAATTAATCGCACAGTCACTTTTGTGCTCTAGATATTTTCTCTCAGCCAGTTATAATCTCTCCTGTGAAGACTCTGCATGATCATCCTTGCTGGCCTCTGGTCCACTGTCTCCTCCCTGACCCTGCTCTTTATATTGTGGCAATAAAGATTAAAAAAATATGCGCAAAGCAATAGTGAGCACAAGTTCTTATTAAGGAGGAGTGGATTTATTCCTAGAATGAAACTAGCTAGCAAGGTATTTAACACAGGTAACAATAACATAAACGTTAGTGTTCTTGTTAACTAGCTTAACTTGATATATTGGCATCTATTAATTAGTCATCATTTAGCTAACATTATCTACATGCAACAGCATCACTCAACTTACACAGTTTGTTTGGAAGAAACTGTGCAAGGTTTTTTGCTTCTTGCTGGCTGCTTTGCTGAACATAGTTAACACTCACCAGCACTGCCCAGCAGCACACGTCTCGTCTGTGTGGATTGACTCTGATCACAACAGGACAGTTTGTGTATGCGCCTTCTCATGGTGCGTTTAGAGACGGCTCGGAAAAACACGTTACCACATGTTAAAAACGAATTGGACGGTGGTAACGGCTGTAAAAAGTGCGGGGGACGGAGGGCACAGATACGGGAAGTGCGGTGGACATGTCCACTGCGTCCCCCCCTCAAATTACGTCCGTGTCTGCACCCACAGGTTCTAGATTAACAAGGGGGATGCTTTTTGGTCAATTTTCTCACAAAGGGGATGGCATCCCCCCTCAGTTCGACCACTGCCGACATTGATTCTAGCCATTGGGTTGAATTTGGGTTGGGTTGAATTTTAGCACATTTAGCATGCTGACATTAGCATTTAGCTCACCACTGTGCCTCAGGACAGTGTCATGGAGCTGCTAGCATGGCTGTACGGGGTCATCCCTATATTTCCCGGGTTCTATGTTCCCCAGGTTCTATGTTCCCCGATCGGGGAACATAGGACCCTTTTTCTTAAAAAGGGTTCTTTGTTCCCTGGTCCCATACAAAGCGGGGAACATATTTCCTTTTGGGGAAAGCGGGGAACATAGGACCCTTTGTTTTTTTTAAAGGGTTCTATGTTCCCCGATCGGGGAACATAGAACCCTTTTGAGAAAAAGAGGTCAGGGTCAGGGTCAGGGTTAGGGTTAGGGGGTTAGGGTCAGGGGGGTTAGGACCCTTTTTTAAAAAAAAGGGCCTATGTTCCCCGGGTCCTTTTGGGGAAAAGCGGGGAACATAGAACCCTTTCTATGTTAATAATAAGGGTTCCCCGGTCCCATACAAAGCGGGGAACATAGGACCCGGGGAACATAGGTACGCTCCTGGCTGTACACTTTTAATGTTGTATTCAAAGTAATTTTTAATGTACACAAACTTTAATTGTTTATACAAACTGTGTATTTCAGTTTCAGTATTGTACATATTTTAAGGACTGTCCATTGCAGAGTAAAAAAAAAAATACATTGTACAGCTTGAATAATTCATTTCACTGAGTTCTTTATTTCTAGAGGCCATTAAGGTGTAATTTAACATCCTTTGATTCATTACTGACCTTCAGCATTTAACATTTCTCCCTGTCATCATTCACTTTCATTTCTAAAAGCCTTGTTCACAATATGCTGCTCACATATTTCATCATTAGTGGCAATCAATGACAAAATGCTTTGTCACCCTCACTTTAAAGGGCGTAAAATATTCCATCAAAGTGATGATCCATAAATCTGTTAAAGGCAGAAGAAAGAGGAGCTGCCCAAGACAAAGAGACAGAGAGACTTTCAAAGAGACTTTAACTTCATGGGAATTACTCGTTTTAACACATCAGCATTTTCACGGCCCACAGACTTACTGCAGCAGAGCAGGACAAGGCAACAATACAGTACAACAAGCTGTTATCAACTGCGGAATTCAACCTGAGATAATATGCAGCCCAAGGAAAATATAAAATTCATGAAAACACTTCATGAAGCCCTTGAAGTCCTTCATCTGTCGAGACCGCTTGGGTATTTTTTTTCTCACTTTATTATATTCTCCTCCCGTCCTGCATTTGTGTCATTCTGTGTGAATAAAAGCTGAGAAGTTGGTCTCAAAATGAAAACTTTTTGCAAACTTTCCTTCGAGGCCGAGGGGGTGGGACATAGCTGCCTCACAAAACTCAGTTTTATGGTTTTGATTGCATGACTCGACAAAAATCTCTCTAAACTGTTGTCATTTAATTCTCCAGCTGTTATCATCCAGATGAGAGACGCTAGGAGCTGATAAAAATGCAGATACTCTGAATTGCCCTCAGTTTTTACTCTGCACTTACAGTAATAATGTTTATGAGCAGCAGTAAGAGCTTTGTGACTTCTTTGTCCTCGGTCTTGCATTCAGCCCGAGAGGAAAATCTAAAGAGACAACCCAGGGCTTAAAAAACTACTGCCATCTCCTCTCCCAGTTTAGCATATTGCATTTGCCTTAAAAGTAATTTCCCTAACCATGCAGAGACATTGTGGAAGTGAAAACTAGAAATATATAGGGTCTGAATATATGCAGGGCTTTGCAAAAAACATCCAATACAGACTTTCTTGTCTGGAGATAAGCTATTTCTTATTAACATTAATGTACATTTTCTAGGGCTGTCAATTGATTTAAATATTCAGTCGCAATTAATTGCATGATGTCCATAGTAAACTCGCAATTAATCTCACAGTTTTTATCCATTCTAAATGTACCTTATAAGGATATTTTCAAGTTTTTAATACCCCTGTAAACATGGGAGTGGACAAATATGCTTGCTTTATGCAAATGTTTTTATATTTAAGTACATCACAAAAATCCAGTGGAATGTTCCAAGTGAAAATATCACCAAACAAAACTCTACAAAAATAAAGGGGTAGTGGGCAGGCAGAGAAGTCAGGGTCTCTGTCCAAACACACAATCTTCAGAGTCTCAGGGACAGACACAAAGCAGGACGAGGCTGGCTTACGACCAGAGATGAGAACTGAGGGGTATTCCAGAAAGCAGGTTATGTGAAAACTCTGAGTATGTTAACCCTGAAATGAGGGAAAATCTGGGTTTTCAGTTCCAGAAAGAGAGGTAAATCAAACTCTGAGTCAATCACCATGGTAACAGACTCTGTGAACATAACCTGCTCGCTGACAGGTTTTCTTCAATAAACCCTGAGTTTTTCTCTGTCTCCTCCCTCTTACACGCTGTTTCATTTCCTCATTCATTCAGTCCGTGTCAAAGCTTGCGGAGATTTATCGTCTGTCACAGTCTAAATCCTGCTGGATATTAGTTTGTTTCTCAGGACTGTCTTAAGTTACTGAATTTATGCACATCAATCATTTCTTTGGACATCAGTTTTTGTCTTTACATTCAAATATTACACAGCGAGAATTCACCCTCAGCTCAGAATCAAACCTCTGTCCTTTTTATAGGCTATTTATTATTTTGTATAACACTGTGCACAAGGATCAGACTGTCAGTCTGTTAGAGCAGCTCTGAAATGTTTATTGCACATAATGTGTAGGTCTAATTATTTAAATTTTAAAAAATCGGTATGAAGCTTTAGACACGTAGTATCAATGACAAATGATCACTGATGTCATTGGTCGCACTGATGGAACATAATTCCTATAGCCTAATATTGGGGATTATGTGTTCATATTTCTGAGTGAGCATTGGTGCAGCGTTTCAGTGTCTTTAAATTTACTACATTTGTATCTGAAATAAAGTCACTGAATGCTGTTGAGTCAAGATACAAATAGATGTCCAGCATTTTAAAATCTACTGTGTTTTAACCTTAACATCTTTTCAAGTGCCGAACATATTATTACTGGGTCACACTGTGAGTTTACAGTCATGTCTTTATGTCTTTGATCTATAGCCTAGCCTATATGTTTTAAATCTTCCTATTTTTCAGTTGCTGCCTCCTGTGTTTTTCCCCATCAGATTAAATCTGAACAAATATATTAATATAATGTATCTACAGCCTGATACACAGCCACTTTATCTTCATTGAGGAAATGTAAGTCTTATAAATGATGAATAAACGGACAACACTGAATAAAACTTTTTTATTAACTTATTTACACTTTCCTCGCTCTGACTCAGGCTCTTCTTTTAAAGATAAACGTGCACCGTCTGCTACACATGCATTAATATAGCTACATCCACTGGATTAAAATGGAGGCGCTGTCTTTTATTTACCTGTTGCCATGGTCAGAGCTCCATTGATGATGGCTTTTTATTGTCGGCTGAACTCAGAGTGAACATACTCAGAGTTGACTGAACTAACTCAGATCAGCTGTTCTGGAACCGGTAACTCAGAGTTTCCCATCTCAGGGTAAATCAACTCAGAGTTCAGGGTTAGACTCAGAGTTTGTTGAACCTCCTACCTGGAATACCTCTCTGAAGCACAGGAGACAGCAGTCAGGGAAAAGGCAGCAAAAGCATTCATGGAGGTTCTTCAGAGTCTGAGCAGTTACACTATGTGGAACGGACAATTTGACGAATACTGGAAGTTGAACTGGAGTCTTTATAGTGAGCAGGCAGGTGAGTTATTGATAGGCTGATTTACGGCAGGTGTGCAGTGGAGGCAGAGAAGGCAGGGACAAACAGGAGAGGGAGAGTGGCCAGCCACGTCCTGCAGCAAGGGAGAGGCGAACACAGACAGGGGAGAGAGACATAAGGGAAGAGGGAGGATACTGCCGATACCCAACAAATGTATGTTGCAACAATCCAGAACAATGACAAACACTGTCCAGAATATTCTCCACAATAACCTTGAAGGTACTGCATGCTTAACACATATGCTGAAAGGACACCATGGCAGACTCAAGCCCAACAAGCAACAACAGGTAGACTGCTGACCTGAATGTTACATATTCTTATAATAGTTACACAATGTAATGTCCAGCTTTACACTTGTAAAGGTTAATTATATATCCCTTGTTTTTTAAGCAGCTCAGCGTACTCCGATGGTAACTCAGTTCCCATTGACAGTAAATGCAAATAACGTTGGTGTTGTTGAGAGAACCATCTGGCCGGGCTTTGAAACTGAACTTGTCTCTTAATCCATTTCTGCTCAGAGTTTGTTTCTGCTTGCCATCCACACTGTTACTGCTGCATTGCTTCATGATTTCCCAAACTACTGAGTGGGCTGAGGGTCGTAATTACAGAAGGTACATACTTTGATTGTGGCATTAAAAGGAATTTGCATCGACTTGATATTAACACATTAACTTTGACAGCGCTAATATTTTCATTTAAAGCCAGTATTTTCCTGCAGTAGATTTGAACAACACTGACAGATACTGCAGTGCTATTTGCAGTAAGGAAAAATGCAACCTAATCTGTCAAAGTGTCAGGTGTCTATTACTAAAAATAAATGCGAATTTAAGTTGAATTAAGACATTAATAATACAGCAGCTTCAACAGCATCTCTCATCATTAAGATAAACTACAAAACCATTAGTCTTGTGTCACCAGACCTATCTCCGCAACCCTGTGTCAGCACTATAGAAAGGTCTCGAGGCACTCATTATCATTCTGATATAGGGTAAAATGCTCTGGCTTGTTTGTATGGCTTTAAACTAATCACAGTGGTCATGGGTGGTGTTAAGCCAAGGATGTAGCCACTGTGCTTTTGCAGAATGTTGGGGTCAACTTGTTTCGGTGGAACATTTGAATGAAGGGAGGCGAGCACTGTCATTAAAATGGCCCCACAAAAACAGTAGGCCTCACAGATGTATGTCACTGTGTGACTCAACTTTTGATGATAATTAAGACAAACATGATTTGATAATAGGTGCCCCAGAGGTGAACCATGACTGTGCTTTAGCTCTGGAGGAGCTCACTGGACCATTATGACAACTGTATCTGAAGAAGAGACGTCGCTGTGTTTTCTATGACCAGAAAATAAGACCAGTGGTGCATAGCCAGACTAAAGTCACCCACGCTGTTGACTACAGCAACAATATCACAAAAGCTTGTGTCAGAACTTGGAACAGATCAGTACATTAGCGCAGTCAGTGTCACTGGTGCATACCGCTGCCAGGTTAAAAATATGCAGCAAATCAACTCCAACTGCCCGTGTCGAAAAAATGGATCAACATCAGACATTAGTGTCTGGCAAGATGGAGTCTGGGCTTTTCCAAGGTGCGTTCACAAGTTGTAGATCTTTGCAACAATTCACAGAAAGAACAAAGCAGGCATGGCTTATTGCACGACCCAAATGTTTGTTAGAACTTGACATTTTCAACACGTCATTTCGCAGGTTATTGTTATTTCCTGTAGTGAAGGGGATTTTAAATACAGGTACAAGCCGAGGGCAGAAAGGAGGGAGAATGCTGGTCACTGTCAGGATTATATTTACACTCTACATCCTGTGAGTCAGACTACAGTACCATTAAAAGGCATGATAACCAATGCAATCATACTGTGTTAATTGTTATACTAACAGAAATGAATGTGCAGGAAATATTTGCAGTTTTTGTTCCCTTTCTTTCTGTTTGGTTCTTTTGGTTGAAAAACAGCTGATTCATTCATGCTGGCTGGTTAACTTATGACCACTGTCCCTCTGCGTCAGTGCTGTTTGTCAGATGCAATCATATTTCTCGACTCTGTTCCTCTTGACCTACTAAATAAATCGGCTTTTTTTAATTTTCTGACTAATACACCCACAGTTTGGGCTCAGATGAGAGCTCCGTTTTCTTCGGATATCAAGCACTATGCTGATTGCCAGACTTTTTTTTTTTTTTACAGATGACAAAAGCTGCTAATTGGTATTTGGAGTTGTTGTGAAGAGTTTCTGTTGTTTTGTTGTTTGTCTTCTGCATTTTAAACACTTGTCTCCTCCGCTACTGATCCTGTTCCTGACACAAAGGGAGAATCTTCTACTGTCTAAACATCAGCGGCGATGATCTCTACTTGCTTAGAACAAACGCACTTCAGTTTGAGTCTCTTTTTTGGATGCAAAACACGAGTCACTGGAGATAACATTACAATAACCATGCAGTGCGCAGATTTACATGCCTCGTGCCTCAAGACGGTTGCGTAAACTCCCCTGGATGAAACATATTTCATCAAATACAATGTGACAAATACGCATAGCCAGCTCGAATGAATAAATATTTGTGTTGTATAAACAGATATGAGTCTGAGTATCATAAGAAGATCTTTGGCGAAGCACTGTGAGGCAGTTGGCAGAGTACTTCTGGCAAATCGGTGATGCATGCGTCTGTTTCTGTGTTTGGTAACAGACATCAGTCACAAGACGGCTGTGCCTCGCTGAGTATTTTCCAATACTCTTGCCAGGTTTAGTTATTTGTTGCTCGATTCTGTGAAACCTCACAATCTATACTTTGCAATCCAAGAACATGGAAGAGTCATATGTGATTTTCTACAAAGACAAAAGTCTGAACTGAAAACCAGGACTTAGCAGTCTGATGAGAGAATGAAGTGCAGGTGGAGAAGCTCAGGTGAGGGGAATTAGGTGCTCAGGCAGGGAGCTGATTGGATGGGGAAAAAAGGTGCAGGGAAGGTCTAATGAGGCTGATGCAGGGCAGGTGTGAGTGAGGGAAAGGAGGTTAATGAAGGAAAGGTATCACAGGAGCACGGGAGGGGTTGAACACAGTAAGCAGAAAACCAAAAACCCAGAAAACACAGTCCTCTTAATATCTTAATAACCCCACAGAGTGAAAGCCGACTTACTAGTATAGGCAACTTAAAGGAGTCTATAGTCTATTACCCATACAACTTAGTCCAGTCTTCCTAAAAAAATCAAAAAGCATCAGGATACAGAGCAGACTGTGACACACTGAAAGAATCAAGTCTTTGCAAGCCAATGCACTGACAACACAGGCTCTGTTTACACCTAGTGTTAACGTGTTTTGGCTGATTGGATCCCAAGTGGACAGCACACAGTCTGTCTGTTCACACCTGGCATCAGAATGTGTCTCCCAACACGTCCCCATCCCTGGTCATCACACATCATCGCCTTGTCAGTTACCTTACACGTGCCAGATGCCTTCTGTGTCTGCTGCTGACATTTCAGGAAGTCTGCTTCCAACGCCAGATCGTCAACAAAAGCACATGGCAACAAAAGTATGTGAGGAGGTTTAGAAAAAAACATCATGGTTTGGCTGTACATTCATATGCGAAGCGAACACCAGGCTCGCATGTGAAAGTCCGGGGTTTGTTAGACCCACCTTCACCCCTCCCACCTGACCTTTAGGCACTTTTCATCTCCTTATATTACACTGTTGCTGGCAGCATTTCACCTTGACACCGTCCAGCAGAGTATCAAACCACTGCAACAGGTGCTGTCCAAGCACGTTATGAACTGAAGCTGCCTGACTGCGTATCATACTGTCGCAAAAGGCGGCTTTTGGCATCAGGTGTCTGACACTGAAATCACTGACAAAGCAGTGGTATTCCTATTCCTATTCGTAAGATTTAAGAATGAGAATGGGCTGTGTCTCCAAACGCGTCTTGAGTCACCACTTGTGATCGGATCTCACTGCACTGCTCTATATGCAAATAAGCATGTACATCATTTCTGTACGTCAGCCAAATGCGTTGTTGTTTTAACCTGTGGAAGGCAGCAATGTTCTGCCTGTGCCTGGCCTGCCTGAAGTTTTAAGCGGAAGAAGACGACGACGAACAGTAGTAGTGCACTTCTAATAAAGTGGAAGTTTGCAAAGACCTTGGGACACGGGCAAAATTTAACATAATACAGAAGGGGTATTTTCCTTGCATGTTCCAGGCAAAGCAAATCTATTGTTTTGCTTTAAATCAATGCTGTTGGTGCAGCCATCCTTCAGTGTGGCCCAGGACACTTTAGCGCACATGCTGCTGAAAGAATGTGGCCACATGCAGCCAAGACCACCTCCGATTATGGTCTGAGCGATCGGATCTTAAGACGCTTTGAGGATGCATCAAGTGCATTCACACCTGTACTTTAGAGCTGAGTAGTGTTGTAGTCAAGACCGCACCAACCGAGACCAAGACATTACCGAGACCAGAGAGTACCGAGACCGAGACAAGACTATATATCAAAGGAAAATCATAACAAAACATCAAAATGTGAGTTTTTTGTATTTAAGTTTGCTTTTAAATAAATATAACAACAAAAACAATATCTGCTCTGTTGTTGCAGAGCACAATGAAACAAATCTCAGAGTTCACACAGCCTCTCCTCCTGCCGTCTCCATCCTCTGTGTGAAGGGGGCGTGTCAGTCACTCACACTGACACCGGGCAGGTAGCAGCTGCAGCTGGGGGAAATCTTTATGCTATACCAATGATTTGAAGTTATTAGCTGTTTTTGAGATGGTCTTTTTCACTCTTATCAGTACAACACGGACAAAAAGCATCAGTGGTGGTCTCGACCAGTCTTGTTCAAAAAATCCGAGACAAGACCAACTAAAAATGCCCTCGATTCCGAGACAAGACCAAGACCCTCAAAAAATGGTCTCAAGACCAAGACCGATCTCGAGTACTACAACACTAGAGCTGAGCAATTCCATTTAACCAAGACCCTTGTTAATACCAGGTGTAAACAGGGTGCAGAGGTTTGCTCAATAAGCTAATAACAGCTTTAGGCATGTGTGTGTACAGAGTGTTTGTCCTTGTGTGAGAGCTCACGGTTGGATGATTTCAAAACTGTAAAAAAGATCTGCACACTAGTAAATCCTCCCATGAATACATGTTTTTAATTACCGTGTAAGGTCACCTCGATTTTAATTAAAAATATAAATTCATGGGAGCATTTACAAGTGAGTGGCTATATTTCACCTTTGGCAGCTAATATTTATCATCATGCTTCTGTAAATCTTTTTGTATGGTTTCAAAATTGACCACGAACTTGAAGTGTTTTTGTTTTTCACCACAGAGAGAGAGAGAGAGATGGGGAACATCATGCAACAAAAGTCACAGAGACACAATGTGATTCATGGTCATTACCCCTGTCTGTACCCTCTTGGAGTGTTGAATCTGACTCCTTGGGGACAGGTTTGGATTTTCAGTTCAACCTGAAATGCATTAGACTTGTGAGGGTCACTGAGGGAAACCTATCCAGTTTCTACCTGCAGGCTTTGCAACTGTTGTGTTACGGATACACACACACACAAAAAAAACATAAACCCACAACTCACCTGTGGAGCCTGTGAAGGTGTTGCTTCTGTGAAATGTAATGCTCATCCTCACCATGGCAACAGAATAAAGCCCCTATACCTCCAACCACTTCACTCGAGATACACAAAGGTGGCGGCAGCACTTCAGAGCAGTAACTAAGAAATTACAAAATGTGTGAATTCTAAAGCGTCCAGCACCTACAGCTTCTCTCCCTTAATGGCTTTGTCAAGTATCTCTGTACCTATGTGTGCATAAATAACTGTTTATTCAAAGACTTCACAGCACAGGAGGAATTCATTTTTATAATTTATTTTAGAAAAGGCAGAAACTTAGAATTTTATGTGTCTTAGAACAACACTCACATTCCCATATGTGCTTTAAAGGAGTTATTGGTTTCTATAACTATTCCTCCTCTTTATGATGGCTCTGATGCAGTGCTGTGATTATTTCTGTTCAGCTAGGTTTACTTAAATACAAGAGTTCCCCTAAAAACATCTGCTTATAAAATCAACACAGCATACGAGACACAGGCACTTTGACATTTTAATACTGATTAAATTAATTCTGATCTTTAATTTGTGTCCTTTTTTTCCTAGTCCTTGTTTTATAGTTTAATTATTGTTATTGCACATTAGCCTGAATTCCTGCTGAATTCCTCCTGAAATGCTGTGGGAACATGTGGTTATGGTTAGACACAAAACACCACTGGGGCATCGGTGACTTAGTGGATAGAGCAGACGCCCCATGTACAAGGCTGTTGCCGCAGCAGCCCAGGTTCAACTCCAGCCTTTGGCCCTTTGCTGCATGTCACTCCCCCTCTCTCTCCCCCTTTCACACTTCACCATCCTATCAATTAAAAGCAAAAATGCCCTAAAAAATATCTTTTTTAGGGCATGGACAAAGATAATGTTTTGACTTAAAATACCTGGCTTTGTCACCACAGGCACTTCTAGAAATGTTGCCCTTTCTTGCTAAAACACACATGGTTTGGTGCCACAATAGCACTGGGAATGCCATGATGTTTTGCAAAAGAATACTCTTTTTTTTGGCATGATCAGGCTGGAAATGCTGCAATGTCTTGTTAAAGAAACATCCAATTTTGGTGCTATAATTGTGGCTGGAAATGTGGTGCCATGTTACTAAAAAATACCTGTTTTTGAAACATACAAATATCACATATTCAGAGTTTGCAGAAATGTTCAATGCCAACATTTTCTTCCGACTGGCTATCGCTTTCCCTAAAGTGACTCACTTACTCAATGCAAAAATGCACCCTAAAGCATGAGCTAGAGCTGATATGAGCCAGAGAGGCAGACAACTGAAGCGGGTTTTTTACCAAAGTACAGTCTTCTTAGAATGAAATTCCCTCTTGTCCAAAGATAGACTTGAAAAATCTACACCTATCCTTGAAATTTAACGACCATCTGCGCCGTTTGTGCTAACAGGGATTGTAACACCTCATGGTCTGAGACTGATGAATCATACGCCTATCAGCTCAGCTGGAAGTTGACCTTATTTAAAAGACTGCTCAGGCATAAACCACTGAAGTAAATCTACTAGGTAAAATATCAAGCTCAGAGCTGAAGGCAACATTTCTTTATGTGAAAACCAAACAGCAGTGCAGCGGTAGCAAAGTAATGTCACATCTCAACTAAATGAAACTCTGCCGTTGGGTATTTGAAAACATCTGCATGCATTTAAAATGATTCTCACTCCTTATCAGCAACAAGAGAGAAAGCTCCCTCCATTCCTGCTGCTCCTCAGGTTTTATCAACCAACTCGCTGATACAATTAGCTAACGAGTTTTTTTTATTGTGTGGATTTTGTTAATTAAGGCAACTGGAAAAAGAAACTTATAATAATGACTTTGAGTACTAGTTATGCTCATGTTGAACCGTTTTACACAAAGCAGGCCTCCAGCACGTTCAGTGAATGATCTTTGCCCATTTCATGCCTCTGTGAAACCGTAATGAGACAAGCAGGGACATTATCTTGATTAAAATCAATCCCTATTGGATTACACTGTGCTACATTCCCTCGCTCAGCTTCACTGATTAGAATACAGCACAGAAAACAGGAATCAGGAGTGAGGAGACTCATCAAAGCGCTACATGTACATGCATGGACAACTTGACAGATAATCCCATGACTCCTCCTCACCATCCATTACTGTCCTTAGTTGTTTTTACATGTTCTTGTATTATTACTGTGCTGTTGGCTGCTATATTGGGTAGAAGATGTAGTGATAGGCGAAGTATGGCTTCCAGCACATTGTCTCTTCACGGAGAAGCTGATGGTACATTTTATCTGATGTTTCTTTAGATAGAGATGGTGTACCTGTGTGTGTGTGTGTGTGTGTGTGTGTGTGTGTGTGTGTGTGTGTGTGTGTGTGAGAGAGAGAGAGAGAGAGAGAGAGAGAGAGAAAGAGAGACAGAGAGATGTTGCTAATATAAACCACCTCATAAAACTATTCATGCAAATAAACAAACTAAACCCCCCAGTCAGAACCAACAACTGCAGGAGGAACCCAGGAAATAAAGAAAGGAACACAGAAGATGAAGTTAAAATAAAAGGAAAGGGGAACATAGAAACACAAATGGAAGGAACAAAGATGAGAAACGTGCTGGATGAAAGTAGGAACAAGAAAGGAATTAAATGTGGAAGAAAGGAAAGAAGGAAGGACAGAAAGGAAGCAAAAGGAGGAACTGGGTGGAAGGACAGGAAAGAAGGGATTGAGCAAGGAAAGATGCAAGACAGGTAGAAAGGATGAAAGGTAGGAAGCAAGCAAGGAAGAGTAGAAGGAAGGGAGGAACAAAGATGAGCAAAAGGGGAAAGGGAGGATGGAAGGAAAGAAGCAAGAAAGCAAGGAAGGAAGGAAGGGAAAGAGAAAATGAAGAAATAAACAAATGTGCAAGAAAGCAAGGAAAGGAAGTATAGGTGGATGAAAGTAAGCAAAAGGAAGGAGGGGTAAAAGGGAAGGAAGGAAAGATGCAAGAAAGGTAGAGAGGATGGAAGGTAGGAAGCAAGAAAGGGAGGAGAAAAAGAAGGAGAAAATGAAGGAGTGGAAGGAGAAAGGAAGCAAAAGGAGGGAAGGATGAACACAGATGAGAGAAAGGGGGGAGGACAGGAAAGAGTGGAGTGAGGAAGGAAAGATACAGGACAGGTTGAAAGGATGAAAGGCAGGACTCAAGCAAGGAAGGGTGGATGGAAGGAAGGACCAAAGATGAGCAAGTGGGAAAAGGGAGGATGGAAGGAAAGAGGCAAGTAGGGAAGAATGGAAGGGAAAAAGAAAATGAAGAAGTAAATGTGTAAGAAAGCAAGGAAAGGAAGTATAGGAAAGAGTGAGCGAAAGGAAGCAAGAGGAGAAAGGGATAAACAGAGATGTGAGAAAGTGGGGTTTAAAGAAAGAAGGGAGTAGGGAGGGAAAGATGCAGCAAAGGCAGAGAGGATGGAAGGTAGGAAGCAAGCAAGGAAGGCTTGAAGGAAGGGAGGAACAAAGATGAACAAAAGGGAGGAAGGAAGGAAGGAAGGAAGGAAGGAAGGAAGGAAGGAAGGAAAAACGAGAAAGAGGAAATGAAGAAATAACAAATGTGCATAAAAGCAAGGAAAGAGTAGGCGAAAAGGAGGAAGGGAGTAAGGAAGGAATAATGCAAGAAAGGTAGAGAGGATGGAAGGTAGGAAGCGAGAAAGGGAAGAGAGAAAGAATGAGAAAAGGATGGGATGAACAAAGATGAGAGAAATGGAGGATGGAAGTATTGAAAAGAAGCCAGATGGGAAGGAAATAAAGAGAGGAACAAGAAGTGAATTAAAGATGGAAGGAAGGAAAAAGGAAGGAGTGAATAAGAGTGAATGTGTAGGAAAGGAGGGAGAAAGGAAGCAAAAGGAAGAAGGGATGAACATAGATAAGAGAAAGGTGTGGAAGGATGAGAAAGATGGGAGTGAAGAAGGAAAGGTGCAAGGAAGGCAGAGAGAATGGAAGGTAGGCAAAAAAGGAGAAAAGGAAGGAAACAGATGGGGTGAACAAAGATGAGAGAAGTGGAGGATGGAATTATTGAAAAGAGATGGTGAAGAAATAAAGAGGAACAAGTAAACAAAAGGTGGAAGTGTAGGAAATGAGTGAGAAAGGAAGCAAAATGAGGAAGGGATGAACACAGATAAGAGAAAGGGGGGAAAGGACAGGGAAGAAGGGAGTGAGGAAGGAAAGGTGCCAGAAAGGTAGAAAGGATGGAAGGCAGAAAGCAAGCAAAGAAGGCTGGAAGGAAAGGAAATATTAGAAAAGGTGGGAAGGGAGAGAGGAAGGAAAGACGCATAAATAAAGGAAGGAAGGGAATGAAAATGATGGAATATACAAATGTGAGTGAAAGGAAGGAAAGGAAGTGTGATGGGAGGAAGGAACCGAGGGAGGAATGAAGAGTGAACTAACTCATTTTCATGTCGTCGCTTCTGTTCCGTGCGGGGGGGGTCGTTAGTGAACTGAGTCTCGCGCAGGCTGGTGTTAACCCTCATCACACGCGGCCACATTCTTCAACACGGTGACATTTACCGGCGGTCCGTCCCGCGCCGGAAACGCAGCGCTTCTCCAACCAAACAACACACAGGCACCCAGCGGGGCATCACACGCACCGAGTCCGCCGACGGACACCGGAGGGGGAGGCGAGAGACGCGCGCTGCACCTTACCGCACATACTGAACGAGGACCATGGAGAGCGGAAGCAACGGCTCGGACGCGAATTACGGGAGCCAGATCCCCGTGATTTACACCAACAGCAGCTTCTGTGGGAACTTCAGCGACGGCAACAACACCACGAGCTTCACGGAGGCGCCATGCCACAGGGAACGCGGACTGACCGGCATCATAGAGGACGACGCCAACCCGGTTATCATAGCGATTGTTATCACCGCTCTCTACTCCATCGTGTGCGTGGTGGGGCTGGTTGGAAACGTGCTGGTCATGTATATCATCGTAAGGTAAGCACTTGTAAAAACATAATGTGCGTGGATGTGTTTTCTCAGCTGTGTTGCGCACAATTAAACCTTTTAAGAAGATCTTTTTCTGAGTATAAAATGACTCTACGGCAACCTGTTGCCTCCATTAACCATTTTGCACATGAAAGTGTGTGTGAGAGTGTGCGCATGAGGTGTGTGTATGAGGCCGAGGGAGACCATGTGAATGCGGTGTTGACAGTGTTGCCAGCTCAGCTGCCGTTCGTGCGTAAAGTGCCTCCAACCGCGCAGCAGGTTCCCTCCAGCAGCGCGCAAAGAGCGAGCCGAGCGAGGGGATGGAGAGGGAAGGGTTTCCACACAGCAACAGCCGATATCCATAACAACAGAGAATGTGTTAGATGTACAAACACAGCACACGCTCGCTTTCTATCCGCCTCTTTCATCCACAATACCATTACTAACCTGGAAAATAAAGATGCTGCACATCACTCCCATGCGAGTGCTAAACAAAAACATTATGCACCGTGAATCCAGGCAGATGCTGCCGTCTTTGCACACACAATGGCTCCAGTGTCTCTTGTTTCCTTGTTTAAATCTGTGTTTATTCTGCCTTTCATGTAAATTAGATGAGAGGCTTTAAATCAACCACAGCATTACTGGTTTTACATAAAAGGTGAGAATACTGGTGAGCCATAATTGATCCATAAAACTTAGAACAGCTTTAAAACCTCACACATTCCAGTGTGTCTCAGATTGCTTTCCCTCCCCAAATGCAGGCCGCTCTCATGCCACCGTCTCATTAACTGATATTTAAAACTTTGTTTCAAACACGTCATACTCTTGAGATATCATCACAGGAGGAACTTTTATTCTCCTTAATAATCTGTCACAAGGAGTAAGCGATGATGATGAGTGGTGCACAAATGAAATCTTGCAGTCACATCCGAGTTTAACTTCTCTTCTTTTCTAAGAGAAACCAGTTGACTAGAGGATCTAGTGGGGAGAAATAACTCGCACACAAGCTGCATATTTCCCATTTTCACACACTGATATTGATATAACTCAGAATGTAAATACGCTTTCATGTTAAGACTCAAAATCACCTGTTATGCTCACTGAGGTGGATTTCACAGGTGGTGCCTTTCATTACACATGAAAATCAGACATTTATATGCTGGTCAAATGCTCCCCAGCTGATGCTGCGTCAATCCAGACGAGCTTTTCTCAGGTAATAAAAGTCTATAGATGAAGCAGTTGGGAGAGGAGAATGAGAACAAAAAAGGAGAGAGTTGAACTTGGAAAGAAGATGGACACGAGTGGAGGCTTGAGGGGTGAGAGATTGATGGTGAGCGATGAGAAAGCTGAGGAGAATGGAGATAAAGCTAAGAGAGGTCCACCTTCATTTTTCCACCTTGTGATTACCCACTTTGAACGTCTGATAGAATCAGTGAAGAGTGGCCGATTGGAGGATTTGGTGCACTGAACTTAGAAGAGAGGCACTTAAATGGCTTTGAAACTGAAATGTACCACTTTGTTAGATAAGTTAGAGTGGTAAAAGAAGAGAATACTTTTTATTTGGATTTTTACCTCTCTATTGCTGCTGTAATATATTAACATTACCTCGTTACACCTAGCTCTCCTTGCTTCTCCACTGTTTCCAGGGCAAATACAGCATCAAGTGAATGCTCATTTGCCAGAGTGCACACATCAACCCCTTCAATCTGAGTGCTTCCCCAAATAGATCTGTTTTGCTAAAGAACGCACGCATCTATGCAGGATGTTGTCTGCATCTATGCAGGATATTTTCTGCCCCAAATTACTTTCGGCAGATCTGACCCTTGGGCCACGGATGGGAAGAGCAGTAGTATGCTTTACCCAATTAAAAGTAAAATTGAGAGTAAATATTGCTGCATTATATATTTAAATGGAGGGTATATGATGATGATGATGATGATGATGTTATGCGAAAGAACTGTTGAATTAAAGAATATGTTTAGGCTACAAAATCAAGTGCATTAACATGTCAAAGCGTACAGACTCAGGGGACAACATGCTCTAAGCAACAACCTTCAGAGCTGAAAAATGAAGCCAACACAGAAGTGCCAGAAACTGCAGTTCCTCTAATGGCCTCTTGAGGCAGACTCCAAAACTTAAAAAATTCCCTAGACGGCCATGATAAACAGCAGAAATAAACGTGTTTACAGACTGTTACAAAAACGGTCTTGGTCTTTATTGTGAATTTCCTCACTCATGACAATTGTAAGAGACACTTAAGCACATATTCATTTTTGGTAAAAATGCCTTTGTTAATATGACATATCATAGAGTTTCTGCTATTATTTAAGTTTGCACAACCGTTTCTGTATATGTTGAATAGTGTATGGTAGTGGACTATGCTAAGGTTATGTTTATATATACTTAATTTATGTGTTAGAATACAGGCAAAGGTTTTTTTTACGCCAGATATGGTGCTGTAAGGCAGTTTTGTACGCATGACAAAAGGAGACTGTGACCAACGTCGTGCATAAAGACGTCTGAAGTTTGTGTTGGTTTTGATTGTAATAAGATTTTGACCATGTTCTGCAGTGTTGACACGTAATAACAGGAATACAATGAGAAGAAATAGAAATGGGACATTGAGTCGCTAGTGGATCATACAAGATATAATTTTGGAAGGACCTGACCTGCTGTTTTGTTTCTCTTATTTGTATTCTAATTTAACCTTTCCCCTGCTTCATGTGAGTACTGTGGATCTCCAGAAAAGAAACATGTTACTTACCCGTGTACATTTTATTAAGGCTTAAAGTTATGCATAATTAAAGGTGGGGCTGCTTTGAATGACAGGCTATCTGCAAGGCGTCACCACAGTCTGTGACTCAGATCCACCCTTGACTCCTCCACAGCTCCACCCTCTCCTCCAATTATGGTCACTTCTGGCTCCAACAATCCAAGATGGCAACAGCTAAAATGCCAGACTTTAAACTTCAAAATGGGAGTCCACAAACCAATAGGTGACGTCATCGTAGGTGACGTCATCGTAGCTATTATTATTTTTATACAGTCTATAGATTGAACAATACATTCCTTTTTTGTAGACAGACATGTGCAGCCTGTGCATACAAATGAATCAATTAAAAAAATAAATATTCAACCACCTTCTTCAGAGCTGCCTCTCTAGAATGAACCAGAAAGCAGGACAAAATTAAATAAAATCTTAATTAAACCATAATGAAGCATAGGAAATAAAAACAGCGGGCGTAAGAAGCATTATTAAGATGCCTAAATTAAATAACCTGCCACTTTAACAGCAGAATTAAGCATCACCAAGGCAGCCAACACAGAGATGTACAGACAATACAAACTCCACAGCGCACAAACACTCACACTAGAGCAAAAAGAGAGTTTGCTTTGCGTAGCACACGTACACACATCACTAGGCAACACATGTACTTATCTGTACAATGAGTCACAACCTTTATTGTTGTATTCACCTGTCTGAACGTCATCTGTGCTCCTCAAAAGCATCACCAGTTCACTCAGCCTCTCTGCCCCACTATAACCAACCACTCAGTCTCCATGCCATTATAACCAGTCCACGTAGCCTCTCTTTCCTGTTGCACTCATCAAAGTTTTAAGATGAATGAGGAGGATCTCCCATGAGCATCTTAGCATTTAGCATGTTAGCCAGACCCAGCATGTGGCAGTTGGTCACACAGCATCGTGGGGTTTTTGAGACACGTAGTGCACTCAGCGGGAGATGCATTAAATTATGATTAAAAGAGATGCAGAGGTGATGCTAATCCTGACCCATAATGATGTCATCCTAAACCAAGAGCAGAGTGTCAACCCTCTGGGCATGAAGCTCTCGACAGCTCTGCCTTCTTGCAGACAAACCAGCAGCTAATTATTTTCAGCTGCAGCTTCTGTTCCACCGTTACCTGCTTTATTATAATGTCCGTGTGATTCCTGCTCTTACTCTAACAGATTAAGACTTGAAATGTAGCAAGCAATTTACTTGAGGAAAAAAACACTGTTATAGTAAGAGTAAATGTAATTGGTTACTTCCACCCCTGCCACTGGCACTTAGCAACAACATGAAGTGGAAAATGAAGGAAGAGCACAGGGCAAAGGAAAGTGAAATCACCTTTTGAAGTATGAGTTGTGCACCAGCATCATTTTGAGGGCGTGATGTAGACCTATCTGCAGCTGTCTGGCAAGGATACAAGAGTGTTTATGATGTATGAGTGGGTATACAAGCTCGCATTATGTATTCCAAAGTAGTTTGTCCACAAAGCAGATGATAGATGTGAAGGGCATTACTTGAGCTTTAGCTCTCTCATCCTTGGCTGTTTCCTGTCCCCTGCCTTCTCATGACAGTAATAAAATGGCACTGACTCGACCAGCAGTGTGTGTATATGTGTGCAGGCATGCGTGGCTGTGGAAAAGTTTTGTGGATTTTCACTAAAAGAGACTTTAAGAGAATTATGAAGAAGGTGAAAGATGTGTCTCATTCCTCTGAGAACCGCAGTCCATCAGGGTCATTAACATTCATCAACCTCTTTGTCTTCTCGCTTTTCTCTGTGTGTCTTTTGGTCTTTTCTCTCTCTGTCGGCGGATTGAGAGTGAATAGCCATTTAGCTAATGATGCACTGTGGATATTTACTGTTAAATGGAAATGTAGCCTTGAGCTCTCTGTCCCCACTTTACAGTCGTGGCCTTGAATGCATTTTTGCTAGATTAAATAGAGACAGCGGTGGATGAGAGATGTTTTCCCCCTTACTGCCTGTGTGCTGATAACCTTAAAGCCATAAAACAATTCCCCCTCACTATTTATCTCCCTGTCCTCTCGATGTCTCCCTGTCCCTCGTCTGTTCGCTCCGCACTCACATCCGCAAACTTCTTGTGAGCAAACAACCACAACCAGAGATCTGCACGCTCAGTCGGAAAAAATCAATTGCGGTTGAACAGCAGACCACTGGGTTCCACAAGGAATATGCAGAGTGCTTCCTGTTACCATAGAAACACTGGGAGGCGTTTTGAGCCTGGTGTGTGCAAAATGACTCCACCACCTCATCCAGCCTCCATCCGCCATCCAGCAAGATGAGCAGCTGTACCTGGTAGGTCACATTCGGCAGCCAAAGCATTTCTGAAACTTTGGATGTTTGGAAGGCTTTTGAACATCTGCACCCGCTGACCTGGATGCCCTCAACTGCTGCTTCTCTGTGCCGCACGCAGCAGCACAACAAATGTGCATAATTCTGTTACCTCTTCAGAAATGTTCCACAACCCTGCTCTCTGATGTCAAAGTTTCTTTTAAACATCTGTGTCCCTGCTGTTCATGGGAGAGTTTGAGCCCTCTCTCATGAAATACGATGTTATGACGAGAGTCAACACAATCTGCTTCACAGGACTAATGTCATAGAGCCTCGCTAATGTTTCTCTCTAATGGGTTTCTAGTGGCTCCTGCTGCCCAACATGACAAATAGTCTCGGGCTGAAATTCAAACAACTAACCTGCAGCCTTTTGATGTACTCTCGACAGCCGGGTTAATGCTCGGCAACAATCCAGACATCTTATGGCCTTTTCTTACAATCATTTCGAATGCCTTTATCAGTTGTAAGCAAACAAAAAAGCTTTGAATCTTTGTGAATTTAAAGGATATGTTAAAGGTCTATCTTAAAATAATAGCGACATAACCATATACAGTATTCACTGAAAAGGAATTGGTCGCTGTAATTCTTTCTCTCACCCATTCTTAAAGCAATTTCAGTGCAAGTAATGGGGAGACAAAATCGTTCCTTGCATTAATGACTTCTAAAGTTCAGCTGAAGTTAACAGTCTGAGTTGGACAATCAGTCTTCCCCCTCTGTACCAATTTCCTTTCAGCCACCACTCAGCAAGAAAAGATCCAGGGAAGCACAAAGAGGGAAAGGTATACTAAAAAGACTGCAAATTTGGAAGATAATCACTAGTTGAAGCCTCATATTAACTCTGAAGTTCACAATTTTACACGGTACGTAAGTTTACAAGTACCTCCATTGGCCCCCTTCACTTTCACTGACACGCTCTAGAGAGGGACATCTTTAAAGGGATTTTTTTTTTCCGTTTTTCAACCAGCTTCGCATCATAAAACTGTGGGTAGTATGTGTTAATGAAGTGTGGTAAACTTCCCTCCATCTTGCCAGCGCCCTGATCTCTCTGCCATCACGTCATCCTGCAGATTTTTGCTGGCTCTAGGGCTTTTGCTCGAACTACAGATTGCACCTCCTCATTTTTGTATGCCAGCCACAATAACACACACAGAGGCTATAGAAGCAGACCAAATGGTAAAGCTAGGCAGCGTTGATCAAGTATGAACCAAGACACTGTCATTGTAGGGCCTGTTTCCTCACCTACAGTGTCTTCAGGAACATTTTTGGGCACTGTTTAGCTGGAGCTTGTGAAAAGAAAGTGTTTATTATATACTGTATAAACCAAGATACTGTTGCTGCGTTGCCCATTCCTCAACTAAAAGGTTTTCAGAAACATATTTTAACTTACTGTTTAACTGTAAAATGAGATTGTTTGTTACCAGCTGGTCACCATATTGCTTTTCGGACAAGCAACTCGCATTACATCACCTCCCAGTGAGAGTGTTTGTTGGTCTGGTTCAGCACCGTTCAGCACAGCTACAACTAACAGGAGGTGTATGGGATAAAAGAGAATGGCCTTCCTCTCATTCACACAAATTGTTCACCGAGTATGCATAGTATTTCTGAGCAAGAAAAAATGCGTACAATTCAACGCTCACTGACTTAATTCTCTCTTTGATGACTTGTGAATAGACCTTGCTCACTTCAATATACCTTTCATGTGTATTCATGAGCATCCTCGTGCATAATAGATGTGCGTTCTCCACATTTGACTGTGAGCACAGGGTGACTGACTCATTGTGGGAGCATCCATCCTATGGATTTTTTTCAGGTATACAGAGAAAAGCTGTGATGGTACACCGACTGAACAAACAGCAGACATTGTGCTTCCAGCAGCCCTGAACCTCCTACCAACCCAGATAACCATCTGTCTTTTTCGAGTTGCATTCCTTTGTGTGTGTGCACAGTACTTGGCACATCCTTCTCTCACCTCTTCACAAGCTGTAAACATTTGAGGCCAGGCGTTCTGACCTCGGTTTTCAGCTGTACAGCGCTGACCTTGCAGCCATTGCGTGCTACGGCCTTGATTGCTGCTAACCAATGACAAGTGGACAGTTTGATAATTGCCGCTTGCCTGTGGATTTTATGCTGCAATTATTTTGTTTGCTTTAGAATAGTGACAAACTCACCAGGCACAAAACGAGTCAAGAAAAATGGATTCAGGGCCTGCCCGCGGCAACAATGAAACGATCAGCGGCTAATGAAAATTAATTGCTCAACTTGTGCATTTCCCAAAAAGCTGCCTGAATTTTAATGATCATTATTAGTATCAGACTTTGACACCTCACTGTGAGAGGGAGGGAGGAGGGGATTCTGCATGCTCCTCTTTCTAAATTTGTGTATCTGCAAATAACAGGGTGGTTCAGCATCTAATTTCTTGTTAGAGAGACAATTATGAGTAGACAGTGCAGAGAGGTAATTAGGCTGTCCTTCCTGTGTGTCCATGAGTAATGAGCTTCTTAACATCACTGGACACTGCTGGAGATTTAGAGCGCTGTCAACCTGGATTCAACAGGAAGTGTCTTGTTGAACTCAGCAAAAGGATTAAAGACTAAAGACAGAGCCTTCACACATGCACAAACCTGAAATTATCTTGACATTGCCCGGAGGAGCTGAAGGTGAGAATGACAATGTCTGAATCATTGGATCGGACATTAAGCAGACTTAATCGTGACAGCTCCCTCGTACAAAGTCTGTGTAATGTCCGATTTACCCCTATGTGAACAGAACAGCTAATTCACAGCAAGTGGGCGTGTTGGTGATGTTTCTATCATGCAACTTGCCTGAAATTGGAAGAGGACAAACATCTGAAGGTGAAGAAGAAGGGTAAGAGGACGGCAACAAAAATGTCTAAAGCCTAGTTCACATTACACGATTTTCACCCTGATTTTGCATCGCAGAGGCTATCGTAATCTTTTGAGCGTTCATACCTGGTGACATGTGTTTCTCTCCTGCGTGCTGACGTGGGATGTATCCCGCCTGTCATTGGCTGATGCTCATTGTCAGTCGTGTCACACTTCTCCAGTTTTCTAGCATGCCAGATATCCAGTCCCAGCCACAGACGAGTGGGTGACTTGCTCGTAGGCTTGTTCACACATGAGGACTCATCGTGGCAGACTATCTGCCGACTCACCTCCGACCCAAGGTGGCTCTCAAGATCCTCTGCGACGTCAAAATCGCGGTGAAAATTGTGTAATGTGAACTAGGCTTAACTGGATAGATGATGAGATTTGGGACTGATTTGCTTAAATCAATTGATCAGTTTTTCAAGTGGGTGAGAACACATCTAATATGGGCAATCTCCTGCCGTGTGCCACAAGCGTGAAAGGGAAACTCAGAACAATGTCTGGACCTAATTATATGGACATAGTTCAATTCATATGACAAAACGTCTAAGAGAAGATCACTCATCACTCACTCCATTGACAGACCTTGACAATGGAGACTGAAGAGATTACAGGAAAAACAAAAAAAGGTATTTATCAGAGGAGCGTAGCGATAGTCACTGTTCTACACCGTAAACATTAGAGACAGATCGAAGGAGCGATGACTAACCGAAGAGAAGGGAACAAAAGACAGATTTTGTCTCCTCTGCTTGATGATTGATGGATGCTCTCAGCTCTTTTGTCCATCTGTCAATTACAAAGTGACTCACTCACTTACCCTGATTCTGCTCTTTATTCTCTATGACAGGTACAATTAAACATGTCCTTCTCCATCAAGGCTGGCATTTCAAAGCACCAGAGGGTATCGCAGATTTGTTCTCCAAATCAATCTGAAGTTACACCCCCCTTCTTGCAGCTGTATGAAGCCTTCCGTGCGTCTTTTTGGGTTTTCAAAAACATGGTTTTCCACAAGAATGGCCCGCTGTTGCAAAATGCCATGATTGGTCAAACAAAGTAAACAAACAAGGTCAAAAGATGACATCCTCTCAAGTATAAGATGGCGCACACAGAGAGCAGCCAAACCTTTTCACTGCTGTGTACAACAAACGGGAGCCAAGGGTACAGAGAGAGCCTTTTAAGAAGATCCTCTGTACATCAACAATGATGTTTCTGAGCAACAAGATGATAGATGCTTCTTGGTTACATGCTCCGACATGCAAACGTCCCACCATTCCGACAAGGCTTTCCATATAAGGAAATGTGCGTTACTCAACAGGTGACTCCCTTCTTTCTGTTCATGCATTTTTCATGTTTTAAGACATGTGTACAGATGTGATACAGTCAGTGAAAGCTGGAGTGAAAGGAGGAGATGCCTTGAACGGGAAGCAGGACGTGGTGGTTTTCAATCACACACCCCGACGCCGCTTGTTGCAACTTTAGAAAATTTTATCGAGGAAAAAAAGGCTTACAAACATGGACCAAAACGGCTCTATAATATGCACAAAAATCCAAAAGAATCGAAAGTTAACTAAAAAAGGAACTAAACAGCATAAGTGGTCAAAATTGGTGTTTTACGCATGCCTCTGTGCGTCTGGCACACGCATCTTGGGGCTCTCCCACGTTGGTTTGTGGCTGAAAGCTGTATGTTCAGCTCCCCTTACATGTAAAAAAAGTCTCTACATGACATTTTGGTTGGCGAAATCCACAGACAAGACGTCTGTTGTCCATGCTCGCAATCATTACACATGGATCTTTCACACCGCCACTATCCACGCAGATTTCCAAATGTATAAACATCCACGGCAGTAGCAGCGCCAGGATTTTGATTGTGGGTGGGCCTCCAGAAAACTGGATGGGCCAGTTAAAATAAGCAAAAAACGGGTTCCCCTTTATCTCCATTTCAGCGCTTTTGTGCGGCATTGAGGAAAGCGACACCGGTGCACCGGTGTGGCTCCCTTGTGTTGCTGTCCTCAGCTCAGTGCTGAAGCGGACAATGACATACACCTTAGAAGTAGAACTAACTTCATATCTTTATTGAACATTCCCAGCACACAAAAAAGACTGAAACGGAATTATATCTTTAGAGGGTCTTCTCCATTTATTCATAAAACACAGCACAACAGGGAAAACATAAAACACTAGCATAAGTTATCT
Organism: Epinephelus fuscoguttatus; assembly: GCF_011397635.1. NCBI lineage: Eukaryota > Metazoa > Chordata > Actinopteri > Perciformes > Serranidae > Epinephelus > Epinephelus fuscoguttatus. The sequence continues at coordinate 14,156,998 of NC_064767.1, forward strand.
GTCTACTTATATTATTTTTTCCTCCAGAAAATGTGCAGACAGACACTAACGTTAACTTTACTTGCCTTGCTGGTGTGGGGGGTTAGTTATGGGAGGAGCAGGACTTGATGGAGAGAGGGCGGCTGAGATTTTGATAATAGATTATTAAAGTTGGTTTGCGAGGTTGTGGAGTTAGGGGCGTATTTGCGCCGGCATATCATTAGTGCAAAATCTTTTGGGTAAAAAAAATAGGCCATTAAAGGAATTGTCGGAAAGACAGGATGTTTAAAAAAAAAAAAAGAAATTCCGTCATTCTGACCATAGGAGAAAAAAACTGTCGGAATGATGGGACATTTGATGGAAAATTAAGTGTTGCCATTTAGACAATTAGAGGCCCATGTCGGAGTGGTAGGATGTTGGAATGGACATTGCCCACCACGCTTCTTGAGGTCCCTGTTTTTATTACCAGCATCCCAGAGGATCTGGGTTAGGCCTAAATTGGTTCCCTTTTTCTTTTTATCCTATTTCCAGTAATGGAAAACCATTATTAGAGTGAATCACAATGAAGTGGGCAGCGATTGTCAAACACATGAGTAGAACACAATGCAGTGGTCGTTGAATACATGTGGTGTTTGTGATTTATGTCATTGTGATCTGGCTATTCCCATGTGGAGGATGTTTGAAGTGTTTTGCAAACTAAATTCAAGCATCTCTTAATGAGGCCAAGTTTGGGTTGTTTGTGGTTTCACTGCGAGTTTGAACAACTGTGTCCTAAAAAAATTAATGTACTGGTTTTTTTTTCTTCTTTTTTATTTTCCTCAACTAATTATCAGACAACAATAACATAAAGTCTTTTCAGTACAGCAACAATTTGATTCAATTTAATCCTTTCATACCATTTATTTTGCTACCATTTTGTCAGTGGCCTTTTACGTCCACATCATCTGCGCTAGATAACCTCCTGTATCTGCTGTTGACATTTGGGACAGTACTACCAACGGAGGGACATCAACAAAAGCACATGGTTAGGTTTCGAAAAAACATCATGGTTGGCTCTACATTCAGACAGGAAGCAAATACTGGGCTCTTCCAGGCTTTGTTGGCTCTTCCTCCCGCCCACTCTATAGTCAATAGCAACTTTCCAGCTCCTTATATTGCATTGTTACTGGCAGCATTTCAACCTGACACCATCCAGCGGTGTAGCATACAGCTGCAACAGGTGCTGTCTGGCAGCGTTATGAACTGATGCCACCCATTTGCCGATCATACTGCTGGGACAGTTGCCATTCATATGACCAGTGGTGCATCTTAATACTACAAAAACTTATGTCCGGCTGTGTTACAAACTGAAACTGGCATATCGTACCACTACGAAAGGTGGCTTCACTGACAAAGCAGTGGTATTCAACAGATTTCGGAATGAAAATGGGTTGTAACAATGGTCGTAGCCACTGTGACGTCACCCATTGGTTTGTGGACTCCTGTTTTGAAGCCTCGAGTTTGGCTGTCACCATCTTGGATTTCTGGTGCAAGAACCAACTGAGATGACACTGACCATATCTGGATGACAGGGTGAAGCTGTGGAGGAGTGCAGCCCAGTCATCAGAAAAAAATGTTGGCATTCTACTTCTGCAAACCACAGATACTGTACACATTATTATGTCGCAATAAAACTTTATGTTAACAGAAACTTAACATTTCAACACCGCTGTGGTTAATGTGTGGTTAGGTTTAGGCACAAAAAACACTCAGCTATTGTTAGGAAAAGACAATGTTTTGGCTTAAAATACTTGTTTTTGGGGGCACAATCCCCACTGAAAAAGCAGTAATGTGATGTCCAGGTAAAATACAACCACTTTTCATGGCTTAATCCATGCAGGAAACACAGTGACATGTCTCTAAAAAACACCCACATTTCGGAGCTGAAAAGCTACTGAAAACTGACTCATTAAAAAACACTTTTGTTGTTTGTCCGTCTCTGACAGTCGTCAGCTTGAGAGACGTTTCATGTAGTCGTCACACCATCTACCATGAAACTTGCAAATGTTATGTATTCATGGTTTGCAGACACACATAACGCCAATATTTTGTTGTAGCACCTGGGCTGAGAAGCGAGGGAAGGATCCGACTCATAGACCATGATGTCAACTAGCTGACAGCCTGTCACTCAAAGCGGTGACACCCTTAATTATGTGTAACTTTAAGTCATTTTAAAATGTGAACAGGTGAGTTATATAAAAATTCACCCTGAACAGTTGTCATAAACAGGAAAATAAGCTGGAGAGATCTGTGAAGTTGGAGCCAGCCTCAAGTGGCCGTTTGAAGTTGCCCTGGAGCAGCCCTGGAGGTTGCTGCTTGATTTCACCACAATATGGCGATCAAATGTCAGGGATGTGAAACTTGCTTCATACAGATAATTCATCAAACTGCTGCTGCACTAAACGGATCAGGGAAAAATATATGTGCTTAAAAAAATTACAAATCAACACACAGATTGAAGGCTGCAGTTAATGTGAGAATGTGTTACAGAGCACAAATACAAAATAATTTGATCCTTTACACTGTAAAGAAGAAGGCCATGAAGTAGCTACAGAAACAAGAGAAATGTGTTAGTGTCTGCTCATGTCTGGGGACAATTTCAATTACCAGGCCTTGTTTGTACCACCTCTTTCATTAGCCATGTAGTAGAAGAGTCTCAGACCTTTGACAGTGACTGCAGATCAATTGTACATCTGCTGAGTCTCCAGCCCATTGGTGACTGTCTTTGTGTGCCCATGGATATTGATCTCCTCGGGTCAGTTTCAGTCAGAGCAATCAGGAGCATTCAATATGTCACCTCTCACTGTTGATGGATGTTGTCCTGCAATGTTTCGGTACATTTGTCACTCTGCATGCATGATTCTGTCCATAATTCCTCACAACAATGTGTGTTGGAGAGTGTGTGAGTTTTATAGGAATGCATCACTTTGACCGTCTGAGCGTGGACCCTCAGCTTGTGCAGCAGCACATCTGTCACAACAAGAATCCGTGTGACAGCCTGAAACACGCTCAGCCAGGCTGTTTGTCTTACTGACGTTTTGATGTGTAACAACTTCTATTACTGATTTGCCAGTTTCTGTGTTTCATGTGTGTGTTTACACGTCTGTTTCTCGGTGTGTGTGCAAGATGCAGCTCAGGAAATGTGCTTTGTTGAGTCAGTTTCAGAGAGGTCTCATAGTGGCAGGTGGTTTACTGATACACACTCACACAATTGTCACACACATAGATGCATAAAGTTCCTATGCAAACACACACTAAATTAGAGCAGTGGAGATACGGACGTATAAACTGATGATAATGCAAACCTAAAAAGAGAAATCGAGGGTGCAATAAAGAGAAAGAACTCACGCAGAGCTCACTTTGCTTACTAAAGCAGCTAGCGCAACATGTTGCCACTTTCTTGATCCAAAAATATGCTTTGCCTGTCGCTTTAGTATTTTTGGCCGAGAGGATAATGATCACCACGCCCTACTTCAGCCAACGCTCCTGCACATATCGCTGGTGCTTATATGAATGAAAATATTAGGTGTTCCTGGCTACGCTCTCACTGAGCTCGCACACATGACCTCATGCTTTGTGCTCGTCTTTGTGATGGCTCTTCTAAAATAGAGCCAGAAGTGATGAAGTTATCATTCAGCTGTGTCTTTCTGGCAGGCAAACACACAAAAACCCCATTTCAAGGGTTCAGCGTAATAATAATTTTATCACCCATTGAGTTTCTATGACAACACACAGTTTTTATAATGATGAAAAATTGAAAGTGTTTAATGGAGTGGCCAGCTCAGACGTGGAAGTGCTGTTTGATGACTGAAAAGCCATGAATCTCTGCGTGTTTGTGCTGAATCATTTCTACAAAACTGGATTTCAGGCTGTGATGAGAACCCATTACCAGTCACTCAACATGTTGCCTCAAATATCCCGACTCTATTGTACCCAAATTCTCCATTATGTGCTTTTGTCCCTTGCTTTCTTTATTCCTCTTGTCATTCAAGGAGCCGCTAATGTCAAGTCAATTTTATAGTATAGCACTGAAAAATAAGTCATCAACGACATGAACCTCCACTGGAAGTAATGCATTAAACCAAACCTATGTTCCCAACATACTGCGCACACAAATGAAGAGCTGCTTAGTGAAACGTGTTGCAGGAGAGATTTGAGAAGTTACTTTGGATGTTTCACTCTTCTCTTCTGGAAGACTCCAAAACAAACTCACAGTAATTGGATCATTATTTACTTGGTGTGGCTAAGCAACTGCCAGCTTATTGTACAACTGAGAACAGCAGCAACACACTGTTTTTCAACCTTGGTAAATTACTCTTGGAAAGAACTTAGGAACTAAACCTGCATTTTGATCCAAAGAACTACGTACTATATTTCCTTTCAGTTATATACATTAAAATAGCTAATTACAAGAACAAGACACAGCTAGAGGGGACAGGCAGGGAGGGAAACTCAAGGATTGGCTTGGAGACAACAAGCCGTTCCAAAACCGCACCCTACCCATTCCCACTTTGTCGCAGAGTGTGAGGCACATTTTATCAAGGTGTAGGCAATAAATACAGTGGCAAGGTTTGGGACAAACTTTACTTTGCAAGAGAAAATGTTGTAACTTCATAACCAGGGGAAAAAAATAAAACTTTGTAAGATTTTATGTTCTTCAGTGGATTTGTAGCACTCATATAGATCTATGTATATTGCAGTTGTTCACCCGAATTTCTGTGTATTATCCTTTTATCATTACAACAGATGACTAACTCAATACTATGATATATAGACAAATAAATAGCTGTTCGGTTTTATAACAGTCCCTGTAAATATACAACACATACATCATCTGAACGTGACTGTTTTCTAGCGACTGGAGAAGGGTATATTTTATCCTAAATACAATGTGACCTTTAAGCTGTTAATGTCTATATTGGCCTGTAAATGATTGCCCTAGTTTGAGCAATTTAGGTTTGTATGGAGCATCTTCCATGACGAACACAATACGGCATTGCACATCGTAAGTCAGCATAGATTCAGGCTCGCTGATGACGCACTTCTATACTCCATTTGTCGGGTTGGGATGGCACTCCATGTGGTGAACCAAAATGAAATGGAAGTAGGTAGGGAGAGGGTGGAGGGGTTGGTTTAAGAAAGGCCCAATGAAGGTGTGGTAGGTAACAAAAGGGCGAAGCAAGACAGGTTCGCAGGGAAAACTCTGAACAGGGAAGGACTAATGAGACTGATACAAAGCAGGTGGGTAAGAAAACAGGCAGGAAACAGACAAAGGTAGGAAGTAAAATAAAGGCCCATTTATGCTCAACGTTAAATACGGATCTGGATACGGACGGAGCCTTCTGTCCGTGCTCCGCGTTCTTTTCGTCCGTATTTCTGCACGTTTCCATAAAGTTTACAGATACAGGCCAAACGGAGCAGTACCACCGGGAACTGTGGGGACAGTGTTGCTGTCACTACCCGATACGTAGCTCGAGTGAGACACGAAGAAGAAATAACAATTCAGTTTCTCTCATCAGCAGTACTAGAGAAAAGAATTCTCCGTCCTCCAGTCGCGATGTATTTAACGGCCTCATCGACCACCGCCTCGTAAAGCTGCCTCTGTTTTTGTCTTTTATGCAAGAGGTACATTATCAATATCTCCTCCACAGTCGCCATGTTTGTTTTTGAGTTTGTTGTTGTCATAAGCATTTGACGCGGTGCTGCCTCTTGGTGGATATATTGGTTAACATCCATGCCAACGTATGGGACGCATGGACGTATGTGGGCAGTGACAGTAACATCGTTTGAAATGGACGTATACATTTTCATACGTAAAGGGAGCATAAATGGGCCTTAAGACGTAACTCACGAGGAGAGTAACCTACAAAACAAAACAGGGAACAAATCACTACAAAATCCTAGGACCATGATAAATAAACCTTATGGCGGCAGAAATAAATAACCATCTAGCCTTCTGCAGGTTGTCCTCTGCAGATTTGTCACTCTCCTCCACCTCTAAACCCAGAGGGGAATACATTTTAAATCCTAGTTAATTCCTTTGCAACTCTGTGGTCAAAAACGGCTGTTACTTCAATATTCACTGGTCAATATTTGAGCCTTGAGGAAGCTGCAAAGAGCTGCAAAGATGGGTATTATGCTGGCAAGTCTTTCACATAACCACGTATCATTTGATTCAGGGGTAATTTAACAAATATCACTTTTTGATATTAACTGCTTCTTTTCTCTATTCAAGTATTAGCCTTTTGTTGCCTTAATCTTGCCGTGAGCAGTTAAAGTGTCATTGTAATACATTAAAACCATTTCTGAGAGCCTTTATATCAGTGTCAGGGTGTAAGTGCTACATCTGTGTGTCCATTTACCAACATTTAAGGCTGCATTGGGATCTGTTTCCTCTGCATTATAGTCCCAGCAGTGCCTTTCTAATACATTCCATTTAGTGAGATGATTTCTAAGAGTGAAAGAAAAAACAATAAATGGGGATTACTGCAATCCAGCTTGAGCCATAAGGGAAATATGGTTTGCAAACATATTAGCACTAATAAAGCCATAAGTAACCACTGTCATGTAGACGCAAGTGAGAAATTATTTATTCATTGTCTCTAGCGGCTAATGCCTCCTGCTATTTATTTTACTCTCAGTTATTTTTTTTTCACAGCGACATCACTCTCAGGATCTTCCATACGCCTAATACATCAAAAACGTAATAAACCCAATGTCAACCTTAACGCTGAGATAACTTCTAACGCCTTCACATTCTGTATGGCTCAGACAAATCATTCTATGGGAAATGTTTTACTGTCGAGAGCTGTAATGCATATTTAATCAAGCATTTTATGACATCAAGTCTTTAATAAAACATAAACTACTTTAGTTTAAATTATGCATCCTATAAGTAATCTGTGCCTTTTTTTATAGTCATATTAAATGAAACTTAAATGACCCTCTTGAGAGTTACATTTTAAGGGATACCTCACCAAAAATAATAGTGTGAGTTTCAAACCGTTGGCAGCTGTAGTGAGCCTGGATTCACAGCAGATAAAACAGATACCAAAAATGTAATCTCAATAAATATATGTATGCACAATCTGTCAGCAACAGGACAAGATTTTGGTATCAGAGGTGTTCTGTTTCCCATTTGTAGTCAGAGTCGTATTGGCCAGTCAAGTTTGAGCAGCAGGTCGACAGGTCATGTGGAGAAGTCATTGGCTGAAACACAATCAGGGAAGCTGTTGGTGATCGTGTGGTGGCGATATAGCCTTATATTAGCTTTTTAAATGCAGTACACAGTTATCTGTTTATAGAGATAAGCCAAAATGGCTGCCACAAGGAAGAGGAAGTCTTTGATCTCCCTAAATATTGGCCATTACCCACAGGAGCTCGTGAGACGATAGCAGATGTGTTCTGAGATTGCCGAAGGTGAAAATCATGGTGAAAAAATGAAAAAATCATATCGTCATACTCCTGATATTTTGACTTGTTGACATATTGATCTTATACTGTTACCCATGGCAACAACAAGCATGGCTTAAAGTGAAATTCTTACAGACTCCGCGGTGGTTCCAAAAAGAGAAGCATCTTCGGTCGTGTGGAATAAACTGCATGAATGTTTTATGCGATAGTTGTGGTATCATAACAGCCTGTCACAGGTTACAGCGTGATGATTAGAGGAGAAAAGGCAGAGCATAAAGGTCCAGGTGGGAAAAAAACAACTCAGTCATTTAGGAGTTTGCTTAAAGAAGGAAATCACCTGTTGATTTATATATAGAGATCCCAGGGAGCTGTGTAAATGTGTCATTTGTGGTAGATTGAACTATTAATATTGTATACAGAATCTGAATCTCACTCTGAGATACTGTTGTTGTTCAGAAACTATGGAGATGAGAGATCATTTTTATTTAGTTTTTACTGAGTATTTGAAGCAAACTGTAAAACTGTATCACTTATTATGTTGCAGTTCTATTTTCCTAATATATATATATATATATATATATATATATATATATATATATTTACTAATTTGTCATATGGTCAAGAATATTTTTTTATCGCAAAAATACCCTGAAATATCATGATATTATTTTAGGGCCATATCGCCCACCCCTACCTATCCATTTGTCCGTCTATCTACTCTTCTTTTTAACAGACTCCTGTTAAAAAAGATTTCTGACGGTTGTTGCATGTTAATACTACAGTATATGCATTAAGACAATATAAACTTGCAAGCTGTCTTCAGATTTTGCCATGATGTTTATAACATGGTGACTATCCCTTTAAAATCTCTGGGTGAATGAGTTCATTGTGGGTAATGTCACTGAGAAGGACTTGTTCATGGCAGTATTGGATTTTACATCATCATCAGTGTGATGGACTGCCTTAAATTGACAGGTATGTAATGAAGTACATCAGTCAAACATAAATTGTGCAGTCCAGTTTTTTTGTCCATAGAATTTACAAAATATAAATATCTTAATAATAATTCTATAACAGTGATTGAGGATTTTATCCATATCACACACTAACATGAATACTACATACATACAGTAGAGCTCAGATCTCAGAAACACATGCTCGGCAGTCAGACATGCACACAGTCACACCCTGAGCACCCTAATCCATCACGCTCCCTGCAGAGTGCATGGACAGTGTTATTGGTCAGAGCCGGAGGCTTACAGATGTCTGTTCACATGAGCAGCCTCTGTTTCTCCAACCAGACCTTAATGGTTTATCCACACCCAGCAGCACCCCATGAATCATACACAGAGCCACACATACACCGGCCGGCATCGGTGATGAATTATGTTTATCTTGCTGTGTTAACAAGAGCCATGAAAATTAATCACCCTCTGTTCCAAACTGTTGGCCACAAGTGTAGCATCTTGACATTTGTTGAAATACGATGACAAAACTGTTGATCCACTCCAGGCTTGCTGCAGAGATAGAAACAAGGAGCTCACAGTGGTGTTGACTGGGTAGCTTTAACCATCCAGGCACGTTATTGAACTCTGTTAACATTCCAAAACTATGAATTTGACACATTGAACAAAGCACCAGGCAACAAAAACACAGAAATGTTTACTTAAAGGCAACCATGAGCAGATCATTAGCTGTAAACTGTAATAAATCTTAATCCTGTTGTATTTTTATAACCCCTTGTGTTTTTTCTGTCTCACTTAACACAAATTAATAGCCTCAGCTCGTTTTTTATAATCACTTTGCTTTTATGTTTTATTATTTTGCCGTTAACTAAACTTACACTGAATTAGATTTCCATAGAGGTTTAACATTCTCCTTTAGGGGCTGTGGCATTCACTGTGAAGCCATCACACTGAATCAGCTAGTGGGAGTGAGCGGACGTATGAACACAGAAAAAAAAGTCCAAATGATTTCCAAACCTCCAAAACAACACAATAAGTACATGCCACGTGTATTTTGTTTGCCCACAAAGACGTAAAAGGTTTCTCTTGTTGCTGCCACATTGAATCCAAGCAATGTTAGCACAAATATTAATTTTCACACGTGTCACCGTCATTATGTTGTTATGCTCTGTTATTATAATCACGCCTGCCACATCCTCCCCTGTCTGGTCAATGTTGTTGCTATGGTGAGCACGAGCCTCACATGAAGACAGACAGTTATCAACTTATTAACATTCAGGCACATTTGAGCGGCTGCATGCGGCGTACCATATTCATGAGTCGTGAACATGCTGTGTCGGCAGAATGTATTTTCTCTCCGGTTCACGTGTTCACGTCTGTCACTGTCTCATTTTTGTCTGTAATCAAACTCAAGGCTCGGACATTAATGCCAGCCAGAAATAACTGGGCCAATGTCCGTTCTTTGTTATTGACCAGCAGGGGGGTAGCTTGAGTCATCCCAGTGACACAGAGAGCACCAGTGGAGTGTTTTAGAGTCTAAATATGTATGTGAACAGTGTTTGAAAGGTCTGTTTACTCAAAATACCACAATTAAAATCTGGCTGGCGTACGTGCAAAATGGTGGCATTTATTAACAAAACAATCACTGAAACAGAGGCAAAAAAGCAATTTAACAAAACTCAGTTAGGATGAAGAAAGAAACAAAAACACTAAAGAAAGCTGGAGACTTACAGTACAAAAATATTTGTCAGTAATTGCTGACATCATAACTTCAGACCTGTAGGCACACATATTGAAAAGTGCACCAGGTTTAATTGAACGCCATTTACTGCACAACTATTTTACCTGTCTTCCTACATCTTAACAGGGCTTGTGCCCTCCCTGCTGAGAGGACATACTAATATAAACCTGTGGCAAATTCAGCCCTGAGAAAACACAGCAAAATCCTTATTTAAATGAAAACAGTGGTACGTTGAACACCCTGTTGTGTTACGCAAGCACCAGAACCAGAAATCGGTTTAAATATGTGTTTAATACTACAAACTAGGCTCAATGTTACAGTTGCCTCCCTTGCTATCCAGAATAGCAGAGAACATGCCAGTCAAGTGAAGGGGTATGTGGAAACTAATTATAGTCCCAATAATCCTAATTACAGTGATGCAACATTTGCCTCGCTTTTCAGGATGACAAGGCAAACATTTCAGATGAAGGATAATCCAGTTCTGAACATCAAGGCGAGTATTAGGTCTATCATTACTGCTGATCCCTGTTGTTGTGATATGATATTGTAATATTTACCATTATATATCTATTAGATTGGAGTGGAGTAGAAATGTTTATTTAAGTGCCACTTCACATTGATACGTTAGTAATAGTGATGTGCGAGTCATGAATGAATCGTTCAAAACTCGAGATTCTTTTTACTGACTCGGGAGTTACGAGTCATTGTAACTCGTTCACTGACTCACTGCTGCTACCACCAGCTAACTGCAAAGAGGAGAAATGCCACAAACTGTTATTCTCACTGCAATTGCGTAAATGTATCAAGCTAATTGCTGTCTTAGTTCCATGGCTGAAGCAACGGCTCTGGTAATTATTTCAACCCAACTCCCCTGTCTCCTCTCCTTTCTGCCCAAGCTGAGCTGTATCACAGGCTGATACAGAAAAAGAAGGACTGACTGACCCAGTAGCTCCAGCTCGTAGAGCCCCTCCCTTACCCGAGAAACTCGCTGCCCCGCACCGTTCAGGACTCAACTCGCACCTCGCAGCTCACAGTTCACTCACTCTCCCTCCCAGCTCGTGAGTGGGGCACACTCTGGGTGACTGACTCAAGTGACTCGAAAACCTGATTCACTTTAGTGAGTGACTCATACAAACTCGAGTCAGTAAAAGGAATCGAGTATCCCATCACTAGTTAGTAACAATAGCAAAAGAGACATATGTCTTAAAATCACATTGCAGACCACTCCTAATTGTGTCATGTCATGTACACGTAGCTGCTGATTGGGTAACACTTCTGACACACCCTCCAAGTGAAAGAAAGTGTAAGTTATCAATAAGCCCATTACACTTTGTTTTGAAGAAGACTTGTTCAACCCAAACCGTAGCAAGACGTTGCATTGTTCTCAGATTGAACGTGCCAATTTTCACTTTCCCCAATTATTAGGCCAAACACCACTTTAATTGTGTCTCTTGGATGACACAGACTTTTAGAAATGAGTGGATCTTCAAGTGTTTCTATTCATTTTGACGGGATTATGTAAACTGCTTATATTCTAATCCTCGCTTGGAGAAAAAAAATGCGTCACAGAGCGTCATTCCTGTGGGCCATGGCAACATTAAGTCCCTGCACTTGCCTGCAATGAACTGAATGTACAACCTACTATTTTTAAATATCCTGTCAAGAGAGAGACTCACTCCTGCCTGTTCTATTTTGTTCTGAATGTCCTGTGTGGGGAAAGTCCTGTGTTTTGTGACCAATCCACCATCCCAACCTGCCTCCTAACTGGACAGCTTGGGACTGCTTCCTTATTTACTGCCGTCAGTGCAGCACAGGAAAGCAAAACAAAGTGGGAGCCAGATTTTCAAAGTCTTTTTTTACATTGAATATATGTCAGGGTAGATGTAACCTGAGATGTTGCTCAGCCCTTGAGGTATCGTAGGTGGGTATTCAGATTTCCAATTAAATGTTACACATGTTTTTGCAGCTAAAAGTGCAAGATCAATATATACCTCTTTTGAACATATCCTAAGGGTCCGCCTTACTTGTGCCGAGTAAAAACAGGCGAGGTGAAAATGGAACATCAAAGTACTAAAACACAACAATATGAAATTAATTACACAGGTCCAAAGGGGTTGTAAGACATAGCAACACCACAACATATGAAAACAACAACCCCTCTTGTTTTTACAGTGTCAACACAACAAATAACAAAGTTCATTCTCTGGAGCTTTTTCTTGTGAATAAAATATTCTTTAAATGCTTTGTGCAGGCTTGTGCAGATTATAAACCATTTACTTACTCACAGCTAAATAAAGCATCATCAAAATTCTAATTCCTTTAATATGCCAAAGTCTAAATACATCACCACTGAAATTTTCATTCTGCAAAACATGACAAGTGCCCAAAATAGGAGAGAATAATGAACAAATAAATAGCTTTTTCTGTGTTTCCATATTACAGATTCAGCAACAGATGAGGCTCATAAGGAGCCATGCTAGAGGTTATTGTAATTTTCATTTCAGTAATTTGTCATACAGCTCACATAGAAGATTATTCAGGGTCTTCTGTCAAAGAAAGGGTAAAACCAAAGTCATCATAATTAAAATTTTGCCAAAATGCCTACTTTTTTATGTAAATATATTCAAATGAGAGAATTACCACAGTTTAACTGACACAGTTGTGTATCTGTGTATGTGTCAAATTATTTGGTGTTTTAATAACGCATCCTCGATGATAGCCTGTGGGACAAGGCTGATGTTTCTTTTTGATTTGGACCATGTGTGATGAATTTGTAACACGAGTTTCTCATCAGAATCGTCTCAGGGATGATTAACTGTCATTATCAAATCAGTTTTTTATCATTTAAGGAGAAATGAAGATGGAAAACAGAAGGAAGGAGAAGTCATCACACTCCCTCAGGTGGGAACCACAGCTAATGGGTTGATGGAGGGCCATGAATTATACATGATTTCACTGAATGGACTGTTTCGGGTGATTTTAAGGTCCATTACGGCACATCTATCTGCCGCCTCTGTGCATCAGTGGTCCAGGAAAACGCCAAGTCAAGGTGGTTTAGAGCCAGATTGAGCTATTTCTGATGTCAAGTGTTGTTTACACACACAGGCAGCGTAATGAAGATTTAGTCTTTGCAGATGGTTATGTCTGTCTGGTCTCTCTGTGGCTTCGCTGTCACTCTTTCTTCCCGTCAGTAATAGGCTAAATATTTGCTGTAAACATTTTTATGTGTGGTTTGTTTGCTGAAATATAATGAGACAATGTTATCTTCTGTTTATGTGAAAAGAACACAGCTTCAATTTTCTTGTCAGGGTTTTCTTCTGAAATGAGAAACCATCCGTGAGAGATAAAGCTTGTGTCCTCCTTATGAATGATACTTATCAAATGATTGCTGCAGGCATGGAAATTAATAAGTAGAATATAATAATACAATACAATAATCATTCAAGCTATGCTCAGCTCATAAAGGTGTTTTTCTATTTGATGAAATACCGGCAGGTGGGTAGCTCTTCTCCATCACCTGCATCCTGGAAATTACCTCTATATACTGCTACAACAAATACGTTTGAATGAACTGTAATGCCACCTGAATTTAATTTGTCATCAACATAATGAGAAAACATTTTTAATAAATGTATCTACCAAGCATTCGCCAGAAATGTATCTTTAAAGGTATATGCAGGAATTGTCAGTTACAATTTGTACAGTCACCTTTTTATAAAGACGCAACCTCACCTGTGCACTGTGCACAAGGACTTCCCGACCACAGCAAAATCAGTGTGCAGGGTCCTCATTTTAGCTGCAAAATGAGTTTAGGACTGTTTAGTTTCGGACTAGATGTAACAATCCCTGATGCACATACTTGAGACTATGAGTGGGAGTAATAGTGCCGTCTGGGGGTCCGAGTGGGAGCCAAAGGGTTGGATGGATAGAAAAGTAGGAAAGAGCAAAGGTACACAGAAAAGTAAGAAGAAGCATAGGGAAGGGAGAAGCAAGGCGAGACATCTGTGTGGACTGACCTCCCCCGCTGGGCTGGGCCGGGCCGGGCCATAGACTCTACCTCCCCCTACTCCCTCGTTTTGATGAGGAGAAAAACTTACCTAACTTTAATCAAGGTGGAGTTTAACTGGTTGATTGTTGTTGCACATGCATGCAATTGCGGGTTAGAGCTGGAGCCATTCTGGGGGAGAGGGGTTGAGAGTTTAGGGTGGGTAAAAGCTTGACTGGGGTCATCAGTTGGGTCCCCTCCTTCACTGGTGTTTCGATGACCCACAACACCTCCAGAGGGCTCATCGGCAACACCTGGCGTCCCAGGCGCGCCCCTACTCCGTCGTACCCTGCTGTTGTTAGCAGTATTTCAGGGCCGAAGTGGCATCTTTCCTCTTAATCCATAGCCACAAAGAGAGGGCTTTGATTGTGTGATGCTGGGCTTGGCCTCGAATTCCCATTTATTTGAGCAGCCTGGTAGTTGACTTGCATACGAAGCCTCTGCAGCCCACTTCGACTTGGCAAACCTTTGCTTTCCAGCTGTGTTGCTCAGCATCAGCTGCCAGCTCGGCATACTTAAGGCTCTAGTGCTCGTGGGCCTCCTCCACAGGAAAAGCACAAGGTCTGATCTGAGGTTAGTGGAGGCAATCTCAGATGGGAAGGACAGACACTGATTCAGATCTGCCAGTAACCTCCAGACTCGTGCCCCTCTCAGTTGTCTGGTGTCTGATTTTACTGTACAGGCCTTGGTAGGGATAACTGGTACTGGAACAGGTAGCTGTGGACCCAGACCCGAGGTGAGTCTGAGTGAAGAGAGGCTTTGCCCGACCAGGCCCTGGGATGATATTGTCCTGGAGCGACCTCTAGCCCAGTCCTTGCAGTAGCCCAGGGGCTCGGTTCCAACCTGTAGCCCTTTGCTGCATGTCATCCTCCTTCTCTCTGCCCCCTTTCTTGTCACTCTCAAGCTGTCCTGTAATAAAAAAGGCAAAAGCCCAAAACTAATTTAAAAAAAAAACAACAACAAAAGAAACCAGCAAACAAACAAAAAGCAATATCGTCTGCCTTCTGCATAGAAATGGTGAATTTGTAGTTCACAGCAACATAATACAAAACAGCTTCTGGCTTTTGTTTGATATCTAGTTCCAGTAAAAACATTTCAACATTTCCAGTCTGTTGTTAATGTAGTTAGCACATTAGCTTGGAGGGCCAACTTGGCTTGTTTACTATATTACATGAATGTCAGTACATTGATTTTTAGAAAAATCCTGTATACATTTTTTTTCCTTCAATATCTGCTCATTTCAACCGAAGCATGATGTTTTATGGTTATGTTTAGGCTCTCAAAGCACTTGAGGTTAAGGTTAGGTAGAGGTCGTGGTCTTTGGAGGTTTGACTGATGGAAGGAGAGATAATTACACATAGCATTGTGTCCTCATTATATTCTCTGTGGAAAAGAGCCTGTCAGCCTATGTTCCACTTTTACACTTGACATGGCAACTATAACCACAGTTGGAAGGGTCAATGAGTGAATTGTCTGTGCTATTTGACTCAACTGACCTCTCAACAAAGGAAGAGTCATGCAAGGTAGTTTTTAGCAACAGAAGTGGTTTTTGTAATATAATATGCGTGCAATATGTTGGAAACACTGACATAACATGTTAACAAGAACATGTACACGTGAGCTAAAACATGTTCCTCTTGAATTGTTAATTCCACTGAATATTTATTCCTATCGTATATTTAGTGATACACCAGGTTTGAGAAATCTAAATGATAAAGACAGCAGAGACGTCTGGTAATATTGTATAACCAAAGCATGGTGACAATAAATGGGTGATCATCAGCGTGACAAAACCTCAAGGGCGTAGAATAAATTAGAGGCTTAAAACTCATTAATAAAACACCTCATTCACTTAATTTAGAGGAGATGAGGCCATTAACCCCCACACAGCATGCCGGACATGCGTAAGCCTCAGACACACAACACACAGGAGAAACACAAGCTGTCATCTGCAGCCATGTTAACGACAGGCTCAAAGTCAATAACGGGGTGTTGGAAATTACCACCAGCTCCAGAACACTACTCACTGTAGGGTGACAGCCTTTACAGCATCTCGAGGTGTCTCGTCGGTCCCCGCTCAAATAAAGCCTGAAATAACAAACACACTGAGCTGTCAGTGTTAAAAGTAATCAGAATTTAATGAACTCACTGTCATCTCTGGTTGCTAAGAGGATTTAGGATTATTGAGGAGAGAGGTGCAACAGAACAGGAGTAAATTACCTTGCAGGTAGAATGACAGCTGGGGTTTAATAAAGTGAAGGCCAGGGGGGGTGATGTATCATTGTCACTTTGCACATCCAGATTAATTCAATAATGTTACAACAGGGATGTGTCTAAGTAGTCTTTACACTGAGAAGTGGGGCAACAGTGCAATCACTGTTGTGCCTTTGGAAATTGAATTAAAGGAATAGATATAAACCAACAGTCAGCTGCACCTCTAAAACTCTCTAATTGATATCTTATATCACACCTGCGAAAACCAATGTGTAAAAATTTTATTTTTCAATTATGGGTGTGTTTGTTAATGTAATCTGATGCTCTACACTAAAAGGAGGAAATGTTCGAGGAAATGGAGTGTTCTGTTTTTACATGAATTAACGAACGGTTAAGCTCATCACTCATTCACTCCCTTTGACGCTCTGCTGCTCCGTCTCCCCAGGCAGGGTGCCCAGAGTGCACTTTGCTACTCCAAGAGCTCAACAGTGCATTCCAGCAGCGCTCCGAATTTACCAATGGTCTGCTTTGTGCCAGAGTGCGCTTTGGACTTGGAGTGAGGGCCTGTCCCATTATGCGTGCTTAATCACACTTACGCACTTGGACACTTGACCTGCGTGTCCATGTGCTTAGTGTAAGTGCACCCATTTCTCTCCCATTTCTACGACGACCAAAAGTGCAGTGCGCTTGATTTGTACTTTACCCACACTTACGGTAAGACCGCACCTGAGCGGTATTTGGCCAAGTATAAATCCCACAATGCATCACCAGCTGGTGGAGTTCCGCCAATAAACTAAACTAATAAACTAGTATAATCGTCATCGGTGGGCAATGCATCTTGGGATAGGCTGTGCCAAGAGGGATTCATCCGTTGCATCCTCCAAATTCTGGCAAAGAAGGCTGCATTTCTCGGCCGCATTTGAAGTAGCCTTCGAAATGGGACAGCCTTGGTTGCACTGATGTGACACAATCAAATGCAGCTCCTGAAGTGAGACACAGCTTTGGACAAAAGTTGCATTATTTGTACTTTTGCTTTCGAACAGCAATGTTCAAACATTGAAATAAGCTTCTGAAGATCTGAAATAAACAGTATACTTCACTACACACTAAAATAAACAGCAGCTCAGGTCTCAGGAGGTTAATGAACAGACAGGAGAGTGGTATCAATCTTCTCATCTAACTATCACTTAGATGAGAAAACAAGTGCAAAATTAATCAGTGAAAGCAGAATTTAAGTGCCTTTCACAGGTAGCGTCCTCTAATTCCTGAATAGCTTCATAATATTTTCATTGTAGGTTGATTAGCTCTCTGCAGAGCTCCATAATAACCCACAGGCATATTGACCTCATTGGGGACCCAGCAGTAGCAATCTGTCTCACATTTAACATTATGAAAAACAAAAGCAGCTTGATTAAAATGTCATACTTCGCCTAGACTTGACAAGCATTCAGATGTGGTTGTGTGCTGCAGGCTGTGGCTAAAACTTCATTTTAATCCATAAAAAACACATTTTGACTACAGTTTTCTCATGAATAATGGATGTCGGCTTTAATAGCATTTTAATCACAAGTAAAATAACTGGACTCTGTTTGTTGCTTCTTGCGCATTTCATTTGGGTCTTCCTGCTATGGAGATAGATTCTTTTATATTTTTTTGACATAGCAAACATTGAATATCATATATTTCTTTGTTGGCATAACCTCTCAACAGTTGAGACAATCATCATCCTCTGTACTAATGGATCCATGCTCTATCTGCTATTTTTATGAACCACCCTATCCTCTATTCTCTTTGAACTACCTGTCTCTTCTTTGACCAATTATCCACCATCGCCATCACTGAAATCCTTTGATCACCCGTTTTTGGATAGTAACTCAAAGCTACTGAGAGGCAAGTTGACTCAGGGATACACTTATCTATCCTTTCAGGTTTAACTTTTTTATCTGTTTATCAAAACTTTTTCAAATAATTTGAAGCTTAAATTTCAGCAAACATTTGTGCACAGTGTGTTCTGTAAACATACTCAGGAAGATAGTTTCTTAGTGAATTGAATTTGAAAGCTCAAGGACTCTGGGGCTTTACTCCTGCGGACAGCTTCCTTTAAAGTCATTAGGACTGATTAAACCAGAAGTTTGCCATTACAAAATGAGCTGGTAGCTGATGCGAGGGGTCTGAATTATTCACAAAACATCGCAAGTGATGCTCTGCCCAGCTCATGAGGCACCTCCTGCTGCGATTGCAACGCACCTGGAGTTATTCAATAATTTCAGCTGTTCATTCACATTCTGCAAATGTTGCTCGAATGGCAGGAGATCAATGGTTGAAGTGTGCTCTGTACAAACACAAACTCGACACATTTAAATAATTTCTTGGCACTCTACTTGTGACCTTGTAGTGTTGTCTCTTATGTCTTCAAAGGGTATATCTCCATTGCAAATGTCTGGATGATTTCCAGATTGTTGTACGTGCTGTTCCGGTGGTTCAGAGACAAAAAGACAACATTGACCTCACTGCACTTTTTACTTGTGTGTATAAATATGATGATTTATTGATTCATATTTGCAGACCAGTGCACCAGGGATATTTTTGAGTTCGAGGGGGTTCAGCGTTGTTCAGATTGTGTCTTTTGCTCCTTCACAGAGACTTGAAGAGTCACAAAACAACCATGAACACAGAAACATATTTTCCTTGAGGGGTGCTGCCATAAATGTGCGCACATAACTATGTATGTGCATGCACTTAGGTGAGATGGCTGCCAGCTGGAGCCCACAGCAGACAACTGTTCGAGAGCAGCAAACAATGAAACCTGGTGTTTTTTAATGAGATATCTGTAGCATTTCCAGCCATGATTATGCCAACGAAAGAGGGTATTTTAAGCCAAAACAAAAACTTTTTCGAATCATAACCAAGTGGGGTTTTTTGGTGCCTAAACATAGCCATATTAGCCACACTATTGTTGAAATGTAAGAGGTTTCAAGATATCCTCTACGTATTAACCTATAAATGTTACATATCTGTCATTTCCAGAAACATAAAATTCATGTTTATTCTGGCAATTGGGTTGAGGACCTTCAGGAAAATTACTCAGACGTAGGCTACTTACATCGGTGGGTCCGTTACGCCAAAAAAATGTGCACTCCTTCACCATGAACACAACTTCTCTGTGGACTATATGTGCCAAAATTTCTAATATTTCCTTTGAATGATGCTGATGAATGATGTTGCTATGAACCTCCATCCCAATGCATATGTCCCTGCAGTGGAAGTCCTTCATGCCCAAGATATTTTATGGATCTAAAAAGCAGCTCCAAAACTTTCCTGGCAATGTTCCGATCTTTCTCAACCTGTTCACCCTGTCCGCACTATTGATCAGCTCTCACTGCTGCAAATGTCCCCAAGTTTAGCTGACCCATAAGCTAACCTTGATTCTTGCACTTTGAGCTGACGTGATGACATTGTCATGTCAGATCGAAGGTATTAATAAAAGTCCTGCATTTTAAATCTCTTTTTATATTCTATTTTCTGACAGGCACCTCATCATATAATCGCGTTCAAAATTTAAAACAAAGGTTCAAATACCCCATGAGTGATGGTAAAATAGCCAACTGTTTACAAACTTTGTTGTTCCACCCCTTGTCAATAGGGGGTGCTGTAGTACCCTCCGTACCCACCTTCCGCACCACAAATATGACTACAAAGACAATCTACATGACTACGAAGAGAAATTACTACATTATTATTATTATATTTAAAAATGACTACAGAGTGACTCAAAGTGACTGACTACAAAGACACACAGAACAACTGCAAATAGACTCAAAATAAATGCAGAAAGACACAAAATTGCTACAAAGACACTCAAAATATATTCGAAAACACTACAAGGAGACACAAAATGACAACAAAGACTCGAAATTGCTACAAAGAGAAGAGACACAAAAGGACTACAGAGATCCAAAAAGGTGACAAGAGACTACAGAGAGACACAAAAGGACTTTAAAAACACTCAAAAGCCCGTGGAGATACTCAAAACAACCACAAAGAGACACAAAATAACTTCAAAGAGACTCAAAACAGCTACAAAGGGACACAAAATGACCTCAAAGAGATCCAATGAGATGACAAGAAGCTCAAAATAAATACAAAGAGACACATAAATAACTACAGAAAGACTTCATAATCACAAATATACAACAAAGATGTACAAGACAACCACAAAGACACTTAAAATGACTTTAAATGAGACACAAAATGACTACAAAGAGACACTCAAAACAGCCGCAGATGATGCAGTCACCATTTTGTAGGGGGAAGTTTTACATGTCTTTGCCTAGGGACCCGTTGTCTTATAATAAATGTATGCTTTCTTTGCAGATACACCAAAATGAAGACCGCCACCAACATCTACATCTTCAACCTGGCTCTGGCTGACTCCTTGGTCACCAGCACGCTACCATTAGATACACCAAAATGAAGACCGCCACCAACATCTACATCTTCAACCTGGCTCTGGCTGACTCCTTGGTCACCAGCACGCTACCATTCCAGAGCGTCAACTACCTGATGGGGACCTGGCCGTTTGGAGACATACTGTGCAAGATAGTGATGTCCATCGACTATTACAACATGTTCACCTCCATCTTCACGCTCACCACCATGAGCATCGACCGCTACGTCGCTGTGTGCCACCCAGTCAAAGCGCTGGACTTCAGGACACCGCGTAACGCCAAGATTGTCAATGTCTGCAACTGGATCCTCTCCTCGGCCATCGGGCTGCCTGTCATGTTCATGGCCTCCACCGCTGTCACCGTTAGAGAAAGTAATAAGTGACAAGCAACCATTCATGACTGCGCTTTTTTAGCAGACAAAGACTCGCAATACAAGCACAAAGCAGGAGTAAAACACATTCAGTTCATTCTCTGCGTTCCAGCCTTAAAGAGCAATGTACTCAGGCAGGATCTATAAAAGGAGACAATCCACCAGAGTTGTTTAGGTTCCTTTGTGTAATGGCACAAAAGAAACATGTAATGCTATATGCCTGGCTGGTGACTAATATAACCATCTACATAGTCAAAAGGCTACCTGCAGTCAGGCTTCTCTGATGGTGTCTCTGCATGATTGCAGAGGAAATGGAGGGAAAACTGCCACTGAAATTGCTAATGTGTGATCCTGCTCTGTTTTGAAGAGAGAGCATAATGAGGGATTTACTGACTCAGTGAAGTTGTAACTCTGCGTGGTGCTAAATGTTGTTGCTTTAGTGCAATAGGACACATGACAGTGGTGTTTTTAATGGCATTTCTGCCTTTATGAGAGATTTTGGCAAAGAGGTGATGGAATATTGGGATGAAATTAAATAAATGGTCAGACTCCAAGCAGGAATGTTATGCTTCATGGTCAAAGTTTTACGGATCAGTGTGTAGGATTCAGGAGGATATATCAGCAGAAATGGAATATAATATAATAACTGGTGTAAAATCACCTGAAATCTTACCTTACCTTACCTTACTTTACCTTAGAATGAGCCGTTTGTGTCTACGTAGGGACCAGGTCTCCGTCCTAAGAGTCTGCCATGTTGCACTGTCATGTTTCTACCGAAGCCCAGAATGAACAAACCAAACACTGGCTCTACAGAGGGCCATTTGTGTTTTCACGTTGGCCACCCTAGATCAAAGCCCCTCTGCGACGAGTAGCATCGGAAAAAGGATTTCAATGTGAAACCTCTTGATTCAGTGTATTTAGTGGTTCAAATCAAAGAAAGAGACCTCTCGGGATAACTGACCATTCGCTAAGTCCTGTCCTCCGACACAGACTGGCCAATCATAACGTAGCATCAGGCCAGCTCAGACCAGGTTCCAACAATAACACAGCTGTGCTCCATTGACTCTAATGCAGTTGTTTCAGATTTTCTTTATTTTCAGTCGTGTGTTAATGATACTCGTTCCCTGGAGAGTTTGGAAAAAGATAAACGTTTCTTCCCTGTTCCAAAACCAAAATCAAACCCTGAAAAGTGTAGGGTTAGCTAGCTAGCTACTGAAGATATAGCCTACTGAATGTATACACATGCTGCTTTTGCTTTTTAATGTTCCAATGTTTGTTCCTTTATCCTGGAGAAAATTAGGACATATAAGTACTTGTGAAATTGCTTGTGTAGAAGTAATGTATGTTTGTGCCTCTGTTTACTCGTTAACGTATATCTCTCCTCACGCTGCACAGAATCCAGCATTGTTGACTGCAAGCTGATATTCCCCCACCCCTCCTGGTACTGGGACACCCTGCTGAAGATCTGCGTCTTCATCTTTGCCTTCATCATGCCTGTCCTCATCATCACCGTCTGCTACGGCCTTATGATTCTCCGGCTGAAGAGTGTGCGCATGCTATCGGGTTCCCAGGTTAAGAGAAATCTGTTTATCTTATACAAACATGAGCCAGAATTAGTGCACATAGTGAGGTATGTCGTATACTTTGTGCCAGAGGCTTTTAATTATATGCAAATTGGACTTTTCAAACACAAGCATTAGTGAACATTTTGTGAAATCTCAACAGCTTGGGTCTAGCAGCTACATGGTTTACGCTATGTACAAAATAACTAATTGATTTTATCTCTCAGAGCAATGAAGCAAAAGACAAGGCTGGTCAGAGCCTGCATGCAAATACAGTGCGCTCATTGCTCTCCAGAGAAAGTAATTAGGGAAAACCAACTTAAGCCTGAGGTTGTGGCTCAGTTTTAATTCATTGCAGTATAAAATGAAATGAACCAACAACAGTAATTTTTGGAAAATGTACCAGACGCTGGCTGCAGAATGTGCACATTCTGTGGATGTATTAACAGTAGACGCAGATGGAAAATCAAAGTGTTTGCGGATATGATGTGCTCCTACTCACAGCTCTTCAGTTGCCTCTGCACTTCTTCTCACCACTTTTCCCCCATTCCATCTTTTTTCTTTTCTCTCCACCCTTTGATCCTGCTACATTACCTCTCCTCTCATCCCCCGCTAACCATCTTCTCCCCATCCTTCCTCTCATCCTCCACTCTCCTCTGTACTTCTTGCTTCATCATTTTCATTTCCCTTACCTTGCCTTCCTCCCACTTTCCCCTCTGTACATCCTCCTCTTTTCTCTATCAATCATCTCGTACTCCCACTTAACCCCCAACATTAAACGTTTTACCTCCTTCACATACTCACACAGGAGAAGGACAGAAACCTGCGTCGGATTACCCGTATGGTCCTGGTGGTGGTTGCCGTCTTCATTGTGTGCTGGACGCCTATCCACATCTTTGTCATCCTCACAGCTCTGATCAATATTCCCAGCTCCACGCTGCAGACTATCACCTGGCACTTCTGCATTGCCCTGGGCTACACCAACAGGTATACACCTCGCATTAGCTGTAGACAAATATATTCAAAGTAAAAATGTGGGCTTGATAAGTGGAGATAAATCATTAAAGCCGAGTAAAGCGCAGATAACAGGAGCTACTGATAAGAATTGTGTGTTTTACAGATAAGAACAAATGGTATTGACTTTGTGAGAATGTGCATTTGTTGGTTCATGGTTTTATATAATGACCTAAGTTAATTTGTAAATTATACAACCCATGTTCAATTGTATATGAAGGTAAAAATGATGTTGGTGAGTTTATGGGGAAGCTGATTTTCTAGTGTTAAACTGTGACCTTGTATTTGCCCCCTGCAGTAGTCTGAACCCGGTTCTTTACGGCTACCTGGATGAGAACTTCAAGCGTTGTTTCCGTGAGTTCTGCACCCCGAGTCCCTCGGTGTTAGAGATGCAAAACTCGTCCCGGACCGGAGCCATCAGCCGCAAGCTCCCACAGCGCGAACACCACAGTGCAAACACAGGAGAAAGGTCCAATCAGCAGGTAGATTCAGTCAGTGTTCAACATTTTAAAAATATGCTTTCTTGTAAGTGTTAAATGAGAAGATCAACACTATGCTCGCTGGCAAAATGTGAAGCGTGCCGCACTGCCTTTTTTTTTTAATTAAATGCCACGTGTAAAAAAAAAAAAAAAAAAACCAACTTGCTGCACCTTTTTATTGTTGCCAAGCAACCACGCCATCACGTCCTTACACTAAACTTCCCACGTAATCAATCTACCATTTCGTTTTCACAGTAATTAGTAGCTAGTACCTAAAATGTTCAGACAGAGGGTACTTGCTCCATCTCTGGCTAAGGGAATGCAGCTGTCAGCAAATAGTGTGTTTGCCACAGGGAAAGGAGATCTGTGTGGGTACATGAGTAGCCTGATAAAGAGGGTGGATCATGGGGGGTACCACCAGTTGGTCCAGGAGCTTCAAATCCATGCTGGCCATCTCCAGGCATATTTTAGGATGACTCAGGGGCAGTATGACAACCTGCTATCTATCGTCAGGCTGTATAGCTCCGGCTATCCAGCAACTGCTACCACCAGGTTCTCCTCCATTGTTTACCAGCTGTAAACTTGTTGTCATGACCACCAAATCATCTGATTGAACAATGGGGAAAAAGATGTCAAAAAAAGAGATGAGGTGGAGCGGGTTTTTTCAACTTGAGGAGTTCCGAGCACTCCAGCAAAAATGCAGGCACCTACAGTGCTGAAAAGTGAGGTGCTGAAATGCGAGGCGCATCGCGACGCAACAATCACAAGCAAAAAGTTCCATTCTTATTAAAACAATTACAAAATGCTGCTTAAACGCATGTGATCGGGTCTAAGGTTGCCAGGTCACCAGTGGAGACTGCACAGAGGTCACTTTTTATTTATTTATTTACCTTTATTTAACCAGGAAGTCCCTTTAATATTGAAAATCTCTTTTACAACAGAGACCTGGCCAAGGGAGTAGCCAAGAAATAGTCAGGCACATAACCTCCCATAAAACCACTTTTTGTGAGCTTCAGAAATGCTTGAAGGTAGTTGTTTCAGTCCTTACATTAAGCTAAGGGCTCGTACACATGTCATGTTTTTACATCTTCAAATCCATTGATTTCAATGTAGCCGTATGGAGGGCGTGCTCAAAAGCAAGAGTAGCATTTCCATGTGCCTGTTTCCCAGTGTGTGATGGATGCTGAGATAAACAAAGTTCAACTTTTGGGACATAGTAGCGTGCACCTTATGTCATCTGACAACGAACAACCAATGACAGCTGGGTGTTTTCTTCCCTTTCTCTTGTAAATATCAGTCTGTGGTAAATATGGAGAAGAAGTGGATCATTTTAGTGCAGGGCTACTCAGAGCTTTACATCTGTTCCACGTACAACACTTTAGACCTAATGCACACTTCAAAAATTACGCCTGAAAGAGGATCAGCTCCAACTCAGGATTTCCAGTAAATAGACTATGAAATGATGCTGGTAATGGTTTGCTTAGCAGCTCCAGATGCAGCCTCCCTCTACGACCTTGAACATTGGCACAGAGTAGACACAAGAGTAGCATCCAGTGCACAACCTCACATTTTCCAGGTTAAAAATGCAGCATGTGTCCCAGCCTTTAGATTGTAGCTTCAGATTGACCGTACAGACATGAGAGTGCTTTCAAACTTCACTTCAGATGTATGGCTGTGAGCAGGCATGCATGTAAAAGTACATCTACTGTATACAACCTAACATAAACATACGTTATCTTCTTTTAACTCCTCTCTGCAGGTATGACTAGCCTTGGAGGGGTCGTCGGTGGACTCTCGCTGTTGTGGCGGCGTTGCCAACGACGATCTCAACTCAGAGGTCACGCAGGTCACCACAGGGCTCTGACCACACAAACGCAAACAACTCATACACACAAATAATCCAGGCTCATGACTGAGACTCAATAGCACAGACCATTTTGACGATGTGTCGCAAGCTTAACTGCAGCGCTGCATCAGGTCAGGCCGTTCACCTGCCGGGCAGTCTAACTGTTACCAACTGCATGGCTGAGCAAGGCTTTTACTCTTACTGAAACACATACAGAGATGGGTTTAAGACAGATTAAAACATAAACCAAGTATCATTACAGTGCCCCTCCTGACTGAAGAAGCTGTTGCTTTAAATTGTGCATTACAGCTTTATAGGATTTTTTATTTAGTTTTTATTATTATTATCATTACTATGACAAGATAGACTATACAGACTGAACATGTGCAGTAAACAAAGACAGACAGATCTATAAAAATCTATAAAAGCCGCCCACACACCACACTAACATGTTTTTTTCTGTACGCTCCAGACAAAGCTGCCTCATTGATCTAAACCTCCTCTCCTAACCGTCCTCCTGTCGCAGATACTTGTCTTGTTTGCAGGGTTAATATGACTTCAGTCCAATCTGTCACTTTTCCTCCTGATGTTTTCTATTTGTACGTGCAAAAGGACAGTGTAAGGTGCCAGGAAATGTGGATTAATGGGAGTTGACTGGACGGTGAAGAATCTGATCCGATTTTAGACTTGTGAGAGAGGCTCTGCGGCTCCCTCGCCACATGAAGACATCACTGGACAGGAAGTGTTATTCAAAGTCATTTGCAGCACAAACGGTGCTCCCTGTCCGCCCTCTGTGTGGAGTCCACCCTATTAACACTGCTCTCATTGATTGATCTCCACAGCACCGTGCTGGCTTTGGTCACTTCAGGAAAATTGACTGTGTTGACGTACAGCTGTGCTCCCTCCTCTCCATTCACCTAACCCTTTGTTTTATATACTGCCCCTTCAGTCTCCATCCTTTCATTTCCTTCTTCGATCTTTGTTCTGTCTCTGTGAAGATGTTTTCTACGCTTTTGCTGGACTTTATCATTAAGTACACATACAGTAGAGCGCCTTATGTTCTCTCTGCTGAATCTGACAAACTTCTGAATGTACAGAGGGAGAACCAGCTGTGTTCATCACACTGGATCCTTGTGCTGAACTGTGGATCCTCTAAACCAGCAAAGGCGATGCAGCAGCCTGTTTGCGCAGCTCACAGAGCGTGCTATTGTGGCATATAGTGCGAACATGTGTGTCTACCAGTGTATGATTAACCACAGCGTAACAGCCATTATAACAGCAATTGGTTTTATTGGAGTCACTTCTCCTCTGAAGAAGTTAACAAGTGAGCCAAGCAGGATTGTACATCTGTTGTAATCTTTAGAATTGCTTGTGCTTGACGTGTCGTGCTGTATGCTATACTTGCCAGTTGCCTTTACAGTAGCTCTACTCAATATTCTGTGTACCAGTATTTTTTTTAATGATCTGTAAAGATGAACATGATTGTATTACCCTCCCATGTAAAATACTTTAAGTGTCCTGTTGCTTTTTTTATAAACGTGAAACCATGAATTTGCCAGAAGATGATTTCTGATGATCACGGTGGACCAGCAAGTCATTGCAATTCTAAATATTTCTCATATTGAAGCTGCCTTGTGAACTGAAGAGATATTAACCGGAAAACAATGTGTGTAAAAGCTTAAATTGTGAATTCCAAAATGAATGCAGAGTTTAACTTTATCTGTTTCATGTAGGGTTTTTGTTTTTGTTTGTTTGTTTTGACTTAAAACTTGTGTATCAAGATGTCACTCTGTACATACAGACGGTCTATTTTTGGTATCGCTGCTTTCAGTCAATTTTGAAAGAATATACAATAGACTGTTATTATTTGCAGTATTTCAGGCTAACAGCCACCATGACAGAAAATATGTTTAAAGGTTACTTCACCCACAAAATGAGCATCTGTAATCAGTCAGTCACCCCATGTTACGTTGAATCCATGAAGAAAACTTTGTTTCTCTTACATGCCTCAGGTGAACGAAGGATCTAAAACCTGAGAAAATTCTTGATGAATTGAAGTCATAGGGGTTCCTTTTTGACAACGACAACTATATCAAAATATCTGTTAACAAATTCTCACGCAACTCATGCAGTATAATCCATGTCTCATTTATCCAGGCGTTTGCTCAGTACTTCCCAAACACATGCATGTTTGCTAAAGCCATACTATTTGAAAGACTTGTAGGTAAACAGCCTTACCCACAGAAGAGTAGTGCACCTAGGCAAGTGTGTGCGTTTGAACTCCGCTCAATGGAATCGACAAATGAAGTTCAAAAGCATGCACTTCTGTTAAAGTTGTGTGACTTGTAGCTGTGTCTCAATTCAGGGACTGCCTTCAGGGTCAACGTTGGCCACATCCTTTGAAGACTCCATCAGCCAAACTAAACAATCTCCGAAATGGGACGGTCTGGTCTGCAGAGGATTACCTGGTTGCATCACCAGTTGTTCTCGCCCCAACCCATTGGCGTTACTGTCATTAGCAACCAGCTGCACTTGACAAAAGAAGGAGTAAGCAAGTAAGTTAGTTAGCCCTAAATCATGGGTTCAAGAGACTGTTCATACAGTCAATCATACAGTCATTCATTCATTTCCGTAACCACTTATCCTCTTGGGGATCGCAGGGGGGCTGGAGCCTATCCCAGCTGACACTGGGCGAGAGGCGGGGTACACCCTGGACATGTCACCAGACTATCACAGGGCTGACACATAGAGACAGACAACCATTCACACTCACATTCACACCTACGGACAATTTAGAGTCACCAGTTAACCTGCATGTCTTTGGACTGTGGGAGGAAGCTGGAGTACCCAGAGAAAACCCACGCTGACACAGGGAGAACATGCAAACTTCGCATAGAAGGGCTCCCTGCTGGAGGGAACCCTCTTGCTGTGAGGTGACAGTGCTAACCACTGCGCCACCGTGCCACCCTTGTTAAGATATATATGTTATTTAATACTTGAGGAGATGATTCACCACCATAGACACCACCATTTGATATATTTCAGGCTGATGGACAGTGGTGAATTGAGATTGTTAAAGCTGTTTAACAGTTAACCATTAACTAGTTAACAACTGTTAGTTAACTTAACTTAATATATAAGTGCGCAGTGCATCTTGGGATAGGCTGGGCCACAAAGGATTCATCCGTTGCATCCTCCAAATTCTGGCAAAGAAGGCTGCATTTCTCAGCCACATTTGAAGGAGCCTTCAAAATGGGACAGCCTTGGTTGCACCAATGTGACGCTATCAGTTTTCAAATGCAGCCTTCGAAGGCTGCAGCCCCTGAATTGTGACACAGCTTTTGTAAGTGGATGCTCTAATATAGTTTTGCTGTTGTTAAATGTGCCCCGCTATGATTTCAGTTCCTCAAGAATTATTTCCATTTTTGTATTTTTTGTTCACCTGAGGTGTGCAAGAAAGGCTGAGTGGTTTTCATGAATTGAACACAGCACGGGGTGAGTAAGTGATACACAAATGATCACTTTGCTGGAAAAGTATTCCTTTAAAAACACAAGGCCAAATTGAGATTGAAATATTACAGAAACAGCAGCTGAGTCTGGCTAGTGTCACATGCTGTATCTCATGCGACAAAATGTACAAAATGTTTCATCTCACAAGAAACACATTATGTGCAGGAAACAAATGTTGAGGGGCCAAGTGTCACCTTTGTAGGCTGGGAATGGTGGAGGCTGGTGTAGCAGCCTGCCAGTGATGTTTATCCATCATGAGACGAAGATAATGATACATTCTCGGGCACAAAAGGTGACTTTTGGCATTTGTACCATTGAGAGTCATTGTGCAGTGGGCGACACTTGGTGTACCATACAGAATGTTCTCTTGATTAGAAATTAAAAATATACATAATGTATAATTTCATGCTGTCCATGATCTGCACACATGCCACCATTAAACTCTTTTTTTACATATATAATTTGCTCATTACTTGTATTCTAGTCTTGAAATGACATTGCTTGTAATCTAATGTACAGACAATAATTTCTACTTTATGTATGACACTCTGTAACACAAAACATATAATTTTACTGTTAATCAGTGCATTGTCTATGGAATAAAATGTAATTCAGAGTCTCACTGAATGCCTTTTTTTCTTGCATCTGAATAAAGCATCATCTGCATTGCGGTGTGTCCTTTCTTCAAATACAAGAGAGTCTTCCTGAGACACACAACAGCTTTTCCTCTCTATACACTGCGCAAAGATGAGTAGTGCAAATGAATGATAAAAATGAATTATGAGGATATCATCCCAAAGTAAACTTCGCAGGGCCGGGGTGGGTGTTATTCAATTCCAGCAACCATCAGTTTGAGTTTGTAGGTTTTTCCCCATCAATCACTTGTTACCTGCTCGAACTAGAAATTTACCACCAAATGATCACTGTAATGCAAAGACTTATTACTGTGACATTTCTCCATATTTCAGCTGTAAAGGTGCTGCGTCAGCTCAGGGTGTGTATCTGCATTTGGCATTGCATTGAGATGTCGGTGCAGTGAAAGCACAGGTCTAACAAATAACATTAACGACCGCTCTGTTCCAATTTAACTATCCCACTGCGGCGTACCAGAGGGCCAGCATGCACAATACCAGGACCCTGGAACCAGTACACCTAAATGTGTTTGGCAAGATAAATGTCCGCTCTGTCTGTGAAGGAGGTGTAATGATTTTTAATGTAATTGATTTTTCCTTGGCACCTTCCCTTGTGGGAAATACTTTGATGAAAACAGCTTGAAACTCAAGTGGACTTCTGTAAGATGGGCAGGTAGAGGGCTGAGGGAGTCAGGGAGCAGTTATGTACATTGAAAGGGCATCGTTGTAAGCTTTCATCATTTTTTCGGCACAATGCATGATGAAATATGAAGCAACATAAACTTGCTGTTTAATTTTATGCATACAGAGGGTTCTGCATTTCATCCTATACATTTTTTAGCTATTAAATATTTAAAGGCTAAATATGAGATTGACTCACCCACACTTTATCCCTCACCATTTTAAGTGTTTCACATCAGGTATTATTCTCAACTCTTGGGCCCGTTTAACAGCAGGTGTTTCATTTTCAGTCCTCCTCCTCTCCTCTGTGACCCTGCCCCTCGCTCAGCAAGTGGCCACTCACTTGACATATGGTGCTACATATTACCAAGTGAAAGAGGGCTCACACTATTCTGTTATATTGCACCGGTTTGCATTGATTGCAGTGAAGCTTTTATTCTTTTGTCACATAAAATGAAGTCATTTCCAAACACTGAGGAAAGTTTCATCAACCCAGACAGTCTGTGAGGTCATTGTGGATTAAATGTGTTCACACACTGTGAGTAAACGTCATCAGTCTCAGAAAGGCGTGGGCGCATTCGCGGCATGTATGTCTGCGTGCATGCTGTCAACTCCGTCCTGTCATGTGTGAGGCTGTCGGGGAGCCAGGCATTATGTTATTGGAGTTGGCAGCATGATTAGTCCTGTCACAGCGATTACTATCAAGTGGCATTGAATGTCGCCTCCTCCTGAGGAGACGGTGCTCTCGTTCAGACGTGATGTTGTGAGGCTGCCCTTCTCTGTAGGGAATCAACCAAACCAAAGCTGATCAAGCAAACCTGAGTTAAATGACCTCATATTTCAAAGTCTTGTCTTGGAGAAAAAAAAGATCATTTTGTTTTTAAAAAAATCCTGCAGAAATGTGATGCTGTCATCCATTTCTGTCCTCTGTATGGAACCTTAACATGCTGGGGAACAGCTGTTAGCATGCAAATGTGCACATTCTGTTCATGTTTTCTTTAAATTAGACATATCTAATAAAGTTAATCATCTCATTACGATGCCTGTAAACAAAGTTTCTGCACATTCACATATATGTTTATGATCTGATATCTAAAAGTGCAGGTTTTGTACATCATAGAGATGTGTTTCTGAAGGGTTTGAGCGTCACAGAATATCACATTATCTGCAACAGGCATGACATAAAGAACGAGATTCAGCTCTGTATCTGTACCTACAGGAAATGTGATTTCCATTCATTTGATAAAGTCATGCTTGCGGTTATCTGCTTTGAATAGTACAGTGCCGTTCTTGTCAATGCTCCAGGGGAAAAAGCCAAAGGCCAGAGTCTTGTTTTATCTTTGCCACTGCTTGTGGATTTTCCTAGGTCATAATCAAATCCTTGAGCGAACAGGCTCCTCACCAATCGTAGCATGTAGCCAATGGAGAAAATAATGATTTTTTACGAGCAAATAGACATAAATCTTTTATGAAACCCCACACAGCAAGAAGGAGTGAGATTGTATGTTCAGAGCCGTGTTAAATCCATTTAAGTCTTTCAGGCTTTGATACCCTGGCAGATCAGCGCTGTCATAGAGCGGGAGTTTCCTCAGGCTATTTCACACCTAGATGAATGGCTAACCGGCTCTCATCATCTGACCGAGAGGAACATTGCATTTTGCTGATGTGGTTCACAGCACAGCGGGAGAGTGAGAAGTGGGCAGTGGGAAAATGAAAGTCATGGATTGTCCCTAGAAAACAGACAGGAAGCAAGCCAGAAAAACAAACCAGTCAGTTGGTCGAGGCGGCGCATCAGTAAGCAAATGACCAGTGAGTCCTGTGAAGCTGCCATCCACCTCATTACTTTGGCCGCCGCTGAACCAGCCACGCAGCAAATGCCGGCAGTTTGACAGCTGACCAATGAGCCACGACGGTTTGTCCGTCAACTAACCAGCTATCGCTTTAACAACCCTACTGGGTGTCGTTTGTTTTTACTTCTACTCTCTATCTACCTCTGATGCCCGGTGGTGGGGAACGGGCTTCGTATTAGGCAGTTGGTTTAAATCACTGAAAGTATCGCTGACTCCATTTTTTACTGGGCTATCACTCAGCGGGACTGTGGGGCACAGGAGCCATCCAGTCAGGCAATAGTCCCATCTATCCACCTGATTTCATTGCCCTTTCCTCCTCCTAGTGCTTTGCTTTGCATTTCCCAGGTCTGCTCACTAAAAGATTGGCTATCAAAGTTTGATTATTATACCCCTGTGACTATTATTCTACCATAGATGGAGCTCCACAAAAGTGAGATAAAACTGCATCGATGCGATTGCTGGCAGACTGCAAAAACAAAAAACTATAGGAAAAGAATTTACACTGAATGTATGCTTAAATGCCACACATGAATGCACATACAGTAGCCTATATATATATATATATATAGATACAAGTCCGCACAAGTGACCCTTCAATGCACTTCATATTTGTGGCCTTTCCTGCCAGAGCATCTTTCACAGACTTTGGAGTAGTTAAACACTTGAGTACCTTGCTTAAGGGCTCTTCATAAAGTGCACTGTACAGAGTAGTTTTAATACCATCAATGACGGCACCCTTCATAGTCCCTGTTTGCATTAATGACCCACTTTCCGCAGACAAGGTCTCTCGGTGGGGTGCTGAAATGTCAGAGGAAATGCACTGATACACACACTGGTCTTGCTCATAACCAGGCAAATGTCTTAAAGGGGCAGTCCACCGATTGTACATATGGAGATAGGTTTACTTGTCATGTGGATTAATGCTCAGTGTTGTGGTAACAGTTGCTTAAAGTCTTAGAGGAGCTATAGGCGACATTCAAAGAAATGAGTCGGGGGCTGAGAAATGATGCCGAAAACAAAGTGCCAAAAACTAGCGGCCACTTGGCTGGCTCCAGAAGCCAGTCAGTCCCCACAGACCCCCATGTTAAAATGCCCAACTTCACAGCAGAAACATGTACAGCATGTTACTAACAATGATTTTGATCTCTTTAGCTAATTTCCACCTTCAGGACAACTGCACAGGGGGAGAATTTTAATGCAACTCACCCGCTTACATTTTGTTAAGACTCAAAGTTACGTATAATTAAAGGGGGGCTGCTTTGAGTGACAGGCTGTCTCCTGAAAGTGTCCTCAGCTTCACAGTCAGATCCACCCCTCGCTCCTCAGCAGTGCCAGCCTCTTGATCAAACAGGGTCACAAACAAATGGGTGACTTTACAGGAGCTAGGTCCATTATTTTTACAGTCTATGTTCTTAACATGGAGGAGGCTGAGCTGGCAGCGAGCAGCTAATGCTGCTAAGTCCATAAACAGCGATGATAATGGCAACAGTACTGACAGAGCTAACATTGTTAACCTTAGGGGAAAACTGGAGGATGGGTACTATGCTTCTGTGATGCCATTATCCCATTATCAGCAGTAACCACCGTATGAGTGCAGTGCAGAGCAGCATCAAAGACCTAGCCAGCCTATATATTACAATTACAACACAAAATGGACTGTAACAACTGGTGAACCAGGAGAGAGTGGACTCAAATGCACAACTCTGGAGATAGTTTGGGAGAAGTAACACAGTCTCTACTGGTCAAAAGGTAGATTTGGTACACAGAAGCACTCTCTGTGGAGGCAAACAAATCCAGGAGGGATGAGGCAGAGGCAGAGTCAATAAACAAGCTGAATCCAAAAACAACAAGAAAAGGACACAGACAGGACACACAAGGAGCTAAGACTGAGAGAAAACAAGACACACACTAAACACTCTGGTGAGGGGAAGGATAACGAGACACAGGTGAGGCTAATCAGGGCGGGACAGACAATCAGACAGGTGAAGTCATTAACAGGGAGGGAAAACACACACACACACACAAACAGGGGCAGGAAGTGAAGTGAACTGAAATGAGAGGAGATGTGAGTTTCAAAGTAAAATGGGAAACAACATGAATGAATGAAATTAAAAAAATGAAATAAAAAAAAACATAACCTAAGAAACTTGAGCGATGACACTGCACTATATATTTACATACCAAATAGTGGTTTGCTGCTATATTGATTCTCTGAATGTTGCGTACAGAACCTTTAACAGCTGTTTAGGGCAATCATTTTTGAAAAGAAAACTTGATACTCAAATGTTACTGCAATAATCTCTGTTGCATCCTGGGAATTTTTTGGACACTAAAAGTCAGCATACCTCAGCCTCTGCCTCTTCACTTTGAATTTTACTTTAACTTGTCTCTCCTCCAGATTTATGGCCATCTAATTTGGTGGGGGATTCTTTTGAAACTGATAATTTCATAAATGAAAATCTACAATATTAAACGTGTCATTAATTTCCTGAATATAAATCCCAAGAAAACTCCCAGAAAACAATCTTAATAGGCACATAATTGTTGTCTCAGCACTTATTTAATTCCAGAGAAATGTATTTGAAAGAAAAGCTCCTTTTAAACTACAGTAAATATTCATTATTAACACTGGAACACACACAGAGGATGAATCTTTTTCATGGGTGTAATTACTACACTATGAGTGCAATATTCACGATATATTCAATATATGTACTATGTGTAGTTTCTTACCTATCATTGTGTGGACTGGATGGTTGAATGTATGGAGGATGTGGTTTTTAACTGCCAGCACCTTAGAGGAGCAGCACTCCTAATATTGTTGTGTTTCTGATTCTGATTTGGAAACTTTATCCTCCAATTATGTTGAGTTTTATGCATGCCAGAGGACAAATGTCACGTTTTTCGTGTTCAGCTGACCTGCTGTGCACAGACTAAAAGACAGTTGATAGGAATTAATTACTCTGAAGGGTATCAGACACTGTATTCATTTTCCCAGTGATTAATATCAAATTAAATTGTCATTTCCTGAAATTTAGGGTCATTTCTATGAATTTAGAAAATCATTTCCCTTCCAAGAAATTATACGAAACTACGGGATCCATAAAATGAATGAAAATGAAGAAAATCTTACTTAAAACATTCACGTTTTTAGAAATATCTCCAATGTGTCCACTAGCAATCCATAATCCGTAATTAAACACTGAAGTTAAATGGAAGCTCATTAAAAGGCCTGTTAATAATGATGATGATCAAACACACGCACGGGGATTATGTGAAAGGAGTAGCATAATGTAAAACGTTGTATAAACGGCTGGTCTCATTTATCCCCCTTTCTTCTCCACCTTAAAGTGGGTATCAGAAGACTAATGGCATACTCGTAATTGTATCCTTATTGTGATGCAAATTGCACATCTCTTCTCCAACCGTTTGCCGCCATCATTGTGCGCTCAGCTTCTCATATGCCAAGGGACTCGAGATACAGTCTGGTTTTATCGCTCTAACTGCACTGAACCACTTACACTTCCTCTAAAGATTGAATACATTGCACTTTACCACAAGCATAAAGGAATGGAAACTATTCAACGCTCACAATCCTCTTGGCCGTCTTGCTTTTTTTCTCTTTAATGAAATAAGGACAATAAATCATCTCCATCACAGTGAAGGTGTCTTTGACCTCAGTTCCGGTGGCGTCTGCTATCAGAAGTGTAATCTCTATCCCTGTAGATCTCAGACTTCCTGTCTTATTACTGTTATCCTTCTTACCAACTTATTCTCCTCAGGTATTTTTCTATAATGAGCCATACAATCAATAGTCACGTGTTGCCGTCCTCGTGGGAGCTGACTGAAAAGAGCATGATGTCCAGCTCAATCACACATGAAGGTCGATGTAAATGATGTGATCTTGTGTCACAATGGATGCTTTTTTGTTAACTAGAATGCCGAGCTTTCAGCATGTCAGTGGCAACCTTCTACTTTACTCTGCATTTACAGAGGTCCATTATCACGGCAAACTCTCTTGCCTCTTCCTGGATTTCCTGTTATTTCTATTCATCACAGGCTGGAAAAACAGAGACAGTACCACCAACATCTATGGACAATTAACCCCTCTCCCACATGCACCATAACTTGTAAATGCTCAGGCAATTTCCTCTTTGTCTGTCTTGTGGGAACAAAAGCCGAAGTCAATTTTCCACGTACATACTGCCACAACGAGATCTAGAAAAAGTAGCTGTAAATCTCTCACTGTGGCTCTAGTGGGAACAAAAGCAGTAACATTTCTGGGTAAAGGCAGCAAAAAATTACAGTGTTCTTATGTATGAGGGGTTTGTTGTTGAGGAAGTCTAACCCAGCGGACGTTATCTGCTGAGGACAGCACTACCGCTAGCTATTACCAGGACTATTTCACTCTGCTTGCTCTCCGCTGCTGTTTCTAATGAGAAGCAACCAGATATGGACGTTGACTCAGCTCAACAAGCAACATACTAATAATAAAAAACTTGAAATTGGAAAAGAAAATAACCTGTGCAAGAGTCAGGTCATTATCCAAAGTGCAAGGTGTTCCCATCAAGGGACTGAGCCTGGAAATGAGCTTGGTTATAAAAAGAAATACATAACATATATCTGATATAACAGACATAAAACTTTAATAAAAATGTGCACTTCTCTTGTCATTGTGGAGCTTTAGGGATGAACGCATTGAAGCAATGAGCAATCAGCAAGGATTCCATCTCTCCAACATCACTTCATCACTCATCACAGTGATCATTAACCAATTCTAATGGTCTCATCCACCCTCTGGATGGCCAAAGCCAAATTTTCTTGACTGAATTCCTCCCTCCTTATTTCCTCAGCATTGTGCTCTGTGACTGGCTTTATGTGCTGCTCCAATAAAATGTCAGTTGAACTATTGTGTTCCACTAGTAATTTTATATTACTGACCTGTCTTCTGGATCTTATTACAAATGGCTTTTTCGGTGACATTTTCATTTTTCATTTTACTTTTCAGCCATCCTGACGGCATTACAACGCCCCGTCGATCCACCACTTTAGCCCAGACTGAAATTTATCAGCCGCTATTTATTGGATTGCCATGAAATCTGATGTTCATTCATGGTCTCCAGAGGATGAATCCAAATGAGTTAATTGGCCACCAGCAGATAAACTTTTCATTAAATATCTTAACCTCTACCTCATGTATTGGCACAAAATTTTGGCGATGCCCTGACTTTTTCCCAGCGCCATCGAGAGTTTGACATTTGGGGTCTTTTAGTGAAATGTCTTGTCAATTCTTTGATGATTTGCTGTGTAATTTGGTACAAACGTTCATGTCCCTCTCGGGAATAATAAGGAATACCATAGAAACTAATGACATCCCCTCAGCTGTACTTTGTGTTAAGTGACAATTAGCAAATGTAAGCATGCTAACACATAAAACTAGGATAATGAACATGGCAAACATTATACCTGCTAAACACCAGCATTTCAGCATAGTCATTCAGCCTAAGTACAGCCTCGCAGCGTTGCCAGCATGTGTTGTTCACAATTTGCTAACAAGGACACAAACTGATGATTATTCAGCGTAACTGCAGGAGTGGAGGGCTCTTCATGGAAAGGGGGACTGTGAAGTGACCGTGCAAAGATGACACTGAGAATCTGCGTGAATCATGTTCTCATCATCTCTGTTATCTGACTCTGACGCCACATAATTTTAAATTTTGCACTGAATACATTTTTCTGTACATATTTATTCAGTCCACAAACACAAACTATATTGAATGCAATAAAGTCCATATTGTGTGTTAAGAAGCATGCTTGTTTTATCAAATGTCCCAATGGTTTAACAATAATAAACTCACTTTTAAACCCTGTGAATTTTTCCTTCATCCTGAAGTGCAGACAGCTCGATTCAATGCAACTTGGAAACTGGAATGCAAAGGGGTCCAGATTTTCATTTCCAGCTTCATACTTGTATTTAAGGGTTCTACGAGAACATGTTGGTATGCTTTATGCCCCGATCACACAGAAAGCTTTTTAGCAGCTGGAGGTGGCTTTTTGTAATTGTTTTTAATGAGATTGAAGATTTTTGCTTGTTGTTTTGTGTTGCAATGCACCTCACATTTCTGCGCTTGCTGGAGTGCTTTGAGCTCCTTGAGTTGAAAAAACGTCAGCTCAGAGCGGAAAAGTGGCCCATGTCCTCCCTGCTGTTTTCTCATTGTCCAGTTGGATGATTTGAAAGGCGGGCCTTCTGTGGTGGTCACTACAAGAGGTTTACAGTTGGTAAACAATGGAGGAGAAACTGGTGGTAGCAGTTGCTGGATACCCAGAGTTGTACGGCCTGACAATAGACAGCAGGTCAAACTGCCCTTGAGTCATCTTAAAATATGCCTAGAAATGGCCATCATGGAGGCAAAGCTCCTGAACCAACTGGTGGTAAGGCAAGGCAAGGCAAGTTTATCTGTAGAGCACAATTCGTACACAAAGTAATTCAAAGTGCTTTACAGAACAAGAAAATGCATTAAAA
Organism: Epinephelus fuscoguttatus; assembly: GCF_011397635.1. Classification (NCBI taxonomy): domain Eukaryota; kingdom Metazoa; phylum Chordata; class Actinopteri; order Perciformes; family Serranidae; genus Epinephelus; species Epinephelus fuscoguttatus. The sequence goes on from NC_064767.1 coordinate 14,196,309, forward strand.
TCACAATACAAAATAAAAACATAAATAATCATTATAAAATGAACTTTAAAAGAGAAGAGGGCAGATAAGATCCTTTCAGTCGTATGCACAGTGAAATAGAGCTGTTTTGAGCCTAGATTTGAACATTGTCAGAGTAGAGACCTGTCTCACATCTTCAGAAAGACTGTTCCAGATTTTAGCTGCATAAAACTGGAATCCTGATTCCCCATGTTTAGTCCTGACTCTGGGCACCAGCAGGAGGCCGGTCCCTGAGGTCCTCAGAGTCCAAGATGGTTCATATGGCACTAACATGTCAGAGATGTACTTTGGTGCTAGGCCGTGGAGAGACTTGTACACAAGCAGAGCTGCTTTAAAGTCTATTCTCTGAGCCACAGGAAGCCAGTGTAGAGACCTGAGCACAGGACTAATGTGCTCGTACTTCCTGGTTCTGGTCAGGACCCGAGCAGCAGCATTCTGGATGTACTGCAGCTGTCTTACGGCCTGTTTGGAGAGGCCAGTGAGCAGGCCGTTACAGTAGTCTAACCTACTAGAGACAAATGCATGGATAAGTCTCTCCAAGTCAGGCTTAGACACTATACCTTTGATTTTGTTTTTTTAGATGGTAAAAAGCTGCTGATGTTATTGATTTGATGTGGCTGTTAAAGTTCAAGTCTGAGTCCATTATTACCCAGAGATTTCTAACCTGATTTGTAGGTTTTAGAGAAAGAGACTGGAGGTGACTGCTGACACTTTCTCTTTGTTTCTGTGGACCAAATACGATGACTTCAGTATTGTCTGAATTTAGCTGGAGAAAGTTGTTTTGCATCCACACACTGACCTGTTGGATGCAGTGACAGAGTGAATCCACTGGTCCATATTCACCTGCTGTCAGTGAGACATAGATCTGAGTGTCGTCTCCATAATTGTGGTAGGACACATTATTACTTTGTATTAACTGGCCTAAAGGCAGCATGTAGAGATTGAACAGAAGGGGTCCCAGGATTGACCCTTGGGGCACCCCACAGGTCAAGGCCATGTGGTCTGAGACACAGTTACCAATTTCAACAAAGTACTTCCTGTCTTCTAGATAGGACTTCAACCAATTTAGGGCAGTGCCAGAGATGCCCACCCAGTCCTCTAGTCTCTGTGAAAGGATCTCATGATCGACAGTGTCAAAAGCAGCACTCAGATCTAGCAGGACTAAAACTGAGACTTTGCCTGCATCAGTGTCAGGTGGATGTCATTTGTCTTCTTAATAAGAGCGGTCTCAGTGCTGTGATGGGGTCTAAAACCTGACTGGAAAACATCAAAGGAGTTGTTCTTTAGGAGAAAGTCAGTAAGCTGTTGGTAAACAACTTTCTCAAGGACTTTGCCTAAAAACGGCAGATTTAAAATGGGCTGGTAGTTGTTCGGCACTCCCTGTGATCCCTATGATCCACCCTCTAGGGTGGATGAGCTTCTGTCTGGCACAAGGACCACATCCCTGTACATTTCAAACCTACTAATACACTGAGGCAGAAGCTTGTCCACCCTAAGGAGAAAACACCCAGACAAAAGCGAAGTAATGTAGTATGCAGCACAATGCAGCCTGGATTGCACAGATTTGTATGTTGGGGAAACTAAACAACCACTCTACAACTTACCATAACACCATAACTTTTAAAAACTCAGGCAATTTCCTCTTTGTCTGTCTTGTGGGAACAAAAGCTGAAGTCAATTTTCCACGTACATACTGCCACAACGAGATCTAGAAAAAGTAGCTGTAAATCTCTCACTGTGGCTCTAGTGGGAACAAAAGCAGTAACATTTCTAGGTAAAGGCGGCAAAAAAGTGGAGTGTTCTTACGTATGAGGGGTTTGTTGTTGAGGAAGTCTGACCCAGCGGACGTTATCTGCTGAGGACAGCACTACCACTATTACCAGGACTATTTCACTCTGCTCCCTACTGCTCGCTCTCCGCTGCTGTTTCTAATGAGAAGCAACCAAATATGGACGTTGACTCAGCTCAACAAGCAACATACTAATAATAAAAAACCTGAAATTGGAAAAGAAAGAAACCTGTGCAAGAGTCAGGTCATTATCCAAAGTGCAAGGTGTTCCCATCAAGGGACTGAGCCTGGAAATGAGCACCCAGACAAAAGCAGAGTAATGTGATGTATGCAGTTCAGTACAGCCTGGAATGAACAGATTTGTATGTTGGGGAAATTAAACAACCACTCTACAAGCACATGGCACAGCACAGGAGAGCCAGCTCCCCGGGTCAAGACTCTGCGGTCCATTTCCTTTGAGGACAGCAGTGTGCACATCTTGGCCACGGGGGACAGATGACTTGAAAGAGGCGTGAAAGAAGACATGTATGTCAAATTGGAACGACCATCGTTAAACAGAAGAGGTGGCCTACGACACCACTTAGATCTTGAGATCCCTCCCCAGACAATTTAACAGCCATTCACAGCTGGACCCATCGAACCCTAATGACACACATGATGGCCAGGTGGGTCAATGACTCACATGTGGCCTGAACAACGCTGACACTCGTAGCTCACATGCGACCTCAGCGTCTCTGTAAGGGTTCACACCCACACAGGGTTAAAAGCCTGCGACTCCGCACCAGTCCGTTAGACCTGAAGAAGCCTCTTGGATGAGAGGCGAAACATCTACAAGAAACTCAAGCAGGTCCAGTTGCCTATGATATAGCACTTAAGACATCCTCTGGAGAGGGGCTGGGTACGATGGACAGTGTGATCCCTTCCAGAGCCACATTTCACACAGGAGGAGTCACATTTCGATGCAGTGGAGACATATTGTCAGATGCTGAAGGAGGTTGTGGACATGAAGTTGCAGTGGGTCCTATTTTCTTTCTCAGTGATGTTGCCAGAGGAAAATTGATGTCTGTTGTAGCAGCAACTCAAGAAACTGATGGTGGACATCAGCGTTGATTGGAGGCTTGAGGTCACAAACGATGTGAGAGGAGCTTGATGAGGCTGTGAGGAGGTGTTGGAGAACTGTCACATGACTGAGGAGTGCGAGGTAGGCCTTTGTCCATGCTGACCTCGACTGAAGGAAGAGTCGGGCAGTGGAAGAAAAGCTTGCTCAGAGGAGGCTTTACCCTCTGTCCTGCAGAGGTCACTGATATAGTGCTCAGTGTTGTGCACCTTAGAAACCCCCCTCTAACAGCAGCCTGAGAAACCAGCCCAACTGCTGGAGCAAACCAGGGCAACCACCTTTGACACACCACATTTCTGGTAAAGTGTGAGGGAGTTTTCAGATGACTTTACCAGATAAAAGGCAGCATATTGGCTCAGTGTGGTTTAAACAGACTTGAGCGCTTGTGCTGATAATTTTTGTCCGACCTTCAGTCAGTGCTGATTTCTCTTTTTCCTGACTGTAACCTTTTCCCAACCTTAACCAAGATGATTTCAAAGGTTTCCCTAACCCTATTCATGTTCCCACTCTTCGGGGAGCACCCTGAAAGTGTATTCGAGGTCAGTGATAGGGTGTCTCTCCCAGTCCCAGGTACCAATAATCATGTCATCTGTTCTTGTGTAAGAACATGAGACAAAGAGTTGCACACTGTCCTGCA